>NC_138101.1:48801921-49472397 GCF_964146895.1 Miniopterus schreibersii
TCCTGAGGATACCTCTATTGTACTAACTGTTTAAGGTATTTGTCTGTTTCAGTAGTTATACCATCCATGGTGGATGTGTTAAGAGATGTATTTATGTATAGCCCTTTGTATATGGGACATATCAAAGAATCTTTGGCGTCCTGAAGACCTTTGGCATCACCTTTATCTGACTTGCTTCTCTGCTTTCCTGCTGGTGTGTGAACAAGAAAGGCATGGAAATAGACAAGCGTGACTCGGGGATGTGGAGACTGTGGGTTGTTCATGCTTAGTGGAATGCCAAGGGAAGGATCCAAGATCAGTGGAAGGGTGGGATATCATGGGCATACCTGGGTCTGTGTCATCAGGCACTCCCTGATGGGGAAAGAAGCTTTCTTAATGATCGTCTGTGATGATGGAGCCAAAGGTTGAGGGTGCTACCATAGACATATATAAAATTACTTTTCGATTTATAGCACCCTCCTCACAAATCTAGAATACGAGTCATCAGGAAAATGATGCTTTTGTCTTAGATCTCCAAGATTGTTTTTAAAATACTCAGATCTCTTGTTTTTTTCAGTGTCCTGTTCATAATGGCTGAGGAGTGAGGAGCCAGTCTCATTCTGGGAAGGTGGATTTATTTATGCCACAGCCTGCACTCCTGTGCATTCCTGCATCTTCCAGTGAACTTCGTCTACCTCTGTAATTCTCTCAGCAAAGCTTTCTATCCCATACCGTATAAGACTTCTAAATTTTCTTCTAGTTACTCATATTTCAAAATACTGGGCCTTGAGGGAAACATAAGTAATATAATTATTTTGTGTATGTGTGTGTTCATATGCATTTATAGCTATTAATATAAAAGCTTCTGCTTTAAGAAAACACAAATGCAAATTCATAAGCTAGGATAATTGCAAGGATGATTGAATTACATTTTCCTTCCTAAAAGATTTAAATCAGAGTTCTCTTGTAAATTAAATATAATTTTAATTTATATTTAAAATTATATGTTATATAGAATATAATGCAATATAGTTGCATATTATATAATTGTATCTTTAACTATACACTATAGAGTATGTAAATATACAATACTATATTAATGTATTAATGTACAATACTGATTTTTTTATTGTTTAGAGTATTACAGATGTTCCCCATTTCTCCCCTTTATCCCCCCATCTCCCACCCCACCCCAAGTCCCCACCTGTTCATTGTCTGTGTTCATGGGCTGTTCATATATGCTTATAAGCTCTTTGGTTAATCTCTTCTCTCCTCCTTCCTGTCTTCCCTCTGAGATCTGTCAGTCTGTTTCATGCTTTGAGGTCTGTGCTCCTATCTTGTTCGTCAGTCTATTCTGTTCCTTAGATTCTGCATATGAATAACAATACTGATTTTCTTAACTACTTATGATCAGCTCAGTTGTAAAATGAAGTGCCCTTTTTATATACTTTGGAAAATAATGCAGAGCAATAGCCAACATACTGGCCTTTGAAGTCAGTCATGTACAGCTTATAAGTATTTATTAGGAGATGGTTCCTTTGAAAAAAATATGTTTAATATTAGACTTAGAAGTGGCAGCCCTCATTTATTTAGCTGGGCTACACAACAAATGGAACCTTAGGGAATGGTACCTGTTTTAGATTCAGCTGCAGGAAACATTTTTTTGGAGATGTGTCAAATTATATGGGGAAGTTTCTAGCTTAATCTTTCAAAAGAGAGTGTGCCTCCTCCCCACCCCCAATCACATCACCTCCTACCTTAATTTACTAAAGATAACTTACTCTCTATCAACCACCTATATGTCTTGTGAGTCATATTGATCTCAGACATGTGATGCAGTCCTTGGCTAAGATAAAATTGGTTTAATGGGATCCTTCCCCCCTCCCTGTATTTCTGAAGATACTTAAGCATGCAGAGGACACTGCAGGCCCCTTTCCCCATCAGGAAAGCGTGTCGAGGCAGCTTACAATAAAGGACAAGTCTTCCCACAGCCTCATCAATACCTTGATAGCTCTGGGCTAATGGAATCTTGTGACTTGCGGTTCTCTTTGATAAGAGACCCTGATGCAGACACTGATGAGTGGGACATTCTCTTTGCGCACTCTTCTCCTTATAGCTTGCTCCATGGAACATGTTTTCAGGAGGAGGTCAAAACTCCTACATTTCTGGCTGTGATTCTTTCCCTGAAATTGGAGAGAAAATAATTAATTTTGTTTGATGACCATATATAGTTCTTTTTCTCATTCTCATTTTGCTACAAAATTAGAGAGGATTCCCCTAAACCTAGAAAACATTTGCGTTTTTAATTGGAAAATGTTGACATCTGCTCCAAATCCATTTCTTTAAAGATTCAAGCAGCCTAGGTTTTCTTTTAATAATAACAGCCACTGTTAGTGTGCAGTTACTGTATGTGAAGTGTGTTACATATGCTTCCTCACTTAGTCTTCCCAACAACCTGATGACATTGGTGGGAGATAATATTTTACATTTTACAGATATCTACTGGGGCTTGGGGAGATTAAATACCTACCTCAAAGTCAGTGCCTACTAAGTGGTGGATATGGATTCAAATCCAACCCTGACTCTAATGTTTGTGTGTCACCCTTTCTGAGTGAGGTGATTTTCAGGGGCATTCTGTCTCTGGTGGGTGTTTTAATCTCAATGAATATTGTGTTCTGGGAATAGCAAGAATTTCTTGACCAATTCTCCTCAGGGGTTTCTACTTTATCCATATCAAGAACTCTAATCAGAACAGACAGCATTAAGCCTTGTTCCAAGCTTGTGCCAATCCAAAAATGGCTAATTGATGCAGCAAAAGATCTGGCAAAACTTGATCTCACAACTTCATTTGGGAATATTTGTAATACAGGAGTTTTGAATAGTAACGATCATGGCTGATTTTTAAATACCTCTACCTCCCCAAAAGTGCAGATCTTTATCCCACAAGGGTTGAGGATCATGGAGTTCCTTATTTATAACTATCCTATTGCTGACTTCTTACAGTGCTTAATGATTTAACTTCTTTTGGTTGATTTGGCCTTACTTATTTCTCTGACTGGCCAAAAATAACTCTTTTCTTTCACATAATGGGATGAGGCACTATGGAAGTAGAATTTGGGAAACTGAATGTGGATATAACACCTAAGGAGGAGACCAAGTGAAGGTCACTGGAAGGACATTTGAAAATGAGATAATTATGAAAGACCTTTGCAAAATATTACCAGGGACCTTGGAATATAAATTTGGCTACTTGGTTTTATGTTACGATTTGCTTTCGCTCTTTCACTGAGGTCCTGTTAATTCCTTTGCCTATTAACAGGTTAGACTCCCAAAGGATGTTCGGAAGTACCTAGTGATTGTAACTGCCATTTGTTGGTGGTAGGTTTTGCTGACCCATTGTTCCTCCCTGGCTTGTAGTTATGTTTCTATTTATAAAGGTTTGTAAGTGAAGGAGTTTCTTCAAAGAAATACTTGAGTTGACAACATATCAATATAGAAGACATTTGACACTTCTGTGTCATGAAGATGACTTCCACCTTGTTATTTTATTAAAAGAAAAGTCTTGGCCCTTTGCTAGTGATAGGTTTTCTCTAGGAGTTTCCATATAGTAGATGCTTGATCAATGGTTATAAAGATGCTTGAACAGAAAAAAATGACATAGATGCTAACAAATGGATACCCTTTGGGGATAAAAGCATTGCTTATAGAGATGTGAAAAAAGTTCTGAAAGGGAACTTTGAGAGAGACATTCATGGCCAAGGCTCTTTGAGTTAGCTGCCCTTGGGAAATAAGAAGCTGCCGTCAAGTCTTATTATCACCACTGGGTGTCACTCCAGGCAGCCCCTTAGCAGTCGTCTAGTCAAGGTTAAAATACTGTAAAGGGAAACACTCAGCTAAACAAACCAAAAGAAAATAAAAAAAAGAACAAAAAAAGTGTCTAATTGTCTCAGCATATGTTGGCATTTTGAGTGAGAGGGAAGAAAAGCACAGTGCTGAAGCATGATGTCAGGTGGTATTTTGTTTGGGAGTGGAATTGTCATTCTCTGCTGGGGATATTTTAAATTCAGAGGATGTTCCATCCCAGTCAACTGGCTGAGGTGAGAGCACAGTTAGACCAAAACCCAACTAGATTTCTAACCGCATGTTAATATTCTTAAGGATTTTGCTCCATAGGCTTAATTGCTTTCCAGAAAGGTCATATAATTTTATACGAAAAGGGAAGCACTTTCACCCCATCTGGTTCCTTGCAGTATCAGCAGTATACATTCTTAGTAAACTTTAAGAGTTCTGTACTTGCTTCAGAAACAGGAGGCAGGGAAAAACCAGACTGGATTCCTTGTTGGAATAGGTTAAAGAAGGTAAGAAACACAATTAGGGTAGAGAATTAAGAGGAATTCTTGCAAAGTGGGGGAAAAAATTTAGGTTGTCTTAAAGCTTACTTTAGGTATCACATAGGATGGATGTGAGTTCCCGGATACTTAATACTGGTGGATGTTTCCAGTTCTTGAAATTTTTACTCCAATTCCTTTGGAACCCATGTGGAAATCTCCTCCTTTTTTCTTCCCTCTACCTCTATCACTCCACTGTATTGTCTTGAAGACCACTGATAATTTGAAGCTGCAGACAGGGAGAGAGACTCTGAAAGTAGGAATTTTGACCTTTATTGCCCAGCAGGCAGAAGGAAATGAGGAATCCACAGCTTGACTACAGTGGGAGCCATGTAGAACCCTAGGTTAGCTGTTGTCTCAGGAATGCTTTTGGCTGCATTTAACAGAAAAACTGATTAACATCAACTATTTTAATATAGTCATTTATTAACACACTTAAAAAGAAGACTGGAGGTATTTGGTTGCTGGTGTTGGATTGGCTGCCCTCCAGTGTTATCATGGACCCTTGCGCTTTTCATTCCTTTGCTTCGCCATTCTTGGTGGATGTTTTGGCCTTGTGCTTTTTGTCTCCTGGTCACAAGCAGGTTACCATAGCTCCAGGTATCATGTCTGAAACCAAAACAAGAGGGAGGAGGTGGTAGTGAAGAGACTTTCCTCTTGTGTCTTTCTTGTTTATAAGGAAGAAAAGTTCTCTGAAGACCCAGCAGGCTTGTGCTTACTTGTAAGTGACTGGAACCATGTCACATGGTGACCTCTAGGTGGAAAGAAGGCTGAGAAAGCAAGTATCTAGTTAGGTTTTTTTGTTTGTTTGTTTGGTTTTTTTAATACATCTTTATTGATTCCAGAGAGAGGACAGGAGAGGGAGAGAGAGAGATAGAAACATCAATGATGAGAGAGAGTCATTGATCGAGCCCACAACCCGGGCATGTGCCCTGACCGGGAACTGAACCCTGATCGACCTGGATCCCAGGTCGACGCTCAACCGCTGAGCCACGCCCGGCCAGGCGCAAGTATTTAGTTTGTTCACTCGATTACAGCGAGTAGAAAGAAAGTTATTGTGAATAACTGTTGAGTCAACCAACCAAGAGTGCCTGTCATACATTTCTGAACACATTTTCTAGTAGAAACACTGTTTTATATGGTGGTAGAATTTCCATAACACTATGGGTATGAGTTAATACATTTAATCTAACTTGTATGTCCTATGATAAATACATTCTGAATGTTACACTGTTGACATAAAAATGTACCATTGAAAAAAATTTGCTTGTAAATTGGGCTCTCTGTAGTGTATTCCATCTTTATTTTAAGATTAAGGCTTTTGAAACAGGTTTATTAAGTTTTATGTTGTCAAAATGTTTAAACTTGTGTATGTTGATGAGTTTTCTGAGTGAATAGGAATATATGGAATAATTCTCCTGGGATTAAGAACAGTGTTATATGGGAAATCTTACTTAGTTCTGTTGTAGAAAACATTTTAAAAATCCCAGATGGACCTTGATTCTCTTCTATACCGAAGTACCTGGTGCCTAAATAAGACTCTTACAAGAAGAAGGAGAAAAAAAAACACAGCCTGACAGATAATATTTTCTCCTGAGTAATTTGGTTAACAGTTACAGTAAATAGCAAGACCTTGGGCTTGAGAGGAGAGGTTAACTTTTCAGGTTTTCCAGTGTGAAAACGGAATGAACATTTATTAGCATATATTACAATTTCATAGTTTTTTTTTTTTAAAAAAAACCAAAAGTAGAAGCTTTGATTAAATAATTATCTTTATTTTTTTACCTATTGTGTATAAGAAATATGTATATGAAAGCTTTTTAAATTGAGCAGAATTAAACTGAAAATAGGAATCTTAGTGGAGCAATAGCTTGAGCCATTAAATCTTGAATGTTCCCTCAGAGATTCTTAGGAAGTAGGTACACAGACCTGGGGCATGTGCACATATTCTGGCTTCTGGAAGACTTCATTCAACGAAAATCTGTTGATCTGCTGCTTTGTGTTAGGTACTGTGCTGGACTACATGGGGAATAAATTAGACCCAGTTTGTGCTCTCTTTGGGTTTATAATCTACAGGGAGACAAACATACCAGGATTGGGAGTCTGTAGAGTGAGCGTTAGGTCCCACCTGAGCTCATAAAAGGCTCAAAAGTGGGTTGTCAAAGACAGTTTCCTGGAGGACGCTGTTGGCGGCTTTTACTTAAACACTATTTCTTTTTGGCACCACTAATTTTCTTTGAAACAACATTATCCACAGTTCTCCACTTTTTTTAGGTCTGGAGGAGTTCTAGACTCCTACTATTCTTTTTTGCTTTGCACTACTTAGTTCCCAGTCCTTTTCCTTGGGGCTGGTTTTAAAGGAGAAAGCTCATGAGATATGCATGCGCCTGGGTCCTCAGGGCATGTTGTTCCAGTTCTGTCAAACCCCCTTGAGAAGGTATGGTTCTGGATCCTTAGTCATCTCAATTCCTTTCTCCTGACTGATGCTTATTGTATTTAATTTGAAAAAAGGGTATTAATTAGCTGGCTGGTCATGTTGTAGGAGGTTTTTTGTTTTAAATAAAAATTTTATTCATAACTAGTGATTTCTAAAGGATCAAATTTTCTTTTTCTCTGAACTCCAAATGTCATAAACCTCAATTGAACAAAACAAGAACACCTTAAAAAGAGATTTATGTAGTAGTTGTCTTATATCATTGATGAAGTTTAGCCTTTTCATTTTGTTACTCAGTTTGAAAACTTTCACAAATTTTGATATTTTGAAAGTGAGGTAGATCTCAGAACATCATTACAAATATCCTGATTAGTTACTTTACCAATCCTACCAACTCAAGGCATGAGACAAAAAAGGAATACAGCAGGGGTAAGGAACCTTTTATCTGCCACGGGCCATTTGGATATTTATAACATCATTCTTGGACCATACAAAATTATCAACTTAAAATTAGCTATGAAAAAAGCTCCTAGATTTATTGAATTTCAAGTCCCACCTGTGATTGCCTTGACAGGGTCAGATCAAATGATTTCAAGGGCATATATGGCCCCACTTGAACATTCCCCACCCCTGGAATACAGGAATAGACCTGTAGTTCTGCTGTAATGAACAGTCAATTGATGTTTCTAGGATGAACAAAACATTTGAAGATACTCTTTCCTTGAATACTGGCGTCTTATTGAACATTTTATAAAATCAAAGTTTCAGACTATAAGTCCTAAAAGTCTAAAGAAAACACCTCACATTCAATGATTCATGTTTTAGAAGTCATTAAATATATTGGATGTTTTTGGACGTAATATAAAGACCCAAAATAATGGTTGAGCATAAGTCATAGAGTAACCAAATTCACATGGATATGGTTAGCTCTTGCAAGAAAATGTTAAACATGACCCAAGTCTAAGAGATAAAATTAAGCACTATGTAAAGGTTCTGGGCGGGGTCCTGAGGAGGGGCAAGATCCTGAAAAGGAATTTAAAAAAGCAAGACAGCCCCAATGTGTCAGAACAAGAAGGAGAGGGTGACATTTTGTTATTTTAGAAGAAAGAAGAGAAAACATTATTTGTGGCTAAATACATTAAAATGCTTATTTGACATGCAAGCATTGATAAAATCAAATAAAAGCAAGCAGGTTTTGAATAAACTATGCTCAGATTATCTGACAATGTTATTAAAGAGCTATAGGAAATTCAGTTGCTCAGAGAATGGCCATCTGAAGTGCATCTTATTTTGAATAAACCAATATCAACTTAATAAGAGTTGACTGGAAATGTTTGTCACATGACAAATGGAAATGATTCTCCTTTTTGGAGTGTTGTGATGAGCATCAAGTTAAAAATAAAGCAGAATGTTGAATTTTTATACTCTTGAGGCTGGATGAGTGATGCCACAGCAATGACCAGCACTGGGTAAGTGCTTTCAATTAGATTTCAGTTTGTCATGCCTACAAGCCGCTTTTTCTTGGGTCTTGTAATTTCACATCCCTGGGATGTAATGCTGTCTGGGTCACATTACCGGCATTCAGGGTTCAGCAATGTTAAGAAACCATTGAATGAAGATTACTACTACCCATGGTAAAACTTAGTACATCCATGCCCACAAGATGTTATAGATACCAGTGCTTCTCATCAACTTTGAGCTTTAGAATCACTTGGAGAGTTTTTAAAAATATGAAATCTGAGTTCCACTTTAGACATATGGGACAGAATCTCTGGTCTCAGCATTCTCAAAAATCTTTCCAAGACATATACAGCCATAAACTATGTCTATAAATACATATATCCCAGCTACAAATACATTTGTGGACAAGTTGTCTAAGTATGTATTGCATAGTCATATTCAACATGCACCCCAGAATCAGAAAAAAATAACTTGTTGGTTATAATTTGCATTCCACACTTCATGCACGATCACTCTATGTTGCTGGTAGAGAGGCCCATGGAAGCTTGTGGTTGGCTATTAACATTATTCCAGCTTGAGTAAAATGTTGTGGGAAGGAGGTCTCTTCTCTCCTAAAGAGGGGGGACAGTTGAGAGAGTGGTTTCAGGAAAGCCTTGGAGGTGGCTGCTATTTTTCTCTAGGTGTTTGATGTGTCTGACGGCCCCTGTCTGAACTTCCTAGTCATTTGCCATTTCATTAGCTGCCAGGTTTTCAATTTCTGCCTCTTGGAAGTTACACCGCTTTGAACAAGTCCCCACAGTAATTGAATTTGCCACAGAAATAGAACACTGGAAAATTTCATTTTCTTCTTCCCTGCATGAAGGCAAGCAAGCAGGCAGGGCATACACACATATTCCTTCCGGGCTGCTCCTCTCTTGTTCACAGGCTCCCATTCCCCTCCCTTCCCCCCATGCATTCACTAACGCTCACAACCATCCTGCTCCCAAAGCAGGTACACAGTCACAAAAAAGGCCTGCTTTCAAATCATCTCAGAGTGCATCAGCCTGTCACTTTGTAATTTTCTTCTAAATGCCTTCCACAAATAATGGTTTTCAAAATGAGCATTAACAGGCTTGATTACATGAAATTGTCCTTTTAATTTACACCAGGATTCTATTGATCACACAAGTGCAGATTAAAGTGTTCAATGAAGCCCGTGATGAGGTATTAACCAGCTAAGGGTCCTCCAGGGGCCGCCAGGGAGGCCAGGAATATGCTAGAAGTGTACAGTTATTTCCCCATAATGAAGTGGCACTATGCGAAGGCATGAATCGCTGGCAGGAAGAATAGATCGGAGATGATGAGCTCTTCAAAGTCATTTCTCCCTCACTCATTCAGCCTCATGCCCAGATCCTCTTGCGATTCTTCTGCATTACTTGTCATGAAATGCCAGGATTTACTTAGCCAGCTGATGCAATTTTTATGACCTTATTGCTTTTTCACCATGGTAATAGTTTTGAATCAATTTATCAATCCAGCGGTGCCATCAGACATATTGCCCTGAAGATCAAGTCCGGGTCATTCCATCAATTCACTGCGGTTTACGAAGATAGAGAAAAAAGCCAGGCCGTGCGGGCTATCAACTTCAAATGGCTTAGTAAACATGCCTCGGCTGCTTTAACTGCTTCACTTCTGACTCTGGACCTTTGTGCTTATGCACAGGACCACCCAAATCAACCCAACAGATCTTGGTCTCAGTAGACACAGCCCCAAGGGAAAGAGGTCTGGTAGAGCAAGAAGCATCTCTGTAAAGTCCCCAAGCAGAATGGTTGGAACAAAACTTGGAAGTGTGGCTTGGTCTTGCACAGAAAACTGATTTAGGGATGCTACCCAAGTGACAGAGCTTTTGTCTCACCAGCCAGAGGACTAAGCAGTCGGTGGGGAAAAGGAAGGGGAGTGTGAGGTGTGTTCCTTTTGTAATAGGTTTTGCAGAGGGGTTGGGATTCATAATCCAATCCATCTTTTCTCTATAGGGGCTGCTAGTCGGTGATAATGGTTTCAAAAGATGAAAAACCTGTAAGTCATTTTTCACAGGATGAAATGTCATTGAGGGCAGGGCACAAAGAAAGAATAGTGCACTTATTGGAAGAGATGATCTCTTAGGAAGAGAATGAACATTCTTTGCCCAGGGAAGAGAAGGTAGAGGTGTGATAGGTATCAGTCTGGCCATGAAGTTAGGTTGCTGGTGTTTGAATGGGTAAAACACTAGGTGTCTCCTGGGAATTCAGTTTAGTTATTACGTTGGCTGTATTCAGAGAGTCGTCTTAGTTTATTTGTATATGCCTTCTATTTATGTATTATGTCAAAATTTGAAATCCCACAGCCCAGATTCCGGTAATACATTGTTTGCAGAAGAAAAATGTGACAATGCATTTAAATATTATTAAAACATGTATTGTTTGTGAGGCCTTAATAGAGATTAAATACATATCATCAGCTTTGTGTTTTGCTTGGAAGCGGCTATATTCAGCATTTAAAATGAGATTTGTCAGAACCCAAGCTTATGTCGATTCCATAAAAGTTTAATGATCTACTTCCAGGTCTAGCAAGGTTTAGGATTTATTTACAGTCTTTATTATAAAATTTGTCCAAAATATACACATTCTCCAAAGACTTCTGAGCTCAGAGGCAGAAATATAAATGCACAAAAGTGAAATATAGCAGATGGTAAAATCTCTGTGTGCTAGGTAGTTTTTTCCTCTTTAATTTTCTTTCATTTTACTTTTCTGTTCTATTTGGTAAATACTGAAGGAAGCAAGAGAGGGCCTTCGTTCCTAGGGAACCATTTAGGGGAGTCTGTTGATTAGATTGAATATCATAGGAAAAGATAATTAATGAGGCATCCTCCTTCCCCCTGGGTAGTTTGCAAACTTGGAAATCAAGATAAGAAATCAGGAACCGTGAAATCATGAAGTGTGAGCGGGAAGAAACTTTAGAGATTATCTAAGGCAATTCCTTTATTTTGCAGATGAGGAAACAGCAACATTCTATTGGAGTTGGTTGGTTGTATTTGGTTGTCTCATCATAAAACTCAGTGACTTGGAAGCCTCTAGTATACAGCCTCTGTGCTGAAAAATTTTGCTACAAAATTCCTTGACTTCCTCAAGTCCAGTAATAGTTACATGCACTCTCACCATCCTCCAAACTGACAGTGTCTGACAACTCATCATCAGTTAAATTAGGGGTTCTCAAACTTTAACCACCCGGGGATTTGTAAGGCATGCAGACTCCTAGGCCTAATCTCCAGGGATTCTTATTCTGTGAATCCACAGTGGAGTTTAGGAATCTGCATTTTAACAACTGGTACCAATGCAGGAGTTCCAGGGTTCTCATGACTTTAAGTGCTGACTTTGACACTTAATTGGTTATATGATTAAGGCAGGTGGCTAAATGTCTTTAATCCTCAGTTACATCTGTAAAATGGGCCTAAGCATACCTGTTTTAAAGGATTGCTGTGGCAATTTGTTTGTGATATTATTTGAAAAGCACATAAAAGGCATTTCCACCGGGATTACCTTCACTGCTCTGCCTGTAATTTAGGTCAATACGCAGCTTAATGTATGACAATTAAAAATGGTTACATCTACATGTAAGTTAAAGATAAACTTATCATACAAAAACTCTTTAAGATAAATCAGTAGGATTCTCACATTTAAATATCCCTTTGTGAAGTGAAGCAGTTCGTAGATTATAGTGAAAGAATCACTCTCACTGTTTCAACAAATCAGTGATTTTTTTTTGTAATATATCTGAACTTTAATAAGAAATAACACACTTATGGATTTGTTAGGTGCCTAATGGAATGGGGGAACCTAATGTATCAATTCAGTCACATGTTCATCCCTCTTCTTCTAATCCCAGTTATATTTTTACACTAAAACATACCTAATCTCAGTGACTTCAGCTTTACCCTTCTTCTACTCAAAACTTGACAGTTGACCCTCCTCACCTCCCTCCCTCCCTCCCTCCCTCCCTCCCTCCCTCCCTCCCTCCCTCCCTCCCGAGTGGCCTGGCTGCCTAACATTTGTGTAGCCCTCTGATAGGTACATGGAGTGGTGTGCCCAGTGGTTGTGACCGACAGTAAACACTGCAGGAGTTTAGATGACGTAGAGATTTCTGTGGGCTGGAGTGGTTAGGAATGCCTTTTGGAGGTGGTGGAAATCGAGCTGGTTCCTGAGGCATCAAGAAAAATTGGAGTTGGTTGCAAAAGATCCTTCTTAATTAGAAGTAAAAAAGAGAGGTTAGAAAAGAGTGCTCTCCAAATGGTTTTCAAACCTGTTCAGTAAAACTCTTGGGTTATGTACAGATAATTCAAACATTCTGAATGGAACTTTATGTTAAAATGTATTTTAATCCTTAAAAAAACTTGTAACAGAAAGTATACACTCAAATTTTGTATTTGCCACATTATAATATAGTAGTTATCACTTTTGTATTCTCTTGTGACATCAGTTTATTAATTTCAGTCAGGTCTGGAATAAAATTTCCATTGCCATTCCAGAAAACAATGAGATTGCTAAGAGAGCTAATATAAAATTTATCCCTTTTTAGCTTATTATCAGTGTGAATCAGGATTTTTTTCTCAATAAAGTGCAATAAATACATTTGCATGCTTCACTTGTGAGCTTATGCATGTATATTACATGCTTACTTGATAAGACCACAGCTGTTATTTGACTTCTCCAATTTAAAGTTTTTGTAAATTATCTGATTGATCTACTTAGAAATTTTATCTATTTTATAAAGTGTGTTTTGGGCACACTCATCTATGAAAAAGCAAAATAAAATTCTGCGGCTAAAAATTGTTGAAAGCCAAAGTCCAAAGTCATCTACTCTCTACTCAGTCTTAAAAGAATAGTCAGGTGTATGGAATATTTTGTGTTTATTTGCAAGGAACTTTTGAGCAGCAAAATGACACATTGATAGCTGAGAAGACTTGATAGTCTGCTGGGGATGAAAGAGAGAGAAAATAGAGCCAGAGAGAGTATGTGGAGACAACTACTGCCTGACATATCTGGGAGGGGAGAGATCTGGAGAAGAATGATGGTGATAACAACAAAGGAGAGGAAGTATTGTTACAAAATAATAACTGGAAATTCATGGTACTGACAGGATATTGAGGGGTGAGGAAGAAAGGACAGGAAGCAAGAGATGCCCAGGTTTTGGAACAGATTTTTAGAGATACAGGAATAGAGATGAAAGAAGAGCAAGGTTTGAGGAGACGATGATGACTTTAGTTTTATACGTTTCATTTTATTACTAAAACTTACGTCCTTAGGGAATTTATCCAAGTAAAATTGTTTGCTAGGCAGATGTGGACATACCAACCCGGACCCCATAATCAACCGTGTTATTAGGAAAAACGAGCAATGGAAGCCTGCAGATTCAGGGCTCCATTTCAGACAGCGAGTTTAGGGTTATTATGGTGCTCATATCTTCTGATTTGTTCTTGACATTCTGGAAAAATACCCAGATATATCCAAGTGCTCTGATTTTTTATTGTTTAAATTTTTCCCTGTATTCATCTTCATGTCACATTACAGGGTGCAATGAATGACAAAATGTCTAACTTGTACACATTTTACAATATGGACAAGGCAATGAAGATTCTCGAGGGATGTAAAGTCACTCTCCTGCCAGACAAGGAAAAACATAATGCCTGGGTAGGTTTAAAGAAGCTGACTTCTGTTGAGTTCTGCTCTTAAACTGAATATCCAGTAGATCTCTCTCCAATTTATTTTGAGCATTGCTTTTTTTTTTTAAACCTTGAAAATACCGTGGCTCCTGCTCCAGATAATTAGAGCCCAACATTAGATTTCCAGAAGAGATGCTGAAAGATGGATTGGGACATGCATGCCAATAGAAATGTTTGTCACAGGCTTTAAACAACATAGTTCATACAGAGCCTTGTGGAAATATACCATTCATAGAAAACTTGAAGTTACAGAAGGTACATATGAAAAGTTAAAAATAACACTACCAGCTAATATTTATTAAGCACTTAAAATGTGCCAAGCATCATGGTAAGCTTTTTATAAAAATAGTTTCTATGGGCTAATTATTACTTCCATTTTACAGGCAGGAAAATGGAAACCTTGAGAGTTTAATTAACATGTTCAAAATAACACAGCAAGTAAATAGGTGAAGGCAGGATTTGAGTTCACTTCTGACCTCAAGGTGACCTCAAAGTCCATAATCTCAACCCTTCTGCTGAAAAACGTCTAGAAGGAAATAGAAAAGCACCCACAAGCATGTGCTGACAGACCATTTAAAGGGCTACACAGTTTTACCCAGTCGTGAGACCCTGGCGTACCCAGAAAGGCTACATCTGCAAGACGTAGAAACTTCCTTGGGATGGCTTGCCTTTTCACTATGGTGAGCTCGGCAGTAATGGCTTTTCCAGTCATGACGCTTGCAATTTGGCTGGAGAATGCGAACGGCCCTTCCTGGACTACAAGCTCAACAGCTGTTCACATTTACACAGTAGGTGAAAATTTATATTTAAGAAACGGTGGCTCATAAAGAAAGAATATGGAACAATGACAACTACAAAAAAAAGGAATAATTATATTCATGAAAAATGAACTGGTGAGTGATACATTATTTTTTTTAAGCAGGACATGGTGCAGCATTAAAAAATGTTGTCTTTAATTAATTCTGCCTAGCATTCAAAGAATAAGGTCACCCATGCCCAAAACTGTTGAATGAAGTGAAAATCTATGAAAGATGTCTCTGACGTTACTTATAATGAAGGAGAGTTACCTCTTGGTCAGTACTGCGCCATTATTTCTTAGTTAGGGGTATTACAATTGAAAGTCGACAGTGGTTATAACAACCTAATGTGATTGTACATAAAGTATACATTATTAGACAGAAATAACCCAATAATAAACCAGAGTTGTTTCTAGAGAGCGAAAGTAATTACTTCAATAAGAAAATTTTAAGCTAGAGCTAAGAGAATACCCATGTATGCCAATTTATTTTACCCATAAACAGACTAATGCGTATATTGCTTTAGGGTTTACAAAGGACTTTCACATACATTCTAGGCCTAACAAACATCCCATTTGGCAGATGAGAAAATTAAGATGCTCAAGAACAGAGCTAGCAAACAAGATTTGAACCCAGATCATCAACCTGACTTCTTTGCCACAACTCCTGTGCCTTCTCCATGATATGTTCTTTCCAGAAACAGTTGGGATCCTTTTCAATGAATTGTATGTGTAGAAACATCATCTAAGTTGTAGATGGGGATAGATTTGAGGGTAGGCAAGAGGTAACCTCACCTAATGATCTCATTTGTAATTGATTAAGGAAGAATGATGACATATGGATCCCCAGGGACAGCTAAAAGTTTCATGTCCCTTTGGAGTGATAGTTGTAAAATAATTTTTTAACATTTATTTAAAGGAGAGGCTGAGCATAGAGCACATGAGGTAGAACAGAGGGGGCTTCTGGTGGCTTCTCCAGCTGTTATAGCCTTGCTTTTCCCTGGACTTCATGGTCTTGGAAGGAAGCATAGCCTCTCTGGTGTTCTGAGAACAAGCCTGACTTTTGGAGGATTTTACCCTCAGCATTCCTTTCAACCACATAGAATATCTTCTTTGAGATGAGTTCTGATAAATTCATTGTCTCTTCTCCCCCACTTATATCTCTGCAGATGCCTTTTATACCCCAGTAATGACCTAATAGCTTATATTATAGATTGTTACCCACACAATTGCTCCACTAGTCCACTCTAGTCAAGCGTTAGATTTAATCGAGAATTTTTACATTTTCTTGTTCTCCAAATGAAAATTATCACCCCAAAATGCTTATTATGGGCATAATGCTTTTCTTGGAATACAGAAAACATCCTTATTCTCAAGGAGTTTATAACTCAGGGAAGATAAGACTAATATGTACATAAAACTATCAGGTGATACTTAAACAGTGAACTATGTATTACTGAGTTCAATGTCACCGGAGTCTAGAGAAGGAGATTATATTTAAACTAGGCTTTAATACATGGCTAGAATCTTGTGAGGCAGATTGGGGGTGAGACGGAGGAGGAACAACATTCCTGTAAGGGTAATATGAGTAAGATCCTATACATTGGAGTAAATAATGTGTGGGAAAGGGACAGTGAAGATCTGGCTCGGAAGATGAGTATTGAGGGAGAGTGGAAGACAAGGAGCAACTAGGTCACAATCAAACCTGAAGCCCAAGGTAGAATATTTGTTCAGTTTTCTAAAAAGAGATCCATCATGGATGACTTAATAAGCAAGCGGAAGTACTTTAGGAGGAGGAGTCTGGCCAGGAGCCTGGGGAATGGAGATGGTAGTGACTTGGGTTAGAAGCTGGAATTTGGAGGGATGTGCCACATAGGGATGGAGAAAACCAGTGAGAAACCTGCCACAAGAATCCAGACATAAGATCTAGTGAAGGGGAGACAAGAGGGGGGAATGCTAATATAATAGATCTGTGAAAGGCAAATAGGTAAACATGCAAAGAATTCAGGGGGAGAGAGAGAAAGAGAGATAAAAATATTAGAGAAAAAATAGTAGGAATTGAAGTGCCATGGCTTATGGAGGATTGAGTCTTAATTGGTGTTAAAAAACAACTTTATGTCAAGTTTTAGAAAGCATGTAGTATTGATTAATTCAAGGTCCAGTGCAAATGCCTTCTTCTTTTAAAAGCCTTTCTAACCTTCTTTACATTAATCAAGTTTTCAACAAAATGATTGATTAAAAAACCCTTCTTCTTCTGAGCTCTCATTGCTCTTTTAATATGATTCTATTATAAAATAAAAGATCAAAAGCCATGTCTTATTCTTTTATGATGTCCAGTGCTTATCATGGAAACCTGGTGCGTTTAGGTAGTTCAATAAAGGCTTATGAATGAGTGAACGAGGTAGGAAAGTATGGCGTTCAGATTACAGGTGAAGGGATCCATCACTGACGTTGAAGGGACTGAAGATACATTGCTGAAAGGGATAGGGTATCTTTTTCTCATTCTAATTCTTCCTGAGGAAATACTGTCTAACATTTTGTAACATTTTTGGAAAATGGTAATTCAGCCTCTGCTTAAACACCTTTAATGAAGAGGCAGCTTACTAAATATTTGGACAAGTTAATGGTTACAAGCTTTTCCTGTGTTCAGCCCAAAAACTCCTTATTTTAACTTTACTCATTGCTATTAGACATGTCCAATGATAAACCAATTCTTCCTTTTACTTATGTAAACATAGCTATCATGAATGCTCAATACATTTTTTTACATGTAATTTTCTTCATTCTTGCAACTCTTCTTTATGTTTGCTGGTCTTGAGGTTCTGTCCCCCTGATTGCTCTATTCTAGGCTGATTCTAGGTTGATGGTGACTCCTTTTAAAGGTGGCAATGTTAAACGTACTACTCCTGGCCTGGTTTTGGCTATAAATGGTAGAATTATACATTTCTCTTTATGAGCAGTCTTTTTCTTAATGCATCCTTGTGCTCTGTTAGCATTTTAAAACTCATACTGAGCTTGTTGTCAATTAAACCTCTGACTCTTCTTTGTGTATATTGAGATTAGTACAATTGTTTTTCACTATAAGATTTCATTTTATGATATTCTGCCCATCACTCTAGCCAAGTAGTGGTCTTGAATCTTATTATTCAGCATCCAACATATTCTCCATACTTTCCAGGTCTGACTCTTTGAAAAGTTGTGTATAACATATACAATCTCATACAAATTGTTTATGAAAATATTAAATATGACAGCATCAAGATTCATGTTAGTTTTGCTTACTGTTGCATTTATGACATTTAGTACAATGTCTAGTACATGTTGGATATTTGATAAATACTTTTTAATAAATGAATAAATTGATAACAATAAATAACAGAATTCTTCTAAGTCAGGTAGAGTCAACTAATCAACACTTTTAAGGTACTGTCATTTTACCAGGTATAAATGATGTGTGCAGTTAATAGCCAATATTCCTCTATATTTCTCCCAAAGATAACATGAAATGCTTTGTCAAATGCACTGGTTTAACCAAAATAATCTTTTTGTAGTAGATATTTTTAAAAAACACTGGTTACAAAAAAATAGGCAAAAAAAGGAGTGAAAGATTTTTAAGTGTTTGGGAAGTAGTCCTTATTAAATCCTCTAGAGATCCAATACATGTTATCTTATTTAAAGACTCCAAGAAAATCTAAAAAATAAATCAGTTTAACTTCGTTAAAGTCACAACTTCCCAGGTTTATTTATCATGGAATCTTTACTTTTTAATTTATACAGTAGCTATTAATATCTTGTAGAAGCAGTGTACAGGTTTTAGAAGATGCTAATATACAAACCTTAATGAAAATGAAGATGAAATTTGTCTGGAATGGTTCGTTATTTGTAAGCCCATGTTGACTTTTAATAATCACTCATTCACCCTTCTTGTGCTCACAAACTGGTGTCTCACAAAACAGAACAAGATGTTTAAAAATTTGCCTGGATTTGACATCAAACTCATAGATTTATAGCAGAGTTTCCACTCTGGCTATGCATCAGAATGACCTGTTAAGATTTTTAAGAAATTTTGATGTCTGCAGTTCAGCCTTGGAGTCCATGATTCCCTAGGTGGATGGAGCGAGAGATGCACAAGCCGAGTTGCTAATTCCTGGGGTATGGTTTAGGGGCATCCACTGCTCTTTCCTTGTTGAATGCTGAGATATCACACTTTTCACACCATCCAGCACTATCCCTGTTTTCTACACAGTTCCTCAGAGCCTCCTAACAATGGCTGGCAGACTCGAACATACTTAGAACTGGGCTTTCTGTTCTTCCCATTTGTCTTGGACTTCAATTCTCTCATCCCAATATTTGCTCTATCTTTTCCAATCAGTCCTTCTCCTTGACATAGAAGATAAAAGCAAAATAAAAATTAAGTAGCCTTGCTTTCTCTTTGTCATCTGTCAATATTATTACATTGATCCCCAGAATCATATCTATGTCTTCCCAAACTAAAATATCCTCTTTGTTTTCTGTAACATATTTGCAAGTTACAGTACATTCTAAGGATTTAGCCTCCTTAAATTATTGCTCGCTCTTCTCAAATATTCCCATGTGCCCATTCTGCACTCATTTTATATCTGTACACAGATGCAACAGTCTTTGAAATGAAATTTTATACTGATATCATGAAAGAAACATTAAAATATCTTATGTGTCTTGTTATCACTGCCAGAGAGCATTATTAAGAACTTGCTTCCTTGCTTATCTGTCACTGCAGCATTATGTTCCATATCCTCTAATGGACAAACAGGAGAAAGAAAAACTGAAAAAAGAAATTGAATCATAGAAACCGTGGCCAATGTACAGCTTAGGAAGAATAAGTTGCTTTAAAATCGCTGTTGTTGGCAACCAAATAAATACGTATTGAAATCATTTATATGATTGTTTTCCATCTATCAAATGCATCTCCACGTTGCCTTCAATTAAGGTCAGAAGTTGTTAACATGCATTACAAGAACTTTCAGGTTCTGGCCCCTGCTTCCTACATATTCTATTCAGTTTCTATTTAACTTCCTCTCCACCCATTCTCCTTCGCAAACTTTCACTAGGTGCCTGGATACTTCTTTCTTGTCCTTCTAGTGTCCATTTAGATGTCATTTCCTACGTGAAGCCCACCCTAACACCAGAGCTGGGTGGCTTTCCCTCACGTTCCCATGGTGGTGGATACGCCTATTCCTATCATTAGAAGTCTGTTTATCTGCCTTTCTCACTGGCACATTAAGGCTTGTGTATCATCTATTGTTGCATCCCTAGCACCCGGGACAGCGCCTGATCCTGTATTCCATAAATACGTGTTGCGTGAAGCAAAGAAGAAACGATGGCACTTCTCTCTATATCTTGATCTTCCCGATAAAATGTGGCTTTGGGTATATCAGCAGCTTGGAGGCAGGAAATCTGTGGGAGGAAAATATCTCTTTAAGCACCCTCAGCAAAAATGCAAACGGATGTTCTCAGCTCTCTAGCTTCAGATAATATGAGAGACAGGAAGTATATGGTGTGTTTTTTCAATTCGCAGCTGGAGCTGGCAGTGTGAAGACTTTCAGAAAATAATTTTGCTATTTGTAAACTGAAGAAATGTGATATGGAAGTAAATGAGGGGGAATAAAAATGAAACTGCACAGTGTGGTTTTTACAGTCACTTGTGTGGAGATAACTGCACTGTAAAAAAAGATGGTGGTACATAAGGGATAAAACTGTTAATTTTTCTCTCTCACAAGATAATTCAGATCCAGAGCTGCTCCATACATTAAGCTGTGAAATCTGCTCACCACAGCCTTTTGACTTTTTTTGTTTAGTTTATGTGAGGCTTCCTTCTGGCTTATTCATGAACTCATGCGGTGTAGATACCCTTCATGAGGGGACCGTGGCTTGATTTTACCACCAGAAATAAACTGAATTCAGATGTAGTTAAGAATAAGAATGCACAGTACTTTCCAAAATATACACATATAATATTAGTACTTAAATGAAAACATGAAATCTTGAGAATTATTACTTACAAAATATGAATTTACACTCCATTTGGGTTACCACAAATCTGGGGACCTGAGTATTTTTGAGATTTGTCTTAAGCCTGATCCATTATAAGTTCTAAAAATAAATATGAAGTAACCTATTTCATTTAGGCCCCCCGCAGTGAAATGATTCCCCTCTAGGCAGAAACTCCTACTGCCAACTCTAACCCAGGAATTGGGAGCTCAGAGTCTGCAGGACCAGGGCCCTATCCCACCCACCTCTGTGGCCCCAGCTCCCAGTCTAGTGACTAACTAGTACACAGAAGGAGCTCAATAAGTGTTTATTGACTTAATGAATGAAGTCTGGAATTGTTCAGTGTTTGTGCATCAAAGTGGGTTCTTGTTGGGGTTATTGTGGTACCTCACCTCTAGGGTTCTGCTTGACTTCTACCCCAGGAGAAAACACAGGTTATATTTCTAACCAGTAGTTATGTCCCAAGGTTTTTCCATCTCTGGTTTCTCTTGGGGGTCCTGTGCCCATCCTGTACCCACTGAGTTCAATCTGCTTAGAGAGAGCCACTCTCCTTGGGAATTAAGAGAGCAAGCACATTCTCTAAGGTTCTCTGAGGATGGCTCAAAGGTAAATTACGCTGCCAAGAGCTCTCTTTCCTGTGGCCTACTCCATGCCCGCCTTCCTAGTTTAGCTCCTCTCTTATGCCTCCTCTGCAAAAGCAGAAGAGATATGTCCTCCTCTTGCTCCTTTCCTTTGACTTAGGATATTCTCTTGACTGTTTCCTCCCTGTAACCTTTGATGTGGCATCTCAGTGCCTCTATTGTCCTCTCCCGTTTTATTATCTTCTTTCTTGGGCTCCATATCTTTCCTTCTGTTTCTTCTTCACCTACTGCTGCATCTACAAGCTGCATCAACACTCTCTTCTTACCATCACACAACCCCCTTTAAAGTCAGCCACTAGTTGCCGGCGCCTTCCAGTGAAGCATATTGAATTTGTGTTGTAGCCCCTTTAACCCACCTTTGATAGTTTTACAATATAAAATACATTTGCCTTTAAAAATCAACATCCACGTTTTTCATCTACCTGCAAGGAATACTTTAAAAGTCCTCATTTATGTTTGATCACATATAGTTGTGCTGGCTGTTCTAGTCTAAGCTAACTCCTCCTAATGCATCATCATTATTTTGGAGAGGGGGCATTTTATTACATTTTCTTTGAAAAAGGTCACAATAAGAGGAATCTCTTAGAAGTGGGGAATCCAGGTTTTTTTGTTTTGTTTTTTTTAAATAGTTATACAGGTAATGGAACAGTGTCTGAGTCGCAGTGCAATTTTCTCATATTTAATTAATATTCTAAATTAGTGCCTGGAATGCTTTATGTGTGGGTTGAAGAGAAGAGACCACTGGAACCTTGGTTGGTACAAGGATTTATGGCTGTATAAGACACAGGGAGTTTATTACTGCTGCTATATTTGAGGTGAATGCTTTCGGAAGCAGGATTTCTGGCCAAAAGCTACATCACAGAGTCTGGCAAATATGCTTCCTTATTTTTCTCTTGATTCCTCAGTCCAAATGAATCCAAATTAATTGCATTTTTATTGATTTTATTCGTTTGGCTTAGGGTCATCAGAAGGGGATCATTTTTATTTTTATCTTCATTTTGAGATATGTCTCAGGGCCACTTGTAAAATAAAAGGCACCAGGTCAGTGGTGTTCAAGATGCCATTCTGGAGTCTTCAGTAGTAAACAGGAATTCAGAGAAGCTGCAGGTGGAGGAAAGGTATGCTCACATGCTGCTTTCCCCTTCAGAACAGAGCACTGGTCTAGTTTCTGATTTACTTTCTCCTAAAATATGTGTGTATAGGTTTAATATCTCAGAATTGCTTGGGCTTATTCAAACTTTCTTGGATTTTCCTCCATTTTATTTCTCTTGTCCTTATTGAAACCTAGTTAGAAAAAATAAGTGATAGCAAGTAAAGATTTAAAAACATGATAAAAAGAGAGAGTTAATGAATACTAGACAAAGTATTAATATTAAAAGTAGATAGAAGAAGAAAAAACTGGAGAGTACCCCTAACACTCCAAAGAAGGTAGGGTGAAGATCAGGCTGGTGAATGATTAGAGAGAAAAAGAAGAATTAGGAGTGGTAAGTGGGAGACCACAGAAATCAGAGAAAACTCACCTTGCTGCTCTAAAGGATGAAAACCAAAGGATGCTTGCTTAGGCTAAGAAGGACATGCTTGGGGGTGGGGGTGGGAGTGAGGGGAGAAAGAGACAGACGGGGGGTGGGGAGAGATTGAAAATGGTATTAGGATGTCAATACAATAGTCTCCCCTACCCACAGGGTATACATTCCAAGACCCACAATGGGTACCTAAAACTACAGATACAACTGAACCCTATATATACTATGTTTCTTCTTATACATACATACCTGTGATCAAGTTTAATTTATAAATCAGGCACAGTAAGAGATTAACAACAATAACTAAGAATGAAATAGAACAATTATCACAATATACTGTAATGAAAGTGATATGTGTGTTATCTCTCTCACTCACAACATATCTTACTGTACTATATATACAGCAAGCATACTCTGGACAAAGGGATGGTTCATGTCCTAGGTGGGATGCAATGTGAAGGCACAGGATTTTATCGCATTACTCAGAATGGCGCACAATTGAAAACTTAAGAATTGTTTATTTCTGGAATTTTTAATTTAATATTTTCAGACCACAGTTGGCCATAGGTAACTGAAATTATAGAAAGCAAAACCATGGATGGGGGCTACTGTACACAGAAAAAAATTACATTGGAAATAACAGTATTTTTTATCTTCATTTTTGTTTTAAGTAAAGAGAGTAGGAATTGACATTTCCAGTAAAGGTAGAAGGTAGAGAATAATAGAAAGGCCAGCAAAGATATTTAAGGTAGTGTCATCTAACTCTGTGATCATCTAGTTAGCATCTCAGTTGTCATGAAATTAGACTTAGGTTGGCATCCTCAGTCATAGACACTGAGATGAAGAATTCTCTGTGAATATTGGGAAAAAGGTTCCTGGGGCGTTGGGGATAGGAAGAGGAGGAGGCTACGCAAGAGTGTGGTGGTGGCAAAGTTCCACCAAGTGTGATCCCACTGGCCACATCTCAGAATAATCCAGTTAGGGCCAAGGGAGCTATGGTATTTATACTTTTATACCTGTGGTTCTCAAACTGGGATGATTCGTCCCCCAAGGAATGTTTGATTGCCACATTGGGAGGAGTGTGATACTAGTATCCAGTGGGTGGAGGTCAGGGATACTGCTAAGCTTCCTGCAGTGCATATGACAGCACCTCACCCCGAATAATTATCTGGGCCCAGATGTCAATAGGGCTCAGGTTGAGAAACCTTGGTGTATACCTGTCAGTCATTGGTTCAGGGCTATGAGCAGGATGGACACTTAGGGCCCCATGAAGCCTTTCTGGTAGTTTGAGGGCAGTAGGCTGTTGGGAATGAAAATCCATCCAGAGTCTGTGAGCATGACAATGGCAAAGGAATTGTCGGAAGCATGGGTGGAACACTGACAGGATGTTGTAGAATCCTCGCAATTCACTGATGTAAACTTAAAACAATATCGCTGAAGAGACTGAGTTACAGCTTCTGGGTGCTTTGAGTCTTTGCCTGATTTGCTTCTGGACCCAAGGCTTGGAAAAGTGGGCCGTGGTGCACATCTTGGTCCTGTCCAAACACACCCAGTCCCAGCAGAGGGAACCACAAGCTGTGGAGTGTAGAAAACTTCAAACAGCATACTCAAGACCAGGCACAAGCAGTATCTGACATTGGCCTGCATCAGAGACCATCCTAAAGACTCGCAATCCTAGCAGATCTACCTAATACATAGAAACAAATCCAAACAGGCAGCCAAAATGGGGAGACATAAAAACAAGCCCCAAATGAAAGAACGAGAATTCTTCAGAAGAAGAGTTAAATGAAATGGACATAAACAATTCATCAGACATAGAGTTCAGAATACTGATCATAAGGATGCTCAACAGCATGAGAAAAGAAATGGAAACTGTGAAGGAAATTAAGAATGGTGTAATAGAAATAAAAAAAAAACCATTAGAAGGAATGAACAGCAGATTAGGGGAAGTTGAGGATCAGATTAGCAAATTAGAAGATAGGGTAGAAAAAAAATCACTCAATCAGAGAACCAAAAAGAAAAAAACAATTAAAAACAGGAGGACAGTTTAAGGGAGCTGTGGGACAACATGAAAGATAACAATATTTGCATTATAGGAGTACCAGAGGAGATTGAAAGTAAGCAAGGGATAGAGCACCTGGTTGAAGAAATAATGGCAGAAAACTTCCCTAACCTGGTCAAGGAAAAAGTCACACAAGTTCAGGAGGCACAGAGAGTCCCAAGCAAGAAGAACCCAAAGAGGCCCACACTCAGGCACATCATAATTAAAATGCCAGAAATCCAAGACGAAGAGAGAATCTTAAAGGCAGCATGAGAAAAGCAAGCTGTTACCTACAAAGGAGCTCCCATAAGGTTGTCAGTTGATTTCTCATCAGAAACTACAGGCCAGAAGGGAATAGTGTGAAGTATTCAAGGTAATGCAAAACAAGGATCTGAAACCAAGACTACTCTATCCAGCAAGACTATCATTCAAAATAGATGGTGAAACAAAGAGCTTCTCAGACAAAAAAAGGCAAAAGGAGCTTATCACCACCAAACCAGCGTTGCAAGAAATGTTAAAGGGACTGCTGTAATAAGTTGAAATAGAGAGAATGAGAAACATAGGCATAAAGAAATAAAATGGTAATAGATAAGTGCCTAACAATAATAACTTTAACTATAAATGGATTAAATGCTCAAATAAAAGGATATAGGGTAGCTAAATGGATAAGAAAACAAAACCCAAATATATGTTGTATACAAGAGACTCACCTCAGAACAAAAGACTCACACAGGCTGAAAAAACAAACAAACAAAAACTTCTGGAGGACTCTAAAGGAGAGATCAATAGCAATACAGTCACATTAGGGGACTTAACACCCCACTGACTTTACTGGATAGATCTTCCAGACAAAAAATCAACAAGGAAACAATGATTCTAAATGACACACTAGATCAGATGGATTTAATTGACATTTACAGAACATTCTACTCCAAAGCTGCAGAATAGGCCTTCTCCTCAAGTGTACATGGGACATTCTCAAAGATAGACCACATGTTAGGACACAAAACAAATCTCTACAAGTTCAAGAAGATTGAAATCATATCAAGCATTTTCTCAGACATTTACACCATAGAATACTATACAGCTGTAAAAACAAAGGATCCCTTACCCTTTGAGATAGCATGGTGCGACCTGGAGAGTATTATGCTAAGGGGAATAAGCCTGTCAGAGAAAGACAAGTGTCACATGATCTTACTCATATGTGGACTCTAATGAACAAAATAAATTGAAGAACAAAATAGATCCAGAGACATAGAAGCATGGAATAGACTGATGAATCTCAAAGGGAAGGCAGGGGCAGATGGATGGGGAGAGATTAACATAAGAACTTATATGCATGTATCCATAACCCATGGTCACAGACAATAGTGGGGTAAAGGCCTGGGAGCAGGGGTGCAGGGTGGATGAAATCAATGGGGGGAAAAAGAGGACATTTGTAATACTTTCAACAATAAAAATAAATTAAAAAAAAAAGAAAGCTACATTTTTCTGAATATAACTTGCTTTATACATTTGACTTTGGAACTAGATAAATGCTCTTCATAACTATAAAACAAAATTTAATCACAAAGAATAAACCCACTTCCTGAAATCTGGAAACAAATTGACACAAATATATTAAAGTGTATATCAAGCTCATGGCATAACCCCACGGGGAACAGTTATTGCACGTGACCTTAAAACAGTTATTACTATATATCCTTAGTGGGACATGTCCTAAAGACAAGAAGAATCACACACACACACACAAAAAAAACAAAATAACCTTAAACTATATTCAGTAATCTTACTTAATAGTAGTGGTATGTTATTTGAGATTTGATAAGAGTTCAATAGATATGTATAGTAAGATAAAGCAAAGAAGTAAATACAGGGTGGGGCAAAAGTAGGTTTACAGCTGTACTCAAAACAGTTTATTTTTGTATTATTATTTATTAATTATTGTATTATTTTCCATATGAACAAATGTAGGCCTACTTTTGCCCCACCCTGTATGTTGGATATCAAAGATTTTCAACATAAGAAAAATCAATGATGTAAAGATCCAGTAGTTTTTTAAGTTAAATAGTTTGATTGGTTTTTTTTTTGGTTTTGTTTTTTGGTTAAAATGTTTTTTGTGTTTGTCTTCCCACCACCTGTTCCTGAAAACTGCTTTGTGTGTAGATGCCCAGACCTGAGCTACTCTGATGGACTGAGTCTTGCTGAAGCAGTGTTATCTTGTTAGCACGAAGTCCATGTTCAAGTCTGATCATTGCTTCAGGGTTAATGCAGTCTAGTCAGTTAGTCCCATGTTAAACACATGATCAAAACCAAAAGCATCTTAGTTGAGTGTTTTTGCTGTAAAGCAGTGATTCTCAATGATGGGTGATTTTCCTCCAGAAGGTATTGGGCAATGCCTGGAGACATTTTTGGTTGTCAAAACTGGGAGGTGCTACTGATATGTAGTGGCTAGAGGTCAGCGATGCTGTTAAACACCCTACATTGGACAGCCCCCCCATAAAAAAAAGAATTATTTGGTCTAAAATATTACTAGTGCTGAGATTGAGAACCCTGGAGAGGCATGCTGTCTTAGGAGAATCTCCCCAATCTGTGGATATTAAAACATGCTAAAAGTACCTTGTAAAAAATAAAAATAAATAAATAAAACAATATCACTGTCTTTTCCAATCTCATGACCTTCTTTATCACAACAGCCACCTGGGTTAATATCTTTTGGGACTGGGAACGCTTTCCTTCTTGACCTATTTTATTCTGTAACAGGGGAATCAAAAGAACCCAGAACAGTAGCATCAGGTTGGATACATAACTTGAGCTACCTCTCCTAGTGCCAAGGCAAAATGTTTTTTGACATTCTCTTTCTGACTTAAATAATGAGCTGCATTTTCACTCATCTTTTGCTCCGAGGCCAGGCTAATCTCTCCTGAAAGTATTCTAAATTGATACTCAGTAGCTTTCTAAGGTCATTTAAATTCCTAATGAAAAGTCACTCAAGGCCATAGTACAAAATAAATACATTGTTATTGATCATGCAATAAGGTATTAGGCTAATTTAATAAGGCTTCTCCCTGAGATGTACTTAATTCACCAATACAGTCATTTCTCAGCCATCAGAGGTCCTGCTGTTTTTTCCTGGCCTAGAATAGTCATCTCTGATTTGCCTTACTCCGTGTTGCCACCTGAATATTCCAGGATGCCTCGTCTCTGTTAAACTTCTTTTCCTTGTCGGCAAAGTACAGTGACAGAATAAGGATTCATTACTCTTGAAATGACCCTTCCACAATATCCTCTTTTTATCTCCTTAATCAGCAAAGTGGTGCTCTGAGGACTGGCAGGTTCACTGCCTACAGGCACATTTATTACCGAGACACAAGCTGAATAATTGTGTATTTACCAACTTCAATTTAACCTCACAACTTAGCTGTCTTTTGCGACAAGGTGAGAAATAAGACCAAGGTGCTCCTCTCCCTGTAGCTCATCAATAACTCTTCTCTCTCAACCAAAGCTGTTTTCATTGTCAATCTTGCATGCATGAGCTGATCTGCTTTAGCACATAGTTTTTATCTTTAAAAGAAAAAGGTTGTGTTGTCTTGGTCAAAGCTTTAAGTCTTAACTAAAAATAAGGCAAAGAGAGATAGCATTCCTTTTTTTTTCCTCCCAGGAAAATGCATGTGTGTGTGCAAGGGAAGAATGGATTTATTTATCTATTTATTTGGGAAAGAGATGGGTAATGGCATGCCTAAGTCAATATTTTGTTTGTCTCATATGAAAAATATATTGAAAATTATTGTAAAAATGTGATATTAAAAAAATGCATATACTCTTTGACCTAGCAGTTCCAAAGGAAATAATAGAAGTGTGCAGAGACATAAGTAAATTGAAATAGATGAATTTCTTGCAGCATTACTTTCAACTGAGAATTATAAAAAAGTCATCAGAATGTCCATTAATATATGATCATGGTGAATTCATACAGTGAAAATTAAATATACCTGTTAAAAGGATAAGGTAAGTAAGCCTATGGCTATTGACTTGGAGAAGTGTCCATGGTATATTGTTAAGTTTAAAAAAAATCTGTACAGTATACACATTTCCCAATTGTATAAAAGAAGTTTTTATTTGCATTAAAAACCTGGATTGTTATTTATCAAACTGTTAACAGAGTTTCCCCTGAGAGGCAGGATCACATTGGTACTCAACCAGGGACAATATTCTTCTTGTCTGGAGACCTCTCTTGTCTTTGTCACAATTGAGGGTAGTGCTCCTGGCATCTAGAGGCCAGGGATTCTGCCAATGTACAGGTCAGCCCTCATTATGCCAATAGTGGTGGGTTTAGAAACCCAGGATTAGAAAGATTTTTACTTTCTAGTTTTATGCTCTTTGGTGTTGTAATGTTGGGCAACAACCTTGTTTTCCTTTTATTTTATACAAAATTAACAACATTTCTGTTTTGAGGAAAAATATATCCTTGACATAATATAGCTAATTTCTTTGTAAATTTCAAGTTTAATACTGGTCAAATGATATAAACTCTCATGAGGTAACTCTTAGGTCATTGTGGATTGTGAATATTGGCAGCAATAATAAAAATATGTGTTAAAAAATTATACCTATTGGGGGTGTGTAGGGTGGAGAGGAAGGAATTAGAGGAAAATTAATTGAACAATGGTCCAGTATTATTGTCTGCTGTGTGTTTGTAATCTTCCCCACCTGTGGGCTATCTTCCTAGCCTGTAGTTGCTACACGTTCAGAAGATATACTAATTTAAATAACAAAGATCTATATAGAAGAGTGTCTATAGAAGAGTGTCTACTTCAGCATTGTTTATAATAGAAAAAAATAGAAACAATCTAAGTATATGTCAAAGGGGAATGTTTAAGTTGACTTTTGTATATTTATATAATGAATTACTAGGCATTCATTAAAAAAATAAGGTGAATCAACTGTCTTAACACAGAATGATATCCACAACATACTGTTAAAATAAAAGAACAAGTTGCAAACTAGGATCTCCAGCATGATTCTCTATTATAAATATATACATATGTAATATATGTATCTCTATACTCGTGTGTACACTGTGTGTGTAACTATGTCTGTTAAAAAACATGGAAAAATTCAGGAAGAACTCACATTAAATTTTTAAAAGGGGTTACTCAGACCTTAGAGTTGGATGTTATGGGTGTGATTATGGGGGTTTTAGTTTATTATTCTTTTATAAATACATACACATATACTTACTTCATCCCTAAGCCAGCCGTACCTACAAAAACAACTGTAAATGTTTTTGGACAATACTTGTCAGTAAAAAATTAGTAGTCAAATATATAAATTAACTATGTAAATTAGGTTTTCATTAAAATCTTGTTTAACGTTTACAAGTTATTAAAATATATTAGGGAGATGGGTATAGTAATTTAACTAATGTACTGAATTGCATATTTCTCTCCTTTTTTTCATCTATGCACTGCTAATGGTTGAGGTGCTGCTTATTAGAGGAGACACTGGGCATGGTCAGCATGGTGAAACAATAATAATAGTTAATGCTTACCCAGTGTTTATTATGGGCTAGGCAGACACTGTTCTAAGTGCTTAATTGCCCCCAAACCCCCTTAACTGTGTTCTGTTTTGCCCTCATTTTAGAGCTGAGCAAGCTGATACCCAGCGAGCTTAAGTAACTTGCTGAACAAATAGGGAGAGCGGGATTTGAATCTAAGCAGCCTGGTTTAAGTTTACCTGGACGAATCATTAAGTGATTGCATAGTCCAGACTGTGCAAAGCAAAACTCAGTGTGATGGGTCATGCAATGTGATAACCAAACTTGGAGCTGTGATGTCACAAAAACCAGCCTGGAGCATTACTGCAAACTCTCCTGCTTCCAGCAGCACTGGACAGCCGGAGTAAAAGCTCCTATTATCAACTCAGAAAAAGAAAGAAACAATCTGTGAACTCGACAAACACCATCACCTACTCACACTGTAGGTTTTGTTTTAGTAAAACCTTTCATTCTTTTATTTGATCTGGTCTAGGCAGAGTCTTTAGCAGAGCAGGAGGTAATCCTGATTTGGAAGGACTGGGGTAGAGGCTCTCCAGGATGAGTAGTTGAACCAGGTGAACTCTGTCATCACCCCAATCGATATTCCTTATTATTACCAGCAACCCCATGCTGGCAGAGACATTTCACCCCCCACCCCCTGAATTCAGTTCAGCATCAAAGTCTTAAATGATGCATAGAATTTTGCCCCAGGCCCCTAGGCTTAAATGTTATAATCACAGGCAGGGCAGGCTCCTTTCTCCTCACAGAGTGTAGAGAGGAATTGCGGGCTGGGGGTCTTGCTTTCTCTTTTCTGGAAGGGTAGCACAAACATATCTCCGAAAAGGCTTTCATAGTCCCCCACTGGGAGGAGAATTTCTGTAGCTCTGAAGCTTCTGGGGGCAGACTATACAAAACACATTTTTTCCCTCCACACTTCTGTTTTAAGCTTGCCAGGAAGACTAAATAAAAGTCCGTAGGTGGCCACGTGAACTGAATTAAAAAAGGAGCTTAAAGATGGTTTATCACTTGTTAATCATGGGATGGTCCTCAACATTCAAGAACATCAAATTAGTGTTCTTTTGTACTTCAGCAAATGTTGATATTTCTGAGTTTCATCTTATCTTTTAATGAATATAAGTAGTAGAATTTAGTGAAAACAGAGTAAGAAGGTTAGTTATACAAACAAAATTAGGCATACCATTCTGTAGTATTGTTTGTCAATTTGAAGCCTGCCAATTTGGTGACTGATGGTGTCCTCCCTAAAATTTCTATGTTGAAGCCCTAACCTTTGGGAAGAAGTTAGGTTCAGATGAGATCATGAGGGTAGGACCCTCAAGATGGGATTAGTGTTCTCATAAGAAGAGCCACCAGAGAACTCTTTCTCTCCTTCTCTCTCTCCCTCTCTCCCCTTTCTCTCCATGTACTGAGGAAAAGCCATGTGAGGACACAGTGAAAAGGCAGCCACCATCACCCCAAGGAGAGATCCCTCACCATAATCTGACCCTGCTGGCACTTTGATATTGGACTTCTAGTCTCCAGATCTATGAGAAATAAATTCCTGTTGTTTAAGCCACCAATCTATGGTATTTTGTTCTGGCAGCCCAAGCTCACAAAGACAGTACTTTGATCCCTTAGCCATATTTCTGCCTGGTAAATGAACTTTTAACCAATACTATCCTGATTATGCTAAGAAAGTTTTATCTTCTATTCCAATGGACCAATCTGAAAAACAACCTTGTACTGGTAGTGTCAGTGTGACTATAGATTTGTGGCCCAGTGTGGGAAAATAATTATTAAAAAGACAACCCATATTTCCTTCAGCACCCACTCTTGGAATCTATCCCATATCCCACATCGATAAAAGCACCAGTATAAAAGGGTATATGCCCCATGTTTATATTAACTCATTGTTTATTCAGCCATAAGGTAAAAAGAAATCAAGTGACTATTAATTAAGAAAATCACTAAATTTTCACACCCATATCATGAAAGTTATTGAGCCTGTGTTGAATATAGAGCTATAGCAGTTGACCTGAAGAAATTTCCACGCAGTATTGTGGAACGAAAAAACCACTATGCAAAAGAATGTGCACGATGCAGTCACATTATTTTTGTGAAGCCACAACACTTATATTTATGTGCCAATCTGTATGCATATATGTGCATTTGCACATGTTTGTACATGATTAAATGTACATGGAGGAAAATACACATGGATACATTTTAGATTGTTAACACAGGCTGATTTGGAATGGGGTAAGTGGGGTGTGATTTGGGATGTGGAAGGGAAAACAGAAGGGAAAAGAGGAGGAAGCAAAATTATAAAAGACTTTTTAAGAAAGCACCTATGATGTATAGCCAGGATGCCCACAACTGTAATTAACAGACAATGCCGACCTGGCTTAAACAATGAGTGTATGTATTATTTCATGTAACAAAAAAGCGTTGAAGTAGGGTAGGACCAATTTGATTAATTCCAGCAATACATTACATTTATAGGAAATGATACCTTTTGTCTTTCTACTCTGTCATCCCAGGATGTTGGCTTTGTTCTCGTTGCTCAGTCCCTAGGGCCACAAGATGATGACCACCGAGGCATCACAGGCAGCCATACCCTGTGCATATTTCATGTTTATATTTAGAAATCAGGAAATGTGCCCCAGATGCCTGCCCCCAAGTGAATGACCAGCAGGGGCATTTCCAGGGCTGGTTTACTGACCAGAGCTACCTTTGGGCTTCAGAAGATTGGACACCTGAATAAAACTACGTTTCTATTTGCAAGAAAGCAGAGAGAAATGGCTGCCAGGCAAGTAATAGTGCCTGCTGCATAGGACCTAATCCAATATGTGCTGATAGAGAAATATATGTGCTTGTGTATGGTATGAAGTTAGTCTTCCAATTAAATTTCAAAGAAAGCGTATGTCCTCACTGAGAAAAGCATAGCAGCTGCTCAATGTATAATTGTAGAAGTGCAGTATGAGGGCTTCTTTTTAGAGCTTTCAAATTTCAACCCAAACGGAGGAAATCTGTTGGAGAATATGTCACCCCGCCACTGCGAGAAATACTACTACAATGTTTTTGTGCCACTTAACCATTTAAGAGGTTAACCTTTTGCTCCACCGCCCAAACAAGCAAGCCATTAATCTTCAAACAATCTACATGGTGTTTTTTTCTCTTTGTTTTCTCCTTTTCGAATTTATGTAAGGAAAGCTTGGTTGCGCCTTACCCATCCCTATGTAATGTGTATCGTTATGCTTTGTGAACCTATTGTGTTGACTTTTAAGATAAGAGCTCTTAAAGATTTTTAAACCACCAAGCAGTATCCATAAGGATAAATACATGAAAGACTGCTCTATTCTTTTTAGGCAGGATACATTCTGTGACCTATCTTTCCCGTGACCTACAAGGCTTTAGGAGAAGAGCTTCCAGAGTTTTATTGGCAATGCCACTATTAGAAGGACTTCTCCCTCTCTTCCAAGCTCTTTGGGGGTCAGCCTTAAAGCGAGCATTAAGCGAATGGCTAATGGAATTAAGGGTATAATAATAGAAGGATATAGTGAGACAATTGTATTAACAAGAAATAAATCATGTTGAATGTAAGGTAAGTGTTTTTTAATTGATTGATGGGAAGGATGCTCCACAGGTTTTGTCGGAGACTAACAGCCATTTACCTCCCCATCTACAGTAAAAAGCCAAAATGTAGAAAAAAGATAAGAAAATTATGCAGTGGGAAGATAAATTATTCAGAGAAGATGGCCATTTTGTGCTGACATCACTAATGTGAAAAGGCATTAAATCTTTGACACTAGTTTCATTCCTTAGGAGCATGGGGCTAAAACAACGTTTTGTGCTAGAGATAAAAACTGTAATGTCTACTGGTAAAGCTTTCCTCTGTGCCACGAATGGCTTCCAAGGTGATTGGATACCTGAAGAAATAGCCTGTTCTTTGCTTTCCAAGTTGAATAACAATCCTGCAGTTTGAAAGCTGGTGCCTCTGTCTGCACTATTATATAATCTAGCTGTCAATATTTTTCATCCAGTTGGCACAACTTACATGCCTGATGTCAAGGATGCAGAACCATTTGGAAAACATCTCAAAGTACTATTAGATATAGAAAAACTTGATGCTGAATTTCATAAAGAAATGCTTTTTATTGTACTCTCAGTTACTAAGTCTCATCTTTGAGTTTAGCTCTTAGTATAATGCTGAAACTATTCTTATTACCTAGGACAGCCCATTTCAGACCAGCAATACTCTAGAGACTTATTGAAAGATTCAGATATGAAGAAGAGTGGGCAAGGAGCCATGCCTCTTGCTACAACTGCTTTAAGAGTTATTCTAAATCTTCCCTCATTCTCCCACTATGATTTTTCTGCTACCTCTGGTTACTTTATTAACTAAGTTTATAAACTTTAATCTAGGGAACGTTTCCCCCATCATGTTAGAAACAACACATAGCACATATCAACAAAGAAAGCTTTTATCAATATCTGCAAACTTTGCAAGTTCTTTTTAAAAAGATGTATCCATTTGTAAATTATTTATGTGTTTTTTCTTTTTTCTTTTTCTGCTGTTGGAACGAAGTAAGGCTGACAATTACTGGACATCTGTGTGCCAGACACCATGTTAAGCACTTTACATACATTATTTAAGGTTTATTTTCTACAATTATTTTTTGTAGCAAATATTGTAATCATTTCACAAATAAGGAAGCCAAAGTTTAGAGGGATTAAGTACTCTCTCCAAACTCAAATTGCAAATTAGAGGTAACAGATGGATTAGAACCCAGGGATGTGTGAAATTGTAGTCTGCCCTCTCTCCTTACTCCAGACTATGATGATCGCATTTTGAAGTTCCATGAAATATTGCAATTGGGTGGAAAGCCTGACTAAGAACCTCTGGAGATTCTTCCAAGTATAATTGTTGTAGGTTGGGTTATCTGGAAGTTAAGAAGAAGTTTGGGGTACAAAATACTTATTAGGGTCAAAGGAAAGGAGAGGAAGCAGGATGGGACAGAGGAAGTAGTTGGACTGCAGTGCTAGCTCCACAACACTTTGGCCAACGCAGTGAGGAACTTTGGAGCAAACTTCCCATCTGAATGTCCCACAAAGGGCTGAAGAGGGCTGGCATTTGTTCCCTGACCTTGCTCAGTCAAGCTGCCTCTGGAAGGACCTGACCTCCTGCAAGGAACTGAGCTCCAGGAAGGAACTGAGCAGGAGGCAGCAAGTCCTTCCTTGAAGGGGGAATCTAGATAGCACGTCTCTGTGTCTATCACACAAATAACTTCATGGTTTCTAAAATGGATAATACAAAATGGACTAGTAAATGGTTTCTTTAGTCATCACTGTTGGTTGTGTTATCCAATGGGACAAAGGATATGTGATGGTGAACTTGGATAAAAGAACTCAAGCTTGGATTTTTTGCAAAGAGACTGCAGTCTACATATAGCCTTACCTCATTTTCTCTTAGAAGAGTTGGTCAGTTTCACTCTGATTTTTGTGTCCAAAGACCAATGACTTTTCCAACTATCCCTCCTGATGTCTATTTCTTTCCATTGCAAATGTCAAGTTGGCTGAATTTACCTTTGTTGGGTATTACTTGCGTCTTCTACATTTTTTGACTATTCAATCCTTTCCTTGGCCGACCCAGTTCTCTGTATTTTATATATAGGGTGTCCCCCCCAAATATATACACACTCATTTATGTAGATTCTTTTAAATTTTGAAAGTGAACTGTATGTTAATAAACACTGAGTTTATAATCATTCAAAGTGTGTATACATTTTTGGGGGACACCCTGTATTTACTCATCTCAAAATTAGTCTATCGTTTTTGCTCAGTTGACTTTCATTCATTCCTATTACACATTTTAGCCACAAGAGCATTAATTTAAAAATATCTAGTGTGCTCTCCCTAAATACTTTATGTTGTAGTGGTCTATGCATAAAATAAATCTAGCTATCTAGTTTTCTAGAACTTTTCATCATGAATTTGTCTTTATTGTACTTTTCTGTTAATTTCCCTTCAGTCAGTGTTATGACCAGGTAACATGACATGGTCACCACAGTTCATCCCATTTATATCCTTTGTGAAATAAGGCAAGACTCATACTTCAGTTCTTGAAGGTTCACCACTTGCTCCATCTGAAATGCTATTTATAACTTACCTTCTATAAATTCGTTTGGTTACTATAACCCATCATCCTACTATTATTACTGACTTTGTGGTTAGTATTCTTTTAGTATAAAGCATCCACCAAGTTTACATAAAGTTTGCTATTTTCCTGTCAAAGTTCTTCCAACATTAATAATCACAATGACTGTCTTGCTAATTCAACATACCTTCTGAGGAGTACGTACCTTCTCTCATGTGTCTTCCTGGAATACATTTGTGGTGGGAAGACTGGCAACTTCCCCTCTTTCCCAAGCTCCATCATGGAATCATCCCCATACATTTCCAGGGTAACAAATGACCTTTAAGACTAAGTAAGCACTATGTGATTCTGGTAGGAGTCAGATAGACAAGGAAAGAAATTAAACGTTTGTGCACAATAATGAGAGAACACTGATTCCAAAGGTAGAATTGCCTTTTCTAGTGGAGGAAAGGTTCATTTCTCTTTAGGTTTAGACCAGGTTTAATCAACCTCCATGTTCTTTACATTTTGGGCTAGATAATTTTTTGTTGGGGATGGGTGCTGTTCTGAGAATTGTAGGATGTTTAGCAGCATCTCTGGCCTCTGCCCACAAGATGCTAGAAGCAACACTCTCCTCAGTTCTGGAAACCAAAAATGTCTCCTGAGGAGCAAGGTTGCCCCAGATTGAAGACCATTGGCATAGATCATACTTCTCAGGGATGGTGGGTGGGAGAGGTAAAAAGGAGGATTTATAGGGTGATTTATGAAAGAAAGAACTTAGGGAAGGGAGACCCAAGTCTAGAGTAGGGGGCATTGTTCATAGAGAATTTTCTTCTCTCATAAAGGTCTAAGTCTCAAGGTACCATCCTTTGGAAATTCAAGAAAAGCTCACATGTACTAGAACTTTAATCTTTTCCTTTTTACACTCTAATTATTTTCTGAAATTCCCTTAACATTTCAATAAAGATATTTGCATTTTGCTGAACTGCTAGCAGTGCAGAAAGTCTTGGAGACAGTCCAATCCAAATATGAGATGGGACTCATGGGTTCCATTAGGGTGGGGTGGTCCCAATCTTAGACCCATCAACTATGGTCAACTGAGGTTGCTCTTTGTATCATATAAGTTTCTGTTGCAGTCATATGACTGAGAAAGAGAGGCAATCCCTAGAATAATTATAATGTTACCTTAAATTTATTGGGTGCTAACTATATTACAGGAACCATATTAATCATTTTGCTTGTATCATATCATTTAATTCTTAACTGTCTTATGAGGAAGGTACTATTTTTAACCCCTTACATTTATAAAGAGAAAACAGGGCTTGTGGTAGTAGACATTTTGCCCTGTTATTTAGGGGGGATATATGAAATTGAGATTTGAGGTCAGGCAACCTTCCATTAGAATCCATGACCTATCCCTACTGTACTAGGCTCCTGTCCAGAAGGTGATAGGGTGGTGCTGGGAAGAACATCCCATAAGTGTCCATGATACTCACAGACCCATAGTCCTGGATTATATTAGGAAAAGAGGTCCAGCATTATTTAAAATACAATGATAAATTCCTAAGAGGTCTAATCATTGAACATTTACCTTCCTTAATATTAATGAATTTTATATACATGTATTAGATATGCTATCTTTAACTTAAAAGCCAAACACAAATATAGGTCTTTGGTTATGTGTACCTACCTTGTGTAAAGTAGCATTTTAATATTATAATGAAAAGTTTAACATGCTGGTAACAAAAAGAAAGGAAAATCTGCAAAGAGAGGGGGAAAACAGGGAAACCCTCTGGCTCTTTGTTGGTGTTCAATGAATTTTCTTCCTTTCCATCATCTTTCTTAAACAGTATATTAAAAAAAATAAGACGTAGTTTACCGTCTAAGAACAAAATATGATCCCAGTCAACTGGCTTTCAACCAAGGCACTTTAGGGTCTACCAATTGGTACCCCTATTTCTGATACTGTCGATGATCTCCCACTAGATAAAATCCTTTGATGTGTTAAACTTATTTGTACCTTCCCCATATGTTTCTAGTTTTGTAGCCAATACACAGGCTTCTGGTCTAACCTAGAGCCATTTCTCCGCCCTTCTCCCTATTCCATCATTAATCACCCGCCTTCAAAATTTGACTTTAGACTACAGTCCATGAATCTCTGTTTACTAGTGTTCTGATGAGAGAGCTTGAATGACCTCCTGAGAGTTGAGATGATGGTAAGGACAAGATTTAAGCAGTGAGAATGGGGGTGGAGCCTTGGGTAATGTGGGACTGTTGTCAAATAGCTAAAGTGGAAAAAGCACAAGGAGGAAATGAGAGAAGTATAAGATGAGGAACAGAGAGGCCAGGGAACAAGAAAGAAGTGGAAATGTGCAGTGGGCCCAGTCATCAGAGTCTCTGATTTTCTTCATCATAATAAAAATAAGACAGAGCTGAGGAGTCATGGGGACAAAGGATTTTAAGGTACTACAAGCAGCTTGGAAATGGCTGAACATGGCTATAAAGCTAGATAAAAACACAAAGGAAGCCATGAAGGGAATGATGGACTGGGAGAAATGGAATGGTGTGTGGCAATATAAGAGATGGAAAATCAAGATAGATACTTCTTTAATGTTTTTTTAAATCCTCACCCAAGGATATGTTTATTGATTTGAGAGAGACAGAGAGAAAGGGAGGGAGGGAGAGAGAGAGAGATCGATGTGAGAGAGAAACATCAATCAGTTACCTCCGGTACTTGCCCAACTAGGGATCGGACCCGCAGCCTAGGCATGTGCACTGACCAGGAATCAAATCTGAAACCTTTGGTGCACTGGACCATGCTCCAACCAAGCGCGCCACCAGGCCAGGGCAAAAATAAAGAGATTGAGGTCACAAAGAAGTCATTCCAAGAAAATGATGTTGGAAGTGGAACAAAAATATCCCCATGTCTCACTCTTTCCCAGATGGCAGGAAGCCCTATTTTTTACAATAGGGGAATTAGTTTAAAGTTATGATTTGGGCTCAGACCCATTTCCTAATATTTAGAGTTGTTCTTCTTGTCTTTTTCCTCAGAGGGTTTGATGGGAAAAAATTATCCCTAGTTGGTTAAATATTTGAGGTTCCATTACCAGGCCCATCAATTTCTGTCCTCTACACTGAAACAATATACAATGGGATGATTTTGGATTTTGAAGCTGATTTTCCAAGTTTAAGTTCTGCTTTTTTATTAGCAGTGTTATCTTTGGCAATTTACCTGAAGATTTTGAGCCTCAGCTTTTTCAGCTGTAATAATGATGCAGCATCAGCCTCTTCACAGAAAAGTTTGAAGATAAAATAACATTTATGGAAAGCATTTTGGTACATTGTTAAGAGTTTTATTGTTTTCCTTTAATACCTGAATTTCCCTTTAAAATGGGCTTGGCAGACTTCTCAAGTTGTCTTTCTTATTCACTTTTATATCCTCAGTGCCAGATATATTGACTGCACCTCAGCTAGTGGCAGATGTTTGTGGAATGAATAAATGATTAGATTAATAAATAAAATCCACAACAAAACTATTTGATACGTAATTGAATATGACATTAAGGTCAGCCGCCTTGGATCTAACCCAAGGAACTTCAGTAATGTTTAAAGTACAAAAAGGATTTTTATTTTAAGGTATATTGGTCTTCTTTCTAGGCATGAGTTTGTAGGAGAATGTTAAAGTAAAACTTTGGAGTGTTATTCAAAAAGTTGAAAACCCTTGCATGAAAGACCTTGAGAATTATTTACTTAAGTTTTATATAACTTCTAGTTTTTTTTCTTCTAGGGGATTATTTATTATTATGGGCCAATCTGCTTGACATCTCAATATCTGGCTGTTACACTAAATTGCCCATAGCAGTTTTTAACTTTTCTGACCACTTCATAGTGTCATTTCCTGTGAATTAATTTAGCTTTGCTATTAACTAAGGATTTCAGGCTGTCAATGCAATTTTGTCCATTAAAGACAATAACCCTGGCAAACTCTGAGGTAGTATTCTTAGTTTTCCTTTGAAATACTACTAATTTACAGACTCATTTATTGTTTAAAGGTCTTGATTTGTAGACCTTCTTAAGATTTCTACAGTTGATTCTAACCACAGAGATTTTGCTTTTAGCAAAAGAAGATTTGGTGCAGAGTTGAAATATAAATGGTGCCTCTCTAAGCTCGAGTTATGCTATATTTTAATGGAAGAACTAACTATATGCAATCTTACAGGAATGTTTTAATATTTAATACACAAGATCTGTAATTTTTCATGGGTAATTGAAACTGAATCTGAAGCATTAAAAAATTAACCACAGCAAACTGAATTTTCAAATGAAATATAATGTCTACTGTTGAGTAGAGCTTTCTGTTGATTAATGCATGATGGGAGTGGAAGTAGGGGAAAGTTCCCTAACTCTCATATATTTCCAAATGAAATTTTGTGTTGTCTAAAATCTGCAAGAGTTGGTTTATTGAGCTATGGGCTTAAGGAATAGAATAAAGAAATTGGATTTATATGATGAGCTAGTAAATTTACCATCTGATTCTATTGTAGCCAGAGAATTTATACATTGTACTTTCTTTTAATATTATGTGGAGAATGCCATGTAGTGGTTAGAATCACAGACTTTAGAGTAAGCCTGCCTGGGTTTAAGTCATACTAACTATATACAATGGAGATTATAATAATAATAGTACCCATTCTTTTGGATATTGTGAGGATTAAATTTATTAATAAATTAAAAACACTTAGAACAGTGTCTGGCACAAAATAAGAACTAAGATATTATCTATTGTTATTTTGTTTTTGTGGCACCTGAATTAAACCTTTGCAGGGCTGGTTTTCTTTTGGCCAATTTAGCTTTCATTCCTGTTCTATGGATTGGAATGGCTATGTGTGATTGGCTCAATTTCCTTATTAGGTTGACCAAGAACATTTTCTGTCACTGAATTCATAGTATTGATAGACCCAGATTTGTAAATAGTTATTACCTTAGGATCATATCTAAGGTTTTATTTTGTAGCCAGCTTGTTTCTTAGATGCAGATACTATGCAAACCTATACTGCATGTGCTCAGGTCATGGCTAATAATACTAATGAAAGAACTCTTTTAAGTTTATCTTTATTGTTGAAAATATTACAGATTTCCCCTTTTTATCCCCATTGAATTGATCCTCTCCACCCTGCATCCATCCTACCCCCAGGCTTTCTCTATACCAATGTCTGTGTCCATGGGTTATGCTTATAAACATATAAGTTCTTTGATTAATCTCTCCCCACCCCCCCTACCCACCTTCCCTCTGAGATCCCTCAGTCTGTTCCATGCTTCTATGCCTCTGGATCCACTTTGTTCATCAGTTTATTTTGTTTATTATATTCCACATATAAGTGAGATTATGTGGTAGCTGTCTTTCTCTGACTGGCTTATATCACTTAGCATAATACCTTCTAGTTCCCTCCATGCTGTGCCAAATGATAAAAGATCCTTCTTCTTTACAGCTGCATAGTATTCCATGGTGTAAATGTCCCACAGCTTTTTATTCACTCATCTACTGATGGGGACTCGGGCTGTTTCCAGATCTTAGCTATTGTAAATTGTGCTGCTATGAACATAGAGGTGCATAAGTTCTTTGTGATTGGTGTCTCGGGTTCCTTAAGATATATTCCTAGAAGCGAGATCACTGGGTCAAATGGCAGGTAAATTTTTAATCTTTTGAGGAAACTCCATACTGCTTTCCATAGTGGCTGCACCAGTCTGCATTCCCACCAGCAGTGTACCAGGATGCCCTTTTCTCCACATCCTCGCCAGCACTTGTAGTTTGTTGATTTGTAGATGGTGGCCATTCTGACAGGTGTGAACTGATACCTCATTGTGGTTTTAATCTGCATCTCTGATGATTAGCGATGTTCAGCATTTTTTCATGTCTCTTAGCCATTTGTATGTCCTCTTTGGAGAAGTGTATATTTAGGTCCTTTGCCCATTTTCTTTTTTTTTTAAATTTATCTTTATTGTTGAAAGTATTACAGGTGTCCCATTTTTTTCCCCCCCAATTGAACCCCTCCACCTCACTCCCACCCCCTCCCCAGGCCTTCACCCAATCATTGTCTGTGTCCATGGGTTATGCAGATATGCATGTAACTTCTTTGATTAATCTCTTCCCACCCGCCACCCCTCTTTCCTCTTCACTCTGAAATATGATCGTCTGTTATATGCGTCAATGTCTCAGGATCTATTTAGTTCATCAGATTCTTTTGTTCATTAGCCTCTTGTTAAAGAAGACCCTTCAACATTTCCTGTAGTGCTGGTTTGATGGTGATGAACTCCTTTAGCTTTTCCTTGTCTGAGAAGCTCTTTATCTGACCTTCAATTCTAAATGGTAGCTTTGCTGGGTAGAGTAATTTTGGTTCCATGTTTTTCATCACTTTGAATATTTCTTGCCACTCCCTTGTGGCCTGCAAAGTTTCTGTTGAGAAATCAGCTGACAGTTGTATGGGCTGCTCCCTTGTAGGTAACGAATTGCTTTTCTCTTGCTGCTTTTAAGATTCTCTCTTTGTTTTTAACCTTTGGCATTTTAATTATGATGTGTCTTGCTGTGGGCCTCTTTGAGTTCCTCTTGTTTGGGACCCTCTGTGATTCCTGGACTTGTAAGTCTATTTCTTTCCCCAGGTAGGGGAAGTTTTCTGTCATTATTTTTCAAATAGGTTTTCAATTTCTTGGTCTCTTTCTTCCCCTTCTGGCTCCCCAGTAATACGAATGTTGGGCCTCTTGAAGTTGTCCCAGAGGCTCCTTATGCTATCTTCATATTTCTGGATCCTTTTTTCTTTTTGCTCTTCTGGTTGGGTGTTTTCTGTTTCTTCATGTTCCAAATTGCTGATTTGATTCTCAGCGTCTTCTACTCTACAGTTGATTCCCTGTAAACTATTCTTCATTTCAGTTCATGTAGCCTTCATTTCAAATTGGTCCTTTATTATGTCATTGATTTTCTCAATTATTTTTGTCATACTCTTACTAATATCCTTGAGCATCCTTATAACCATTATTCTGAACTCTGTATCTGTTAGCTTGCTTGGATCTATTTCATTTAATTTCTCTTCTAGAGATTTCTTCTGTTCTTTCCTTTGTGACATGTTTCTTTGCCTCCACATTTTGGCTGCTTCCAGGCGTTTGTTTCTATGTATTAGGTAGAGCTGCTATGTTTCCTGGAATTTGTAGAGTGGCTTTGTATAGTAGATGTCCTTTAGGGTCCAGTGGCTCAGCCTCCCCAGTCACCTGAGCTGGGCCTTCTAGGTGCTCCCCTGTGTGGGCTGTGTGCACTGTCCTGTTGTAGTTGAGCCTTGGTTGCTGTTGGTGTCCCTGGGCGGAATTGACCCCCAGGCGAGTCAGCTGTGAGGACCAGCTGCAACTACAGCCAAAGAGCAGCTGTGTGCTGGAGACACCCCTATGGAGCAGGATTTACTTCAGTGGGGCTTTTGTGTTCACCAAGTGGACCTCTGAAGTGTCACTCATGGATGTGATAGGGTTGTAATCCAGTGTGGTGGAGTCTGACCACCAGGTGCACTGTCTCTGGGGCCTCCCTGGAAGTGCAAAGTCAGCCTGTGCCAGTGCCTTGCCCAGGGCCACCCAGCATGAGCTACACAGCAAACTGTAGTTGGCTGCTACTTGTGCTGGGCTTGGAGGTGTCCAGGAGAGGCCAAGCTATGAGCCAATGCAGGCTGCCGCTAGTGCCAGGCCTGGGGCCACTTATCAAGCCGTATGGGGCCTGCTGCTGCTTGTTTGAGAGATTTTAGGAAAGTCCTAAGCATGAGGCTCGAGAGGCCACTTGCACAGAAAAGCCCCTGGAAATGGCCTGGATGAGCCTGCAGTTGGGGAGGGGAGGGGCCTCCGGGAATCACGGGGTGGGGCCAAAGGTGAGAGTCAGGTGCTGGCGATTCAAATATGGCACCTGCCTGCCGGCTGCGTGCGGGGAGGACTTGCCACAGGAGCCATGGCCTCTGCCAGCCCTTCTGCCTGGGAGGAAGCCGCTCCTCCACCTCTTGCCCCAACTTCAGGCAGGTTAGTTCCTCCCCGAGTGTCCCAGGTCCTTTCAAGCTTCTGCCCGGCGCTGGGCCCAAAGGGAGTGCGTCTGAGTGAGTCCGTGCGCAGCCCTTTGAGAGGAGCTGCTGGGGCTCCCGCAGCCTCTGTGACCCACAGTCCCCGCTGGCTTCACAGCTTGGCGTTGTGGGGACATCTCTTCCTGGCCCTGGAGACCTGGGCTGGGGGCCTGCTGTGGGGCTGGGACCCCTCACTCCTCCAGGAAACCCCGACCCCCGAGATTCCCTCCCGGGTTTAACCTGTGTTTCCAAGATTCAGCCCCGATCCTCCCTCATCTCCGCCCCTCCTACAGGTCTCGGTGCTTCTTCAGTTCCCTGGTTGTAGGGCTTCTGTTCAGCTGGATTTCAGGAGGCTCTGAGTGATGGTGGTTCTGTATTTTAGTTGTAATTTTGATGTGGTTGTGGGAGGCGGTGGGTGCAGCTGTTACCTACGCTGCCATCTTGCTTCTTGCCTCCCATTTCTAAAATCAGGTGCTTTGCCCATTTTGTAATTGGATTGTTTGTCTTCCTTTTGTTAAGTTGTATGAGTTCCTTATATATTTTAGAAATTAACCCTTGATCAGATGCGTCATCGGCAAATGTATTCTCCCATATCGTGGGCTCCCTTTTCGTTTTGTTGATGGTTTCTTTTGCTGTGCAGAGCTTTTTATTTTGATGCAGTCCCATTTGTTTACTTTCTCCTTAGTTTCTCTTGCCCTAGGAGATGTATCGGCAAACATATTGCTATGAGAGATGTCTGAGATTTTGCTGCCTATGTTTTCCTCTAGGATTTTTATGGTTTCATGTCTGACATTTAAGTCTTGTATCTATTTTGAATTTACTTTTGTGTATGGTGTAAATTGGTGGTCTAGTTTCATTTTTTATGCATGTATCTGTTCAATTTTCCCAACACCATTTACTGAAGAGACTGTCTTTACTCCATTGTATGTTCTTGTCTCCTTTGTGAAATATTAATTGATCATAATGGCATGGGTCAATTTCTGGGTTCTCTGTTCTGTTCCTCATCTATATGTCCTTGTGCCAGTACCAGGCTGTTTTGTTTAGAGTGGCTTTGTAGTGTAATTTGATATCTGGTATTGTGATCCCTCCACCTTTGTTCTTTCTCAAGATTGCAATGGCTATTCAGGGTGTTTTTTTGGTTCCATATAAATTTTCAAAGTGTTTGTTCTAGATCTGTGAAATATGCTTTTGGTATTTTAATAGGGATGGCATTAAATTTATAGGTTGCTTTGGGTAGTATGGACATTTTAATGATGTTAATTGTTCCAATCCATGAACATGGTATATTTTCCCATTTGTTTATTTCCTTCTTTATTTTTTTTTCAGTGTCCTGTAGTTTTCTGAGTATAGGTCTTTTACATCTTTGGTTAAGTTTATTTCTAGGTATCTTATTTTTTTAGTTGCAGTGGTAAATGGGATTGTTTTTTGAGTGTCTCTTTCTGAGAGTTCATTATTGGTATATAAAAATGCCATTGATTTCTGGGTGTTAATTTTGTATCCTGCTACCTTGCTGAATTCATTTATTAAATCTATTAGTTTTTTGGTGGGGTCTTTAGGATTCTTTATGTACAATATCATGTCATCTGCAAATAAAGACAGTTTTATTTCCTCCTTTCCAATTTGGATACCTTTTGTTTTCTTCTTGTCCAATCGCTTTGGCTTGGACTTCCAGTACTATGTTGAATAAGAGTGTTGAAAGTCAACACCCCAGTCTTGTTCTTGCTCTTGTTCTTAGGGGAAATGGTTTTAGTTTTTGCCCATTGAGTGTGATGTTGGCTGTAGGTTTGTCATATATGGCCTTTTTTATGTTGAAGTATGATCCCTCTATTCCTAGTTTGCTGAGAGTTTTTATCAAAAATGGGTGTTGGATTTTATCAAATGCTTTTGCTGCACCTATTGATATGATCATGTGATTTTTGTCTTCCAATTTGTTTATGTGATGTATCACATTTATTAATTTGGGAACATTGTACAAGCTTTGCATCCCTGGAATAAGTCCCACTTGGTCATGGTATATGATCTTTTTAATATATTGCTGGATCTGATTTGCTAATATTTTGTTGAGAATTTTAGCATCTATGTTCATCAGGGATATTGGCCTATAATTCTCTTTTTTTCTAGTGTTTTTATCTGGTTTTGGAATTAGGCTAATGCTGGCCTCATACAAAGAGTTGGGAAGTATTTCTTCCTCTTGGATTATTTTGAAATAGTTTGAGGAGGGGAGGTGTTAATTCTTCTTTGAATGTTTGGTAAAACTCCCCTGGTAAGTCATCTGGGCTAGGGATTTTGTGTTCTGGTAGCCCTTTGATTACTGCTTCAACTTCATCAGCAGTTATTGGCCTATTCAGACTTTCTGACTCTTCTTGATTGAGGTTTGGAAGGTTGTATTTTTCTAGGAATTTGTCCATTTCATCCAGGTTGTCTGGCTTGGTGGCAAATCGTTTTTCATAGTATTTTATTACAATCCTTTGTATTTCTGTTGGGTCAGTTGTTATTTCACCTCTTTTGATTTTGATTTGTTTATTTGGGTCCTCTCTCTTTTTTTCTTGATGAGTCTGGATAAAAGTTCATCCATCTTGTTTATCTTTTCAAAGAATGAGCTCTTGGTTTCATTGATCTTTTGTTATTGTTTTTTTAGTCTTTGTCATTTATTTCTGCTCTGATCTTTATTATTTCTTTCCTTCTACTTACTTTGGGCTTTTCTTGTTGTTCTAAGTTTTTAAGTTGTAATGTTAGAGAGTCTATTAGAAGTTTTTCTTGTTTTTTGAGGTAAGCTGGTAGTGCTATGAACTTCCGTCTCAGGACTGCTTTCATTGCATCCCACAGATTTGGAGTCATTGTGTGTTCATTTTCATTTGTTTCCAGGGAGTTTTTAATTTTTTTCTTGATCTCTTTGGTAACCCATTCATTGTTTAAAAATATGCTTTTCAGCCTCCATGTGTTTAAATGGTTTTTAGTGTTTTTATGTAGTTGATTTCTAATTTCATGCCACTGTGGTCTGAGAAGATACTTGATATGACTTCAGTCTTCCTGAACTTGTAGATACTTGTTTTGTGTCTTAACATGTGGTCTATCTTTGAGAACATCCCATGTGCACTTGAGAGCAATGTATATTCTGCGCCTTTGGGGTAGAAAATTCTGAAAATGTCAATTAAATCCACCTGATGTAGTGTATCATTTAGGGTCACTGTTTCCTTGTTGATTTTTTGTCTGGAAGACCTATCCAGTGAAGTCAGTAGGGTGTTAAAGTCCCCTAGTATGACTGTATTGCTGTCGATTTCTCCCTTAAAGTCCTCTAGAAGTTTTGTTTTTATAAATCTAGGTGCTCCTATGTTGGGTGCATATATGTTTATCAGGGTTATATCCTCTTGTTGGATTGATCCCTTTAGCATTATGTAATGCCCTTTCCTGTCTCTCGTTATGGTTATGGACTTCATTTTGAAGTCTGTTTTGTCAGATATGAGTATTGCTACTATAGCTTTTTCTTCACTTCCGTTTGCCGGGAAAATTTTTTTCCATCCCTTCCTTATCATCCTGTGTGGGTCTTGTTCTATGGTGGGTCTCTTGTACACAGCATATATTTGGGTCATGTTTTCTTATCCTTTCAGCCACCCTATATCTTTTTATTGGGGCATTAATCCATTTACATTTAAGGTTCTTCTTGAAAGATACTTATTTACTGACATTTTGTTTCTTTATGCCTATGTTTCTCATGCTCTTTATTTCTACTTCTAATTATAGCAGTCTCTTTAACATTTCCTGTAATGCTGGTTTTGTAGTGATAAAGTCTTTTAGCCTTTTTTTTTTTGTCTGAGAAGCTCTTAATTTCATCATCTGTCTTTATTGATAATCTTGCTGGATAGTGTAGTCTTGGTTTCAGATCCTTGTTTTGCATTACCTTGAATACTTCATGCCATTCCCTTTTGGCCTGTAGAGTTTCTGATGACAAGTCAGATGACAGCCTTATGGGGGCTCCTTTGTAGGTAAAAGATTGCTTTTCTCTAGCTTCCTTTAATATTCTCTCTTTGTCTTGAATTCTTGGCATTTTAATTATGATGTGTCTGGGCATGGGACTTTTTGGATTCTTTTCACTTGGGACTCTCTGTGCCTCCTGAACTTATGTGACTTTTTCATTCATCAGATTAGGGAAATTTTCTGCCATTATTTCTTCAAGCTGATTCTCTAACTCCTGCTTACTTTCGACCTCCTCTGGCACTCCTATAGTATGAATATTGTTACATTTCTTGTTGTCCCACAGCTCCCTTAGACTGTCTTTTTTTTTTTAATTGTTTTTGGGCCTCCGATTGAGTCATTTTTTTCTACCCTGTCTTCTAATTCACTGATCAGCTTCCTCTAATCTGCTGTTTATTCCTTCCAATGTATTCTTTATTTCTGCTATGTCACTCTTCATTTCTGACTGGTGATTTTTCATAGTTTGCATCTTTTTTCATGCTGTTGAGTGTCTTTACAATCAGTATTCTGAACTCTATATCTGAGAGATTGCTTATGTCCATTTCATTTAGCTCTTTTTCTGGAGACTTCTCTTGTTTTTTCATTTGAGGCTTGTTTTTTGGTCTCCCCATTTTGGCTACTTTTTTGGGTTTGTTTTTAAGTGTTAGGTAGATTTGCTAGGACTCTCAGTCTTTTTGGAGGGACTCTGGTACAGGCCAATGTGAGACGCAATTTTGACTGGCCCTGAGTACCCTCTATGGAGCTATCAACAACCCTAGGCTGAGGTATCCACTACTGGTGCTGGGTGCATTTGGGCAGGACCAAAATGCACACCAAAGTCTGCTTTTCTAAGGCCCGGGTCCTGAAGCAGATCAGGCAAAGACTCAAAGCACCCTGAGGTCTGCCTCTGCCTGAAGACTGATTAATGATTCTCTAAATGAGTCTCAGGCTGTAGAAGCTCCACAGGGTGGGATGGCTGGTTGTTATCAGTCTCTTAACAAGCCTCAGGCTGTAGAAACTGCTCTGAGCACAACAAGAGGCTTTCCAGCAGGGTAGGGCAATTGCTTCCCCCCTCAGGCAAAAGCCGAAAATTCACCACCCGAGAAAGATGTCCTCCACAGTCTGGGGGAATGACTCGGCACAGGAATCCAGTTGGGCATCCCCTGATCTCACTCTCCAGGGCCCACAACCCCAGACTCTCCCCACACAGCTCCAGTCCACTCCACTCGCCCTCCGCTGGAGCCCAAGGTGAGTAGCTGCACACAAAACGTTGTGTGTTGGCTCTTTAAGAGGGTGTCTGCAGTTCCAGCTGCCTCTCCCAGGCAGACAGAAACCCAGCTGCTTTTCACAGCCAGATGTTATGTGGGTACCTTTCTCAGTTTTGGTGCTCTTGGCTGGGAAGCCCAGCCTGGGGTTTATGCCCCAGAGTCCTCAATGGGAACCCCCACAGCTGAGATCTCCTTCCGGACCTTCAGCTGCTGCCTGTGGGAGCCCAGCCAGCCCTCTCGCGTCTGTACTTCCTGCGAGCCCCTGTGTCGTCTCTGTTTTACCTCCTTGGTTATGAGGGTGCTCTCCAGCTCGTCTTCACTTGGTTTTCAGGATGGTTTTTCTATGTTTTAGTTTTAAAACCAGATTTGTCTTGGGAGGGTGTCAGTATAGCTTTCACTTAGTCCCCTGCCATCTTGTATCTTCAAGAACTCTTTTTAAGTGTGGAAAGGAAATAAAAGTCTTTTTGAAGTCTAAGATAAGTCATCCACAGAAAGACTATAGAAATAAGGGAGTGCCAAAAGATGTTTAAACAAGGCTCAGTTATTCTAATAATGAAATATTAGTTGCAATAAATATTTACCGAACCCAGTGGTTGAGAGAGCTTAAACTCTTATCACAATGCCCTGTAATAACCACTCTAAACACTTTTAGCATTAATAAGGTTAAGTATTTTATATATGTTCTCTCATGTAATATGACATTGGGATGAAGTAAATTGTTTTGCCTTTTACAAATGTTGAGACTGAGACCTAGAGAGATTAAATAACTAGCCCAAATTCCTATATAAGGAGGTGGTGGAATACGGGCTTCAATGCAGGCCTGGCTCTAAAACCCAGCCTCTTATCCATATGCTATATTGCCTCTCAATGCTTTGCAGCAGTTTGGGGAAGTCCTATAGTCCACTTGATAACTCTGGACAGAAGGGTAATGTAAATGTAGAAGCCTCATGAAAAACAATGATGTTCTAAGTGCTTTGTCATGACAATGGGAAGTCACTTAGCCTTTCCAAGCTTCAGTCTTCTCACTTGTATTATGGATATCTATCTCATAGGATTATTGTAAGGATTAAATAAAGAAAAATATATGGGACACCAACACATGCTAAACCATCAGTAGATATTCTTTCCCCTTCTCTTTCTCTCCTTGTGCTAGACACTGGCCATTTATTGCATGAACTATAGATAAAATGTCTATTGGGTCCTATCCTCCAATTGGTAAGTCATTGTTAAGTCATTTAGTAATAGGATAAGAGATAGTTAGAAAGAAACAAATATAGATAGCTAAAAAGATAGATAACCAGATAGATAGATAGATGCTATTATAGTGGTAGGATATTCCAAATAAGAGACTCATTAAATATACTCTAGTCACAGTCCCAAAAGGACTACACCTCATTTTTCTACCATTCAACTTGATGAGGATCCACTTGGGATCCATTGTTAACTCTCCAGAGGTTCCATAGCTCCAGTCACAGAGCCTTGGCCACAAGAGGCATCCAGTACATATTTGTTGCTTCATTGACTCAAATAAGAGAAAAATAATAAGGTATTGGCTATGTTGAATATGTATAAAATTGATTTTTTAGTTTCAATAATCAAATTGTGCGAGGTCATTTTAAAATTTATTTCTCCTGTAATTTTCTAGCACAATGATCTTTGTTTAGATGAACCAGAACACTTAGGCACTGAATAATTAAACCAATCATCCGAGTCTGAATGCACTCTATTTAATGTTAATTTTTAAATTTGAATTTAGTCCGGCCAGGCATGGCTCAGCTGTTGAGCGTCAACCTGGGATCCAGGCGATCAGGGTTCTATTCCCGGTCAGGGCACATGCCCGGGTTGTGGGCTCAATCAATGACTCTCTCATCATTGATGTTTCTATCTCTCTCTCTCTCTCTCTCTCTCTTTTCCTCTCTCTGAAATCAACAAAGATATAAAATAAATAAATTTGAATTTAAATTTTCAAAGAACATCTAGGTATCATTAAGGAACTTATTCCATCGGTAACTATTTGCTTGGTTTCCGAAATGTACCAAAATACTTTAAAAGTTCCTAGGCAAGTGTTAAAATTCAGGTAGGTGTTTTAAAAAAATTCTCTGAGCAGCTTTACTATTGACAATAAAGCTAAAACCATTTTATCGTTAATTAAAAAATATTCTGAGTAGTGTCAAAAATTGAAATTGGTGACTTCACTGATTGATATAGGTTTTCCTGGTATGTAATAAGAATGCATTGTTTAAAAAGACATGCATAAAACATTTTAAGAATAATTTTATAATTAATTTCTTTAGTGATCTGAGCTTTTGGCCTATTTTTCTAAGTGTTAGGAAATTTGGGTCTTAAACGTAAAAACAACCAAAAGTTTGTTCTTTTAAGAAATCATTTAAATTCACAGCAACATTATAGGTATTTTACAGATGAGGAAGCTGAAGTTTTGAGAGTATAAATAATTTGCAAAGTGTTTTATAGGTTCAAGAGGCAGAGCTGAGATTCTGCCCCAAGTAGGCTTGGCTCTAGAGTCTGTGGTTTGTGTCTTTATTGTGCAGGCTCTGCAAAAGTCGGGTGCTGCCCTTTACCCCATCGTCAGCATTTCGGGGAACTTATCCTGACTGGACTGCAGGGGCCCTCTCTAGTGATATCTGTGTAAGGAAGAGAAGAGGCCCTCTCTTTGCAGTGGGTCGGGTTAGGGTCTGGTGTGTCTGCTGGCATCATGGGGCTTGAATAGCAAGTCATCCATCCTTAAAACGAGCTGCACTTGCTTTCTTCTTTAGCAAGCTTTATACTTCAGCCTGCCCGCATTGCACCACCTGCATCCCCTTCTCTTCTTCAGGTTTTGTGGGTGATTAACTACTTGACTTCTGTGGGGACAACTGGTTCCTATTGACAAAGTCATTGGCTGCTTAGAGTATACCTCTCTGATGCTGTATTAAATTGACCATTCCTTTCCCTTCTTTATTCCCATGAATTGAGAGCCACGGTAGTGATGGAGCAGCGGGGATGACAAAGCACGGGGATATTGCCAGCTGCCTCAGTAATGGCCCTGTTACTTCACTCAGCCAGCCCCTCCTTCCTGATGCCCCCCCAGGGAAGCAGCAGGCCCTGAGGTCTCAGCCTTGGAGAGAGGTGCAGAATGAAGCTTCCTGCTGGGGGTGAAGATTAAGCTCTGAGTGGCATTCCTGCAGAGGGTTTAAATGTGCCAATTTGGGGTGGAATTGTCCTGGAGGTCTGCTAAATTCCGCTTTCTCTTTCAGTGAACACTAGTGATTTCCTCTGAGCGCCCCCAGAGGCAGCCTCCCCCGTGTCAAATACACGTGGCACCATCTAGGAGCTCATTGCTATCAGTTTGTTCAGCACGTGCTGTTCACTCTGCCTCTCCCAGCCTTTCATCTTCCTGAGCCACTTATGCCACTTGTGCCTGTGGCCTCAGATTCATGCTGAAAAGCTTTGAAAATGCAAGGGAAAACAAAGGTTTTACCCGGTGGGTAGGGAAAATCACTTAGACATCTTTTGACTTAAAAGCTACTATAAAAAGTTAAGTCATTATTATTCCCAAGGCTTAAAACAGCCTCACTGCCACCATGCTGGGTAAGAGGTGTTCAAGTTCCCAGCATGGCGCATGGCGCATGGTGTGGCTGACATCAGTTAGAGTCATATTCATATGAAAAAGCACTAGGGATGGATCAGCTTCTGGCGTGGATTCTCAGCCCTGCTTGCTTGATAATTGTCAGGCGGGGCTTTTCTCCGTAATTAGAAAATTTATTTAAAATTTCTGTGAAAGAGAGAACACTAAGAGTATTCATTGTTCCAACCCTCCCCCCAAGTCAAAGACAAATGGAATCCAAATAAATTTTTATATTATTGTCTCTGGTATTTATGCAATTCTGTGGGACAGTGTTGGAAGCTGATCCCCGTGGGTGTTTTTGGCGCTAGGTGTGTTGTAAAGGCAATAGCTGATTATTTTCTCATTAACTACAGTGTTAGCTTTTTGTTCCATTTACTCCCAGAAGGCAGAGAAGCAGCAGAAATGGAGTAGAGACTCGTGGGAGACAAATGTAAGGACGCAGAACTCTTGCCCTCTTCATTTATTCTATTTACAGCAATAGATTCCTCATAGACCCTTCCGATGGGAATGAAACTGGAGCTATATTAGGAGACAAATGGTGTTTTTATGAGGAAAGGTCAAGGAATATAGAGAAGAAAAAATCAGGAATTAATTTTTTTACTATATGAATTACTGTTTTAGAGAAGTTAAGCCTGAAATATTTGCAACAGGAGAATTAAGTAGAAATGATATTTATTCATTTCTTCAACAAGCATTTATTGAATGTCCCACTGTGTGCCAAGCACTAGAGTGGATGAAAAGACTCAGTCTTTGACCTCAAGAAATGTGCAGCTCTGAATAGATGCATGGCAAATGAATGGCAAACAATTAGCATCTGCATTTCTTTCTCTCTCTCTTTATATATATATGGGCAGGACATTGGAAACTAGCTGAATAAATAGGATCAGGGCTTAGAAACCTTAACTTCTTCACTTTCCCAGTCCTCCCCTCCTTCTGCCCCCTTGTGACCTAAAACATATAGGTTTTGACTTAGAATGTTTTATTTCAAAATGCAAAATGGTGTAATAGAAGCTCAGTGCTCTGAGTCACTGTTTCGGGAACCTCTTTCCCCCTTCACTTGGAGAACTCAGTCAATGCTGCTATTAGCTGGAAATGTGGGCCCTTCCATTTGTCGCTAGATTTTGTGCCTTGTAAACCTTACTTGGCTCTCCTATTTTATTTTGTTTTGCTTTGCTCATATTTCTAAAAAGTCAGGACTTTATTGTTATTCCCCCCCTCCCGCTCTTACTTTCATCAGGCAGTTTGTTTGGATAATAGTAACAAAATCTAACAGTGGCTTCAAGAGATGGGGTTTATTTCACACAGTAAGTGCCGAGGAAAGTTGCCCAGGGCTGCTATGATATTTCAGTGATGCCATCAGGCTCCAAGCCTTTTCCATAGTTTGCTCTGTCATCTCTTCTGTGTATGCTTTTCTCTTGTTTACTGCCTCATGGTTACAAGGTGGCTGTTGCACCTCCCGGTCAAATATCTGCACTCCACTCAGGAAGCTGAAGAATGGGAAAGAGGCAGAGGGTTATACCAGCCCAATGTAGCCCCCTAACTTTTTTTTTTTTAATCTGGAGATACCAAAGCTCTCCCAGAAATCCCACCTAATAAAAGCTTATATCTCACTGGTCAGGACTATATCACATGGTCAATAAGGTAGGCTGGGACATATGGGGATGGTGGGAGGTGTCGGGTTGTCAACCAGCAAAGGAATGGCTACATTGCGCTCTTAAACTCACAGGCAGTATTCAGAATTTCAGGGGAAGCCCACAGAGCAAACCTGAAAAGGGGCAGGGGAAGGCAACGTTGAGGTGAATTCATATCAGACCTAAAGTAATGGTGGTTCATGACGGTGTTCTGTCATCTAATCAAAAAAGTAATTTCCAAAAACATCCATAGCTTTTTAGGAAAAAATTAAAAAATATATTTGAGCACTGATTTCTGTTAGACTTGCCGTCATTTCTTTAAGGCTTGAGGAATTTTGGCTGTTGTAATTTTCTAGCACAGAATTTTCATAATGTTATTAATGGTGTTTTCATACACTTCACATAACCAAAAGATATACATTTGTTGATGAAATGAACTGCTAATTTTTCTTCAAAATAAGACAGGAATTACAGTGATTTACCTTTAGTTCTATATAACAAAGAAATCAACAAGAACATCCAAATTTTCTATTTTTTGGTATTATGTCAGATGCTTTAGTTATGGAAGCATTTTCAAAAAACCTTATTTGCCTTATTAAATTTATAAATGAAAGGTTTGTGTAACATATATAGTATCACTCTCTTCTCCTGCATCTGACTTTGTCTTTTGGACCAAGAAAGATGGTACTTTAAGACTCAGAGAGATTAAATTTGCGAGTGACATCTTCTTAGGCACTCCAATCCATCACATCAGAGAACCCAATTACCTTAGTGATCATTGACTAACTACTGGTAAGAGAATCTCCAAAATGTTGTCCTTCCAAGCCAAGGCCAAAGTACAAATAAAGCTTCCAACTAACCAAAGCACCCTACAGTTTCAGCCCCTATTTGCAAAGATATCCTTTAAAAGTCTACTGCTCTGCTTTACTGCTTATTTTTTTTAACACAAAGACCAATACCAAGGAGTGATCACTTGTCCACTGTGAAGAGGCCCCAGCGCTTGTAGTGACTGCCACATATCATTGTGCTTACATGTGGTATATGACCCATGGTCTCACAGAGAAGTTCAGAGTCAAACAGAGGGATATAACAGAGTCTTCTCTATACCTAGAATAAAATAAATTATTTTATTTTGTTCTGGGCCTCCAGGCAGAGAGGGTAGGGAGAGTCTTTCCTCACAAGACACATATACCTCTAGATATGCAAATTCAGACCTATAAGACAAATAGGCTTATAAGTACCGAGCCACTAGAATGAGACTTTCCAAATCTCAGCTCTGGTAATGTTTTTCTGCAAAGATCAAATAAATGACTTTGAGAGTGAGTGAGAGAGAAAAGAAGGAAAGAGGTTTAAGAACTGAGCCTTGGGGCACAGCAACATTTCATTATTGAGAAGGGAAGAAATATTCAAGAATGTTGTATTTCTTATATTTTAAAATAAGCAACATCGCATTGTTTATAAACTCCCTAGGCTTTAGTCTGTTGGTAAAGTAGGTCCTTTATTATAAAGGAGGCAATGGAAAAGTGCCGTGATGCACCCAGCCCCTAGAGCCAGTAAAAGGTAGTATTAAGCCTAGAACTTAGGACCAAGGTTTATCTGTTATACTACAGTATCCATTTTATTGTTTGTGATCATCTATTTTTTGTGATAGGCACATCATTGAACCATCAAAATCCCCATCATCTCCTCACTTCAGGTCTTTTGAAGAACATTGATGTTCATAAAATCATTTAATGAAGACTTATTGAGTCTCTGCTTGTTCTGGGTATTGGGCAATTTGCTGGGCACACAAAGATGAATCGGACATGTCCCCTCAGTTGTAGCTTTTAGACCTATAAGACAAATAGGAGCTCACATCTAGAAGAGGACTGTGAGGACAGACATTTAGAGCAATGATTGAGATGTAGTAGTTTCCCCCATCCATGGAGGATATGTTCTAAGGCCCCCCGATCCAGTGGATGCCTGAAATTACAGATAGTACCAAACTCTTGGACCCTATATATATTATGTTTTTTCCTATGCATACATACCTGTGATAAAGTTTAAACTACTCGTGTACTTTGGGGCCATTATTAAGTGTATCAGGGGCCACTTGAATGCAAGCATTGAGATACTTTGACAGTCGATCTGAAAACTGAGATGGCTACTAAGTGACTAGCAGGTGGGTATGGATATACAGTATGGATATTCTGGACAAAGAGATGAATCATGTTTCAGGTGGAACAGCACTGGGTGGCATGAGATTTATCGCGCTATATTGAGAGTAGTGGGCAATTTCCTTATAGATTATTTATTTCTGGAATTTTTTATTTAATATTTTTGGACTGCCGTTGACCGCAGGTAGCTGAAACTGTGGTTAAGTGGGGACTGCTGTACAGAGTAATCTGGGCCCTAAGGCAGGAGATGTAGACAAAGCATAGCAGTGCAGTGTAGTATAAAGGTGAAAAGCATGAACTCTGACTTCACACTCCCCAGGTTCAAGTCCTGGACTCAACTTAGTAGCACTGTGGCCTTTCTTTTAAAGATCTAGAACATACCTTAGGAGGAACAGATATACACACTTAAATATAGTACAGTTTAAGTGTTACTCTGCAGGATAACTGAAGTAGTATAGGAGAAGTAGGAGAGGAACAGTTAATTCTGCTAGGGGAGTTGGAGTGGGGAGGGGGATCAGGGAGCATTCATAGAGAGGGTGGCCCATTAACTGCATGATCACATGATGCATTCATGGCCTACTACACATCAAGAGCAGTTTTAGATAGTGTGTGGTGGGAGAACACCTAGAAAGGAAAAGTGGAAATTTGAAAGCCATGTGAATTAAGGTTAGCCTTTATTCTGTGGGCAGTAGGGAACTATTGAAGATTTCTAAAATATGGGAAAGGAATTATAGTTGTGGGGAAAATCTTGGGCTTTAGAGACTGATAAACTTGAGTTCAAGACCCAGTGTAATGATTTGCAAACTGTGTGACCTTGGCAAGTTCATATAACCTTTCAAAGCCTCAATTTCCTTATGGGGATGAAAATAGGACCTACTTTGTCTTATTGGGTTTAGTGAGGATTAAATGAGTAAATAAATACATGGAAAGTACTTGGAACAGTGCCTGGGAGGTACTTAATGCTAAATAAATAATTGTCATTATTTTAATTATGTCTGTGTCTTTGAAAAATAGAATTGGCAGGGGCACCATAGCAGAAGGGTTAAAAGCAGAAAGACTGGTTAAGAGGTTGTGAAAGTCCAGGCAAATTAAGAGGGCAAGATGGACAGGGGCAGTGTCCCTAAACAGGAAGGATGGGTTGTATTTGAGGTAAATTTCAGTGACAGAGGGGATAGGGTGGGGCTGATTGGAAGGTGGCAAGGGAGGGGATGGAAAGGAAAAATAAAGTGAGGTTTATGCAAAGGATGGCTCAGCTCTTTCATCTGGATGATGAAAGGATGGTGAAATAACAAAGAGGAGACACTGTAGGTTTGGGAAGAAAATAAAATGAATTAGATTTTGGATGTATTACATGTGAGTTGTATGTAGACAGCCAGATGGAGGGGTGGGGTGAAGGGCACATGGAAAGATAGGTCTAGAGATGAGAAAGAAGAGAGGTCTGGGCTGGTGATATCTGTGTGTATATAGAAATGATTTATATACGGATCAGGGGTCAGCCACCTGTTTTTGAAAAGTGCCAGGTAGTGAATATTTTACGCTTTTGGGGTAATAGAGTATCTGCCATGACTACTTAACTACCATCTTAGCACCATAGCAGCCAAGGACAAATCCTAAACAAATGCATGTTGCTGTGTTCCAATAAAACGTTAGAAAACAGGCTGCTGCCTAGATTAGCCCATGGGTTGTAGATTGCCAACTCCTTTTATATGCGGTAGGGACATAAGAGTGGGCGAGCTTGTGTAAGGGAGGAGACCAGATTGGAAAGAGTTGACGCTGGAGACACCACCCCTCAAGGTGGATGGATAGAGAGGGCCAGTGAAGTCATGGTTGGGTACGGGCTGTCCTGGCTATAGTGTCTTCCTGGTAGCACAAGGATTTGTTAAAGACACTGAAGTTAAACGTTCATGCGTTATTTAATTAATTTTTAGAGAAGACCTGTCAGGAAGTGGTAAAGAAAGGAAGAGTGATGCTAACATTTTAACAAGGGTACCGAATGCCCATGTTAGATTTAGCTTCACATGTCCTGAACAAAGTTTCTTTCATAATCTCTTACCTTTTTGTACATTTAATATTTCTTCCTCCTCCCCCCTCTTCCAATGTTGTTTCTCCTGCTCTCTCACTCCCCACCCTCGTGTGCCCACCACAATGTCAGGTGGGTAAGATGATAATCATCGAGCCAGCTATTATGAGCCGTATAAACAAATGACAAATCTCTGGGCAAAAGGAAGGTAACAAGAGGCTGATCAGTAGTTCTAGTTATCTTTCCTTCATGTTTATTGCAGTCTGGTGCAGTTATTTCTAAGGGCCTGACATTGATCGACAGCTTCTATTAAGGCCTATCCAGGGCAGCTGGATTGAACAGATACATTAAATAAAGCAGTTATTGCTTTTCATTGCCTTTCCGTAAAATATCACTGCTAAATAGCTTCTGCCATCAGATGCAGTTAGGTACATGGTTTTAATTTGAGGGACTGCTTTATAACACTGCACAATTGACACTGGCCTTTGTTTCCCCTACAATAATGATTGTGTACATCCTGGAGAATTGATGGGCTGTCCTTTGAGGTGGTGTTGGGAGGAGGCGGAGGAGGCCACTCTGGCTTTGTTATTCTCCATCTCTCTCTCTTTTTATACATGCCAGGTTTGTCACTTGTTTGCAGCACAGGCAGGAACAATGTCAAGCCAGGGTCCTTATCACAGGATGTTGTAATGTAGGGACTGTAAGCCTTCGCCTGGAGACCAGATAAGCTCAACCTTACAAGCCCGGAGAAGACAGGGTGGGGTGTGTGTGTGATTGAGACAACAATGGAAAGCTGTCGGGGCGCCTGTTACAGCTCTTTTTGGTGCCACAGAAATATATGCATGTGGAATGGTGCATAACAAGCATGAAAATAAAAGTCTGGAATGTTCATCTAATAATGATGTATTTGGAGCAGGATTATGCTGCCCAATGACATTCTTGTTTTATCTCTGGGCTAAAAGCTGGGGCAGCTGTGTGCTTTGGCACAGTCTTCTGTCCCTCCTTTTGTGTGCTGCATATTAATTCTTTATTGAAGTAATTAAATGTGTGCTTAATGGCAACGAGCTGGCAGGATGAACGTACAATTGAATTAGCAGTTATGATTGGGAGCATGCTACAAAATGAACTAAATGCAATTACTGTAAGCATTTCTTTCTCCAAGTCGAATCTGGCTACATGACATGACTTAATTAGAGGTGGTTAGATACACTTACTCCCTGATCCTCTAGTGGGCTGTCTGGATTTTACTTAGAACTCTCCCAACCCCCATTTTTGCCCCTTGCCTCCCACCCTTATTCAGACTGTGCTCAGCAAAGACTCCTCATTCCAGCTCTCCTGCCATGAAGACAAGTCTGGATTTTCATAGAGAAACGGGAGTTAAGAGTGACATCTTCAGCAGGTTCTTCCTTGGTAAAATCTCTGGTGCTCACTATTCCAGCTGTCTGTTCAGGTAGGTGAGGGCCAGAGCCATAGCAGGAATTGGCATGCTTTGTGAACTGAGGAAGGGCAAGTGCCCTGATATCAACAAGAGAGCTTTATTTGGAGAATGAACTACTTTTTAGACTTCAGCTTTCAGCCACTGAAGTGACTCCTGGGTGGAGGGCCCTCCTTGATTTCAGAAGCTGCTAGCAGAGGAGATTGAACAGATTGTCAAGTTCTGAAGGGCATACTTAGGCAAGCCCTGAATGCCTGCAACATTTGCTCCATGAGAACACTAAGAAGAGATGACTAAATGTGTTACATCATCTTTACTTAGAACTGTAATAATAGTTAAATTAATGGTTCTTAATCCTGGCTACACAAGAGAATTCCCTGGAGAACATTAAAAATACTGATGGCTGGAGATCCAAGAAGGTGGCAGATTGAGTGGAAACTGCACTGATGCTCTCCTAGGACCAAACTGAAATTACAACCAAAACATAGAAAAACCACCCAGAATAATGAACTGCAATTGAAGACTAGCTGGGAGGCACCCTCATAACGAAAGACCTAAAGCAGAGACCACATAGAGACTGGTAGGAAGCGTGGAGGTGTGAGAGGGCTGGCCAGGATCCCACAGGCAGGAGCTGAAGGTCTGGAGGGATATCTCAGTTGTTGGGGGTTCCCACTGAAGATTCTGGGTTCTAAACCACAAGCTGGTTCCCCAGCCTAGAGCACCAGAACTGAGAAATGTACCCACATAATATCTGACTGCGAAAAGCAATGGGGTTTCTGTCTTCCAGGGAAAGAAGGCTGGAAATGCTTAAAGGGCCAACACAAAGTTTCCTATGCAGCCACGCACCTTGGGCTCTGGCAGAAGGAAGGCAGAGTGGACTAAGCAGTGTGATGAGAATCCAGGGGAAGCTGGCTTGGGGAATAGATCTCAGAGGGCCCCTATCTGGGCCCCAGTGCTGAGTCATTCCCCCATACATCAGAGGACATCTTTCTCAGGCAGAAATTTACTTCCCAAGCAGCTTTTGCCTGAGGATGAAGCAATTGCCCCACTCTGCTGGAAAACCTCTGGTCCCACCCTGTGGAGTTTCTATAACCTGAGACTGATAACAATCAGCCATCCCACCCTGTGGAGTATCTACAACCTGAGGCTCATTAAGAGACTAAATAACAGCCTCTGAGTGCCTTGAGTCTTTGCCTGATTTGCTTCTGGACCCTGGGCTTGGAAAGCAGACCTTGGTGCACATCTTGGTCCTTTCCAAACACACCCAGCCCCAAAAGAGGAAACCACAAGCTGTGGAGTGTGGAAAACTTCAGACAGGGTACTCAAGGCAAGTAACAATCAGCGTCTGATGTTGGCCTGCACCAGAGACCATCCCAAAGACTGGGAGTTCTAGCAGATCTACCTAATACATACAAACAAATCCAAACAGGCAGCCAGAATGGGGAGAAAAAAAAACAAGCTCCAAATGAAAGAACAAAAGAATTCTCCAGAAGAAGAGCTAAATGAATTGGAGATAAGCAGTCTATCAGATATAGAGTTCAGAATACTGATCATAAGGATGCTCAACAGCATGAAAAAAGATATAGAAAATATGAAGGAAATTAAGAATGACATAATAGAAATTTAAAAATACTCTACAAACATTGGAAGGAATGGATAGCAGATTAGGGGAAGCTGAGGATTGGATCAGCAAATTAGAAGACAGGCTAGAAAAAAATCTCTCAATCAGAGAACCAAAAAGTAAAAACAATTAAAAAAACAGGAGGACAGTTTAAGGGAGCTGTGGGACAACATGAAATGTAATAATATTCACATCATAGGAGTGCCAGAAGAGGTCAAAAGTAAGCAAGGGTTAGAGAACCTGTTTGAAGAAATAATGGCAGAAAACTTCCCTAACTTGGTCAAGGAAAAAGTCACACAAGTTCAGGAGGCACAGAGAGTCCCAAGCAAGAAGAACCCAAAGAGGCCCACACCCAGACTTATCATAATGAAAATGCCAAAAATTCAAGACAAAGAGAAAAGCAAGCTGTTACTTACAGAGGAGCTGCCATAAGGCTGTCAGCTGATTTCTCATCAGAAACCCTATAGGCCAGAAGGGAATGGCATGAAGTATTCAAGATAATGCAAAACAAGGATCTGAAACCAAGACTACTCTATCCAGCAAGGCTATCATTCAAAATAGATGGTGAAATAAAGAGCTTCCTAGACCAAAAAAGACTAAAGGAGTTTATCACTATCAAACCAACATTGCAAGAACTGTTAAAGGGACTGCTGTAATAAGAAGTTGAAATAGAGAGAATGAGAAACATAGGCATAAAGAAATAAAATGGCAATAGAGAAGTACCTATCAATAATAACCTTAAATATAAATGGATTAAATGTCCCAATCAAAGGATATAGGGTAGCTGAATGGATAAGAAAACAAAACCCAAATATATGCTGTCTACAAGAGACCCATCTCAGAACAAAAGACTCACACAGGCTGGAAAGAAACCCCAAAAAACTTCTGGAGGACTTTAAAAGAGAGATCAATAGCAATACAATCATAGTAGAGGGCTTAACACCCCACTGACTTTACTGGGTAGATCTTCCAGACAAAAAATCAACAAGGAAATAGTGATTCTAAATGACACACTAGATCAGATGGATTTAATTGACATTTACAGAACATTCCACTCCAAAGCTGCAGAATAGGCATTCTCCTCAAGTGTACATGGGACATTCTCAAAGATAGACCACATGTTAGGACACAAAACAAGTCTCTACAAGTTCAGGAAGATTGAAATCATATCAAGCATCTTCTCAGACATTTACACCATGGAATACTATGCAGCTATAAAAAGGAAGAATCCCTTACCCTTTGATAAAGCATGGTGGGACCAGGAGAGTATTATGCTAAGCAAAATAAGCCTGTCAGAGAAAGACAAGTGTCACATGATCTTACTCATAGGTGGAATCTAATGAACAAAATAAACTGATGAACAAAATAGATCCAGAGACATAGAAGTGTGGAACAGACTGATGAATCTCAGAGAGAAGGTGGGGTGGGTGGGTGGGAGAGATTAACATAATAATTTATATGCATATATGCATAACCCATGGACACAGATAATAGTGGGGTGATGGCCTGGGGGGAGGGGTACAGGCGGAGGGGATCAGTAGGGGAAAAAGGGGGACATTTTAAGAAAAAAAAGAGGTAAGAATGAGGAGATGAGTTTGAACCCAGGTCTGTTTCCTCAAATCTGGGACCCAGCATACACCCAGACCTTCTAGGGGGCTGTGGAGAGGGGTGTGTTGGTGTCACTGTGTACAGTATGGTATTCCATGGAGTGAGAGGCCTGTGGCCCACAGGACTGCCTGTATTGCTGTTATTAGATGAGGGGACTCAGGGAAGGTGATTGCAGGAAGTGAGGTCACTTCCCAATAGAACTTGGAATCCTGGTAACCAGGATCCCATGTACTAGCAACAGCCCAATAGCCAGCTCACTTGGCAAGTGACATTTGGGAGTGCAAGATGTTCTCTTGCTGTGTTTCCAGTGATCAGGGCTCTTGCTTCAAGAGACCCCACAGTGAGAGTTCTTCTAGACTCTGCCAGTGTTGGTTCTACCCTCATCCCTAACATCGCTGGCTGTTTTCAAGATCACCTGAGAGCTCTATGCAGGAGAATGAACAGGAGCTGACAGATGAGGACCTCAACTCCATCCCCCTGCAGGAGGCACAGGTGCCCCACACATCCACAAAAGTGCAGCACAGGCTCAGGGGGGAGAAACCATCGGCCCTGAATAGAAAAAGAACATGTAAGTTGCAAGCAGCTGCAGCTTCTTACCACCTATGGGTGGCCAGTGCACCCCCCACTCTCAACATCCCGGTGTCCTTGAACCAGTTTGATCCTTGGGAGGTGGACTTCTTCAGCCCCACCTGTGTGCCCAGGTTGTGCACCCTGACCTTAAAGAAGCTGGTGGTCTTTGAGGAGCTGGACAATGAGCTCATCTCTGTGGTGATTGCCATGAAGATGCAGTGCTCCAAGAGCACCCTGAGGTCCCAGGAGATTGTGCTGCCCCCCCGTAGACAAGTGGAGACAGGCCTGGAGCTGACCTTGCTGCAATACCCCTACTTCCTCAAGAGAGAAGGCAACAAGCTACAGATCCTGTTGCCTTGGGTGGCAAGCAGCCCAGCGAGAGTTTTGGACTAGGTGGCCCAAAGCATGCCAACCCCTGGGGCACAGCAGGCACAACCCGTGGACAGCTCGGAGGCAGAGACCTCTGCCCTGGATGTGTTCACCAAGAAGCTGCTTCCCAATGGACACATCACTAAGACTAAGTCTCTCATCTTCCCCTCCCTCAGGTCTGAGGGGAAGCAAGCCAGCTACCTGGGCTGGAGCAGGTCCCTGAGGGAGCGGCAGCCGATGTGGCCACAGAACAAGTGAGCCCACGTCCTGGACATGGAGTGCTTCCTGGACCAGCGGAGCCAGCCGCAGATCCCCAGAAAGATCGTGTATGACCAGCTAAACCACACCCTCATCTTCAATGACCAGCTGCCTGGGAACATCATCCTCATCAGCACCTCTGACCGGCAGGCTCTAGGCTCAGCTTTCACTGAACTTCAAGGTGAAGAACCACCTGCAGCATGTGAGCCACTGGCTTCAGCTCCTGCGAGGCCTGTGGTCCCAGGTCCTGGGCCACAGTGTGTCAGCTGCCATGGCAGAGAGAGCTTCCCCTCCCCACGAATTGCAGTTTTTAAAATTTTTGTGTTTATCTTACATATACTTAGAATTTTACTGTATTTTTTATTATACTATTGAGTAAAATAAAATGTATTTTAAATAAAATTTACTAAGATACTAGTAAAAAAATACTGATGGCTAAGCTCCACCCCAAGATATTTAATTGTCTGGGGTGGGATCAAGATATTGCTAATTTATTAAAACTCCCAGGTGGTTCTAATTATTCCAAGGACTGAGAAACACTAACTTAGCTTGAATAACTTGACTCAAAAATTTTTATTAATTTGCTTTCCTGCCTTCAATTTGCAGTGCTTCTTGGCACTCTGCAATATTTTGGGGGGGGCAGGAACTTAACTCACAGGGACATGAGTCATGGTGGATGTCAGCAGATCAAAACGGGGTAATAGATAGTAGTTCCTTCATCAGATATACAGAGTTATAGCTGCTTCGCATCCCTATGTTGATCCTGGGGCTACTTTGGAAATGCGGTGCTAAGATTTATGATTCTATCAATTCCTGACCTCCCAGATCTGCCCAACAAGTAAGGGCTCTCATTAGTTGTGCCCTCTGTTTTGTTTAGAGTTATTTACCAAGAGGCCAATCAATATCCTACAGACAGACAGTTGGGATGTGAAGCCCTCATCAATCCATTTCCTTTTTTCTCAAAATGGCGGATGGAAGCAAGACAGACAACTTGCAATAAAATGGAACGCAAAACCCACTGACACTTTTGAACACCTAAAATATACATTTTGTTTTATTTTCATTTGAGCATAATGAGGCAGGGTCCCTGGTCAGTGGGAGCTCCTGGGTCTATTTTACAGCCTTCATTCTCTTTCCCAGGGCCATAAATGAAACCCTTTCAGCCCTAATGACCACAATGACTTTCCTCGATCATGTTATTGCTACTTTGGCACATTTATTGCTTTCACATGCACTAATGGATGAGTTTGGATATGTTAACAATTTATATATCATTTGATCCTAAAAAAGAAACCTTACCGAACTAAGCCCCCACGATTGAGTAGCTTTTAAGGAGTATAAATGAATTTAATGCTTTAGAAAGAGCTTCTGTAAATTATGAACATGACACCTATTACATTAAGCTGCATTAAGCATTAATACATCTTCATTACTGGCAGGTTGCCCAAACCTCCAAGGTTGAAAAAGCTGCCTGAAAATGTTCAATGTGATAGTCACCTAGGCCAAGATTGATGGTTCTTTTTTGGGGAGTTTGAGGGATGCCTATTGACTTGGTCCATCTTCCACTTCCAGACAAAGAAATGTAAGTGGTGTCAACCAGAGTTTCCTCAAGGCTGAGTCTCATGGCCAGGCAAACACCTCTGAATCCTTGCTGTGCTGCTCAGTCACCATTACTGGGAGAGGTCCTCGAGTAGGGAGATGCCAGGTGTTTCAACCTTTTAAACTAAAAGATTGGGTGGGGGGGCATAATGTTTATTTCTGGGAGAGTTACATGTCATTCCTATTATATCTTTACAGTATAAAATTATTGACATCACTTATTGATAACCATAGCTACTATTTCCTGAATACAGGGTGGGGAAAAGTAGGTTTACAGTTGTGAATACTCAAAACACAGAGTTTATTTTTGCATATTATTAAGTATAGTATTATTTTCCATGTGAACAACTATAACCCTACTTTTGCCCCATTCTGTATTTACTATGAGCCAGCACTGCTAAACTCTTTGTAAACTCTTTGTTTAATCCATTTAATATCTTGCAAGTTAGATACTATTGTCCAAGAGCACTGTATTAGTTTTCTAGGGCCATTGCGACAAAATGCCACAAACTTGGTGGCTTAAAACAACAGAAATTTATTCTCTCACAGCTCCAGAGGGTACAAGTATGAAATTAAAGTGTTGGCAGAGCCATGTTTTCTCTGAATTCTGTAGGAGAAAATCCATTTCTTTCCTTTCTCTTGGCTTCTTGTATAGCTGCAATCCTTTGCACTCCTTGGCTTGTAGATGCCTCTCTTCTGGTTCTGCCTCTGTCCTGACTTAGTGTTCTCCCTGTGTGTTCCTGTCTTCTCTTATTTTAAGGACATCAGTTATATTGGATTAAGGACACACCCTACTCCAGAATGACATAATCTTAACTAATTACAACTGCAAAAACTATTTTCAAATAAGGTCACATTTTGAGGGGGTGGGGGAGGGAGAGAGAGAGAGACTGACCTTGAAAAAAAATATTCATTAGACTTAAATTTGGTCATTTGTGAATGAAAGGATTTCATGACTTTATTTCAATAAGGCATAAGATTCATTGGTGGGAAAACAATCAATCGTCACACTTGTAGTGTAGCCCTTGTGACTAAAACAATGGAACTGCTAGGGTCTTACTAAGTGTGGACAAGTGTCTTAGACTCTCAAAGATCTTCTAAGCTTTTCTATATTCTAAGTGATTTTGAGTGAGGTCATAGGTCAACACCATCAGTAACTGTAGACGTTAACATGTGCCTTGAAAAGTCCAGGAGAAAACCAGATAGTTTGTGTGGTCCATGAGCAAAGAACTGATTTCTTTTGATGAGGGTAAAAATCCTCAATCCAATCGAAGTTGGTTTAGCAGAGTTAGTATATTTGACAAACATTTATTCAGCAATTGCTCCATTGGTGATAAGAAGGTCGGCTCCCAGACTGATAGGAAGGACAGAGGAAAGCTAATAAAAGGTTATAGATATACTGGTAGAAGAATGTGTGGCACATAGTGAAGGCATGCAGGAGGAGATGCCTATAAAGTTAGACTGGACTGCCTGGACTACCTAACTCAAATCTTGATTCTACCAGTTCCTGGGCACCAGTTTGGGGGTAAGATGTATATCACCTTTCTAAGTATCAATTTCTTAATGGGGATAACAGTACTTACTTTATACTGTTATATTGAATATTAAGTGAGATCACTTGTGATTTAGTAAGGACTATATTATATTGGTCATTGGTGACAAACTCACTCCAGTTAAAGCATAAAAGGGAATTCATCGGCTCATATGACTCAGAAGTCTATCGGTATTTTAGCTTCAGCCGCAAAAGCATCCAGGTGTGCAGTGGTGCTGCCAACACACTGGCATCTTTTGTTTCTGATCTCGTTATTTGAACTTCATTCTCAGGCAGGTTTTCCCAGAATAGTGACAAAAATGCCTAACAGCAGCTCCAGACTTAGCCTAGCAGTGGAAATTGAATACTGCTCTGTCTAGTTCCTGCAAAAGTCCTGGGTGGGAATCTCATTATCTAGATTTGGAAAATGTTGTCATCCTTGACCAGGTGCTGACAGGCAGGTGAGAACAACCACTGAGATTGAGGGAGCGATCCCAGGTGATGTCCAGCAGGTGGAAAATACATGCCTGCCATGTAGACATGGAGAATGCATGACTCCTCCGGCCTCTGGGAATGTTAATCTGTTACCTATTGTCTGTTACTGCTATTTAAATGAACTCTACTATGTGTTAATCCTGTCACTAACTAAAACTGGGCTTTCTTATCTCCACAACAGTACCTAGAATATTGTAGAGGTTAGTGATTACATGCACTAACTGCATATGAGCCGGTGTACTTGGTTCAAATCCCAACTCAAACATTTATCTGAGTATGTTGCTTCACCTCCATTAGCCTCTATTTTATTGCCTCTAACATAAAGGTAATAGTAGTATCTACGTCATAGAATAGCTGTGAGAATTAAATGAATTAGCACAAGTAAAGCATTGAGAACAGAAGCTAACACGCAATGAAAACAGAAACATATGTAGCACTTCATAATATGTTCCAGGCACTGCTCTAAGCATTTTATAAATGTTAACTCATTTAATCCTCACAACCAAATTATGAACGAGCTACTATCATTGTTCTCAGTTTCAGATGAGGAAACTGAGGTATGGAGCAGTTAAGTCAACTTCCAAGGTTAGCCATGTGTGACAGAGCCCAGATTTAAATTCAAATAATCTGGCTTCAGAGTCCATACTCTTAACCACTACCTTATACTGACCAAAGCACTTGATAAGCATTAATTGCTGTTATCACTAGAGTAAGCTCTCAATTTATGTTAGACGAATGAAATAAAATCTCTGAATAATTTCTTAGGATTTAGTTATAGAAATTGAATTATTAAATAGTTGGTTAGAAAGAAATTATTGCACACATGGTATAATGAATATTTTAAAGCTATTAATACGTATTTCCTAAAAGACACTGGAAGTCATGGAACATGTTAAGACAATTTGATGTCCCAGTGCCAACCAAGCACATGTGATACACCACTGGATACTCAGTAAATGTTTAACAAATATGTGAATAAGTGAGTGATTTCTAAAAGGTATGTCAGTATATACCATCACATAAAACACTGAAGTATTTTATGTCACCAGGCCCTTTTTGAAAATAAATACCATAATTTCCTTATCTTCTTAAGTTATTTTTTAAGGCAAAAAATAGTTTTTCATTTTTTAATTTGCATCTTTTTTATTCTTTAAGTTCCTTAATTCAACAAATATTTATTTCAGGTGTACTATTTGTCAGGCACTATTTTAGATACTGCAGATATAGTGGTTAACAAGGCCCCTGAATAAGACTCACATACCTGCCCCATACGTTTGTTGTGATGATTAAATAAAACTATATATAAATATCTTACAAAAATTCACTGCAGATAGGGATTAGAGCAAGTAAAGTTGTGTTGATGTGTGGCTGCCCTCAGCAGTATTGTGGTTCTAGGGATATAGGAATTGGAGGTTATGGCCTGCAAGGGTGGAGTGGCTTGGATAAACACAACAGGTTTTCATTTGAGCTGCATCGAGAGATGTTAGGAGTAAAAGCTACATCTTGGGAATAAGGGCAAACCTGAAATAGACCAGCCCTCATAACGACAGACACCTAGTCTTCACTGGAGCAAGGTAATCTGCCTTTGCTCTGTGTGTCAGAAGAAATTAAACACTTTATGATGGTAGATAAAATAATGTGGAACCTAAAAATTTTTATATGCAATGTTCAGCATGCAATTACAAATCACAAGAATGTCAAGAAACAAGATCAAATAATTGAAAACCAAGAGAAGAAATAAACAACAAAAGCAGGCCCGTTCATGACCCAGAAATTGAAGTTATTAGACAGACTTTTAAGTAGCTATGATTAATATAGTCAAGAAAGAGAGGAAGAGATGGTATATTTCAAGAGAGGACTGGAATCTACGATGAATTAATCAACACAAAGAGTACAGTAATGAAAATTTAGGCGAATTACAAATAAAATCTATGGTGTGTTGGTAATGTATCAATGACAATTCCTTAGTTTTGACAAACGCACCATGGTAAAGTAAGATGTTATCAACTGGGGGAACTTGCTGAGGAATATACAGGAACTCTCCATACCGTCTTTGTAACTTTCCTGTAAATCTAAAATTATTTACTGTTTATATATTTCAAACCATTAAACTATAAACTATATGAGAGTAAAGATTTTGGCTTGATTTGATTATTACTACTTCCCCAAGCCCCATGAAGAGCAGTGCCTGACTCATACTAAGTATTCAAGAAATATTTTTGGTTAAGTTAGTCTTTATATTTGTATGTATGTATGTATGTATGTATGTATTTATTTATTTATTTATTTATTTATTTATTTATTTTAATATATCTTTATTGATTTCAGAGAGAGGAAAGGAGAGGGAGAGAGAGAGATAGAAACATCAATGATGAGAGAGTCATTGATCGGCTGCATGTACCCTGACTGGGAATCGAACCTTGATCGCCTGGATCCTAGGTCGACGCTTAACCGCTGAGCCACGCCCGGCTGGGCTGTTTGTTTTTATTTTTAAAATTTCTTTTATTATCTTTATAATTTGCTTATTTTACTTGCCTTTGATTTATTCTATTCTTTTGTAAATTGCTAAATTTGATGCTTATTTAGATAATTAATTTTTACATTTTCTTCATTTCTAATATATGTTTTTAAACCTTTAAATTACTCTCTAATTTTTGCATTTTCATAATTTGAATACGGAATATGCCTATTACTGCACAATTGTAAATATTTTCTAATTTCCATTAGAATTTCTTTTCTAACCAAAAGTTATTTGGATTTGGTCTTTTAGAATTTCCAAACATACAAATTTTTCTACTTCAATTTTTGTTATTGATTTCTACTGTTTTGCAATATAATAAGATAATATTTTCTTCACTTAGTATTTGCTTAATACATCTTTTTCTAAAATTTTGGAAATTTTTTTTAGTAGTTTTTCTACCGGTTACTTTTATAACTAGTTTACATTTAATTCTCTTTCTTTTGATAGTATCTATGGATTCCTTACTTACAAAGTTCATTTCCACTTACTATACCCTCTTCTTCCTCTTTTCCAATATCTGTTTTTGGTCAAATATATTATTTTAATGGTCTTTTTCTGTTATACTTTTTTTTAACTTTATTTTTATTTTTATTAATTTATCTTTATTGTTGAAAATATTACAAATGTTCCCTTTTTTCCCCACTAACCCCCTCCACCTTGCCCTCACCCCCCACCCCAGGCCTTCACTACACTATTGTCTATGTCCATGGGTTATGCATATGTGCATATCAATGCTTTTGCCATTTAGTTGATTTGTCACCTTTAAATTTTATCTTTTGATCCCTGGCTATTAAAAAATGAGGAAAGTAGTATATTTGCATTACTTTCCATCTTTTCTCTTTCACTTTCCAATTTATACTATTTCTGTATTTTTCTACACTGTCAAGGTTTAAAGTATTTACATTCTGTTCTGAAACCATAATTCTCACATTTGTTTTATTCTTGATGTACAGCTAAATGGATTCAATTTTTATTGGCAATAGTTTTGTTATTGTTTCTCCATTCATCTTTTGATTGGCTGAAGTTCCTCCTCTAGTACTTTCTTCAAGAAGGACTCATGGGAACTATATTTCTTGAGTTCTTGCATGTAAAGATGTTTACCTATCGCTTTTTACTTGAACTAAAGTTAGACTGGGAATAAAATACTTGGGTCACATGATCTTTTCTCAAAGAATTTAAGGGTATTGCTCCTTTATCTTTTAGCATTTAATGTTGTTGTTAATGTTGTGTGTTTTTTTTTACGATCTAATATTTTTCTCCTTTCAGGTGACTTGATCTGTATCCTGGATGCTTAAAAGATTCTTTTTTATTTTTAGTGAACTTTGAAATCCAGTAATTTCACTAGGACACATCATGTTAAGCATCAAGGCAGATGTAGATTGTTTTATTCAGTTCCATTCTAACTCCTTTAAAGAATTCCATCTACTAAAGATTGTATAACTAGAAATTTCTTAAAAAATATACCTTTATTGATTTCAGAGAGGGGAAGGGAGAGGGAGGGAGAGATAGAAACATCAGTGATAAGAGAGTTGTCAGTGATCAGCTGCCTCCTGCACGCCCCTGACTGGGGATTGAGCCTGCAACCCGGGCATGTGCCCTGACCGGGAATCGAACTGCCATCTCCTGGATCCTAGGTCAGTGCTTAACCGCTGAGCCATGCCCAGCTGGGCTACCTAGAATTCTTTCTCTCTCTCTCTTTTTTTTAACCTAGAATTCTTGAAGCTCAGGTTCTGCATGTGATTTAGTTGCCATCAAGCAACCAAATAAGATTTGAAAGGTGGAAGAGGGCCAAAGGCACAGCTGCTTCTGCTGCTGCTGCTGCTGTTTTTGCTGGAAAACCCAATAGTGCAGGCATGTGCTTAATTCTGTGGCAGCAATACCAGACATGTCAGTGTCTGGTCCATATATTTATAGGTGTGAAGAAACTGTGGACAGAGTAACCATGCGACTGGCATGGATCATGACTGACTCTTCGTGATAATAGAGCCAACATAACTTCCTGTTATGGACAGAATTTTGGGGTACCCTCCCAGATTCATATGTTGAAATCTAATCCCCACTATAGTGGTATTTGAAGGTGGGACTTTGGGGAGGTGATTAGGTTATTAGGGTGGATCCCTCAGAGAGCTCCCTTGATCTTTCCACCATTCCACCATTTGAAGACATAGCAGAAAGACTACTGTCTAGGAATTAGGAAGCAAGCCCCCACCAGACTTGGAATCTGCTAGGACCTCAATTATGAACTTCTCAGCCTCCCAATTTCTTGATCATGGTAGAAGCTGCAGCCTCTCTGATTGGTGGTACTCTGAAAGTTATCCCTGAAAGTTCAGCCTACAGTCTACTTTTCTAGTCCTTTCAACTTTTGTGTAAGCATATAATCCCCATGTATTAAATTCTTCTTAAAAGAGCGAGTGTTCAGAGTTATCTGCATCTGAACCTGTTTGATAGAATTATGTGCTCTCATATTTTCCTGGGACATGGTGTGCATTATCAGTCTGTAGATTCAAATCTTATTCCTGGAAAGTTTTCTTTAATTAAATTGGTATATATTATTTTTGTGCTTTTTCTTAAACATAATTTTTTTCTCTCCAATCAGTTTTAACCATTTATTTATTTTTATTTTATTTTACTTTTTTGGGGGCTCAATCCTGTCCTCCATGTGCATCATTTTTTTCAGCAGTTATTCTTTGTGCTGTTTTGAAAGTGTTCTGCACTTTATGATAATTTTTCCCCCCCGCTGAGGTCTGCCACTTATGTTTATGTTTTTATTTTCTCTTTCAATATCTTTCTTGATCTATTATATTTCTGTTTTGAGCTCTTGTTTTTATACAGGTAATTATATTATTAAACTTTAAAAATTTAGAGCAATATGTTTGGTTACAAATTTCATTAGATTTAAGATCACTTTTTTCATGTGTTTCTTTGTCAATATTTTAAAAATGTCTTTCTTTTTTTATATACTATTTTTGCATAGATCCTTTGCTGATTACTTTTTTCTCATTCTGTTTTTTAAAAATACTATTTGCAGGAGATTTTCTTTAAAGATTTTGGATTACTTTTTTTTATGTCTTTATTGATTTCAGAGAAAGGAAGGGGGGGAGAGAGAAAGAGAGAGATAGAAGCATCAGTCATGAGATAGTCATTGATCGGCTGCCTCCTGCATGCCCCATACTGGGGATCGAGCCCGCAACCCAGGCATGTGCCCTGGCTGGGAATCGAACTGCTGTCTCCTGGATCCTAGGTCGATTCTCAGCCAGTGAGCCACACTGGCCGGACTTGCAGGAGTTTTGAGTGGAAGACAGGCAGCCAGGACAGTACTCCTGACTCGTCAGATAGAGTTGTGTATATGACCTCGTCCAGACTTTATACTGCTCCCCAGTTAGGAGAGACTGGTAGCTGTTGGTTTGCTTACAACAGTCTCTCTTCTTCCCTCTGCTCAACATGCTGCTTTCAACAGATGTTCGTATTTGTGTAATTTCTCGTTTTGTCCCTTTTTACCTGTTTATGCTTGTTATGAAGAAATGTTTCTACCACCAGTTTCACTTGCCGTTTGTATTGACCTAAACAAGGGAATGTTACTAGGGTACTGCCCGAGATTTACAGCCATAGGCATCTTTTCTCATCTTCACTCAGCAGCCCTAAGATTCCTGTTTTCAGCACCCATCCTCACGTATTGTGGTTCATGGTCACAGATTTCTCCTGGTTTTGCGGAAAGTGGTATTTGCCTTTCTGGTTTTTATTCTCCTACTTTTGCAGTGTTTTAGATTTAAGAGCCTTTTATTCTCTGTGTTATAAGAGTGATGCATTATATAGGTTTGATCATAAAGACTAGAAATAAAACTAACTTCAAAGTACATGTACTAAAATTTGTCTTATCATTATATATAAAGAAATTATTTGTCCTCTAGTATAACAGAATTTGGGGAACGGTGAGACTCTCACATTTCTGTTCTCTTCTTTGTCTCCTCGTTTCTTTGGGACCTAAAGTGTTCCGACGGAGCTGATCAGACTCATTTTGTTGCACACTGTGACCATCCGTCCCACCAAGCCTTTTTTATTTTATGTCATTTTTTCTTTTGACTCATGATCATCTCTCCAATTCTTTTTTCTTGCTCTATGAGTACTTATTCTGTATATGTAATCAACCATCCTCATATAATTGTAGTTATCTGTATATATTTTAAAAATATATGGTGCTGTGTTGTGGCTATTTATTAATTTACTTTAATGCTAATGGGCATAAATCTCATTTTGTTTATTCTATTTTAACCAAAGAATTAATTTTTTTAGGTATATTCATGTTGCCCCTTCATAGTATCTAACTTCTGACTGCTGCCAGTACCCATTGTATGAATTTACTTCATTTTTCTTACACATTTCCCTAATGATGGGCACTTAGGTTGCCTATAATTCTTTGCTGTTACAAACAGCAATCTAATGAGTGTGTTTATCTTTATTTGGAACTGGGATATAGTATATTCAAGATGGTGTAAGTAATTTAGAATGGATGTAGCATAAACTTTGGGATAATATGTGCATAATAAAAACAGAGTAGGCACTTGATAAATAATAGTGATTATTACTGCTCTGAAATTTTCTGTTAAATGAGGAGACTGGACCTTATCTCTCACTTATAATTCTGTGCTGTGAGTCTGTTGCATGAACCATGCTAACTGCAGTCACTTCAACATAAGTATTTTGTATACATATCCGTACACATTTACTTTCAGACAGGATCATTTCCATACCAGGAGAAAACCTGACCCTCCTGTAAGGAATGGTTGGTTGGTTGTTTTTTTCCCAAGAGAAGCTTATGGTCCTTCATTATTTTAATTTCTGATTGAGAATTCAGTTGAAATTCAAATAGTAGCATATAGTGCTAGTACTTGAAGAGTTAAGTCCCTGTTCTATTTAGGAAATGGAACAATACATTGATGCTAATGTCCCATTAAAATACTATCACTTTTCATTTTTAGAAAATGTAAATTATATGAAATTCACATGTTAAAAAATATATTTTTATCTTTATTGTTGACAATATTAGAGATGTCCCCTTTTTCCCCCATTGCCCCCCTTCACCTGGCTCCTGCCCCACCCCAGGCCTTCACCACACTATTGTCTGTGTCCATGGGTTATGCATACATGCATATAAGTCCTTTGGTTAATTTCTTCCTGTGCACTCCCTCCTATCTCCCCTTCTCTCTGAGATTCGTCAGTCTGTTCCATGTTTCCATGCCTTACATATAGACACATGGACTCTGTTTTCTACTTTTTAGTAAGGGAATAATGTACAATGTTTTTAATTAGTTAGAACCTTGCTCCAGCAGCTGAATTTCCAGGCAATGCCACTGCCTGATGGATCCGGATCATTTATTTCCTACAGATCTTGGCTGAGCTGATGTAAAAGGAGAAAGAACATTATGCTTGAAGTCAGAAAACTAAGATTTAAATCCCAACTTTGTCACTAACTATGCGATAATGTGATGAATCACTTAAATTCTTAGAGCCCCCATTTTCTCATCATAAAATGGAGGTAATTCTTCATAATCTCAAGGGCAGTGGGGCTCAAGCAAATTATCTAAGTCTTTGGACCTCACTTTCATTTTTTTGGAATTTGAAGAGGCTTGATTTAATCTTTCTTTTCTCTTTTTTCTTTTTTAAAAATATATCTTTATTGATTTCAGAGAGAGGAAAGGAGAGGGAGAGAGAGAGATAGAAACAATGAGAGGGTCATTGATCGAGCCCGCAACCTGGGCATGTGCCCTGACCAGGAATCGAACCCCGATTGCCTGGATCCCAGGTCGACACTCAACTGCTGAGCCACGCCAGGCTGGGCGATTTAATCTTTCAAAGTTTAGCAAAAAAAATCTAGAAATCACATTATCTGTGAAAAGATGTTATATGTGAAAGTAATTGCAAACCAGAAAAATGCTACACAAAAGGGATGTAGTAAACATTAAGGTCCTCAAGGCATGCTTAGTTCCTTTGCCTTTTGTTATATAATTCATACCACTGTAGCACAGAGCACAAAACAAGTGAAAAGATTGCTCAAAGCACTGGATACGCTGGAAAAAGCCCTGTTGATGACTTAGGGAAGGTCTTTATTCACTTATTAATCATTTCATGTTGCCCACATTTTGGTTTTATACCTGGTATTGCCATGAATCATCTTTGAGCTGCCCTTGTATTTCCTGGTTTCTACCTTCTAAACCATAAAAAATAATTGTAGCAGACATTCAGCAAATATTCATAAACTGAACTGATTTGAATTTCTCTTCACTCATTGAACTTTAAGGTAGTCCCACTTTGAGATTTATTGGCGTGAAAGGTGCAATATCTGTGTGCATCTTGATCATCATGGGTTTTTAAGCATTACCTATTCATTCATTTAACATTGATTGAGGACTTACCATGTTTAGGCACAGTCCTAGGTTTTGTGTATTCTGTGAGGGGTAAGAAAGAACACTCTGTTCCTTGAGCTTACAGCCTAATGGGGAGATACACATATACTCACAATACAGTGTATTAAGTGTTATAATACACTTATGTATGAAATAGTGAAGACATCCAGTGGAGAATCAGTTACAGTCTAAGAAAGCCAGGGAAGGTTTCCAAGTAGAGGTAAAGTCTATTTGTATGCTGAGAGTTAAATTGGAAGGTGGCCAACAGAATGGTGGGGGAAGGACAATTTGATTAGAACCTTGCATGACCCTCTGGAAGAGCATGACCAAAGTCATGGAGCAGTTAAGTAACTTAGCAGTACAAGGTGGAGCCAGTGACTTATTTTGGCTGTAGCAGAGGGTGCAAGTGAGGCAATAGTGATAGGATGTAGAGCATAGGTTTGAGGGTTAGTAGGCAGGGTTTGACTCTAACCTCTGCCACTTTCTAGATGCATGACCCTGGGAAGTAACTCAGTCTTTCTGGGCTTCAATATTGTCATCTGAGAAGTGAGAAAATAAGTTGTATATACTTTTTAGGTGCAGAGTAAAGTTTATATGAAATCGTCAATTTAAAGAGCTTAGAATAGTACCTTACATGTAGTGAATGTGAGATATTACTATGACGGAATAATGGAAAATGAAGTTGGGAAGGTAGTTGGGAGCTAGAGAAATGAGGATTTTGGATTTTGTTCTACAGGTAATGGTGACCCTTTAAAGGAATTTAGGCAGAAAAAACATACAGTCAGATTTGTTGTTTAGGAAGGACTAGCTTCAATGTATAGCATGAAGCAGAGGTAATGAGACTATCGTTCAGTCCACCTTATTTTTTCATTCACTTATTCATTCGACAGTGAGCTAGCTGAGTATCATCATTGCACCAGAACTGCTGCTGCACAATCATCCAGGTGGAAGATGACAGAGTTCTGAGTGAAAATGAAACAGAAGGACGTGAGGATAGAGGAGTGGGATTTGAGAGAGATTTAGAAGAATTCTAAAACGTGATGCCTGGTTGCATGTACAGAGGAAGGTGTTGAGGCTGACTTCTGTTTATTGGTTGAGCTTTTGTGTATAGGAATTATCTATCTGAATATCTGGAAATATTTGGGGTAGAAGCCATTCTTATGAGGGAAGAAACTGAATTCAATTTTTTTTTTTTAATTTTATTTTTGTTTAAAATATTACAGATGTCCCTTTTTCTCCCCAATGACCCGTTCCACCCTGTCCCATCCCCCTCCCCAGTCCCTCTCCCCACCATTGTCCGTGTCCTTGGGTTGTGCATATATGCATATAAATCCTTTGGTTACTCTCTCCCCCTCCACCCACCCGCCTTCCCCCATCCCTCTGACATTCGTCAGTCTCATCTATGCCTCCATCTCATTGAATCTATTCTGTTCATGTGTTTATTAAGTTCTTTAGATTCCACGTATAAGCGAGATCATGTGATGGTTGTCTTTCTCTGCCTGGCTTATTTCACTTAGCATAATATTCTCCAGGTCCATCCATACTGTCCCAGAGGGTACGAGATCCTTCTTCTTTACAGCTGCATAGTATTCCATGGTGTAAATGTTGAATTCAGTCTTGAACAAAGTCAGCCTGAATATGGAAGTGATAAAGCCCATAGAAGGTGATGAGATTACCCAATGGGTAGAGTGCACAAAGAGAACAGCTGTTTAAGCTGTTGTGGAGAAAGGGAGATCAGAAAAGGGAACTGAGCAAGAATTATTCTAGGTGAGGATGAAGGAGAGAGTGGTACCCAAGAAGAGGCTGTGGTCTGTATGGTCACATGTAAGCAGAAGTCAGTAATGGTAAGGACTATGTAAAGGCTCTAGATTTTATTAGTACCTTGGATGTCATAAGAGATCTAAGGAACTACAATTTCAGTGAAGGGGTGGGAGTGGAAGCAGGATTACAATGAATTAAAGAGTGAATAGGAGGTGGAGAAGAGGGTAGAATTAAAGGAGACTAGCGTTTCAGGCAGCGGCTCTTAATTGGTCATGATTATGGTTCCCAGGCATGATATGGTTCCCTGTAGTAAGCAGTGCTCCCTACCCTGCCCTCCACCTTAACCCTGTGGCCCACCTGACCAGAGAGCCCATCACCGTTTCTGGTGTGGTAGGAGAAGGACCACACTGATAGCCTCATTTCTCTCAGAATGTGGGGCAAAGCCATCAGAATGAAGGGAGGAGGGGAATGGAGCAAGGGTTCAGAACAGCCCTTGAGGGGAATGTGAGGGGGAGCCGACGCAGGACAGGTTGAGAAATGGTGTTGAGAATTCAGCTGCGATCAGAAAACATAAATCGGCAGCGACACCACCAATCTTTAGGGTTGGGCGACTCTCCCCAGCTGTGCTCGGCGGTCTCAGTGTAGGCGCAGAGAAGATGGGTTGCTGGAGGAATCTGGACTTGGAGACTGGCAGGGGGTATATGGCAGAAGGCAGAGGGCTGAGGAAATTGAAGGTGCCGACAAGAGAGAGGTTGAAGTGCTGCACCCTGGGGGCCTGGCTCAGCAGCGAAGGAAATGAAGCCAGAGGGGGCGGAGGGACTAGCAGAGAATGGAGGGACCGAGGGAGTGGCGGTCTTGTGGAGGTCAGAAGGCTGGCGAAAACTGGGTAGGGCGTGAGGCCGCTGGACCTCCATCTCTTCGTGCCAGCTCTGCGTGACTGCGATTAGTTAGTGCTGCTGTCACGGCCCTCCCCAGGGTACATCTTAATGACTCAAAACATTATTACAAATGGGCACTAAATGTGCCATTAAAATAGCCCTGCTCTACATTTGAGTATGCTCAACGAAACGTACCAGACTCAATTGACTATTGGAATGGGAGAGAAAGGAGAACTATAGGAAGCTGGCCAAAAAAACCTAAGTCATTTTTTGTAAATTGCTTAAAACCATTAAATAAATTAAGCTGCTGTGTGGTATACGCACACGTTCCATGGAGTTCCAATTTAGCAATTACTGTTCCTGTAGCAAAATCAATAAAATATGCATCTACAATCATACAGAGAAAACATGTCCAAGGGTCTTCAATACTGGGTCTTGATTCAGAAAATACCGTTAGATCAAGTCAAGTAATTAAAATGTATCAGGTTCAGCACTGGACTGTAGTTGGTGAAAACTCTTTTTTGGTATTTTTATTTTTCTGAAGCAACTGTGATACATAGTTCAAAAATCAAAATGATATGAAAGGTATATGCTGAAAAGTCTCTGTCTCACCTTATTCCTATCCACCCTGTTCCCCTTGACCCTATTTTTATTCCTCTAGTGTTTCCTTACACCAATTCCAGAAGATACAAATATGTATATTCTTATTCCCTGGCCTTTCTGCGCAGAGATCCGCATACCATGAACACTGTAAGGCGCCTTGATTTTGTTTCCCATTTTGCAATTTGTCCAGAGAGAATTCCCTATCAATTTATAGACATTAATTTTTTCACAGCTGCCTAGGATGCCATGGTGTAGGTGTGCCATCATTTATTTAACTAGTCCTGCTTTGGTGATTACCAGTCTTTTCCCAATATTTCATAAAATGACTTACTTTCTATGAGTCCAAGTGTATCTGTAGAGAAAATCTCCGTGGTTATGATTGTGAGTTAAGGGATAAATGCGTTTGTCATTTGAGCAGCGCTTGCCAGATTCCATTCCGAAGGGATTTGCACTCTTCCCACTAGTAGAAAAGTACTTGCTATGGGAAAATATTTTAGTATTGAATTTACCTACTAACAGCACACTTTGAAGGCAAAATCAGGTGATCTTTTGAAGGTCGTCAGATACAGTGAGAATAATGACCACCGCGCGTTGGAGTAGGGCCTGTCGTAGTTCTTCATCCTGAACGAAATCTGTGAACCTTCTTGTGATGCTGGCACAGGGTGCGACAATGCTGCCTCACCAACTCTAACGCCTGTGGGGTCATTTCTAGTTTACAAAGTGCTCTAGCACTGACCTATTTAATACACATTTTGTAAGTACCTGCTATATTCTTGACAGATGAGGAATGTGAGTATCGCTTCTTTCTCTTTTACATATAAAGTAGTCTTCAAAATGTGCTCACATGTACCTGTTAAGAACACTTTTTAAACTTAGCATCCCTTTATGCATTTTAAGTGTAAATAGAGTAGTTCAAAGGATGTATTTTCATTATCTTGTAGATTAACCTTTTAAATACAATTTTGTAAATATTGAATTTTTATATAAAATTGTTACATTACCCTTTAAAGTGCGTTCAATGGGCTCTAAGTAGTGATTTGATATCCACCATCATCTATTTAAAAATATGCAAATAAACTCTCCTTTAACAGGCTAAATGTTCAGCTCTTTTTTTCCAACTCATATTTCCATTTCACTTCCCCTAAAGAATTTGATTTTTATGTAATATATTTTATGCTTGAAACTCTTATAGACCACTGTATCATAATTCTCTGCTATAAAATATGTATATATTAACATTTTAATTAATTTCTCCCTCTAGCTATCAAGCTGCAAATATTAAAATATTGTTGACTGAATTATGATTATTAGTAGTACACAATTGGTAGGAAACATAAATGTCTTATATATTTTGATAAATAAAAACAAATTTTTAATGAAAATGCAATTATAAGATGGCTGGGGCTATATTTTTAATTAGTTCAATTGAATTTTAGTTTAATTGAGTTGTAGATGTCTCAGTGTTGATAAAATGAGACAGGGTTCAGCATCATTTCTATTTCTAGTTTTCATTTTTATAAATGAAAACACTGAAAAACTTGCTTAGTAAATCACAAGATGGAAAGGGAGCTATTTTGTTATAGCAACATTTCTCAAATGCTTGAAATCTGATATACACCCAACCCAATAATCAAAAGGTATTTTTAATGATCCATTAGCCGGAAATTCAATTAGTTCCTCCATCACTGTGATTGAAAGAAAAGAATTGGAAACTATGACAAGCACAAATATCTTTAAGTACCTGGTGTCTTTCTGGGCACCCTTGAGGTCTTTATGCCCTAGGGCCATGCACCTTCAGTGAGACTGGAAAAGAGAGAAAAGGGAGAAAAGAAAGAGGAATCACAAATTAAGAACTTGTTAAGATGAGAGTGAGGAAGAGGAGCTCTGCCAGCTCAGGAGAAGGACCTGAAGGAATTTCACTGTGACAGTTACAGGCTGGTTATGTGGTCTGGCCTCAGCATCCCAAGGTGAGCCAGGATCATTTAAAATGTCTGGAACAAAACATAAAATCACCTGAAAGTGCATTTTTACCAACTCCCCTGCATACATTACGTCACAATCATTTATTTACATGTCTGCTATATATGTCAGTATTTGAGCTGGCCAAGAATCAGAAGTGATATTCTGGTTATGAACATAAGCTTTAGAGGCAGAGTGCTTTACCTTGAACCCTGATTCCAACTAGTGTATGAAGTTAGGCAAGTAACCTAACTGTTCTAAGTATTACTTTTCTGTGTCTGCTAATAATTATACCTGACCCATGTGGGTTTTGTGAGAATTAAATAAAATAATCTAAGTAAAGCTATGAGCAGAGTGCCAGGTCATTCAATATTTATTCAGCCAAGAATGCGACTTCAGCTATATACTAACTAAAAGGGGAAGACAGCTATGCAAACATGTAAGGGCAGTAAAGCATTATAGGGCAGAGGTGTGATAGGTATTATGAACCCCATTTTACAGATGCAGAAGTGAATGTACAAACGACTCAGAACATTGGATCCCTTGCTGCCTCTTTAAGGATTTAGTGGTAGCACCTGCTGGGTCCAGTAGTCCAAAATATTCTTGTGTCACTCCAGCTGAGAGGAAGGTTCTGGATGCTCAGTCAGCACTGACTACCTGCAGCTGAGGCCTCTTGGTCCTTGGCCTGTGAATGTCTCACCACCTCTGGAGGCCAGGGAGAGCATCCTCCTATGCATGAAGGGCATTCCAAGGTCAACAGAGTGCTTGGAGCTCCATAAAGAAAGCAGCTATATAAATGGGGGTTCTTGTTAAGATAATAAAGCTTGAAAGGCCACTTTTAAAAAGGGAGGTCACCTGGAGGGTTACCAGGAAAAGCCACATGCCCCAGATGTGCTGTTTAACGTCTAGTTTTCATAAAATATACACATACTATAGGAATATATCTTTAATTATTTAACTTTTAGAAAATGATGACTCTAACATTGTTTAAATAAATTAAGCCAATTCCTATTATTAGAAGCAAAGTGTCTTGCATTTTACAGGTGCTGGGGCTGGTAGGAATGGCTTAACCAGAGGCTCATTAAACTTATCACCACTGTTGGCCAACCTGTATAAAATCTTTGGAGTATGATACGGTTGCAGCCGTCTGCTGTTGTGCATTCATAGTGCCTCAGTGTATTTCCTTGTTTTGAATAAATTGTGGTATTAAATTCACAGCCTTCCTTCATCAGAAAGGGAAAATGATTTGACCCTCACATTCCTCAGAGCTGAACTCAAACTTTGGAGACACACTTCAAAGCTCTGTAAATAATATGAGTAACACTTTGGACCCTTCTGAGGTGGGAGGGAAATTCCCTTTCTGAAGAACACCCAAGTCTTTTAAAAGAAATGGTCAGGTTTAAATATCTCACTGTTTTTCTTGTTTGAGGCTCCATGCTGAGGATTTTATTTTCCTTTGCAAAGCTTATGCGGCCCTAGCCCCTTTCTCAGAGGCCGCTGGCGTTGGCGCGCAGGGCCTGCTCTCAGGTTCGCTGGGGCAAGTTTATTTGTAGTGTGGCTGAGGGCGGGTTGAAGATTCCATTATGATGCGGGAGGCTCCCCAAGTTTGGAATATCAATGGCACTTCAAAGGCTAGAGCTGCGAATTAACAGTCAGGCTTCTTCTCAGGCCCCAGAATAGAATAAAATAACCATCTAGAGATGTGTTCCAAGATAGGAAAGGGGAGAGTTTTCTTCAAGGGCTCTGACTGTGAAGTGGGCACTCCAGGTCTACATAGATGTGCCCAGTGAGACTGCCGTGGATTTTGCAAAAGCTCCTCAAGACTCCCAGAATAAAATCTTAAACACAGTGCTGGACACCTCTCCAATCTGCCAAATCCCCCCAAAGTCATTGACCTGATCCCCTACTGAAAAAAGTAGTCTTGGAAAAAGAGTAACTCATAACTGTTTAGTCTAATTTATGTAGGTCCAAAAGGTCACGCGTCATAGTAATTTTAACATTTCTGATGTATTTTTCTCTCTCTCTAAAATACACCCTTGTCTTTCTCCACCTCTGTCTGCCCTATAGCAAAAATAAGGGAAAAAGAAAGCTAGGGATTTTTAGCCTCAAATCTTCGGTATGAGCATCAATCTAGCTATGTTCAGCCAAGAAAAACAAAACAAAACAATAGTGAGCCCTCTCATCATTTGGCTGCCCGATTCTGTTTAAGTAGCTCTAGAATGACAATCAATCCAACTCACAATACGAAGCTTGTACAGCTCTAGGAATCACCCTGTGTCTGCACCTCTTTCTCCAACTGTATTTAAAAGAAAACAAAAAATATGTCCAGTGGGGAGGCCCTAGATGGCATGAGGACACATATTAATCCATGTCTGGCTGGTGGTCATGGTCATGGTTATTTCCTTAGCCCTGGTGTTTTTCTAATGTCCTGTACACGGTTTTGGCTGCCACCTTCCTCCCCTTTAGGAAGGAGCTAGAGCCTCAAAGGCAAGACAGGATAATGGAAGTGCCCTGGACTCCCACTCATCTACAATTTCACCTCCCTGGTTCCTGATTTTCTCCTTCCTGCATGGCTCTCTGTTGTCTGGAGTTGAATGGCTGTGCTCTCATGCTAGATGGCCTCCTCTAAATGGGGCTGCTTCCCGTTTTCAGTCATATGTGCTATTTGTCTGGCTCCTGGCATTTTGATTTGCAGCCTCTGGCCCAGAATCTCACCTTTAGGCCTTCACTCTGCTGGTTTTTCCTGTAATGTTCTTTCTTTCTCTACATGCTGACTCTGAATGAGGTACTTTAGGTCTCAGTCTTTGTCTTCCATTCTCTGGGAAGTTTTCTTGACTTTGGCAGCCCATCCCGCACATGCCCTTGGCATCTTGTAACTCCCATTATAGTTCACATTGTGCTGCCTAAATATTTATGGGTTCCCTTGTTGAGCTGCAAGCTTTATGAGGGCAGAAATTGCATCTGTTTTGTTCATTTTTCTATCCTGAGTACCTAGCACAGCACATGCAATCTAGTAGAGGCTCAACATTTTTTTTTCATATTAATTAACTAATCAACTTACTGATTAATATGAGCCTTGAACTTCACTCTGAATTTTAGGAGAACATTGAAATAAATGTTTCCCAATATTTAAATTCATTAAAAATAAAGAGAGAGAGAAAGAGCGAGAGAGAAAGAGAGAGAGAGATAGGAAGGGGTGAGAAGAAATTACAAAAAGGCTTGAGGAGACTTTTGGGAATGACGGATGTACTCATTATCTTGATTTTGGTGATGGTTTCATTGGGTACATGTTTATGTCAAAACATAACAAACTGTACATTTTAAATATGTGTAATGAAGGTCTGGGTGTGTGTGGAGGGGGTTAATGGGGGGAAAAGAGGGATATTTGTAACACTTCCAAAAATAAAGTTAAATTAAAAAAAAAACAAAAAAAACCCAAAAAATAAATAGACGCAGTTTATTGTATGCCAATCGTACTTTCATAAAACCATTAAAAATCCTAAAAATGTATTTAAGTATATTGAAATGTTAAAAGAATATTAAAATAAACAGCCCTATACCTCCACTTAGATTCAATAATCTAAAATAAATATATATGTTTTTAATTCTCACCTGAGGATATACTTTGATTGCTTTTAGAGAGAGAGGAAGGGAGAGAGAAACATCAATGTGAGAGAGGAACATTGATCTTTTGGTTGCCTCCTATATGCACATCGCAGCATTATTTACAATAGCTAAGATTTGGAAGCAGCCCAAGTGTCCATCAGTGGATGAGCGGATAAAATAGCTGTGGGACATTCACACCATGGAGTACTATGCAGTTGTAAAAAAAGAAGGAAATCTTACCTTTCGCGACAGCATGGATGGATCTAAAGAGAATCATGCTAAATGAATAAGCCAGTTAGAGAAAGACCAGCACCATATGATTTCACTTATATGTGGAATCTGATTAACAAACAAACAAAATGGGAATAGATTCATAGATACAGAGAGCAGACTGATATCTGTTAGAGGGGAGGAGGGCTGGGGGGCTTGGTGAAAAAGGTGAAGGGATTAAGCAAAAAACAAACAAAACCAGCCCAAAGAGCTCATGGACACAGGCGGCAGACACAGACAGCAGTGTGGTGACCCCCGAGGGAAAGGGGGGTGGGGGGAGGTAGGAGGGGGGAAGAGGGTACATGGCCGTGGATGGAGATGTAAGCTGGGGTGGTGAGCACGCACTACGATGCACAAAGCAGCAGGTTTCTACCTGGGTGCCGTGGCACACTGGGGTGCTGCAAGAATTTTTATTTTTTATTTTTGTTTAAAATATTACAGATGTCCCTTTTTCTCCCCAGTGACCCGTTCCACCCCATCCCATCCCCCTCCCCAGTCCCTCTCCCCCCCATTGTCCATGTCCTTGGGTTGTGCATATAACTGCAAACATTTTAAAAACATGCAATGACTGACTATTTCATCAGGGGCACTGACCTCTTTTCCCTTTGACTGTCAAATAAAAAAAAGACAACAGTCAACACAATAATAGTTGTCTGGTGTGAATGAATAAAAATTATACCTATTTTGCCTGGCCAGTGTGGCTCAGTGGTTGAGCACCCTCCCCATGCACCAGGGGATTGCTGGTTTGGTTCCCGGTCAGGGCACATGCCTGGGTTTCGGGCTCGATCCCTAGGACGGGGTGTGCAGGAGGCAGCCGATCGACGTTTCTCTCTCATTGATGTTTCTCTCTCCCTCTCCCTTCCTCTCTCTGAAATCAATAAAAACATATTAATAAAAAGTAATACCTCAGAATTTTAGTAATTAGTTTATGTGTGCCATGGGATGAAAAAGGTTGAAAATTGCTGGCATAGGGAATACAGTTAATAATATCGTAACAACTCTGTACAGTTACAGATGGTTACTAGACTTACTGTGGTGATCATTTTATAAGGTATATAAATGTTGAATCACTATTTTGTACACCTGAAAATAATACAATGTTGTTTGTAGTATGTCAACTATAATTAAAATAAAATTTTAAAGATACCTAAAAGTAAAAAAGAAAATATTTTTCTTCAATCTCTATACTGAAATTTTGCTCAGCCATTAGAAAGTAAATTGCAAATTATCATCTGTGCACATCTTTTTTTGAATGAACAGCTTTATTGATGTATAATATATAAGAACTGTGCTTATTCAATGTATACAATCTGATGAGTTTAGACATGTGCGTACACCCATGAAACCATTTTCTAAATCACAGTAATAAACATATGCCTCACCTTTAAAAGGTCCTGCGTGTGTTCCCCTTTTGAATGTGTGTGTGTGTGTGAGTGTATGTGGTAAGGACACTTAACATTAGAACTACTCTTAATAAATTTTAAGTGCACGACACAGTACCGTTAACCTTAGGCAGGATGTTGTGCTGCAGATCTTAGAACTTACCTTGCATAACTGAAACTTTATACGTGTTGACCAACTCATTTCCCCCTCTCCCAGCCCCTGGCAGCCACCATTCTACTTTCTGCTTCTGTGAGTTTGATGACTTTAGGTACCTCCTATAAGTGGAATCATGCAGCATTTGTCCTTCTGTGACTGGCCTGTTTCACTTAGCATGATGTCCTTCAGGTTCATCCACGTTGTGACATATGGCAGGATTTCCTCTTTTTTTAAGATTGAATAATAGTCATTGTGTGCGGGAGTGTTTGCTTGCATTACATTTCCTTTATCTGTTGCTGGACATTTGTTTTCCCCCCGTATACAGGCTGTTGTGAATAACGCTGAAATGAACATGGGGCTCAGATACCATTCTGAGATCCTGGTTTCAGTTCTTTTGAATATACTCAGAATTGAGATTGCTGGATCATAGGTAGTTCTATTTTAATTTTTTGAGAAACCTCCATAGTGTTTTCTGTAGTGGCCGCACCATTTTACATTCCTACTAGTAGTGTACAAGTTTTCCAATTTCTCCATATCCTTGTCAATACTTATCTCTCTCTCTCACTCTCTATTTTTTTCTAAATAGCCATCCCACAGGTGCGGTGATACCTCATTGTGGTTTCAGTTTGCATTTCCCTCATGATTAGTGATATTGAGTGCCTTTTTATATAACTGTTGGCTGTTTGTACATCTTCTTCGGAGAGATGTGTATTCAAGTCCATTGCCCATTTTAAAATCTGTTTATTTGTTTTTTGCTATTGAGCTGTAGGAGTTTCTTATAGATTTTGAATATTAATTTCTTAACAGACATATGGTTGGCAAACATTTTTTCCCATTCCATAGGTTGCCTCCCCCCCCCTCCCCCCGTTCCTTTTGCTCTGCAGAAGCTTTTTAGTTTGATATAGTCTCGCTTGCCTATTTTGGCTTTTGCTGCCTGTTTCCACATGCGTCTTTGTAAAAAGAATAAAAAGTCTCATTCTTCCATGTAACATTATACCATTATCACACCCAAGAAAATTTATAATTCCACAATGCCATTTAGTATCTAGTTCATATTCAATTTTTACCAAATGTCCCGATAAATTATCTTTTAAAAATTGAGGTGAAATTTGTATAACATAAAAATTAACCATTTTAAAGTGTGCATTTATTTAGTGGCATTTAGTGCACTAACAATGTTATACAACTGTCACTTCTATCAAGTTTTAAAACATTTTTATTACCCCCAAAAGGAGATGCACCACATTAGGCAGGCAGTCCTCATATTCCCTTCCCCCCATGCCCAGTGACTAGCATCTGCTAGATTTACTTATTCTGGATATTTTATATAAACAGAATCATTCAATATGTGACCCTTCATGTTTCCATAAATTATCTTGTAGCTATTTTTTAGGAAGGTTTTTAAAATAAGACTAGAAAGAAAACTATTGATGCAGTATTTCTTTCTTTAATAATCATTTTGAAATGATAGGATTTCATTTTAATCTCAAATCTGCCTGGGTAGCCCCCTGTCTCCTACTCAGTTCCAACAAAGGAAAACATCCATCCATCCGAGCTGAGAAACACACAGTCTGCAACTCAGGAAAGGGGGCTGAGGGTTTTGCCCACAATATTTCGTGGCTCTTAGAGACATTAGGAAAGGCTGCCAGGTGGAACCTGGGCTATGAACTAGTCCCCATAGTTACTGTAAAGCTGCAGACCAGTGGGAGGGGAAGTGGGGACACTCACTGGCCGCGATCATAGGCACAGCCCATTGTCAGGCTAGCCCCGATTGATGAGGGTGGGACTGATATATTCGCTTAAAAGGACGCATTGCTCTTCAGGGCTAATTCTACATGACCTGTCTGAATGATAACTCTGCGTGATCCGTCTGAATCAGATATCCTCTTTGCTTCGGCTGCCAAAGGTATATTCTGCAATATTCTTGGCTCTATAAAAGAAAGCTCATTTAAGAGCTATCGTAATAACCACTTCCCCTCTTAACCCGCCTTCATCATCCACCTTCTGGTGCTTTCTTTCCCAGGGTGACATCCTGGGCTCAACAGTATTTTCAGCTGAGTCCTCTGGCTGAGCCCCAGCTCAGGATTCACCTGGACTATTTTTACTGGGCATGACAGCTTGAAAGAGTGGCAAGGGGTCCATGGGTTGGGTTAACTTTTAAAATTCCACTGAGCAACTTCCCATGGCTTTAAATTGATAAATGTGGTTTGTCGGCCCAGTGTATATGGCAAGAAAGGCAAGTACCTGCCGTCACAGCCCTGCCCGCCTGCTTGCTCCTCTGCCCGGGACAGATGCTACGGGCTGGCCGCAGAATTCTTCCCCATTGAGCGTACACGCTGCCCCAGGATATTTCTCAACAAAGGGTTGCAGGGGACCACGGCCATTCAACTGGACTTTGCATTCGAGAGGAAACCTGTTTTCTTCCGTCTCTGTGAGACAGTCTTCCGGATTCTCAGCCTGTAGCAATAAGCCTGGGCTTCGAGGATTACAAATTCAAGCGTATCTCAGCAGGAGGCCAAGAGTGCTTGCCTATTGATTGAACTCTCATCTCAGCAAGTCTTTAAAATGTTGATCCTAGAGCTTGCTGTAGCAAAATTTATAGCAGAAATAATTATGTGAGAAGGTAGTGCGATACATAATTAATATCCAAAAGTAGACGAGTAAATTTACATGCCAAAGTGCTTCACCTCCCTAAAGATCTGACAGAAAGCAATGCGGCGTATCTTTTCTAAAATAAAATTTATCTTAGGACCGTATTTTTGAGGTCTCCCTCAACAACAGTGCAGTGTTACATATCATGCTAAGCATGGAAATCAGTGAAGGGGCGAGGTGGAAAAATCCAAGTGCAAAGTGAAAGAAGTTTGGATGGATCTTTTAGGCCAGAATCTATGGAGGCCACATTATTCTGCTTCTTGGTACTTGTGCCCCAGCCACTAAAGTTTATAGTTGCCTGTTTCCTGATAACTGGTATTTTCATGGGAGCTAGAGCAAAAGTCTGTGACCTGAAGTGAAATAAAAATGAAGTTTTTAGTCTTCCCAGGAGTCCTTTTAGTGTTGCTAAGTTGTGCCTTGGTTTTAGTTGCTGTGTATTTGTTGCATAGTTCATGAAAAAGAAATACAAATTTTAGTCTGATTGCACCACAAAGTCAAAATGAATTTTTTTGTGTGTGAAAAAAAAAAAAGCAACCCTTATTTTTGCCTTTTTTCTTTTTATCTACTGACTTGTGTAATTTTTCTGTGTTTTATTTATCTTTATAGGCCATTTTTGGACCAATTAGGGTATAAATAAAATAATTATCAGTACTAACAACAACAACAACAACAACGAGGAACCATTTAATGAATGCTTACTTTACTTAAGAGTCTCTTCTAAATACTTAACAGTACTGTTTTATTCTGCCCACAGTTCTGTGAGGAAGGTACTTTTATTCCCATTTTGTATAGGAAAGAAACTGAATTTCAGAGAAGTTAAGTACTTGGTAAGCAACTGATTAGGGATTTGAACCCAGATCCTTTTGACTTAAAAGCTTGAATCCTTAACTGTTGCACTGGACTTTTCTCTATGCAAAGGGCCATGGACGTTTGTGATTTCGTTTTCCTTCAGGTGCTGCCTGGATCGGTGTAAGGGGCTGGCTTATTTCTCTGAATCTTTCACTGGGAGATGAATCCCATCAGTTTCACCAAATTTTTTATATATGTTCTGGTGTAAAACATTCTATACTATGACTTCTAGATATTATTATGTTAAAATAAACTTAGGACAGTAATTGATCTGACTCTACTATTTGCTAAAAAAGTTTACATCTCAGTTTTGCTTAATATAAAAAAAAACAAAAAACAATAGCCAAAGCACCCAACCCTGATATGACCAATGCCAGGAAGAGTAACAAAATAACTGGTGTATTTACATTTTCACACCATCCATTAGCCACTTTGTTTTATATGGCCAGCAGATGTTGGGGCTTACAGCACCTGCTAAGACAAGTTGGTTCTTTATGGCTGAAGCCTGGTCCCATGTCTGTGAGAGTTTATGTCCCCCCTGCTGCCTTGCTGGGGCCCAGAGAGCTGTGCTCTTAGTTCATTAGTGCAGCCAGAGTCTGTGGTGGGTCTTGGATGCTCCTTTCAAGAGGATCTGCTGGGCCTGCTTTGATAGCGCAGCCAAGCAACTGCTGGTTGCAATGTCAAAAATGCCAGAGGCTTCTTTTCTGTGTAGAAAAATCATCTGAAAGCCCAATAGAAAGAGAAAAGCACACGTTTTCTTGCCATAAAACCTGAAAACAAGTTTGGGAAAGAAGGCTTAGACAACAAATGTTCATTCCTTCTGTCTGCCATCGCCTAGATGAATGCACCTGCATTTGGAAAAACTGTCTCTTCACTTTTCTGCTCATTGAAGACACTTTGGAGACAGGCTTACAATGCCTTGTGAGAGATATGCCAACCTATTCAGTTTTCCTCTGTTAGAAGTCATGCTGGAGAAGCAATTAAGGCCATATCTATCTGTGAAAATGCAAAGAAAAAATCCAAGACAGTATCTGAGTTGCAAGGGACTTTTCCCCACTTTGAATATTCTGGATGATTGTTTAAATTTTCCACTTTTCATGTTTATATGACCAGTCCCAACGAAAACTAATAATTTCATCTGAACGATCATATCCATTGTCTATTTCCCATTTCTGCTTAAAAAGGGCTTTACATGAAATGAAGGAATTTTGATTATATGTAGGTGCAGGATTATCCTGAATAGAAAGTCCATTCCAAGAATCCTTTAAGCATTATTTTTAAGAGAAAATATTCATGTACAAATATGAAATTATAAGGTGTGCACTTAAAATAATTAGTAGGAAAAATGTCCCAGTTACATTTCTCATATATGTTTTGTGAGATACTTATTTAATTCCTGCCTCTCTGCCGTATGTATGCAACGGTATTTGTGGCAAGGTGAGATGGAGCTGGATAAAAACTTGTGAAAGGGAATGAAGTTGGTGACTTGACCCCTTCATTTTACTCCCCGAGGCAGTAAGGGGAGAAACATGTTTGAGCTTGGGGGGAATTCTATCCAAGTTGTGGCCTTCCAGCACGAGCACTCCAGCTCTGTGGGACAATAGTATCAGGAATACCTGAAACAGAGATCTTATCCTTTTAAAATTTTTATCTTGGGCTTCTAGCACAGCCAAATAAGCTATTATTATAAATATGCCCGCCATCTGCGTGGCATCCTTCCACCAAACACGATAAGGAGACGCTTCCACTTGAACAAAAGCTGCTGGTTAAATGTTTCACTTGATGTTTGTTTGTGTTTTTAAGTAGTACTGGCTTCTTTCTTTCTTTCTCCCCCCCCCCCCCCCCCCAGTCTTTTAATCTAAGGACTAGCCACATTTATTTAGTATGTCTTTCCTATTCACTAGTTCAAGAGACAGAATGATGGGGAAGATTCACATTGTAAAACAGCATGAAAGCCTCTAGAAGAACTAGGGGAAAAGGAGAGTGAAATGCGCTTATGTTGTTCAATGGCACGAAGGTTTTTTGTTGTTTTGTTTTTTGAGGTGGGCTTGCGTCCCTGCCACCCATTTATCTTCCAAGGACAGTTCTAGTACAGTAGACAGTGCCAGGAATGGGCAGAAGTGGTCGAAATAACGTATGACCTCAGGTGGTGGTGAGGTACTTTTTTCTGAACTTGTGTTTGTAGGAGAGAAAACCTGTGAAGATATTTTATTTTTTCCTTAAGACTATAATAAGATAATTTTGAAAAATGATCACTGAAACTTCCATTTGCAATGGGTTGCAAAAATTATTGGCATATAGATTTTTATATTTTTTGGAGGGCAGGGAAGATCTAAGCAGTGGGTAATTCTGTGTTACTACAGTTTCTCCAACAAATAAAGCAGAACTAATTGCCTTGTTGGAAGTTTTTGGGGCCATAATTAAGGATGTTAGGGCACTGTTCTTGGACTGACAAATTCTGGTTCTTAGGCCCTGCTTTGCCACTAACAAATAAGTATGTCCAGTTGCTTAACTTTTTCATTATAAAGTTATCACTCATGCATTATTTATTAGAGAAGCCATAGTATATAGTAGTAAAAACAAACAAAAAACCCTTGAAACAAAATCCTGATTCACAAACAATAAATTTGAAAACATAATGCGCTTTGGACAGTTGAATATATATAAAAATCGAATGGCCAATAAACTTAAAGAAAATAAAATCAAGCTCCAGTAATTAAATAAAAGGAAATCAGCAAGCTACCATTCCTTTTGCTTATCAATTAGGAAGGAGTTTAAAAAATAATGATGACTATTGTTGATGAGAGTGTGGCAGAAATTTATATTTATACAACTTTTGGGGGGCATGGAGTTGGCAGTTTGAAGCCTTTTACCACTTAAACCAGCAATTTCATTTTCGGTAATGTATTCCAAAGAAATAGGAACGTGCATAGAAATTTCTGTCTCTTGAGAACAATGTTTCTCATAATAAAATATTGAAAATAACTAGTGCTACAATAAGGGACTAGTTAAATTATTGATTATATGTTTATATTCTGAAATACTATATAGTTTTTAAGAATGACACAGTAAAATAATATTCAATGCCATGGAAAAGTTCATACTATATTATTATGTAAAAACAAAAGCAGGTTGTAAGACAATATCTACAACATGATTCTAATTTTGTAAAAAAAAATATGCATAAGGGAATTATTAGAATGTTAATAGTGGCTAACTTCGGGTGCATGAATTATCCATAATTTTGCTTTTTTTGTGCTTCTATACATTTTCTAAATATTCTGCAACAAATACATTATTTATCATGTAATTTGAATAAAAATTAATAATGCTATGAAAAATGGCCTTTAAGTCTGGCTACCTGATGGCAGATCACTTAAACTTTCTGGACTTGTGATTCTAAAATGAGCCAATTGAGTAGATGAGCCTCAGGTTTACTCTGTGAGTCTGAGTTACCAGGTTCTTCAGCAGCAGTAACATCTGCTGTTAAATTCTTTGTCATTTTGGCTAACAGAGATGGAGGGAGGAGGTGAAAGGCATTATTTATTTTTAAACATTTGGCATATTTCCAAAACATTGAGGCAATTTAATGTAATTACTTTTTCATAATTATAATTTCAGAAGCGCTTCAACTTCGGTTTCAACTAATCTTTAGTCAGCTTCTTATATTCCCTGCCTGTGAGCCTGGGCCTTACAGGATCGTAAACAAACATTTAGGCACATTGGAGTCCTGCTATTTAAAGAAAACCTGTGGCGAATACTTATATGAAGCAAATTCTTTGGTAATAGAAGTAATAGCCACCAATGACTATTATGTTAGTCTGTTTGCTCAGACCAAAGCTGCCGCAAGTGGGGCCAACGGGCATGCTGGAGCTACCAGTTCCCCTGGATGGCCTTGGCCACAAGCCACATGGCTTCTGGGGGAGATTCAGTGGCCGCGTGCAGCAAAGCTGGCGGCTGCGCTGCTGCGCAGAGCTCACGCCCCAAGGCAGCTGTTTCGCCTGCTGGGGGAGCTTTGAGGGTTAGTTACTGGACTTGTTTTGTTGTGGTTTCTTTTCTTCTGAGGCTCAAGCGTATTTTCACTTGCTTTTCTGCACGGCCTGTGCTCTGGAGCCACTCTTCGGCCTTATTTCAGTGGCGACTATTGTTCTGATGGGTAATGTAATATGTAAAATCTACGTCTCTGTCTCAATTATGACCATAAAAGAACTTGTTTTAAATAGTATTAAGAAAGGGTAAGGGTAAAAAGAATTGTTTTTGCTTAGATTTTTTATTCTTCCTCTTGTGCTCTCTGCTTTAACTTTATTTTGTATTCTGCTAGACATTAGATAGATACATACAATTTTTATTAATTTTCAGTTAGCCATTTTAGTTTCCATTCTCCATGTTTCTGGACTACTGGTTTTTCAGTTCGAGGCCTCAGGTAACATTCTCTGGCACATAAACCAAGAGTGTGTTCTGACATTTCCACTGAGGCATGGAAGAGCAACTTCTGAGATGCTCCTTTAGAGCACAGGTCCCAGCTGGGGTCAAGGCTGCAAGACACAACAGTAGCATTTTGACTGAACCAGAGCTTCTGCTCTGCGTAGTTCCAGGAGCTGAAACCAGTCATCAACCTCAAACTCTCAGTTACCCCTGACTGACTCAGTAGTACTGGGGTGGGGTGGAAGAAGTGGTAGGAAAGTAAAAATGGTGCTGTGCTGACTGAAGAAGTCTCACAAATGGAATTATTGGCTTTGAAGGTAGAATAATGTCAAGAACTATCAAATGTTTGAGATTTTGTTCTACATACAAGCTAATGTGTTAGCCTACCATAGTTTCATGGATGTTGGGAGGAGACATGAGACTACTGGATCAGAGGCAAAGCAAGCAAGCAGCATGGGCTTTATTTTCTTGTTAGTTCCCCTTGACCCCCAAGTCCCATGGAGCCACTTGGAGGGGTCCAGATGAATGTTGCTCATGCAATGGGCTTGTGTCACCAACTAAGAACCTCAAATCTTTTGTAACAGGCTGCAAGCTAACTGCCCAAGGTTTGCCCTGTAATATCTTTATTTTACTGGACAGTGAGTACATCTGCTCTCATAAGGTTTTTCAGTGCTTTTAATGCTGCAGAAATACCATTCAGTTGTTGCTAACAGTTTTCATTTAGAAGTAGAATGATCAAATGTAGATAAGAGCATTTTTTAATTGTCTTTGGGAAAAAAGCTCTGAGGTCACCATGAACTTGAGTGCAGATTCTCCAAACTGAGATGTAGACTACTTTAGCTCTATAAATTGAAAGGATCTTTACCAGATAGTGAGTTTCCAAATTAATAGAAATACTTTTTACTCTGATGTAAATTTCACTTGGTTGATGCTTCAAAACTTTTACAGTTCTTGAGAGATGGGTATGTGTATTTTGTCTAAATTTTTGGTGTCAGGAGACAGTGAGACCAGACAAAATTAGGAGGGACTTGTATGTTGGTTTCTTCTCATGTGAAATAGTTGGCTTGATTTTTGGCACAGTGCTACCTAATGCACATAGTCCTGACTTTGTAAATGTTTGGTTAACTCTTGGGATCTCGTTGCTTGGGCCATGAATACCAGGCCCAATCTTCTGAGTGAAGATGGGAGTTTTCTCTGAAAAACATGGGTTTTCACTTTCAGTCATTCTTGGCAAGAAACTAGGGTGTCTTGGAGTGGAGAGGGAAAACATTACTCTTCCTTGGAAACTGAATGAGGAGGTGGAGTCAGGACTCAGGGGACAGAGATGCCTAGACATTTCTGTCTGTGGCCCTTTCATGTGGAGAATCCAAGAAGAACCCACCTGGTGGTAAATCATTCTGTATTGAACCCATATTAACCATATGCTTTCATGAAAATTCTGTGTAACATTATAGCCTGAGTTTAGCTGGACTTCGGGGAGTTAAAAGAGGCGCCTGTGTTCACCGTGAGGACAGAGGTATAAAGGAGCATATCTTCTCCACCCAGCCTTGATCCTGTCCTCTAAGCCTGACTTGTGGTGGCTATGCTACTTTCAAGGGATTTGGGGCCCAGGTGACTTTGGATGATGGCCTGTGCTGGAACAGAGAACAATAGTTAGGAGCCTAAGAAGAGTGTTGTCATAGGCTATGGCCACAAAGACAGGCGGGACATTTTTTAGGAACAGGTGGGCATCCTTGGGAATTCCCAGATGGTATTGAGTAAGGAAATATGAATATCCTACATGGTAGATTGGGGAATGAAATAGTTGTCATATCAGCATTAAAGAAAGTTAGAAACACCTGGGTTATATAAATTGTGATATGGCCATGTGACTAAATACCATAAAATGGTTTAAATCATATTACTATTTACTAAAGTACGGTAAGAAAGAGCCACACCCAAATGTTAATACTGATTATTTAGGAATGCAGGAGTTATAGATGACTTTCCCCCCTTCTTTTAAATTTTCTGTGGTTTCTAACATCTCAATGAACACATGAATTTAAAAATCAGGGGAACACTATGCATTGTGGAAAGCAAAATTTAGTTCTGCTGGCCAAAGCAGAAGGGAAAACGTAGTGAGTAATAACATTTTTTTCTTAATACTTAAGCTAGTGTTTGTAGCGGTTACTAAGCACAGCCCTGATGAGGCAGGCATTCTCTCATCTGCCGGACAGGAGGCCTTGCGCCTCTGGGCCCATTAGGTTACTGTTAGTGTCACACCCTCGCTCTGCTGTGAACACTCCACTTCGGCCTCCATCGTCCCCTAAGGGAAAGTTAGTTTCCTCTGCAGGCAAAGTAGCCACCCAGAAGCTGTAATGGCCGGCTTTACTACCCTGAAATCCCACATGACAAATTCATCCTTTGTGCTGATACAATTGGCTTGTCACCTCATTTTTACAGCTAATTAGCTCTTTAGAAAGCGATGGCTAGTGTCAGAGGTCATCTGATACCTGATTCTGATAAATTGACCGTAAATATTACTGTCCATCTGTATTTGCTGTTCAAAACACTGCTTAGTGACCAGATTTAAAACTCTTTTTGTGCGAGACCCTGCTTATTTTTGTTGGCAAGATAAGGTTTCCAGATAATGCTCATGAAACGTATCATCCCTGAAGTTATTTGGGGTTGCTACTCAATTAGCCTTTTCAATGGGTCACACTACCCACAGGGCAGAGGGGACGCATTCACACAGTTTCCAACTTTTCCCAGAGTTTCTTTTGTTTCCTGGGTTAAATCAGAAAGTCACTGAAGGAACCCTTGTTTTGATTCTGTCCATCACTATTATAACTTTTAGGAACATTGTATTGTGAGGGTCACTATATGCCAGGACTATGCTGAAAGTTTCATGTGCATTAAATTCTTGTGTTTTCACAGTGACCCTATCTAGAAATATTTTTAATCCCTAAATAATGGGTGCGGAAACTGAGGCTTGGAAAGGCTAAGTTTTTTGCCTAATGTCATACAGATAAATAGAAGGTGGACACTTTGCTCAGGTCGGCCTGACTCCTATGTCAGATCTCTCAGCCCCTAAGCCGTACAGTCTTATGAATCTAGTTGTTAACATCACCAGCTAGTTAAAATACTAATTATGAAAATATCCCTGGGGTGAATTGTGTATGTGAGTGGCCATTTGTTACAGCCACCAGTAATATCCAGGGTCTATGAAACTGCAACAATAAAAACAGAGTAGAGATGGACCTAAAGTCTTGGTTTCAAGTGCAGCCATAGGTTGTCTAGACTGAGGCTGGCAATTAGAGTTGAACTGGGACAAATCTAGTGAGCAGCGTTCCTTCTCTTGATTCCACTTGGAAGCCCAGGGGTAGCAGTCTGAGCTGTGAAGGTGTGGTTAGGGTGCAAGGCAAACGCAGTACAGTGATCAGGTGGAGCAGATGAAAAGCAAGAGCTTTTTACATCAACAGGAGTGAACAGGGCACAGGTCCTGGTTGTGTTCCTGAAATGCTAGTGCACACGTTTCCGTATGGCCAAGACCCACTTGTTTCTAAACCCAAAATATCTTTTCAGAGAACTTAATAGATTTCTTCACTCCACTCACCTACTACATTCCCACCTCCTTTCTGAGGGATGGTGTGTAATACAGAAGACTTCTTGGAAGGCATATTAAAAGGATTAGGTCATTGATCACTAATGAGAATTTCCCGATTTAGTAGCAAGTAGACAGAATCTAGGACTCTAGGCTGGCCCAGTTTGTGCAGAGATGGTAATAGCACTCAAAGAATAGAGAGACTGCAATTTCCTTTATGCTCAGTTGATCAGGTGTATTTGACAATAAGAAAGATATAAAACGAGCACGATTTTACTTTTTCTTTAGAGCAGATCAGAACTGGATGTACTTGACTATGTGAATTCAGACTGTAGACTTAAAAACAGGAGAGGCTAGATATGCAAATGTGGGACCGCAGCATAATCAATCAGCCAACCCCTAAGTGTATTGAATAGCCTTGAGTAATAGAGTCAGCACTGTGGGTAATGCCAAGTGATGACACAGTCTCTGACCTTAACTAGGGAGGCAAAGGAGGTACAGAGTGAACAAACGAGCGGACTGAACGCTTCATAAAGTGCCGGTTGAGGAAGCGAGACTATAGGCACAGGAATTTTCTAAGGCAGCCTGGATTAGAGGAAAAATAATTTGATTGGGAATCAAGAGACTTTTATGGTCTCTTCTTGATTTAGCCACTAATTAGCTATGTGACCTTGAACAGGCAAATTTACCTCTCTGGGTCTTTCTCAGTTTTCCATTTGTAAAATGAGGAAGTCAGAGATAGCAATCTCTGAGGTCTTTCCAGAACTAATATTCTAATATAAGGGAGGAATCTCCATGGGTCTAAATCTCCATGTCCCAGAAACAGGAGGGTAAGAAACGGCCAGGCCTGGACAGCGTGTGTGCATTGTGTGTGTGTGTGCGTGCAGTTGGAGGTGTGGGGCTAGTGAGGAAGGGGGGTGGAGGCAGGACAGGGTTCATTTAGCGCTGTGTGAGGTAGGAATGGAGAGGTGAAACACACTTGGATATGACAGCAAAGGCCAGTCACTGTAAAACTCAATTCCTTGATGTGAAGCAACTGCACAGTTAATCAAGCCAAAAAACAAGCCATCATTTTTGATTCCTCTCTTTCCTTTGCTAATCACATCTAAGTCCATCAGGAATATATGCTCAGATCAATTGACTTCTCTTCCTCTCTATCACCACCAACTTAGTCCAGCTGCCAACACTTCTGTCTTTTGGAAGAAAGCAACATCATCAGCGTCATGACTGGTCTCCTCGAATCTCTCTACTTTAGTGTTGGTCCCCTACACTTGGAGCAAATCAATGTTTACAAATTATCAATGGGTCCTGTCACTCCCCTGCCTAAATCCCTCTAATCACTTTGAGTTACATTTAGAATAAAGCCATTCTCCCCCTCATCATTGCCACGTCGACAGGGGACTGCATGACCCAGCCCCAGCCATCGTGTCACCCACTTACTCCTTTCTCCCAGCCTTGCAGGCCTCCTTGCTTATCTTCAGGCATTTCTAGCACACTTTGGCCTCAGGTTCTTTGCAGTTGCTCTCCCTTCTGCCTCTAATATTCCTCCCTTATATATTCATAGCTAGTTTTTTCCTATTATACTCAGGCCAACGCTCAAAGGTCTCTTCCCTAAGGGGCCTTTTTCAACCTCCCGTCAAAGGTGGGCTGATCTAATTGTGTTTTATCATGCTTTATCACAGCACCCTGTTTCACTGGCTCCATATTATAATCAAAAATAACTTATGTTCTTAATGGCTTATTGTCTATTTTCCCCATTAAAATGTAAGCCCCAAAGGAATAGGGACCTACTTTGCATTGTTCAACTTTGTGATTCCTACCCCATAATGCCGTAATGGGCACCAGTAAGTGTTTGTTGAATGAATGAATGAATGAATGAATGAATGCTTAAGTGATACATAGGAATAAAACACAATGATATGACACAGTGGTTTCAGGCACCATGGATCAACACCTATTAGGCAAATCTGGGTTCAAATTCCATGTTTGCCACCCACTTCCTCAGCAGCCACATGACCTTGGTTAAGTTATGTAACCTCTATAAATCTTAGGTGTAAAATATACATCACTGGGTTGTGGGGTATATTACATGCAATGATATCTTTAAAGCCCTCAGCTCAGTGCTTCACAGAACTAGTTTCTTGTTTTTTTTTTACATTTTGCCTATAGTCTTCCTTTCTTTAGGCCTAGATTTCATGAACAGAGAAGGAAAATGGTATATAGTACAGAAAGGGATTTCCCTCCCTCCCTTCCTCTCTCCCCCTTTTTTCTTCTTTCTTCGTTCCCCTCTCCCTTCCTTCTTCCCCTCTCTCTCCCTCTTCTTCTCTTTCTCTTTCCCCCACCTTTTCATATCCTTCATTTATTTATGTGGAAGCATACGTATTTATAGCTATTTGCTAATATTATTCATTAGCTAAATGCAAGTGTGATATAACTCCTTTTGTTATTGTTAAAATTTCTTTGCACCAGGCCAGGCGTGGCTCAGCGGTTGAGCGTCGACCTGGGATCCAGGCGATCGGGGTTCGATTCCCAGTCAGGGCACATGCCCGGGTTGCCGGCTCGATCAATGACTCTCTCATCATTGATGTTTCTGTCTCTCTCTCTTCCTCTCCTTTCCTCTCTCTGAAATCAATAAAGATATATTTAAAAAAAATTTTTTTTGGCGAGAAAACATTAGTTAAATAATACATTAACTGCTAAATCTGACATTCAAATGGATAAAATAATTTTTATATATTAATAATAACCATTTATATAGTACTTTGGGTTATAAATTATATCCAGCAGCATTATTTAATCTGATTTTATTTGATGTAATTACACATTACACATAGGAAAACAAAAAGCTCAGGACAATGGATGGAATTGTGTACCTCCCAAAAGCATGTGTCCAAAACCTAACCTCTGGTGTCTGTGAATGTGACCTTATCTGGAAACAGGGTCTTTGCAGATGTAATTAAGTTAAGGATCTGGAGAAGAAATCATTTTGTGTGTGTGTGTGTTTTTAAATATGTCTTTATTGATCTCCGAGAGAGGTCGGGAGAGGGAGAGAGAGGTAGAAACATTAACGATGAGAGAGTGATTGATTGGCTGCCTCCTGCACGCCCCCTACTGGGGATTGAGCCTGCAGCCCAGGCATGTGCCTTAACAGGGAATCGAACTGAGATCTCCTGGATCATAGGTTGATGCTCAACCACTGAGCCACACCAGCGGGGGGAAGAAATCATTTTGGATATAGTGTGGGCCCTATATCCATATTTGAGATACAGAGACACACAAGGAAGCAGGCCATGTAAAGACAGAGGCAGATTAGAGTGATGTATTTACAAGTCAAGGAATGCCAAGGTTGCCCACAGCCACCAGAAGCTAGGAGAAGAGCATGGAGCAGATTTTCCTCAGATCTAGAAGGAACCAACCCTTTTGACATGCTGATTTTGCTCTTCTGGCCTCCAGAACCATAGAGAAGAAATATCTGTTGCTCTAAGCAACCAAGTTGGTAGAAATTTGTTAGTACAGCCCTGGGAAACTAAGATATTCAGTGAATTAATGAATGCTCATTATTGAGACCAGAGACCACCCATAAAGCCAGTTGGCAAATATGTGTAAGACTCATGGATTTATGAAGATTCTTCCAAGCTGGAGGCTGATTTTATGCTGATCTTAACAAGTATTAACAAATCAAACCTTCCTTGACAATATACTTTGAATGTGTGTCCTTCTACCTCTACAGCTGCCATCCTGGTCCATTCAATGACCTCTTTTACATGGACCCTGAAATAATCTAACCGGCACTCCTGTTTCCACACATGCCTCCCTCCAGTCCACTCTTCACACAGCAGTAAGAATGGATTGATTGTCTCGAACCCTCAATGGATCATTTTATTCTAAGTGGAGTGAGAATTCATGGCCTCACGCCTTCAATGGCTTCCCATTGAAATTAGAGTAAAAGACCCTCTTCTTACCGTGACCTCCAAGGCACTTCATGACCTGGTGTAGGCCTTCTCTCCAAACCCATCTGCAGTGTCCTACCCTTGCTTACTCTGCTTTAGCCTTTCCCACAGATTATATACCGTAAAGGGGAAGAGACTGTATCTGTCTTGTTCATCTTTCACTGCCTAGTGGAGTGCCTGGCACTTAGTAGATACTCAAAAGATATTTGCTGATTTAGTAGATGAATAAATAGATGGCTTAAGGAGGTCTCTACTTCTTTGTGGGTCTCCTTTTAATACAGCCCCAGAGTCTTTTTGATATGAGTGCATTCGTTTTAGCTGATACATTTGCTAGGATACTTGTGCTATCTACAGATTATCATTGTAATCATTCTTTTACTTGAATAGCCAACCTAGGAATCGAGCCAATTGAAGTGGAAAAAGGATATTGCTCATTAAAATGGGAATTGATAAATCTTATTTCTCCAAAATCTGTCTCTCTTTATTTTCACATTTCAGCTGTCTTGTACATGGCCTATGAATTGGTTCTTTTCTTTTTGGCAGACGCCACCCACCCAACCACACTCCCTTTTTTTATTTTATTTGTTCACTGTCCCTGTGGGCTGACCATCATAGACAAATTCACCCTCGCCTCCTAGTCAGCTAGCTTCTGTTCCGTTTGGCCAGTGAGAGATGCTGTCAGAGAGTGGAAGGCTAGAAGAGAGAGAGAGAGGGGAGTCAGGGTGTTTCTTCCCTGCTCCATCTGTCCTCAGTTCATATTCTCTGGCAGTGGCTGCATCCCTCTAAGGACTATAGCTCCTGTGCAGCTGCTCCTCCCCCTGGTCCCAGCGCTCACTGGGCTCTGGGGACACTATTTCTTCTCCTAGGTGGTATCAGCTTCTCCTAGGTGGTGGCAGGTTTCTGGGAGCCTCATCATCCATTGGTGGTTCCCATAACACTCTACAAACTTCATAAATAGTTTATTCATTAAAACCTCTTGAACTATCTGTGTTAGATTCTGTTTTCTATTCAACCCTGAACTTTAACACCGTATTAACTATTAGGACAGAGGGGTAAGGGTCTCAGGGTAGACAATATCTACTTGTTGGCTCAGGCCCAGTTTGCAAGTTGAATTGAATAACCTTAGCTTCCATGTCATAGAAGAAGCCCAGACTCAGTTTCATTAGTTGCCTTATGTGCTGTGGCAGAGACTGTTAATGTTCACCCAATATCCATGGGTTGCTGTAGGTTGGGGCCTTGTGATGGGATTCTGGCCCATAGGAGGTAGGTGTCATGGATGTGTTTTGGTGTCAGGGAGGGCCTTTTAAGACTTTTCTTACTGTCTTCCCACTTTCATGTCCTTGGCCAGAGAGACATTGCAGGCCGATATTCAGATGGTCCAGCTACAAGATGGAGGAGCTGCTCAACATGGTACAGACTTTGCATGACTGACAAACACTTTTATTTCTTTATGGTGTTAGTCACAGAGATTTTGGATTATATTTGTTACTTCAGCCCTGACTAGCTTATTTTGATTAATACATGTACCATGCAGATATATTCATCTCTAATATCTTAAGCTTTTTTCTACCTAAATCAGCAATAAAAAACACCCAACCTACTGTTCCATTTCCCTGACACCAGGATCATAGTAGACATTACAGCCAAGCAGAGCACTCTTCAAGGTGAGCCCAGAGTGTCTTCTGAATCATTATCCACACAGGGCTTCCTGCCGACACTAGCGACCAATAGACACAACCTAGTTCTAGTTCCTGTTCTACGTGGTGAGCCTCTCTGTGTGCTCAGTCCAGCCACTTACTGGATTGTAATTTCACAATCTTTTGTTACTTATTTTCGTAATGGGATATTTTCATGGTACGTTTCAATTCAAGTTGTTGTTGAATTTTTGTGTGCTACTTTTAAAATATTCACAAATAGACCCCTCATCCTAGAATCAAATAGCAAACCATAAGGAAATGCCCTTTAGAAAAGTTAATATTTCACAAAAAATATATATATTTTAGTAAATAACTTTGTGTTTTAGGTCAGATTCCAATCCCTGGTATAAATCTGGATATGGAAACAGTTTTGTTTTCCATTTATAGAATTCCTTGGTCCCAATATAAAAACAACTAAAAATTAAAAACACTAACTTCCAATTCACAAAATGTGAACTCAAGTGAAAAGGAAGTGAGCAAAAAGTCAGAAAGGACCTCAGGATACAAATACTCTTTAAGTCTAGTTTTGCCCTTGTACTTGATAAAGGTATAGTAGGGGATTTTAGTTCTTTAATTATTTCTAGGACTATTTTGCATGAACTTGTCCCTGGAATACATTTTCAGAAGACAAGTTCACTTGCTGCTGTAACAGGAATACTAAAGGATTCTCTGATTTTTTGGTATTCCTCAGTTACCTTTTTTTAGTATTAAAAGAGATCTTTTAAAGTATTTCTAAATTTTATGCTTGTTTCATTCTTTTTAGTATTATAACAAGGGAAAAGCTGGCTGACATTAGGGTGATCATGATCATTAGAATCTTCAGAGCAGAGACTGACATAATTTTGTGGAGTACTTAGAGGGGCAGAGAGAGGATGTGGCTCTGGGCTGCCTTATCACACAGTCTGTTTGGTTTTTTAAAAAAATATGTTTTTATTGATTTCAGAGAGAAGAAAGGAGAGGGAGAGAGAGAGAGAAACATTGATGATGAGAGAGAATCACCTATCAGCTGCCTCCTGCACACCCCCTACTGGGGATTGAGCCCACAACCTGGGCATGTGCCCTGACTGGGAATTGAACCCTAACCTCCTGGTTCATGGGTTGACACTCAACCACTGAGCCACACTGGCCGGGCTCAACCTGTCTGTTTTGTTTCAGTTGTTTGATACACACACAAAAAGAACTAGATGAACTGCTAAAAATAGATTTTAACTTCACTGGCTAATGGGTTGTCCAACTTGCTTGTATTATAGACAAAAGCTAAAATTATCTTAGTCAAGGTTTCCCTAGAGTTTGAGTCCATCTATTTAATTTTCACAAAAATGATAGTGCATCATGGTCATTTGAAGTTCCAAGCCTTTGAAGAAATTTCTTGTAAGCATGGAACTTGTCTTGAGGGATCCCACATGGAGCATGTGTTCAAGAGTGAAACCCAGACTATCTTGGGTAATCTTCAGACACTAGGAAACAAAATCAAAGAAACTACATTTGATTATCTTGTCACTCAAGAGTTCCTGTTCAGGCATTCCCTTTGCAGCACCACCTTCTCCTGATCACAAACTAGATTTGGAATTGTGCCCATGTTTAGATTCTGATCACCCTTGTCATCTGATATCACTGATGAATCACTTTGCTTTCTGCTGTAATTTTCTCCCAGGTTTCTTCCCACTTGACACCTACACCCACACACCTTTACCCCCCTCAGCCACAGTTAAGTCTGTGCCACTGGTTGCCTTTTTACTGAGCTTTTCTAATCATCAAACAGAATGGACTAGGAAACCCATACATTATGTTTGAATAGATCACAGTGCCTGAGCAAATCCAGAAAGTTAGTAAGAATTCAAGTATAGAATCACATAATTCTAAGTCCCTAACACCTAAATGTGGGCTTCACTGACCCTGAGTGCAAGATCTCATTTCACAAGAACTAATTGCTTTAGCCTGGAATGAGTCAGGATGAGACATTGAAAGTAAAGAGCCAGTTGTTTACCCTTTCTAACTGGCTTCTCCAGTCTTGATCTATGACAGACATAGCTATTAAAAGTAATTTCCCCAGGTTCATGGATTATCATTCCTTACTAGGAACTTCATAGTAATATGCATGTAGAGAAGGCTGGCCTTGCAGCCATGATTTCAGTTAACATTTGAGATGGACTCAACTATCATATCCTGACATTACCACTTTGCTACCTAACTCTATGACCTTCCTTAAGCTTCTGAATATCTCTATGCCTTAATTTCCTCGTTTACAACACTGGGGATAATACTAGTTCTAATACTTAGGATTGTCATGAGGATTAAATAAGATAATCTACTTGTGTGATACACTGAGCACAGTGCCTGGTACATAGTGGGCAGCAATAGAAGTTAACTATTATTAGAAGTTAGTAGACTTGAAAAACTTTCTTAAAATAGATCAGTAGACCCCTGAGGCCAGATCTCCAGGCAGAATATCCAGATCTTGCAGACTACAGGTGCTTGATTTAACTTCAGAAATGAAACAGCTGTCCAATAGCTCTCTGAAACACTGGAGAAATGGAGGTAGTCATCACCAGCTGGATATTTCCTCTCATTTAAGAAAAAAGCAGAAAAACTAGACACCAGTGATTCAAAATCATTAACACATGACACAATGAATTAGTATTTGGGAAATGAGGAGTTTGTCACCTACGAAAACCATTCTGCCTCTTCCTCTGGAGTTATTGCAAAGGGACGAAATGCCTACTTGACTATCCGTCCATTGTTCCCACCCTTCATGCATGAATTGTCTGTGATCTGTACTCCAAACTTCCCAAATCCTTCCGTGCTAGACAGCCTAGAAGAGAATTTTTTATTCATGTTGAATAAGATGGAAGGAAAGATCAATGACTGTCATATGTGAGAATCTCTCTTGGAGCTCTCCAGGGCTTTGTTTATTTTTAGTTATAATATTACAAATGGTGTTTTATGTTTAGCTTTTGGTCTCTGTTGCACTTGTACTCATTTCTTCTCTATTGGATGGTTGGTTACCCCCCATCTCCTGTTTGGAAAGTTAGCGTGCTCTTTCTCAATCTGCGCCGGGGTGGGGAGGAGCAGTGGGCAAAGCATGGATGTTGGGGACTGGCAAACCTGGGTCCAACATTTGGTTCTAACCCTTATAGGCTGTGTGACTTTAAGCAACTGACATACTCCTTGAAGCATTCATTTCCTCATATATGAAGTGGAGGTTCTGCTTATCCTTTATAAAATTGTTTTGGGAAATTAGATGTCATGCATGTGATGTATAATATAAATAATTGTTGCTCAGTAAATGTGAATTTTCTTTTCCTCTTTCATCAACTTGAACATCATTGTCCTGGTTTCTCGCTGCTTTTTGAGCCTAGAGGATCCCAGAGAATCCTTCTCATGTCCCTCTTGTCATCCCTGGTAGATGAACAGAGGTGGAAAAAAAAAAAAAGAATGAAAGGAAGAGCAGCAAATAATGAACCCCATTTATTCGTAACCTCCATCTAATTCTGAATGCTAGTGACATTATATGAGATACGACTCGTTCTTGGAATTCCACTGGGCCACCGTTCGGACATTTACAATTCTGCATGTGGTGTGTGCGTGTGCACATCCAAATAGGAGCACATGCAGCTATGTCCTGTGTGGAGGCTTAATTCAAAGAAAGAAGGTTATGACTCTGCCATCCAGTCAGAAAGGCGCACATACAGGGGATGATGGAAGAACTTCTACAAAGCATCAGACAAATAAGGACAAATTACTTAATACAAATCAAACTGCACATAAGTGCTTTAAGGTATTTAGAGTAGGAGAGATTAGCATCGATTCAGTGACATTTATTGAGCAGTTTTTATGTAGCTGGCACTGTGCTTGGGTCAGGAGATTAAAATAAAAATGAATAAGGCATGGTCTATGTTCGCATAAAACTCTCTGTCTGATGAGAGAGGCAGGCATATAACCAAATAAACACAGGACAGGAACACTCAGGAGCACTTATACAATGCACAGAAAAAGTGGTCTTTGAGTTACTGTTTAAAAGATAGTAAGGCTTGTTTCGGCCAGGAATGCAAACTCAAACTCCTAGAGCAATCAGGAACATAATGTAAATGAAAAAAACAAAATGATTCAGTACAAGACATTTACTGTTCGTGGCACTTTATTTGTATTAACTCATTTAATTTTCACTATTATTATTACCATTATTATTTCTGTTTTACTGTTGAGGAAACTGAGGCACAAAAAGATTGAGCAGCTAGTCTTACGTCACCTCACCTTGAAATAGCATGGCCAGGGCCCAAACCTAGGCCTGGTGTCCATGGTGTTCATTACACTTTTTGCTTTTCTATAAAAAAAGACAATCATGCAAGTGATATGCAGCCTCAGTGTTCAAGAGACATTAGGGAGTGATGGAGACTCCAACCAGTTGTTGTTTTCAGAAATGATAGCTAGAGAATCCTTTTCCCCCTAGAGGAGCCAACAATCAAGTTCCCCCCACCAGCTATTAATTATCCAACATTTTAAATGTTGGCAAATAATTTAAAAATTAAGCCCTCTATGGACCAAGCAAAACATGATCATAAGTTGCAAATAGCTCACATACCACCAGGTTGAGACCTCTAGAGTAGGCAGACAAAGAAGGTAGGGAGGATAATTATATGCAGAGAGAAGAGGTTACACAAAGGCATGAAAGAGGTCATGAGCAATATGAGTGCCTGGAACAGAACACCAGGAACGGATGAGGCTGGCAAGACCTCGGTACTCACAGTAAGCAGTGACAGTTTTACCCAACTGGCAAAAGGAAGCCAGTGAAGAATTTTATCCCTGTGGTGTGGTTCAAGTTCAAGTGGGTTAATCAAGGAAGAGTGACTACATACCTCTCTAACCTTGTTTTTCCCTTAGTTTCACCTGGCACCAAATTATCCAATCGCCCAAATGGTTTGCAGCTCCTAAAAGCACAAGAAGGACCCACAATTCTCTGACTTTGTTTACTTCTGCCTGGAATGTTTCCATCCAGCTGGGTAACAAATACTTGCCTAGGAAGGTTTAACTCAAAGGGGCTAATTCTTTCTAAATCTTGTCCTGAGTTTCCCGGTCTCTGTCCCCTTCTTGCCTCCCAATCCAAATGTGCCAAATTGACCACTCTTTCTCTTTTGGGCCTTCACTGTGTGTTTAGTACTGTGCATTTGTCATGGCACCTGTAACATTTTATTTTACTTCTTTTCTGATAGATCTATGTCCCTTACCAGTGTAAGGTACTAATGTAAAATACTTTCAGGCCAAGGAATAGCTTATCATTGTCTGTCATTCTAGGGTATAAGACAGTGTTGGATTCATAGGGTTGTTGTGAAGATTTAATGAAATTAAATCTATGGACATCACTTCAAATAGCACCTAGCACATTGAAAGTACATTGTATGTGTACATTATTGTTATTCTGTTTGTATCATGTTTAACTATTAAAAGAATTGAAGCCATCTATTCTTAGTTTCTAAGGGTTCAAAAACATTTTCCTTCTTATTATATAGTTTTCTCTTTCACTAGGCAGAGACCATAATTTACTTATGTATTTCCCTTTGGAAGCATGGTGGGAAGGTGGAAGGGTCAAGATGTCCTGAGAAAAACGCCAAGGCAGTGTTTGGTTGGTGGGGGCTTTACATGATACTGACGTTGCACTGTGCTAGGAAAACGGGTGCTCAGCTAGAACTCTTCTGACACACCTGCACACACATCTCCCTGGGGATGGGCACATCCTGTGATGGCCCCCACTGCATCTTCTTGTACCACTTGCCTTTTGATTATGCAGAGAAGTAGCAGATCCCCAGAGTGTAGTGTTTACTCTCTCCAAGAGCAAACTACAATATGGTAGAAAGATGCTAACAAAAGTAATCAATAGAGCAAAGAAAGATGAACCACTGAAAAGAATATAATGAGATGGTAGAAGTCACCTCAAATATATTGTGGTTACATAATTATAGAATTTTCTGGCTAAATTTAAAGCTAGTTAAATAATAGGTAGAGCATTTTCAAACAATGTCTGGCACATCATGAAAACTGACTAAGTCTTAGATGAATGGAAGAATGAATGATAAGGTTATGGAAATGCTTACTAACATTGATTACATGCTATCAAAGAAACCCATTTAAAAGCTATGCTTTGATTATTCTACTAAGAGCGAAGAGATTTTTCAGCACTGTGGAATATCTGTCAGAGTTGTTTCCCTAAATACTTAATGAATTTTATAATGTTGTGGTGGCCTGATGGAATTTGTAATTTGAAGACCATAGATATGGAACAAAGGGAGCAGGCTGAAGTCCTATTTCTGAATTAAGAACCTGAGCATTATGTATGCAAGATCTAATAGAATTGAAATGTCAATCTGCGGCAAAGCCTTGCAGAGTCGTTTGTCACTGTGATTATGCTATTTGATTCAAAGTCTCTGCAGTGGACAGAGTACTGGATTTAGAGTTAAGTAGACCTGGATTCATGGCCAACACGTATCAGGGATGCCATTCACATAGACTACAATAAGGATGGTCTTCCATGGAGTGATGCAAAAAGGTGGCTCTGCTTGGATTCAAATCTTTGCTCTTCTACCTATTAGCTGTGTGACATGAACATTAATTATGCTTCTTCTGTTATTAGTATGAGCACTAAATTAGAAATCACAGTAGTATGAACTGTGTCTAGGAATAGTGTCTTGGTGATATTTGGTAATTTTTCCATATTGCCATGTGTTAATTAAGTGTAGGAAGGTATAGACTCTGGATCTGGGTTAGCACAGACATTTTTTCACCTGGATACTCTGCCTCATCTAAGAGGCAGTTTTGCATAGTTTAAAGGTTAAGCGCATAGACTCTGGGTTCAGATCTCCTTAGTTCAAATTCTGGTTCTGCCACTTAACTGGTTGTGCAACTTTGGGTGAGTTAAATAGCCTCTTCTTTCTTCTTACTCTAGTTTCCTCTTCTGTAAAATGTGGTAATTGAAGTACCTACCTCATAAAGGTGTTACGAGCATTAAATGATTAAATTGTGATGTACTTGGAAGGGTCTCTGCTATATATTTAGTACCATATAGATACCTGTTAAAATAAAATTTGCTGAGTACTCAGAGAGTTGTAGACTACTGAAAGAAATTTGTGAACTAGTGTGGGACTGCTTTTCCTAACAAAACAAGCTCCTTACAGTAGTAGTATGGCATGACATCTTGACTCATCGTCAGAATATGGAATTTAAATTATTTTGCCAGTTTTTTGATGGACAGTCTCATTCTGTCATAGAAAATGGTGAGCAGAATTATGGTTTCAGTTTATGAACATAAGACAAAAATAAAAATAAATAACCTAGGGCATTGATCTACCTATCCATACATATATACATACACGTATACATACATAGGTATCTACATACATAATATGTAGATAACTATATGTACATATTATATATGTGTGTGTGTGTATATATGTGTATATATATAATAGAGGTATAGAGGGCTGAATTAATCATACTCTTTATTATCATCATTGGTTTTTGCAAGGACTATCTCTGGAATGTATGTGTGTACGTATGAATGCATGTTTATATATGTGAGTGTGTATATGTATGCATGAATCTATGTATTTTTGTATTTATTACCTTTACTTCTGAAAACTCTCTCCTTTCCCTGTTGGACAACCATTCTAATGTATTTAATGTATATGTTTTTGTTTAAAAGTACATTGTTGTTCTGTGTTTATATTTTTAATTTAATTACATAGAGGTTGTTGCGCAAAATATATTTCATTTTGTTCCTTAATTTCCTTCAGTTATCACTTGCCTTTAGGAATGATCCGTGTTACTCTATGTATATCATGCTTCTTAGTGTCCCAAGCACTCCATGGGGCTTTCCATCGCATTTGACCTGTCTGCTCACCAAAGTGATGAACACCTGGATTGTTTCCAACTTCCTGTCACCACAATGAAGTTATTCTGTTGTTTTTTTAGTATCTAATATAGTTACTGAGAGTCCTCATGACAATCTGATTATTTTTTCTTTATTGATACAATGGAAGTCCTCTTTTCTAAAATGTTCGGGAGGGATTGCTGGGTTGTATGGTAACTCTATTAATTTTTTGAAGAATCGCCGGGCTGCTTTCCATAGTGGTTGTACCAGTCTACATTCTGGCCAGCAGTGAGTAAGGGTTCCCTTTTCTCCACAACCTCTCCAGCACTTGTTATTGCTTGTCTTGTTGATAATAGCCCCTTTAACAGGTGTGAAGTGGTGTCTCATTATAGTTTTGATTTGCATTTCCCTGATTGCTAGTGAGGTTGAACATCTTTTCACATATCTATTGGCTGGTTGTACATCTTCTTGGGAGATGTGTCTGCTCAGGTCCTCTACTTTTGATTGGGTTGTTTGTTTGGTGTTGAGTTTTATGAGTTCTTTACCTGAAAAACTTGAAAACATGTATTCACAAAGATATATGCACCCCTATGTTCATTGCATCATTATTCACGGTGGCCAAGACATGGAAACTACCAAAGTGTCCTGAGATAGAGGACTAGATAAAGGAGATGTGGTGCATGCACACAATGGAACACTACTCAGCCATAAGAAAGGATGGAATCCTGCCATTTGCAACAACATGGATGGACCTTGAGAATATTATGCTAAGTGAAATAAGTCAGAAAAAGCTAAGAACCATATGATTTCACTCATATGTGGGATATAAAACTGAAACTTGTGGACACAAATAGCAGTGCGGTGGTTGCCAGAGGGAAGAGAGTGGGGAGTGAACGGGGTCCTAATATATGGTGATGGGAGAAGATTTGACTTTGGGTGGTGGGCATACAGTGCAATATATAGATCTTGTAGCGTAGAATCCCATACCTGAAACCTATATGATCATATTAACCAATGTCACCTCAATAAATTTAATTAAAAAAATGTTCAGGGATGGTACTTAGTTAGTTAACTGAAAAATTATTAAAGCTGGAATTTGTAACAGTTATACATAATTTAAAGATTTTATTTTAACTTCAAATATTTGTGTCCTTTTTAAAAAATATGGGTTTTTTAATTGATTTCAAGGGAGAGGGAAAGAGAGATAGAAACGTCAATGATGAGAGAGAATCATTGATCAGCTGCCTCCTGCACGCCCCCTGCAGGGGATTGAACCCGAAACCTGGGCACGTACCCTGACCGAAAATCGAACCATCACCTCCTGGTTCATAGGTTGACACTCAACCACTGAGCCACGCCAGCCAGACAAGGCAATTTGGGTTTTATATCAACACCATCAATACCTCCCCTCCCCACCACCCACCCACCTTCCCAAAAAACTGGTTTAATGGAAAGGTTTTCGTGTCCATTTTTCTCTCAATGAATCTTGTGTGTAATATTTATAATGTTAGAACTCACCTTTAAAAAATAGTCCGATAAAGAGCAAAAAAGGGAACATATAGAGGAATAAAATGTGACTCACCTGTTTAAGAATCTGAATAATTCACTCTCAGGAGATTATGGCCAATTTCCTACCGTGGAGATTGTTCCCTTCTGTTGATTCTCTTACTTTTCTCTTGCCACCTCCTTTCGGTTATTACACTGCTCATTAGCATTTGTATTAAGCAGTTCTGAGGAGGGGAAAATCAATCAAGGAAGGAGCTTCAATTTAAGACTTGGTGGGTGAGAAGTTGAATCTATCGGCTAAAATCAGATTATTTTTGGATTCTCTGTGGATTTCCTTTATCCATGTTATTTGTGTCTCCAATAGCATAGACTAACACAAGCTGATTATATTGTAGAACAGAAACACACACAGGTATAGTTTTTTGGACTATGGACATATTTAAACTAAAACTTCTAGGTGTACAATTGTTGGAGTGATTAAAATTTGAAGAGTGTTGAAGTGACGCTAGTGATAAAAACAGATTATAATTGAAAGACCTGTTGTTGCCTATAGCTATAGGGTCTGATACCTACAGTAAGTAATTCTTCACATCCTAAAACTAGCTGACCCTGCATCTTAAACCACAGACCCAGCTTATTCCTGATAATGCCTTTTAGCCCACACAGGCTGGGTTCTTGTTAGTGAGCATCTAGGGCAGCAGAAACTGTACTTTTGAAAAATTCACCATAAAGTGGATAAAGCCCAAGCACACACCCTAAATCATGGCCATTACTCACTGCATGTTTGTAAATCTTGTAAAAACCTCCATGTTCTTTCTTTTCAGGCCTGAAGCTATTTCTTTTTGAATGACCATTGACCTACTATGTTCCCAACGGGTCGGCACACACTTGTAACACTTGAGGAAAGGGGGCACTGAAGGCCAGGTTCCATGCGTAGGGCAGAAAGGACATAGGAAGAGTCTGTGTCCTTGGTGGAGATGGATTTGTGCTGAACTTGCAAATTGTACGAGTTCAGTGTCATCTGTTCTCAGTATTTCCTGAACAATTGATTTATGCCACATTATTAATGAACTTTGCAGCAGTTCCACTTGTCAGAGCCTACTCTGTAGGGGTCAATAATGAGAGGAAACCTGATGTTAGTGAATCCAGCTTAAGTGATTCTGTCATGCTAACGATTCAATATATCAGGACAAATGTCAGCTCCTTCCAATATGTTAATTCCTCTGATCCTATTTGCATAAACTACAGTCAATGAAATACAAGCTCCCCCTCTAAGATAGTTAATGAAGATTTGTAAAGGATTTTTAATTTACTTTTTTTTGGTCTCCTTCAACATAAGTTCTTAAGTTAAAAAAGGGATATGAAAAGCAAGAATCACAGATTGGGCAGAGGATGTGAAATATTACACAAGCCAAAATATATAGGAATAGAAAATCCATTGATATAAATGTAGTTGTTTCTTAAGAATTCTTTGTATTTGTATTTACTGCTTTTAAGAGGAGCAATTACTTTCTAAAAAAAACTTGGGAGCAAAGCATTTTCTTGTGTTTTGAGCTGAGTTTTCAGTTTCTCTAGTCTCCTGAAGTAAATCACCAGTTCATTAGTTTTCCCAAAGGATATTAAATCTGGGTTTCCTATCTTTCCTCCTAGCCCACATTATCTCCTTGGGGCCACTGACATGTGACAGGAATGTTTATTTTAGAATCACCACTTCCTTTACTCTCAAGTTCAAGGTGAATATATATCACAATTTAAAATTAACATTAAGAAATCAGAATTTCTTTTTTTCTGGGATGAAATATATAGTTATCTAATTTAGCCAATGAAATAATTTCCTTTTTTCTTTTCTCCCCCCATCCCCTTTTTTTTTTTTTTTTTTTTAAACTTCAAGTTTCTATTCACTTGGAGTTCTTTTATAAGGTTTTATTAATTTTTTGGCAACTGGGATTTGTTAGCTTTCTGGATGTATCTATTTGTATTATTGGCAACTGTAATTGCAAACATTTCTTTTGTCTACTAATGTTCTTGGCTTTTTTTTTCAATGTGTCTCAAAATTTACTTTTTTACCCATGGCCATTAACATAGACTATTCATGTGACTTTGGCAAAGATGTAAATTCAAACAAACAAAATAGACCTAGACTTTTATGTTGACTTTTGCTTAAGTCGTTTCCTGCCTCCCCGGCAGTCCCTGCGGTGGTTTTCAGTCTCACTTAAGGTGAGATGACAATGATGTAGCTAATGGCCGTGAGCACCATCAATCAACAAAGAGCAGCAGCAGCAGCATGGACTGCCTGGTACATTTTTGCTTCATTGCTTACCTGCCATCAGCCTGTTGACCTGTCCATTTGTCTGTTTTTTAAAGGTGAGTTTAATAAAGTTATCCAAACCATTTCCCTTACCTAAGTTGCCCTGTTTCATCTTCTCCTCGCCCCCACCCTGCCCATTTAATTTTAAATACTCAGAGCCTAGTACTTTGAAAATTGGTACAATGAACTATCCAGAGCATATTTTGGTCATCATTTTCCTTAATACATAAAATGGAATTAATTTTCATGTGTTCACCACCTATGGTGAATGGGTGTTTTATTATGACACTCGTATTTGAAACAGAGGATTGTGTTCCAGGGTTATGATTCCAGTTAGTAAGTGAGCCATGACCATGCTTTGACTTTCTAAAGATAGCCCCTGATGTGTGAATAAGGGAAGCATTTTGATGAGTAACTTTAGAGAGTTGATTTATCCTGCATATTTTCCTTCATGAGTCAACTAGATTTTAAACTTATGAGAACAATAACTGGTTTTCCTTTGTTTCATCATGATAATGAGCACAATGCACTGTAGTGTTAAATGATGTCTGTGTATCTTGTAGAACTTTCTAAAGCAGCAATTTTCAACCTTTTTCATCTCATGACACATATAAACTGATTACTAAAATTCTGCAGCACACCAAAAAATATATTTTTTTGCTGATCTGACAAAAAAATAGGTGTAATTTTGATTGATTTACCAAAAAAAAAAAAAAATTATAATTACCTACCTTTTTTGCTCCAAAATGACTTTTCAAATTTTTAAATTAAAAAAAATTTTTTTTAGAGAAAGAAAAAAGGAGAAGGAGAGGGGGAAAGAGAGAGAGGAGAAAAAAAAAACATTGATGTGAAAGCAAAACATCAATCAGCATGTGCCCTGATAGGGAATCAAACCGGCAACCTTTCAATGCACAGGAAGATACCCAACCAACTGAGCCACACAGGCCAGGGCCAAAGTGACTTTTTAAAAAATCAGGTACCTATACTTGTATATAAGGATTTCTGGTGTCAAGAATTAACCAATCAGGCCCAGCTGGGAGTGGTTCATGATAAGCATCGACCGAGGATCCAGGAGATCAAGGTTTGATTCCCGGTCAGGGCACATGCCCGGGTTGCAGGCTTGATCCCTAGTAAGGGGTGTGCAAGAGGCAGCCGATCAATGACTCTCTCATCATTGATGTTTCTATCTCTCTCTCCCTCTCCCTTCCTCTGAAATCAATAAAGATAGATTTAAAAAAAAAGAAAAAAGAATTAACCAGTCAGACTCAATCTTATTGTGTGACATGACCAATAAGATGCAACTCTATTATATGACCTATATATTTATGGTTCAAGACAGGGTGTTCACATGGATGGCCATTGTTGTGTTGGCTGTTGTCATTTTTACTTGACAATCTCAGGGGAAAGAGGCCAATGCCCCTGACTAAATAGTCAAGTATTGCATGTTTTAAAAATACTTGGGGCACACTGGTTGAAAATCGCCGTTCTAAATGATAACAGATCTCCTTTGCTGTATGTTGCTTTGTACAATAAGTTGCTAAAGGTAAAACAAATAGAATCCTCCAATTGGGATTGGGGTTTATCGGTGTGCCCAGGAAACTCAGCTGATTTGAAAGTTAAATCTTCTAGCTTTAGCCGAGTTGGGCCACTAATGTGTTGTAAGAAATAAAAAATCTGGGTGCTTTCTTTTGCCTGCCCTCTCCTGTCAGGTCTTCAGGATTGTTCCTCCAAGGTTTCCAGGCCTGTGGGCTTCTTTCCTGTGCCCTGTTATATCCTGGTAGTGCCAGATTCTCTGAGTGCTGAGTAACCAACTCACTCCTTAGATACACAGATCCAGGCTAATATTCTATCATGCTCGTTGAGAGGACACAGGGCTTCCTCTTTTCCCTTGATACCAATTATCATGTATGAGGGGCCTCATGGAGACAGTGTCCTTGTGTGTGCTCTCTTCTCATCTCAGGTGGTACAATGGGGAGACAACTCAATTAGAAAACAAAGGAGGGAGTCTTGTATCTTCTCTTTGACAGTTATTACTAATGCTTGATTTAGTAAAATGTCTTTATCACAACTCCCTGATTATTGAATTTCCTCATCTAATGGGCAGGCTCAAGTGCGGGGCATCTGTGCAGGTGCTCTGCGAACTGTGAAGCATCTTCCAAAGGAAGCTCCACCTCACTCTGCACCTGTGCTTCTCTTCTTTCCCTTTCTTCCTCTTTTCTTCACTCTCTGCCCCCTTCTCTTCCTTCCTTTTCTTCTTTCCCTTTCTTCCATTCTTTTCATTTCTCCCATTCTTTTTCCTTCCTGTACTCTCTCTTGGCCAACCTTCCTATCTCCTAGTAGCCCTTCAGTCTTTCTCCCCCTCCTCTCTCCCCCCAGCACTGCAGTGCTTAAAGGATAAGCAGTTCCCTAGAATACCTATACCATAAAGTTGGGGGGGGGGGCAGAAAGGGGGAAATATGAAGCAAAGAAGATGATAACAATAAGGGGAATGTTAGTATGGCGTTGGGCAGAAGGAAGTAGAGAAGTATGAATGGATAAAATGTTTTCATTACCTTTGAAAAAGAAAACATGCCTTTTTCAGGAAAGACAATGCTTTTCCTAGGAATTAGGTCTGAAGCAAATTTTTTACATGGGTCTTGTTATGGGAGACACACAAATCTTGTTCTGAATAACATCCTTACAGTTAAGGCAGCGGTGGTTTTCTAGATGTTTATAGTATCCCTTAGCATAAGCTGAGGACATGAGGCAAGAATCTCAGTTCTGTTCAGAGCATGTTCTAGTCTTCTGGTGGCTTACCCTTCTTGATGAAAAGATTTTTTTCCAGGGATAAAGCATAGAATACAAAATACAGCTGAGTTTTCAGTCATGGTGTCACCTTAATAGTAGTCACCCCTGGCCAACTTGTTCTTGGATCCCTCCAGATCATACTGGAGCCAGTCTTACAAAGTCGGCTCAGTTGTTACTTAAAGCTCCAGGTCAATCTCACATGTCTTCACACACAATCGGTGAACTATAATGTCCACACAACATCTGCTGAGTTCCCTCTCTCTTGTTCTAGCCTCTATTCTCAAGACTTTGACCTTGAAACTGCTTGAGAGTTTGTCCCATGGCCATTACAGCAGTGCTCTGCATGAACTTCACTGTTAGTGTTATGGTAAGAATGCTCCCAAAGGTGTCACGTTTATTTAATATTCCCTAAGGGATCAAGCACCAAGGAATTTTAAGTGACTCTAGTCTCTGGAACTCTCAATGTGCCAAAGCTCTGAATTGAATGGTGAACTGAGGAGAGTGTCTCTCTCATCTACTGTTAGTCACATGTCCTCACCAGGGCTGCTTGTGGCTTGTCTTAAAGAGTTCATAGCAGAAACAGATCCTTCAGTTTCTTACTTCAGACTCTTATCACAGGGGGCATTAGTGATTCATGGGACTGGTCAGGAGATATGCATGCTTCTCCCTTCCTCTGAAATGTAGACTCTTCCTCAACCTCTACTTAAAAATAAGCTCATTCATATGAATGCCTGAGGGCACCTACCCCATCAGTTCACTGCATATTCCCACACATGTCAGAGTCTCCACAGTGAACCCAACTTAGGACCCAATTGAGATCCAGTTAAATTTTGTAGAATAAATGTGTCTTTTGATTAAATTGAATAGAATAATTTAATTGAATAAAACAATACTGAAGAATAAACTGTCTTCAAATGGTGCTCCATAAGTATAATTTTTAATGCAGTTAAAATACATTTATTATTATTTATAGAGGAAATTTCAGACTAGAAAGGGAATTGGGAGAAGGAGGTGCTTCAGAGAAGCAGTGAGAAGCCTCTGTTTCTCTGAAGACTGAGAATTATGGATAAATGGTGTCAGTCTACACCACAGTTTGGTTCATCATGGCTTCCTGTTCACTTCTCCTGCCTCTGCCCTTCCTTTTCCCCAATTTTCTACCCATTAAAAATGGAATTAAATATGCTAAGAGAAAATTTTCACTTTTAAAACAATCTATATTGGCATGGTTTTCTTTTTTACCACCTCTGAAAATTGACATGTGACCAAATAATTTTGCCTCCAGTAGCAGAAATATATGGGACTAAATGCTTCTGTATTGCCAGAAAGGCATAATCCAATTAAGTAGAGGCAAGGAAATAAAGGAATGGTGATACATTTTTACATAAATGGCTCATGTTACCATGAGATCATCTATAATCTTCTTACTTGTCAAATAAAGAAACGGAGATTCAGGGAGTTGGTGTCACTTTCCATCAAAGTTCCTGGCAGGGTCAAGAATCAAGCCCAGGTCTTTGAAACAAAGCTCAGTGCATCATATCACATTTGTCTCCTTGCCTCTGTTTCTGGGACTCACCAAAACCTTCAAGACCAAGGTATATAAATTTTCCACCTTATACTCTACTTAGAAAATGTCGCCAGCCATTCTGTGAGTACGATTGTGTGTGGGAATAAATGAGAATGTAAAATGGCCGTCAGTTGGCAGATTTTCCCATATTCTTGTAGGATAAAATCATTGTTGTGTGATCAAAGCATTCCTTCAGTTCTATCAGTTGATTTTAATGCTGGTCATTTTTCTTTGTGGTGGGTGGATGTATCTGATTCTGTTTACTCAGTGGTCTTACCTTAGTTTAGAAAGATGAGTCTGGCATTGCCGTCTTGAATATTCTTCTCAGTTATGCTCCAACCCTCACTCCAGATTTTACAGTAATTAATGCAAAGGGGGCTTTCTTTCCTCTTTTGGATTGCAGATGTGAGTGTGTTAAAGTTTCTAGGGACAGCAAAGATAAGTGGATGCTGCTTTGTTTTCTCTCGCTTCCTTCATATGTGAAACCATTCTGATAGATCTGCAGGAAGAGATTTAGTCGCAGATGGCAGAGGTCAGCGTCTTGTGTATTCAATGTAGTCAATAATAAAGTCAGGACTTATGCTAACTGAATGTTAACAAGGAAGCACAAGGACCTTGGAAAGTCATTATGTCTGGTCATTTGCTTCGTAATATTACTCCAACAGGCTCACGAGGCCAATGCAAGGAGATTTTTAAACAAGTATCAGGAAAAGGCCAGAAAAATAAGGAAACAATTGAAATGCTATATAGATTGTAAGGTTCATGTGATATACTACAGCTCAGCAGAAGGAGAATTTTAAAATGTAGTTTCTGTGTAGCAGAGGGAATAGTGTTATTTCTTATTGAAGGGAATCTGGTTTTTATCCAAATCAAAATGTTACGATTTTCTTGCCTAAATAGTATGATTCCTTCTAAATATAATGTTGCTTCTACAGGTAATAACTACAGGTCCTTTGAACGAAACTAGTCATGTAAAATTGGTAATATTTCTCATGGGAGACTATTTAGGCATCACTGCATTTGGATGAGTGGATGGGAAAAAGCTAAGACCGGGTGACTGGTACAGGAAATGCTTGTAAGTGTAAATCAGCTTCTATCTCCCGTTCTCTGCATTTTCTTCTTCAACATTTTTTCCACAGGAGAACATTAATGCTCTATCTATGCATTCAGTCCAGGCTTGGGTTTCACCCTTTGCCTCTTTTCTAATCCCTCATTCTTTATCCTCAGTGAATCGCCAGGCCCAGGAAGCCGAGAAGAAAGCTACAATGGCACAAATTAGACACACACATAAAAAAGAATAAACTTGTCTTATACAATGATAAGGCCCAGAGGGAAGCACTGTCCGTAAGGAGAAAATGTCGCAGTTCCTCAGGCGAGGCAGGAGTATGACGAGGTCTTTTCTCCATACTAATTTATAAGGCCTAGGAGACATTCGCTTCATCAAAGACCCTCACGATTAATTAATATTAAAACAGAATCATACGATTTTAAAGCTTAAAGTCACTTTAGAATTCCTATTATGTGATCTTGTTATTTTACGTATCCATCCATCCATCCATCCATCCATCCATCCATCCATCCATCCATCCATCCATTTATTCAACATTGATAGAGCTCAGGCTCAACCTTTTTGACACTGTGTTAGTTCATAATGCTGTCGATGATCCTAGCAGTCTTAGATTCTTGCTATCCATTTGCTATGTTACGATGTTTCAAGGTTATGTACATTTCTGAATTATGATCTGAATCAGCCATATCTTTAAGAAGCCCTGGTTGTTTTAATAGAGATGGTTAGTTAGGACCATAGCATGGCTGGTAGAGATCCTTATTTCTATTTGGTCATTTTTTCAGGCCTTTTATTGGACAAAGCTAGGACACACACACACATGATATATAGTAATGTATCCATATATATGTAAATTCTTTAGAGGTAAATAATATGTAATATGCATTATATGTTATATAAAATAAAGATATAAAATAATACTGGAATAAATATTTTTATCACATATATAAACATAAAATGCTTATAAATTCATACCAATATTTCCAGTTTATATTTAAGATTAACGTGGTTTCACTTAACTGGATCTATGTTATATTTCTATCTCTTGAATCCCACACCAAGAATCTTAGTTCTCAAGGACACAGGGAATTAGAAAATCCCCATAATTAATTGTTATCACTTGTTGCATATATAATGGTCAATTTAACAATACTACAACTATCAATGCTTATTATAAAAAATGAAAAATAATTAGTTGTTACTATTAGTTAATAATTAAATATAATAATAATTATTTTACACATGCTAGTCCCTCACTCCCTACATTTTTTTAATGGTTGTACTGAACCTATGTTATCAGATCACATAGCCATTACATACTACAATCTCTCACTTTCTATCTTGACTAAATCTTAATTCTATAAATAGCTATATGTTTAATACTTGCCCCCAGTCTTCAGTCATCTTGCTTGTTTCAAACTTGTTCTCTGGTAGATTCCTCAAGAAGCACTCCTGAAGACAGCAGGACCTGAAACATTGCTTGCTATCTCTCTTTTATACTTGTAGGTTACTTTTTCTGAATATAAAATCTTTGCATCTTATTTTTCCCCCTTCAGTATTTTAAGTCAGTTATTCAGTTTACTGTTGGCATGAAGTGTTGTTGAAAAATCTGATGACAACCTAATAATCTAATCTATTATATATTATGTGCTCTTTTAGCCTAGATTCCAAGGGAATTTTTAAAAAATTTATGTTCTTTAATTAGGATATGTATGTCTTGTTTTTGGTCATTCTGGATTTATATTTTCAGGTAGATGGTATGCATTTTCAACATGTGGTTTCAGGTCTCTTACATTTCAGGAATTTTTGTTGAGTTATAGTCTTTAGAATTTGTTTTAGTGCTTATGAACATCAGTTTTCTTCAAGTATTTCTATTATGTATATGTTGGGTTTTCTTAATCACTCATCAATAGCTGTCCCCTTTTCTAAAACACTTTGATCTATTGCTGCATTTGTTTTTTATTTTTATTTTTTTTCCATCTTCTATTTTTCTTAATGTATCATTTGTGGTGCTTATTTATTTACTACTATTTTCATTAAATTTAGTCTTCATTTCTAAAATAATTTTTCTTAATTTCTAATTATTTCTCAAGTGCTTTATGTTGCTTTTTCATATTGTGTGATTTTCTTAATGCCTTTAGCTTATTTTGAAATATTTTGTTTCAGTTTGACCTGTTTTTGAATGTATTTTTAGCATGTTTTTATTGTTTATAGATGAACTGTTCATTATGGTACCTACTAGCAACATATAGCCATTTAAATTTAAATTAATTAAAATATTATAGAATTAAACATTTTGTTTTTCAGGCTCACTAATCAGTGATCACATGTAGCTAATGGCCAGCATGATATAGGACATTTCCATCACTAGAGAAAGCTCTGGTCAGCCCTGGACTATAGGGATGTTATTCTGTTCTTATTATCTTTTCTCTTACAGTAACTATTGAGTGTATAGACTTCAGTACTTTCCAGCTCATTTTTATGTGAATTTAGTTTTTTAGAAATATTAGAAAGAGGATTGGTTCAGACAGCTTTTCTAACTTTACAGAACTTTTTTCTCTCTTTTTGTTTTGCTGTTTGGTTTGTTTTGTATAGTGTTAATAAAGCATGACAGCTTGATTTCTGAGATTTCTTCATATTCTTCCCTAGATTCATTTTTATCTAGACTTTTTTTTTTTTTGGTATCTATTGTTCTGATTCTGCTTCATTTTAATTCCATTCTGAGTAGTTCCCAGTATGAGACCCTGTCCTGGAAGAAGTCCCTGGCTGGTCAGTTTCCTGTGTGTGTAGTGATTAGACAACTCTAGCTCTTGTAGGTTGTTTCTTAGGCCCCTTGTACAAGGGCCCTATTAGACTGGGCGAAACCACCCAGTGTCAGTCACTACTCTCAAGTTGGCCTGCCGTGATTTTCAGTAACACCTGCTGGCTGTTTTGAGGTTCTTCTGTTCTCAGTCCACAAACCTCTACTGTTTTCCTCTGCTTCTTCCTGCACCGAGGTTGGTAGCATGTGCATCGTGTTGCTGTTGATGTTTCGTGCTACTTGCTTGAATTTTGGATTCATATCACTTCATTTTGTTGTAAATATAGTCCACAAGTTCTTAATTTTACTATCTAGTTGCTCTGGCCTTTTTTTGTTTTTGTTTTTAAGATTTTAAATTTATTTTTAGAGAGAGAGGAAGGGAGAGGGGGAGAGAGAAACATTGATGTGAAAGTGAAACATCGATTGGCTCCCTCCTGCACACCCCCATCGGAGAGTGAGTCCTTAACCTGGGCATGTGCCCTGACCAGGAATTGAACCAGCAACCTTTCAGTGCTTGGGACAAAGCCCAACCAACTGAGCCACACCAGCCAGGGCTTTGCTCTGTTTTTTTTTGTTTTTTTTTTTTAATATATCTTTATTGATTTCAGAGAGAGGAAAGGAGAGGGAGGGAGAGAGAGAGAAACATCAATGATGAAAGAGTCATTGATCGAGCCCGCAACACGGGCATGTGCCCTGACCGGGAATCGAACCCCGGTCGCCTGGATCCTAGGTCGATGCTTAACCTCTGAACCACGCCCGGCCGGGCTCCTGCTCTGGTTTTTTAATGGGAGAGCTGGGTACAATTCTAAACCTCTGCTGCTGCTAAACCATTGCCACCTCCACTGACTCACTTGCTCTCCTTCATTTCTTTGAAGAATAAATTATTTGAGAATCTTTTTTTTTTTTTTAACTGTTCTTCCTTATTGATTTCAGAGAGAGGAAGGGAGAGGGAGAGAGAGAGAGATAAAAACATCAGTGATGAGAGAGTCATTGATTGGAAGCCTTCCGCATGCCCCCTATTGGGGGTCGAGCCTGCAGCCCAGGCATGTGCCCTGACTGGGAATCAATCCACGATCTCCTGGATGATAGGTCGATGCTCAAGTGCTGAGCCATGCCAGCCGGGCTATTCGAAAATCTTTATAAACTTCTCTTCTGGAAGGGCTATTTCTTCACAACTATCTTGCTTCAGTTTGAGCAAAAGGATTTGGCTTGAAGTAAAAGGTTGTTGCTAGACCTTGCAGGTCTTCCAGTTCTGCAGCCTGTTTATTCTGGGTAGAGTCCACAATGGCTGACTTTTTATTTCCTTTGGAACTATATCTTAATATCTTTTCCTGCCAAGTGCTATATGTCTACTGTGGACATTTAATACATGTTGCTTAATTGGTTAGCTGTTGAGGTCTTGCATTTCCTTCTCATTGTTTAGAACTTCAAGATAAATTTTAGATTTACTTAACCTAGAAGTTTGGTTTTAATACAAATTCAAGATTTTTTATATATATATATATATATATGTGTGTATATATATGTGTGTGTGTATATGTATATATAACTTTGTGTACATATTAGCTTTGTAAAATTCAAAGTTAAAAGCGTCTTTATTTTGTGTCAGGTAATGCTTTGTTGAGGGGGCTGTCCTGTACATTGCAGGATATTTAGCAGCATCCCTGGCCTCTACCCACTAGATGTCAGTAGCACCCCCCAGTTGTTACAACCAAAAATGAAGGTAAGGAAGATGGAGGTGGCGGTGGGGGTGGGGTGAGGATGGCTCCTTGCTAAGAGCCATTGGTCTAACATGTCTATCACTATAGCTGAAGAACAGGCAGAGAGAGAGCAATCATTTATAGAAGGTCACAGGGCTGTGTCAAAGCTATTTTCCAGACCCTCCTGGAGGAAGTCATCATAAAACATAATTATGCCTAATTATGGTTCATTTTTGAAACTGAATGTTCAAATAGTTTTGGAAATCAGGGTAAAGAACTTTTTTGGACCAAATTATTATTTAGATGATCTCTACTGTGGATATTTATTTCAAGAAGAAAAGTGCTTATGGTTGGCTCTTGGAATGAAGACTAAAACACTCCACAGGCATGTCTTTGGACTTTGCAGAAATTTGGAAAGTAGTTGTTTCTATAATAGGTCCTGTGGATGTTTTGTTTTCTTGTAAGAGGACTATTTTGAGAGTGCCTTCTTTTTTGGGATGCTCTTTAACAGAGTTGGTGAAAAAGAAGAAAAATAATACTGGTAAGTATACTCACTAAAGACTGCTAGGAAAGTAGCCAAACTGGCAAAGGAACAGTGCTACCAACATATTTTTAACTGGTGGGGAGAATACTAAGCCCAATTTGGTTGTGTCTTTGTATATCACCATCTACTAGAGATTTTACAATATATTGTTCCAAATCCTGTGCTACCTTTAAGAAATGAAAAATAGAATAAAGAGAGAGTGGGTGTGTGGGGGGGTAGGGGATGAAAACATAATGTACTTTAATAAGTTCAAAATAGGTTTATTACTAAATATTTGTTATGGTAACCTCAATGACTCTTTTTGGTCTTTTATCATCTATTGCTGTTTTCCTTCTCATGTCTTTTTCAAAACTATAAGTTTTAGATATATTAGAAGACGAATGTGGAGAAGATTTTCATAAAAGTTTGCTGCAATTAAACTGACCTGTACTTTCATGTATACTTTTTAGAGATTATAAAATGGTATAGATGCATACAATATATTATTTTATTATTTTATTATTATTATTATTTTTTACATATCTTTATTGATTTCAGAGAGAGGAAGGGAGAGGGAGAGAGAGAGATAGAAATATCAATGATGAGAGAGTCATTGATCGGCTGCCTCCTGCGCGCCCCCCACTGGGGACCGAGCCCTCAACCCGGGCATGTGCCCTGACCGGGAATGGAACTGTGATCTCCTGGATCCTAGGTCGATACTCAACTGCTGAGCCATGCCTGGCCAGGCAAATATGTTTTTTAGATTCAGCAGAACTTCTCTATAATGCTGTCTACGGATGTCAGGCAATGGGATTGTCTCCTAGGAAAGGTCCCTTAAAAAGACACCTTTTCATTATTTTAGAAATTAATTACTCTCCCCTCTTGGAAAGCCAATATACATGCTCCTTGTATTGTGTTTCACTTAGTGGTAAATTGTGTTTGAATAATTTAGAGGGAAAGACATTGAAAGAGAGGGCAAATAACATTCGATGAGCCCATAAATGCCTGTAGCGCTTAGAGTAACTCTCAGAGTAGGTATTCTCATTCTTATCTCCATTTTCCAAATCAGGAATATTCTAACATATTAATAATACCCTGTAAGCGAAGCTCCATATTTGCTGTATGGTTGACAAAGTACTTCATAGATATCGACTGTGTGTTAGGCTATTGCCTCAAAGAGCTGCTGTAGTAACTGAAAAAAATAATGCAGCAGAACACTGGACCCCAAGCAGACCCCATCGGTGCCGGTCGCTTCTCTTCCCCACAGACCCCTTTCCTGAGCACGCTCCTGCTGCTCATGTACCCATCCTTGGCACCTCTCAATGTCTAGCATTTGCTTTGGGACGAAATCTTTAGTATCTGTTCTTGTTATGCTGAGATCAGGTCACTCCAGCCCAGGCCTAGAAATATCTATCCATTGAAGTAATCAGTTACTTTTGAGGCAACTCCAAGTCTAAAGGCTTCTCTATATGAAATCAGGTTAGCAAGTATGATTCCATGTGCAGGATGTAAAACTCGAGGCAAGCATTTCCTTGAATATTTCAACAGGCAATGAAAGGACCATTTTCAGGGGAGAAAAGTGGCTGGGAGGGAAAAGGAACATCACAGAGCCATTTGCCCCTCGGCGAGGTTCTTCTTCATCAGTATTCATAGAGGCCGCATCAGAGCTTTGGGCCTGAGAGACTAAGTCCTTCCAAATGTTCAAGGCAAATACTGTGTCGGGTGCTCTTGTAGATCTCCCGCTGAGTTATAAAAACCAATTTTATTTCATTGAATTTGTCGTGCAGCTCTATCCTGATGAATGTATGACAGAGTGAGAAACAGAACAATTTACTGCACTTTCCTTTTTTATTTTTAATTTCAAGCCTATTTCCCCTATGCATTTGGGAAACAGAAGAATCTAAGATTTTTAATATGTACAGTTCTGTGCATTTTAACAAACTTTAAACTGCAGAGATTAAATATGCCTTCCTGCTCTACAGGATCATAGCTGCTGCATGCATAATAATGAATTGAGAACAGGGGAAAGAGAAAAGCTTCTATATGGCAATTATGCATGGGAAAGGGAATTTAGCTTTCATCAAGTTTACTAATAATCCCAAATCTTCATATGGAAATGTGACTCATTTCTCTAAGATGCCTACCATGTACATATTAGAATATTAAAGGGGGGGGAAGCATACATTTTCTCCCCTACACTCATCCCCCATCTCCAGTGGAAAACAGTTTAACACATAACTGTTGATACTGACAAACTTGAGGAATAGGTTGATTTTCTATTGAGAAGAAAAGTGAGGAAAGAATAGAATTTTTGTATCTTCATTTTCTGAAAGGAAAGTTATCAAGGCTTTTTGATAAGTTATAATGTTTTTACTTGTAAGCCATAATCTGTTCGAGGAAGTATTTTGGGAATCGTAAGGTGCTGATCAAATGTTAGTATATCTGGCCAAAGACTGATTCTTTTTAATGCAATTTGAGTTTGCCCGGGTCTCACACACTGTACCTATGGGGTACAGAAAATTTACTTGCTTCAGCTCACAACACTCCAGTGCTCTCCTGCCCTCATACACATGCTAAAAACAAGACCAGCCAAACAGAGTTACGCCCAGGGGCTGTCTCTCACAGGCTCCGAAACAGGTTTGTCAAGGACGACCTCCAGCTGCCCTTCTATGCCTTTGCCTTTCTCCTGGGTCTCTCTTTCCTATTAGCTTTTGAGCTTCTCTGAGCAGGGACATACTTGATTTATGTTTGTACCCCCCCAGTCACCTAGCATGTTACTTGGCTCGTCCTAAGTGAGCAGTAAATAATTGTTAAACTGAACGAGTGGATTCTGCTTTGTCATCCAATATGCTAGCTATGTCATAAGGGAGTATTATCAGCAGCCTGTCAATGCCCTCATTTACAGTAGTCCTCCCTTATTCATGGTTTCGCTTTCCATGGCTTCAGTTACCCATGGTCAGTTGCGATCCAAAAATATTAAATGGAAAATTGCAGAAACAAACAATTCATAAGTTCTAAATTGTGCACCATTCTGAGTAGCATAATGAAATCTCCAACTGACTTGCTCTGTCCAGCGGGCACAAGAATCATTTCTTTGTCCAGCGTGTCCACACTGTATACGCCACCTGCCCCTTAGTCACTTAGTAGCCCTCTCTGTTTATCAGATTGTCACTGTATCGCTGTGCTTGTGATCAAGTAAGTCTTGTTTTACCTAGTAAGGGCCCTAAAGCACAAGACTAGTGATGCTGGCAGTTCAGATAAGCCAAAGAGAAGCCATGAAGTACTTTTGATACTGTTATAATAATCTGGTTATTATTTAACAGGAAAGGAGAAAAGGGGAGACTAGATAATGTAGGCATACCATTTATATAGATTAGTTAGGCAAAATTTAGGAAAAATTGAGATAAGGTAGATATAAATCCCCTTTGACTCACACACATTTATTTCCTTCCTATCACAGTGATCCTTTCATTCAATTTAAATCTAGAAGTATAGATTGAGTGCCTGCTAGGTACCAGATTCTGTGCAGGTACACTGGATAATTCAAAATTAACTAAGATGCACTTAGAACTGGTGGACAAGAGAGACCCAGCACAACTAGATATAATATTATTTTTGTACGAGTGCTGTGACTGGGGTAAACAAGTCTCTGTCAACAGAGAATTGCTTCACAGACAAGGGGATTTTGCTAGAGGCAAAGCAGGGGAAGCCATGGCAGGCAGAGGGCCAGTGTGAGCCGGGCACATCTGGGAAGGCTTAGAGGGCATGTGGAACGTGATGGGGGTGGAAGGTCACAGGGCAGGTTTCTAAAGGCCTCACCTGAATGTTAAAGGTTTAGATTCTTCCTTGAGCAGTGGAGGAACAACAATGCTATAGCCAAGCCTGAAATGCACTTTTGGTGTTGAAATGCTAATGGTGTTGCCAGAGGGTCTTGAGTGTCCTGGGGAAGTAAATAACAAGCTTTCTGCAGAGCCTGAGGGGACATGGGCACAGCATAGGTCAGTGTTGAATAGTTGCTGGAAGGTATGCGAAAGGGAGGCAACGAGTCATGGGTTGCCGAAGGAGGCCCAGCTAAAGACCAATCTGTCATACAGCTAATTAGCAAGTCATACACACATTTTGTGGCAACATTCAACAATCAAGGTGAAGTCAGTTGGGTTGATAGTATTGATAACTGATCATTTCACAGACACGTGTTTTTTGATTCCCCCCTCCCCCAATCCGCCAAATACCCGTCGTCACTCATCTTTGATCAAAATCTGTGATGAAGGCCAAAAATATGCTGGTGTGTCCTGAAGGGGTGGGGCTGGAAATACTCACCCTGAACAGACATTATGCCTTTTTGACAAGAGACAAATGTTTCATTCAAATGCTGCATTTCGCATATTGGAAACTGTAATGAATTCTTGTGCACCTCTCTGCCTAGTTCACAATGTCAGGCCCAGGCATTGAAACACCTCAGGCTTTCCTCACAAAATTAAATTTAATGTTACACCCTCCAGTAGAATGGTGCATAAATCAAGCATTTGATTTGCATGGACTATAGCAAGCAGCTCCCTTCTGGACAAATATAAACCCAACTCTGAATATTATGTCGGGGGCAGGAACAAAGCAATCTAGGACTTCCAATACAAGGCTGGTACCAAGTGTAATTCATGCTGGGATTACACTGCTCTGTGTCAAGCCTGTTATTAAAACTCTTGTTCTAACCTCCTTTTTTCATTTCAAAAGAAAATGTTTTTCTTGACCTTCCTGTATTTCAGAAAACCAGTGCACAGTCAAACCAGTACTATTTATAAACTGGTGTCTGCTAGTGACAACCATGGGCGCATTTATTTCTTTTCTCCATCTACCCCCATCCAACATAGAATATGGGAAGGGGTACATACGTGCAATCAAGCGGAGCGAAACGAAACAAAGGGCATGGAATAAAGCACACCGTGGGAGATTAGGTAACGTGGATAGTCACTGTTTTACCTCTGGCCACGGTCCCAAGAGAATGCTAAGAACAGTTTCAGAGAGACAGGTTTAAAAAATGACTCAATAGCCAAAATTAATGTACATTTGGATGCAGAACATGCATCCAATTCAGGAAAAGTGATCCTAAATATGCGTCATTTGGTCTTGTTTCTGGCCTCTAGCATATGCCGAGTTATGCATTTTCCTCACTCATATTTTCCTCATCATAGGGTACCTGAACCATTTTTTACTGAAAGTAAAATTACTGTGATCTGAAATTGAGTAAGGCTCTAAGATAAGAAGCATTTTTACAAATGCAAAATGAGTCCACACTAACTTCCCAAAGGACATTAATAGATCACAGACTTGAACGTATTCTACTCTACATCAAGACCCGTCCTGTTTATTCTGGAATGCTGTAGACACAGTACAAACAGAGCCTGCTCCTGAGGCCAAGTGCATTTCCAAGAAGGCACAGCTGTCTGGAACACATAACCAGGTGAAGATGTGAGCCTGAGAGCTATGCCGATGATTTGGTATCTGCAGTGTAATTTCTCCCAGCTGTCCATGAACATCTGTTAGAATTTGGAAAGCTTCAAGTTCTGAATAGGTGAAAGCAGGTGTCTGAAAAAATAAATCTATGATGGTTTAAGGGTAGTAAATTAGGATTCATCCCCACTCATTTGTGAATGGAATACGTCAATAAATATTTATTAAATGGATACAATATGCCAGTCACTGTGAAGGTACTATGGGGGATGTAAAAATGAATTAAACTAGATTTTAGGCTAGATGCTACCTTCAAGGAATATATATATAGTGTGTCCCAAAAAAATGTATACACACACTTTGAATAATAGAGGCAGTGTTTATTAAAATACATTTCATTTTCAAAATTGAGCTATTAGCTGTGAAAGTGTATATACATTTTTGGGGACAATATATATATGTATATATATGTATATGAGATATATATAGAATTATTGTACAAGATAAAAGTGTCATAAGAGTAATAAATACAGTTCTATGAGTTATGAGAAAAGGGTGCAGCATTTCCAATTGGAAGACATTAGGGAAGGCTGAGCGGGGAGGATTTGGCCATGCAAGAGAAACTGGGCAGGAAAGGCGTACCCAGTGGGGGTGGGGAGGGGGCATGGCCAAATGCTTGGAAGGGGGACGTCCCAGGCAGAGACCCTGAGTAATGAATAGTGACCAGTCCCACGTAACTGAGCTAGTGAGTGAATGAAGACGAGCAGAGGGAAATAAGATTGGAAAGGTAGATGGCGTGGGGGATGGCCACTGGAGAGTGGACTCTGCAGTTTAGACTTTTAAAATTAAGCAATATGGAGCCATTAAAGGTTTTTGAGCAGGGAAATTACATGACCTAATCTATGCTTTAGGAAGATTAATGTGGTCATAGCATATAAAGTAGATTAAAGAGCAGAAAGACTGGTATTAAGGAGACCGGTTAGCCCTAGAGAGAAGTAATGAAGGCCTAAACCAGGAGAGTGGCAGTGGGAATCGACAAGAAGTGACAGAGTATTATACAAGTAAAACCCACAAGACTTGACAGCAGATTGTGAGCCAGACGAGAGGGCTGATGGGGTTCAGGAAAGGCTACCCCAAAATATGGCACTTTAGCATATGGAATATTTAAGCTGAAAGAGTTTGAGAAAATGGCAGAAGCAGGAGGTCACTTTGACATTCTCACACTTCTCCCCTGAAACTCTCACGTGGGAGGAGCCTTCTGGACACTGGGAGGACAGGAGCATTCTAATCTCCCAGACCAAGGGACATCAAGAAGAATCCTAATAAACAGGCCTGGCTAAGTTTATCCAATTACTGTACTTACCTCATACTCCTTAACCTCTCATATTCCTCCATGACTGTGCACTCTTCATCAAACCTAGTATGAAACACTCAGGCCTGTTTCTTGGGGTCTTTATTTCCTTACAAAGTCTCCTGTGTCAAGTAAAATTATATTAAATACACCTGTATGCTTTTCTCCCTATTAATATGTCCTTGTAAAGTTTACTTTTCAGATCAGCCAGGGATCCTACAAGGATGAAGGAAATCTTTCTGAGGTTTTGATTGGGTGAACAGAAAAATCACAGAAGTTAACATTAAAACCTCAAGAAAACCCTTACATTATTTTTTTTGTTTACCTTGAAAAGATCAATGCTTTTATAAAACAAAAGGTAATGTAGCTGCTTGATATCTTTTACCTGAGCTCAAAATGTAACTTAAAGGCACCCACTGTTGTAGGCTGACCACCCATCCCACACAGTAATTGGGATAAAGTTGAGTGACTTATGCTGAGTTGGAAGAAGAGAAGTCATGAAGTGCTTCTAAGTGGTTGCCGTGGTTATAAAATCAGCATAAGTGTTATTGGCATCTATCATTCTGATGATTTCACTAATATTTTTAGAAATCATTACAGAGCCAGAGTTTAGCATGTCCCAAGTAGAGCAAATGGATAATTTCAGGTACACTGACCTCATTGATCGTGATTTAAAGATTCGTATTGGAATAGAAGAGCATCTAGTCCAACCCAAGTTTATTTTGAAAGTACAGTCAGTCCCCTTCATGGATAAGGTGTTTTCTAATCGACTGAAACACTAAGCCAGCCTGTCAATACTCAAAACCAGTGCCTCCCCCGCCCCACATCATCCCTCAGGCCAAGTGATTAACTGTGCATCGGTCATTTAGCATAATAAATGTGAAGTCAGAGCGACCGAGGGCTGCCATGGGACTCCTGCTGTGGAAATAAATGCCCTCTCACCTTGGCATCCTTAGAGCAGACTCAGAGCATTTCCTTTAAAAGTGCTAAGGAGCAAGCCAGCCCTTTTTTAGTTTTGAAATGGTCTTGATGAAGTCCATCCTACCCATCAGGCACTGTGCTGCCTGTTATCACTGCCCTTGGAATTTGAAATAAGTCCTTTTTTTTTTTTTAAATATATCTTTATTGATTTCAGAGAGAGGAAGGGAGAGGGAGAGAGATAGAAACGCCAATGATGAGAGAGTCATTGATCAGCTGCAGCCCGCAACCCGGGCATGTGCCCTGACCGGGAATCGAACCCCGATCGCCTGGATCCTAGGTCGACGCTCAACTGCTGAACCACACCCGGCCGGGCTGAAATAAGTCCATTTTAATGGGAAACAAAAAGTGATTCTTTGGTGATCATTATGATCCCATTTTCTAAAATTTGACATGACCAGCTATAAAGAGTGTGGCTTCTAGTTTGGGAGGAATCATATGAACCCCAGAAACAGAGACTATGAAAGGAATGAAAACTCCATTTTGAAATGTCTTCTCTGCTCCTAGAAATCAGAGAAAAAAGAAAAACAGATGCTCCAATTGCAAAATCTGTTTATTACTAAACAAATGCTACAAAAGTCCTTGTTTTTTCTTAAGATTCCTCAACCTATTACTGAAATGGGTTATATTTAATTTCTTCCAGGTTTCTGATTTTGTAAATTTATTTATTTTTTATTAAAAAAAGTTTTTTTTATATATCTTTATTGATATCAGAGAGAGGAAAGGAGAGGGAGGGAGAGAGATAGAAACATCAATGATGAGAGAGTCATTGATTGGCTGCCTCCTGCATGCCCCCAAATGGGGATGGAGCCTGAAACCCAGGCATGTGCCCTGACCAGGAATCGAACCCCAAACGCCTGGATCCTAGGTTGACGCTCAACCTCTGAGCCACGCCCGGCCGGTCTGATTTTGTAAATTTATTAAACCAATGAAATAGCTAGTATAATCTGCTGATTAATTCCAGTTAATGCCTCTGCCTAGATTATTTGATCTAGGTTATTGCTATTATAAAAGAGACATGATTTCCTATAAAACAAAGCAACTGTTGGATCAAATTAGGTGATATAATTTGGGGCAGGGTATATTGCAATCAGTGTCCTCAACATCTCTACTCACCATCTCCAGAAATTTGCTTCTGGCTTGCAATAGATAGTTGTGGTTCTTGAGCTATTTAAGCCTGATTAAGGTATTTGCTGTGCATTTGACAGTACACAGTAGTGCAGCATGTCAATTCTCAACTGTCATCATCATGATTAAAAAGGGTAGAAGAGAGTGACCCTTATATGGAACAAGTTATAATAAATAATAAGGATGCCACGAACCTCTAATCCAATCACACAGTTTAGCCAAACTGAATAAAAACTGTAGCAAGATCTTTAACCAAAAAAGTTGCTAAGCAAATGATGCAAGGTTTTCTTATTAACAAAAATTACTTTCTGATGTCCAGCTATGTAGTAAGTATCCTCAATTGTTAGGGGCTCTTGCTATGAATACAAATGAGAAGAATGCAATTTACTTCGGAGAAGCATCCCACATGACCTCCCTGTTAAAGGTTGGCTTATTGGAAGTTTCTTAATTTGAAAAATAATTCAAGTTGAGGGAAGTGGTCCAATAAAAATTCCAGCAAAGGGAAGACTTCGACATAAGAAGAAATGCCTAAACTGGTAGTATTGCTGGGTTAAAAAGCCTTACAGGCATTTTTTTTTTTAAACAGTCCTGACAGGTGTTCATTGGCCCTTTACTAGTCAGTCTTAAGAAGGAGTCAGGTGACAGCAATGAAAGCCATCCTTTCATCCTGAGAACCTCAGAGAGTGTCAGTATGATGTCAAACAACCAGTCTGGCCAACTTATTCATTAAATTGTCTGAGAAATTCTCGTTGTGCCGAGGCCCACTTTTTAACAATGATGAATGGAACAACAACAATAGCAAGAGGGACAACAACCACAGTTAAAAAAACATCAATCACAACTGTTATTAATGTTATGTCCGAGAATCAGATCCCCTATGCGGCGGAAAGACAATCACTCCAGAGCTGATAATGTAACAGCAAAAGGGACTTTTATTCCAGCTAGCTGGGGTTTGGTCGTATCCAAAGCAGTGGAATTCTGACTTGAACCCTGATCTAAATTTACAACAAGCTTATATAGGGCTACAGTGAGCAAGCAATCATTGTCCTTGCAAGGGTTGTAAATTCTTCAGGAAGGGTGGCTCAGGATGTTTCTCAACCACAGGTGCCTGAAGCTTGAGTGCACCTGGTATTTGTCAAACCCACCGGTTTAAGTTAATTCCTGAAACTGCCTCCACCCTCTGCAGTTTACTGAGTCACTCATGTATGCCTTTTGTCCTGCCCCGGGACCTAGGGGCCTGCCTCTGTCTTGGTGGGTCCTCACATTAAGAGTTTACCGTGACCCAGGCACTGTGTTATAAACTTTGCATGGATCACCTCTTTTATTCCTAACACTCCAGACAGACTCTGATACTATTATTACCTCCATATTACAAAAGAGGAAAGGGGTTCAGTGATGTGTTGGCTAGCATGTGGTAGATTTGGGCCTCAGACTCTGGCAGTCTGAACTTCCTTCTTCTCCATTTGTCATATTATCATCCCTCCCTAAATGCAAAGGAGGGACGGATTTTAAAAACTGACTCTAGTTTTAACTATGGAAGAGACTTCTCTTTTTTACTTAAGAAATTCCTAATGTTATTCTGTTTATATAATGATTATCATCCATTCATTTAGAAATATTTATTAAGCCTCTGCTGTGTGCCTGATACTGTTTACTTTAATGAGATAAAGAATAGGATATGGACCCTGACTTTAGAAAATCCTTTGTATGTCTACTGGGTTAATTTAAACTAAGGTGTAACTGATACCACTGTAATGAGCTAATTATTAATAATAGAAAAGGAGTGAAGGGAAGGCCAGACATTATAAGCATGACCATTGGGCAACTTCGCAAGGAAGCTGCAACTTTGTACTCCCTGGGTAGCCACCGGCCCCGTTCCCTGCAGATCACTGGGGGTAGGGGTTCAACAATGGTGCCATAGACACACGCGCAGTGAGTTGGATGACATGGGGAAGATGCCTGCCAGTCAAACCTGGGGACAGAGATCATTAGCCAGAGTGAGTGGGGCCATTGTAAGCCCACCAAAATTGGGGAATACATAATCCCCTAAACAAAGGAGTTTGCTCTCTTGTTGCTCTTGGCTCTTGGCTTTCTTGCATTTACCTGTATGGCCCATGGCCATGAGGACCCCACATGCAATGGAGTAATGGACTGCAGTGGGAAACACAAGCTAAGCTAGCCTGATACTGGGATGGACTCTGCTCCAACAAGGAAAGGAAACTCTGGACACTGGCTCTGATTTTAGCCCTGCTGAAGCCCCAGCTACACTTCTATGACTGGACTAAGGGAAATGGGACCTTGGAACTCAGGGATTTAATTCCACCAAATAAAAATCACCCATTCTCCCATGCAAGTCTCAGAAAATTCTTTTTCTTGGTATATCACAAGAATTCCACTCACATGAGCAACAGTTGGGATAGAGGACCTCTCCCTACTGGTAACAACTATATTCATAAATCTATCTTTTATACATAATCACGGTCTTCATGGTCAATGTGATAATACCCATTGTTTATATGGAGCTTGCTCATAATAAAATATTTCCAAATATATTTTTCCATCTATGTCTTACAATTTCCTATGATGTAGGCAGTGTCAGTTTAGTATCCCTATTTTATGGTTGAGGAACTGATATTCACAAGGGAAGTTCCCTTCACTTGGGTATCCTGAATCTAACTCCTATTAATGAGCTCCAGTCCATCTCAACGACATCTACAGAGGCCTCTCTCATTTTGCTTTTGCTGCTACATATCGAAAGAGATATGAATTTTGCCTTATAAGTAATCGTCCTTGCCTTAAAGACCTTTTATTATATTTATTTCTTTCAGATAGGCCTGATAGAAGTTGGTCTGACTTATAATGATGTTTAGCTACAGTAGCAGGCCCATTTCCACTCATGATTCTGGCTGCCTGCTGAACTGCAGTGTGAGCAAATGAGATAAGTACAGAATATCCCTACACCACTGGCTCCATGCTCTCCTCATATTCAGTCATGAAGACTAATGAATCAGAGATGATTGCAGTGGTAAAAATCCCAATGCAGATTTTTGCTGTCTTTACTAATGAGAGAAAAATATAGTAGACCATTGGCCTACAGGCTCCACATGCGATTCCTTTGTAACTTAGAGTGCATTAAAAAAGCTTCAGTCAGCAAGATAAGTTAATTTTTTTATGACCTTTATAAACTCTTTTAGCCTGTATCTCAGGAGCTTTTCTTAAAGATTAAATTTTTAAAAATCCTTTTAGCTCAGGCCTACACAGCATCTGAGTCTTTTTTGCTTCAAAGTCTACATCCAAAATCTATATAGAAATTCTGTTTGTGACAATTATTGTCAAAGTAATGATTAGGTAACATGTCGTTTTTAGTTTTTACTGTTCTTGCCTCTACGATAGTAATCCAATAGAGCTCACTTCTTCTTGATGTAAAAGTTGTGTAAAGGATGCATCATTCCCAGTAGACTTTGCCTACATTTGCAAATTTTTGAAAAAGCAAATTGAATTGTCACTGGTAGCACCTCTTTCACATGATGACCATTGTGTTAAATGGGGGTAGGTGGCACAGATATCAAGATTTCATTAAAATAAAAAAGAATCCTCACCCATGTATTAATATATTATTGAGTCCATGAGCTTTAGTAGATCTTATGGCACAATTACGCAAAGGTGATGGGTGTAATTTTGCAGGGGGAGGAATGTTAGAGTAATGTGGGGGCTCTTCATTAATGGCATCACAGATTCAGTTTATCCCATGAAGCACATAGTTTCTTCTAACCTCTTTGGTTGTAGGGTATCAGTATCTTTTAAACACTGTTCTTTTGACTGGCTTGATTGGAGACTACAAGAGTTATCCTAGGCATCTGTCACTACTTCTATTACATCCAACCTGCTGACCCAGAAAATCTGTGGTTGACACAATTGATTTCTCTCTCAGATTCATTCAGCATTTATTTTATTTTTGACATCTACCTACCAGGTTCTACAAAACTCAGTTCCTACATCTCTGTGTCAGAGAAACATAGCCCTTTACAAAAGGTGCATATTTGGAGGAGCTGTAACAAAATATGAATCTTGCATAGACTACTTCACTGAAGTAATTGCAATGACTAAGATATATATGGCCCTTGCCAGGCAGCTCAGTTGGTTAGAATGTCGTCTCCATGTGCCAAGATTGCAGGTTTACTCTTCAGTCAAGGCATATACAAGAAGCAACCAATAAATGCATATATAAGTGGAACAACAAATCGATGTTTCCCTCTCTCTGTCTTTTCTCTTTTTCTCTAAAAACCAATTAAAAAAAAAAGATATATATGACCTTTGGTGACTAGGCCACTGAGGACATGAACACCAGCCTCATTAGAGTTTTGCCTTTGGAAGTAACATCATCATCATCATCATCAACAACAAATAATAATAATGATGATGATGATGAAGAGAAAAGAAAAAATAAAATACAGAGAAAAGACTCGAGTCACAGGACTGACTTTTAATCAGTTGACAGTATCAACTCTTAATCTCCGTCTATGTTATGTTCTCTCTCTCCCTCTTGGAATCCCTTCTCCCAGATCTCAGAAAATATCTTGGTTTCAAACTAAGATATACAAACCACATGTTTTAAATAGCTGCTTGACAGTTACCTATTACTTTCCATCTATATCTCTTTGCTACATCATTATATAGAAGGGTTACATGATTTTTTTTTCAAAGTGACAGATTCAAAATTCAGCCTCAATTGTTTATCTTATAAATAGATAGACATCTTCCTGTGAGCTCTAAAATCTAATGATCTGGCTTGATCATGCATCATCCTATGAATTTTGCTGAGAAATGACCAATGGGAAGGAACCTGGAGGTCTGTATAAAATTGCAGTAATGGTTTTTGCTTACTGAATGCACATAGCGAAACAGATTAAATTTATCCCCTTTTATCTCATTAGCTGAGACTTTTCAGCTTGGCCTGAGCCTCAGGTCTACTTAATATTTAATATATTTCATTGTTTTTCTAGTAATCAATATCAATGTTTTATTTTTATTTTTAGTAAATTAATGATTAAATGCAGGGACCACATTTTCTAGAGAAATTCTCTTTTTGGTTTGGCATGGAACAATATAAAATGTTTTGTTAACCATATACATGACCAGACAGAAAGCTCTTAAAAGTGAATATCCTATGTAAATTTCTTCTGATTCTAATAAATATTCTTTCTACTGCACAACAAGAAGTGAGTGAGTGTAATGATTTTGGTGAGGAAGTGGCATCACTGGCTCCATCAAAGATGAAACACTTCCAGGGATCCTGGAGCTGACTTTTACTGTAGTGCCACCATGAAAGATCTGAAGATCATTATTTACTAGAAATAAAGGAACAAGGCAGAAATCGATTGCTACGACACTAGATTTATGTTTCCATTGCTCTCTATATACATCCCTATTTGTCCTAACTTCATGGGGAAGATATTTAATACATAATGGAAGGAGGCTGTTGCTTTTGATTTATTTTTTGTTTATTATTTTTGGCATTCCATGGAGAAATTCTTGAAATCAATACTGTATGTGTGTGTGTGTGCGTCTGAGTATTCTGGGCACAGTGTAGGTTTAAAGGTTCTGAAGGGCTAAGGAAACTTCCTCTACTTGCTGAGCTCTCTTTTAATAAGCAAATCATATTATGCACCCACAGAAGAGTGTTTCTTTTCTTTCTTTACATGTTTAACATGTCATTATGAGAAGAGATAAAAAGGCTAATTTAGCCATAATTATAACACCAAGACAATGCTTTGTAGTATTTAAATGTATAGACTATCTCCCCTTCTCTAGAGCCAATAAAATGACTCTCACTAATCCCAGTTAACGCGTTCTTAGCAAATTATTAGAGAATTAAACTATATTTTAGGTCCATGTGATAGATTAAGGCATAAATACAGAGATGTTATGAAGTTTTAAATTTATTTTGAGAGAATAAGGATGGTTGGTGATGTGTATAAGGCAAGATGGACTCTGTCTTTAAATACCTTACAATTAAGCATTTGTACTTTTTTTGTTGTTGTTAAACCTCACCTAAAGATATTTTTTCCATTGCTTTCAGAGTGGAAGAGAGGGGAGAGACACACACAGAGAGAGAAATATCGATGTGAGAGAGACACATCGCCTGATTGACTCTGACACACACCCAGACCAGTGTGTACGGGGAGTGAACCACAACCCAGGTACATGCCCTTGACTGGGAATCAAACCCTGGACCCTTCGGTGCATGGACCAGTGATCTAACCACTGAACCACACTGGCCAGGTCAGGCATTTGGACTTTTCAAAAAAAAAAACAAGAGCGAGTCAATCAACACTAATTTATCAAAACTCTGTGAACAGGAAACTATATTTAAAAGAATGTGTTTTTCTGTTTCACGAATTTTTGACAGTTGGATAGAAACCCAGAAGGACCGACTGCATGCGAAGAGAATGAAAATAACAAGACTGTTTAATGTATAATAGTAGAAGAGAGCAGACAGACAGAACTGGAATACTTTTAGGGACCTTGGAAAACCCAATGGAGAATATATATATTTAAACCAGATTGTTGTTGTTTTTGAAAACACTGAAAGGATACAGTATTTAAGGCCCAATCTAACATTCAACTAATCCAAAAGGGAATTTATTTATCAGTTGATTATCAGTTTCTACTCCCAAATCTGTGTTTTATGTCTCTATTAGTACTTGTTATGGGACTTCTCTGAATTTTTTTCCCCATTTGTAGAATTTCAGTGCCAGCTGATAAATAAATTCCCTTTTGGATTAGTTGAATGTTAGATGTGAAGGAGCAGACTCCTTAATGAACTTATACCCAGACCCGCCCATGTCCTTAGGGGATATGAGAACTGAAAGGAGAATTAAGGTGCAGAGTGGCTGCTTACCAAATGGCCCTGACTTGACCCTGAGTTTTACCTTCTCATGGATCTGACTTTCTCATGGATCTGCTTAGACTTTCTCTTGGAGTTTTCTTATGCTGAACTTCTCTGACACCTCTTTGCCAAGGGCTCCTATAAAGTCTACCACCCAAGCAAGAACAAACCCTTATACTTGATTACCTCTAACTAAGATGAGGAAGTCTTGGTTTTCAAAATTAGGTCAGCTAAAGACAAAAGGGAAATAGAGAGAATTTAAGAAGTTGATATGAGAAAGGATGGGTTTCAACCCTATCATAACAAACATGTTCCCAAGTCTGAGATTTTGCCTCAATACGTACCTTGTCATCTAAGAAAATTACCTCTAGTCACAGAGAGCAGGTGAACCTTTATTTAATTTTTTCCTGACATCTGGATTTCTAGTTGTTGACTGGTGGCCCCATTATCTCCACCATTCCAGAACTGGTTCTTGGCAATATTGTCCTTTTTTTCCTGGTCGAAAACAAGAAAAATTTTTGAATTGACTATTTTTTCCCCATTAAAAATTTTTTAAATTGAATTTGTTGGGGTGACATTGGTTAATAAAATTGTATAAGTTTCAGATGTACAATGCTATAATACATCACCTGTATATTGTATTGTATGTTTGCCATCCAAAGTCAAATCTCTTTCTATCACCATCTATCTCCGCTTTACCCTCTTCTGCCTCCCCATGCCCTTTCTCTCTTGTAATCGCCACACTGTTGTCTGTGTCTATGAGTTCATTTGTGTTTTTGCTTAATCTCTTCACCTTTTTCACCCAGCTCCCCAATGCCCCCCCGACAGTTGTCAGTCTGTTCTCTGTATCTATGAGTCTGTTTCTAGTTTGTTTGTGTATTTTGTTCATTAGATTCCACATATAAGTGAACTCATACAGTATTTGTTTTTCTTTTACTGGCTTATTTCACATAGTATTATACTCCCCAGGTTCATCCATGTTGTCGCAAAAGGTGAGATTTCTTTTCTTTCTTTCTTTCTTTCTTTCTTTCTTTCTTTCTTTCTTTCTTTCTTTCTTTCTTTCTTTCTTTCTTTCTTTCTTTCTTTCTCTCTCTCTCTCTCTCTCTCTCTCTCTCCTTCCTTCCTTCCTTCCTTCCTTCCTTCCTTCCTTCCTTCCTTCCTTCCTTCCTTCCTTCCTTCCTTCCTTCCTTCCTTCCTTCCTTCCTTCCTTCCTTCCTTCCTTCCTTCCTTCCTTCCTTCCTTTCTCTCTCTCTCTCTCTCTCTCTCTCTCTCTCTCTCCTTCCTTCCTTCCTTCCTTCCTTCCTTCCTTCCTTCCTTCCTTCCTTCCTTCCTTCCTTCCTTCCTTCCTTCCTTCCTTCCTTTTTTTTCTCTTTTTTACGGCTGAGTAGTATTCCATTGTGTAAATGTACCACAGCTTTTTTTCTCCACTTGTCTACTGATGGGCACTTGGGCTGCTTCCAAGTCTTGGCTATTGTAAATAACACTGCAATGAATACAGGTGCATATATTCTTTCACATTAGTGTTTCAGACTTCTTCAGTATATCCCAGAAATAGAATCTCTGGGTCACAAGGCAGTTCCATTTTTAATTTTTTGAAATTACTCCATACTGTTTTCCACAATGGCTACACCAGTCTGCATTCCCACCAACAGTGCACTAAGATTCCCTTTTCTCCACACCCTCACCAGCACTTGTTTGTTGATTTGTTGATGGAGTCATTCTGACAGGTGTGGGGTGATATCTCATTGTGGTTTTAATTTGCATTTCTCTGTTGATTAGTAATGTTGAACATCTTTTCAAATGTCTTTTGGCCATCTGTATGTCTTCTTTGGAGAAGTGCCTATTCAGGTCTTTTGTCCATTTTTTAATTGAATTGTTTGTTTTCTTGCTGTTGGGTTATATAAGTTCTTTGTATATTTTGGATATTAACCCTTTATCAGATGTATCATTGGCAAATATGTTCTCCTATACAGTGGGCTCCCTCTTCATTTTGTTAATGGTTTCCTTTGCTGTGCAAAACTTTTTAGTTTTATGTAATCCCATTTATTTCCTTTTTCTTTTGTTTCCCTTGCCCAAGGAGATATGTCATAAAAAATATTGCTAAGAGAAATGTCTGAGATTTTACTGCCTATGTTTTCTTCTAGGATTTTTATGATTTCCAGTCTTACATTTAAGTCTTTAGTCCGTTTTGACTTTATTCATGTGCATGTTGTAGGAAGGTGTTTCTAGTTTCATTTTTTTTTGCACGTATCTGTCCAGTTCTCCCAACACCATTTATTGAATTGACTGTCTTTACCCCATTGTATGTTCTTGCTTCCTTTGTCAAATGTTAATTGACCATAAAGTCATGGGTTTATTTTGGGGCTTTCTATTCTGTTCTATTGTTGTATATGTCTGTTTTTATGCTGGTACCATGCTGTTTTGATTACTATGGCCTTGTAGTATAGTTTTATGGCAGGTAGTGTGATTCCCCCAACTTTGTTCATCTTTCTCAAGATTGCTATTGCTATCTGGGGTCCTTTGTGGTTCCATATAAATTTTTGGAATATTTGCTCTAGTTCTGTGAAATATGCCATTGGTATCGGTAGGGATTGCATTGAATCTGTAGATTACTTTGGGTAGTATGGACATTTTAATGATGTTAATCTTCTTATCCATGAACATGGTATATGCTTCCACTCATTTGTACCTTGTTCAGTTTCTTTCTTCAGTGTCTTATAATTTTCTAAGTACAAGTCTTTTACATCCTTGGTTAAATTTATTCCTAGGTATTTTATTTTATTTTATTTTATGCACTTGTAAATGGGACTGTTTTTTTAGTTTCTATTTCTGATAGTTCATTATTGGTGTATCAAAATGCAACTGATTTCTGGATATTTATTTTGTACCCTGCTGCTTTACTGAATTCGTTTATCAGTTCTAGTAGTATCATGTCATCTGAAAATAATGACAATTTTACTTCTTCCTTTCTGATTTAGATGCCTTCTGTTTTTTGACTCTTAATTCTGGTCTCTTGTCTGAGAGACCCTTGACTGATGGTTGTTGACCATAGTCAACTCTGTCCTCAAAGTATGATAATTCCATAGCAGTATATTAGTCAATAAACTTACCATTAGTGATAATGGGAGAATACTTTTTCACACAGTGCCGTTGTGCTAGATATAGAAGTCCAAAGAACATTAGGAAAATGTATATGGAGTTTAGGGAAAGGAATTACATATTCAGGACTTGTCAGCATATAGATGTAAATCAAAGTGATTGGCGTGGTTAAGATTTCCCTTGAAAAGTATTAGTAATAAAATTCAGTCAGAGGACAAATCCTGAGAAATAACAACCATAGTAAGGATAAGGGGATTCATGGAAGAAGACTGAGAAGGCAGAGTTGAGCAAGTAGCAGTGTTGTAGAAACTGTGTACTAAACACTACATTGAGGTCAGGCAGGATCAGGATTTAAAATGTTCCCTGAGTTGGCCTCAAAAGGTAATTGGTAACCTTTGCATGAACAGTTTCTAGGACTATGTAATAACTGTAACTTTGCTTGGGTATGCTTAAAAAATGACAACTGCTTGTGCTTGTAACTTTCTTTATCAAAGTGGCTCCTATTTGAAAATCAGGCAACATTTTTAGCTAATATATTTCTTAAACAACTTTTTTCAACATCCCCCCAAATTAGTGCACTTTTGGGGGAGAGGCAGAAGAATCATGTTCCTTTTTAAGAGTGAAGGAAAGAGTTGAGTAAGAAACATTGATATGCTCTATTTTGGCAACTGCAACAAAAATCTCCACTGAATTTTGAAAATGTTTGCTTGTCCACTAAAAGTGGTTTGAGGGGCAGAAGTTTAGAACATGATGTAGCCCTCCACAGACTAATATTTATCAGTTTAACCCTACCCTCCAATGGTGCAGTTTGCACACACTCCTATGTAGTTGGTCATGCCTGACTTCTGCAGCTTCCACTCATTCAGGATGAGGGTATTTGTTTTATCACCCACTAGTCCCTAAAGTTTGATTTGTATGCCTAGAGACACTCTTTATGTTATATTTTTATCATGGATGTTATTAAAACTAATAGTTACCAAATACTAAGTATTTACTATGTACTATACCTTGCAATAAGTATATTACATGGACTGTTTTATTTGATTCGCACACACAACTAACGTATGGGAAGTGTTAGCCCCATTTTATGGAGTAGAAAACTGAGATCTGTCACACAGCCACTAGGTGGCAGAATAGGGCCTTGAATCTGGGTATCTCTGGTGTGGAAATTCTTGGTCTTAATCACTATTTATACTACTCTCTAGTTATTTGTATAATCAACTGTTAATATATTGTTCCTTACACTTTAAGTTTTGGTGCTTAACTTGCAATTGCAATTTTGTTCTTAAGTTGTGCATGCGTTTCCATTAATCTTAATAAATAATTGAGATGCTTATTAGGAAGATCTTAGGTACTCAATTACTTCTTGAAATGCCAAGCTAATAGTAATGGAACATGACATGATATATTAAAACATTCTGGAAGCCAAATTCCAAATTCAAAACAATCACATTTTCTAAGAAACAAAATGACAGTTACTAGTATTTATTTTAGCAAATAGGAAATTCCAAATTCCTTCTTCTATTATTTATATTACCATGTGTAAGATTCTATTCAATAAAAATATTTTAAAAAAATGCTCTTTAATAGACATTAGAACATATTGGTTGTGCACCCTACCCCATTTTAAGCACTAAAATAGCTCAACTGGAAATATATTGTGTGACCCCCATCATTTTCTATTCCCTGATTTAGATGTTCAGTGAGAGAAGTTAAAAGTTTTAAGGAAGAGTGGTACTTAAACACATCTAAGTAATGGAAATGAGGGAATTTCTGAATTTACTAACTTTTTCAAATGTGCCCCTCATGTGGATTTGAGAGATAAAGGTGTATTTGTTGGAAAATAAGACCTCGCAGGCCAAATGCGTAAATCACAGCCTAAACCTCAGTAGGTAAAGAAAAGCTATTAAAGCAGAGTGTTGACCAGAGTCCCGCTAACTAAACACAGTGTACAGTTCTGTCTGGTGTGAGTCCCACCTATTGGGAGTGCATCGGTTCTCCTTTGAACCATGCAATCATCATTTTTTAAACCTGCATTAAAAGAGCCTTATACATCTTAGTCACACACAATAAAAGAAAAGTTGCCCTGACTTTATACAGAATCAATAGACAATGTCTTCTGAATAAAAATCAGGGCCATCTAGGAAATACGATTTTCCCCTGCATTCACTTTCTTTGTATCCTTCATCAAACCCTGCACCTCCAACTGTTACTGTAGGTCCTCCTTTGTCTACAGTACAGTTGCTCTCTTGAAAATCTCTTTGAGTTAGAGGCAAATCAGCACTAGGACTCCGGGACTCTGATCAAAGCATAATGACTGGGTTCAGAACCCCCCAAACCTCTGAAACCCACCAAAAGCGGACAGGGAACAAAGCCCATGTTTCCCTGTAGAGTGTGCTGATGGGTACCGGAGGGTGGACATGAGGGGGCTGCACCGGCAGGTGCTTACCAGCAGTGTGGAGGATCTCTCTGCTGCAGGCTAGAGCCCTGCTGCTCGTCAAGCTCCCAGTAGATGTGAACAAACCTGTCACGTTGTCTGTTCTTTCCGAGTCTTTGCCACATGTGGGGTGTTCTCAGGCTGCCAAGCTCTGAAAACACTACCATTGGGTTCCTCCATTTATCAATAACACTTTATAGCTGATATACAGCTTTCTGGAGAAGAGCAGGAATTCACTGAAGCCTAACAGTGCAGCCCCACAAAGGTTTGCTCCAGGACTGGGATCGATGTCATCAGTGAAATTTATGGGAACGCCATGAAATCCTCTGAGAGGCAGTGGCATTCTCTGCAACCTTTCTTGGATCCCATCAATTATGGTTTAATAAGGTCTTTCCTGCCGTAGGGAAAGGCTTTCATGCCTTCGCCGCCTCTCTCAGGTGTACCTGTATCAATAAAAACAGCTGTTTCTTCATCTCCGGTGTGTTTCCTGAGAGGGAGGTGTCAGTGGCTTCCTTGACTACCTGTCTGGATTCTCGTGAGTCTCTGTGGTTTCTCTCTCGGGGTCTATTTGCTCAGTGAACCTAAAGGGCCAAACACTAGCTCCTGAGATATGGGATAAAACAAAACAACTTATCCATAAAACATTTCACATTCCCTGCATGTTTCAAACCTATAAAATGGGCACATCTGACCGAGTATGACAGCAAAGTATGTTTATGGAAACAACCGAGGCTCTGAAGGAGAGGAGTAGATTGCGGTGTGCTGGGTATGGGCTGACTTTAAATTTTTGGCTCCCTCAACAGGGGTGGGCCTGGGGTGCAGAACTGTCAGTTCTGGAGCCTTTGACTCCTTTAGTTCAACCCCGAGGTTGACTTCGGCAGGTACTTACCCCCGAAGGGCTCTCTTTGAGAGCATGGCCTGTGGTTCGTTCTTAGAGTTGTTGATGGGATTCCAGCTTCCCTGAAAGAACACTCAGTCCCTCAGGAAGGACAGATTTCACTCCCATGGTGCACACATACAATGTACGCTCACACATCCACCTTTATACACACGCTTGTGCTCACACACAATATCCACACACATACGTGTGTATGTATTCCCATGAGTTTTAGGAAAGACATTTTAGGAATGTTACACTTCAGGAATAAGATATGATTACTTGTCATACTTCTCTGGATGACTAATGCTTTATTTTCTTAACATGATCATCATAGCTTTAGGTCAGTAATGGGCTGCAGACAGAAGCCAGGCTTCCTTCTAAGACATCTTTGATTCAAAAGGATGTCTCAGACTATGCAAAGCAGGCTTCTGAGGCAAACTCTAGTGAATCCCCTCCTGACAACTTTTCCTCTCCCCTCAAGATGGGGAGAGCAAATTATAATTGGGTTTGAAAGGGATGGGTAACTTACCTGGTCCCTAGGGTTTTGACAGCCTCTTGTTGTAGTGCCCACTGACTGGAGGGCTGACACAGCTCATTTCCCAAGCCTGGATTTACTGTGATCCCTTGTCACATCTCTGTGATGAGGGAGGAGGGAAGGGAATTTTCATCAGTGCAGTGAATACTTGTAGTAGCTCCCAGTAGTGACCCTCTAGTGTGTGTGTGCATGCATGTGCACACACACACACACACGCACACACACATGCACACTGATAGATCCGTATCTATTGTCATCAATATATAGAGCAGTTTTTCTATAAGTGCCAAAGGGAATTTGGAAGACCTCCTTTTAATTTCCCCTATTTATTTTTCTTTGCTCAATTTTGATTGTGTTTTATATACAAAGAAGGAAGGAGCATTGTGACACAGGTGTGTGATAGGGGAAGCCAACGGGCACATTCTAAATAAATAAATCATGAGGGTGTTGCCCTCTGAAAGTGTGTTGGGCCCTCTGTACATATTTTATTATTTGGATGCAAGGGGGTGCTATTGAATGATATGATGGAAACACTGTGGATGAATGAGTAGCATTGCATATTTATCAAATAACCTGTCTAAAGAGTAACAAAATGCTTCCAATTTTCTCTATTGGATAATAAAACAAAGTCAACAAATTAAATTCAAAGCATTCAAAATTATATTAGCTAAAATCAGATTATTGGTTACCTGGGATCAGATGTGGACTAGGGATTGGGATTAACTGCCAAGGGGTGACATGAAGGGTAAGGGCACCGCCTGTATCTGGATTGTGGTGGTGGTTGCCCCATAACTCACCAAACTGCACACCTAATATGAATGATTTTATTATATGCCAATATCTCAATTAAAAAGTCAACAAAGAAATTCAAAAAATTCAAATTGCAATTCGGAATTCAAAATACCTAGACTGAGTGCTAACTTTAAAAAATTGAATCCTAAAAAAATATTACGATAGGGATGTTTTTTCAAAAATGTATAACTAGATGAGAGTTTTCCTTATGAAATATTGTTTAGGTGTAACTGATACCACATGTGGATGGTAGGATTATTAGTCCTCTCTGGGCACACAGAAGTCTACCCTTCTCAGCTCCTTTGCAGTAGCTGGGGCCTTGTAACTGGTTCCGTCCAGCGGAGTCTGAGTGGATTTGACGTGTGCATGGGGAAAGCCCGTGCATGATGCTCCAGCGCTCTCACCTTCTGCCTCTGCGGTACTGGAAGTTGGACATTGAGATGTGGTGAGAAGAGGGAGTCACTCTCAGCCGGGGACACTGGCTTCTTGGGACAGAACCCCTTTACCAAACTGCTCTGGACATGTAGCACAGCAAAAAACGAATTTTTGTTATGTTAATCTATTGAGATTTGGGGGGGGCGGGTATTTGTTACTGCAGAATAACATAGCCTCTGTCGACTAATGCAAAATCCTCAGAGTTTAATGACCACGGGCCCCTTTAAAGGTTGTCTCGCTGGAGAGTCTGGATTTTGACACACTGCTCCTAGTAGGCATGGTGGATAGAAGAGGAATTCAGGCGATGACTTTCTACTTCGTAATTCACACTTGAGAAGAAAGAGACTGGGCAATAATAACCTGAATAGTCATTTCTGCTATGTTCTTACTCTCTGGGTGTTCTGGGATATTGTGAGATTTTCTGATACCTTCATCAGAGACAGGATTTACCTGAAGATCTTGAACTCCAGATTAAAATGTATACCTATGAGAACAGTGCTCCCTAAATAACACAGAGCATATAAGACAGAGCGGAGAACTTATCCACTGACCTAGGATTCAAGCTGCAACCCACTTGTTTATCTTTTCCTTGCACTCTGTGCATTCTACAAACCTTACCTCTACCACTACTGTGTTACTTTTCACCATTTTATATCTTTAGCAGATAGGGTCCCATTTCTTACTATGTAAATGAGTTCTTAGTCCTGTTGGTATCGCCTTATGTTTTACTCCAGCAATTTTAAGTGTGTCAGCTGATGAAATCTCTTTAGTACAGCTCCAAAGCCACATTACTGTTAGTAAATGTTTAAATGTTTTAAAAGAATTTGTTGTGGAAGAGGCACTGGCCTTTTTGGAATATAACTAAAGAACCAGTTCAACAAATTGCTAGTAGTAGTTAACTCAGTAAACCCAGTGAGAAAGTGTATTTATCAGAGGGACATGGAGAAGTATGTAGTGGGTTTCCCTGAAACATAAGAACGGAAAAGATAGAGTCAGAGGCAGTCAAGTGAAGAAAAATACTTTTCCAATGAGTGCTGTGGTTGCTCTGCTTGTCTCACGAGGGAAGCAGGAAAGGAGATGGAGGAGAAACCTTTTTCCCATTGAATCCCTTCTCACTTTGGGCAAGAAGCGGAGCACTAGGCAATGATTTAGAAAGCTCAGGTGGAAGAGGGTATAGGGGGGATAAATGGTGGTGGGAAATAATAAAATTTTAAAAAAAGAAAGCCCCCCCCCCCAGAGCTACAGGACTTTCAGTGTGTGCGTTTATGTCTATATTCCCATATTCCCTCTTCTCGTGCAGGGGTTTGAAATAAGGAGTGGGGATGCCTTCGAGTTGACAGACCTCTGCAGCTCCTGCCTTAGCTCATTCTGGCGTTGCTTCCTATTTAGTGGTCACATTCATGCCAAGTCTCACCGCAACACATTTACAGCACTCGAGTCAGAGTTTCTCTGTTGGTGCTTAAATATCGCTGCATACTACCCAAAAATCTATTTAACTAACTGTAACTTTTTATAAATTAGCCTCAAGTGTGTGGATCTGAAGCATAGCATACGCAGGGCTCAGAGTGACTTGTGCAGTGCCTGGGAGAACAGGAGGGTGACCACTGTGTGTTCTTCCTCAAAGTCAAGGCAAGAGTTTGTCTTTTATTAATGAATCTACAGTTTGCACAGCAAAGAAAGAAGTGAAAAAGCCATTAGGAGCTGTGTTGTGAGAAGTAAGAATTGACAGTGTTTAACAGAGGGAGGTGGGGGAGGAAAGGGGGGGGAGGACATCAGGAATATGGGTGGAGATGGGAAAGGGCTGCTGGAGGGTCTTTCTCCAACAGTGTAAGCATATCAGCTGCAGCAAACAGACAAACCCAAAAAGTAATGTTTAATATTTTGTTATAATTTGGGAGAGAGAGAGATCCTAGAAAGTTTCAGCATAAGAGAAAACTGATTTGGGGTAAATATAAATGATTAATAATCTAAGCTTGAAAAAGAGCAGTTGATTTTTTTAAAGTAAACTATTTTTATCATTTTAGTTAGATATATTTAGCGAAAGTTAAAAGGGATTTCTAGGTTTACTTTGTTAAATTAATTAAGCAAGGAGGCCATTAGACTGAGGTGCCTTTAATGCATTAGCAGCCCACATAAGCAAACCCAAACCTAAGCCTGTAAATGCCTCAAGGTTAAGAAATTGAAACCTAAGGACAGCCAGTCAAAAATGGCCAACTAGGCTTTCCCATATAAAGCGACCGCTTAAGCTAGAGCCAATCAAAAAATTGCTTTGCCTTTGCCTCTTGTCTAGAAAAGTCTTTCTTCTGTTGGTGGGATCCTTCTAGCCACCTCCTGTTTGGCACTGCCCGATTCGAATAGATTTTTGCTCACATAAACTCTTATATACCTCGGTTTATCTTTTAACAATTTATAACCCAGTTCCCTAGTCTGATTTTTCTAAGAAGGTCCTAGTTTGGTTAACTGAGTTCTCCTAATAGGGACTTCTCCTAACCTTTGTGTTGGGAGAGAAACCCTCAATATTCCTTAATTTATAGAGTGAAATACATGTTTTGAGTTTCAAAATATTTTGTTAAGTCTCATATGCAGTTTTAAATTGCACCTCTTACTGTGCTTCTTTGTTCCTCATTTTATTCAGCCTGGAAAATAGCAACTTGTTTTTAGCCTAATAAAAGTAAGGATGAAGGATGTGGTTCAGGACTGGAAAAGCCTGCGGGAGCCTCCTTAAGCCTCTGTCAGTCAACTAATTCTCAGGCAGCTTCTCACCCACTTCCAGCTTCCTTCCTGTGCCCGCAGGTCTTTAATCCACACTCTGCCCATTCCCAGCTGCTACCGCCCATGTTTCAGGCCGACTACACAAGAGATTCTCTTCTCTCTCCTTGCCATACTCCATAGCAAGTATACTGGAATTTTTCACTTTAGGGTTTTAGTTTTAATCTCTATGAAGAAACAGAAGCACAGCCCTGGCCAGTGTGACTCCGTTGGTTGGGCGTTGTCCCATGCACCAAAGGGTTCATGGTTCAATTCCTGGTCAGGGCACATGCCCAGGTTGCAGGCTCGATCCCCAGTCAAGGGCATGCAAGAGGCAGCCAACTGGTTTTGCTCTCACATCGATGTTTCTCTCTCTGTCTCTCCCTCTTCCTTCCTCTCTCTCTAAAAATCAATAAAAAGTCTTAAAAAAAAAAAAGAGAGAAATAGAAGCACAAAAAGAGCAAATGAGAAAACACAGCATTCTCCAATCTTGTAAGCCTTCACAGTGCTTGTTCATGGCCTGTAGTCCTACACTTGATTCCTTTGATGTAATTGCAGAAGCATCTGGTGCTGGAAGCCTCCTGATGGTCTTCAAAGCCTGCCCATCTAAGTTCAATGTGAGATCAAGCTGCCCCGTTGTAGCCCTAGAGAGATGTGGGTTGTTGCCCTTCCAGAGCCCAGGGAGAGTCTCAGTCCTTTCCAGAATCTGTACCCTAGTGTTCCTATCCACTCTGTTCTTCTGCTCTGCTCTGTGACCAGGGCCCTTGTGGGGTTGGCTTCTAAGGATCTCAGCCATTATTACAGCCTTTGCCAAGGCCTCCTTGCCCCCCTGGGAGGTTTCCTTAGCGGAGAGCAGAGGAAGGCCCCTGGTTCTTTTGCATGTATCTCTTACCTTTGGGAATTTTTCTGAGTTTCAGACCAATCTGCATTGATCCAGAAGTTTCTTTTGCTAAGCTCCTATAGCATTCCTTTCTTTTACCTGACTCTGACTGGCCATCACCACAGCATAGTGTATTGATCAGGTAGTGCAAGCCAAGCATTGGGCTAGGCACTTTACATCAGTTATAAATGTCCTTTTGATTTTGATTGCTTTGCATCCAGTAAGCTCATTGATAAGGCTGATGGTACCCTTAGTATAAGCAGGTTTCTCCATATATTATTCCAAGCAAACATTTGAGCATTGTCTTTAGAATGGCTGTGAGATCCCAAAATTGTTTTTATAGTCTTTATAGACTAATTTTCATAATACTAGCAGATTTGTCCTTTTTCTCACTCAAAGAGCTCACATATTTTTTCGACTTTTCAGTAAGTTTTGGTTCCAAACCCAAGGGAAACAACCAGTTCATAGGGTTCTTGGAGAAATGGCCTGAACCCATTGAGCGATTTAGCTCAGAGGTTCTCAAACTTTAATGTGCATCGGAATCATTTGGAGAGTTATTGCAAATGCAGATTTCTTGGGCTCCACCCTGGTGATAATAATTAAATAGACCTGGGGTCATGCCCAGGAATTTGTTTTTCGCTATCATCCCAGATGACTCTGATGTAGGTGATATGGGACTACATTCTGATTTGACCTTTTTGGTCTGGTTCTCGCCTCTGTTCACTACCTTGGGCTCTCTAATGGTCACCACTTTGATGTCCCCATTCAGTTCTATTAGACATACTAAGTTTATACAAGCCAGTGTAGACATGGAAAAACTACTCTAGGCATAGTTTCCACCAAGGAATAGAGGCTTTCTCTCCTCCATCCCACAAATGTTTTCTAACACTCAAAGCGGTGAGTCAAGTATCTGGAGGTGAAAGAATTTTTAAAAATGATTTGTAAAGAAAGCACTGTTCAAGCCAACAGGTATTAATTTTATTTATATTAAAATATCGAATGTGCACTCATTAGAATTGTTTAATTACATACATTATATAATTCACATACACAAAATGTACAGAGAATAATACTGTGTAAAATAGACACATATGAACTCATACTTCTGTATTAACACATTAACATTTCACCATATTAAAAAATTATTTAATATCCATGTTTTAAAACATTTACCACGTGTTCTTATCTCTAAACAGTGAATAGTATTGCTTTGAGCACTTACAAATTTTACATAAATGGAACACTATATATTTCCCTTTGTAGATTTTTAAAAAAATCAACATTGGTTTTGATATTTTGTTGCTCCACATAAACCTAATTGAGTTACTTCAACTTCTCTGTGGTATTTTCTTTTACAGAGCATCATTCTTCTTATTGATGGTTATTAGGTACTAACCTTTTTTTTCAGCTATTAAAAATATTTTTGAATCACACAGGTGTGCTAGAGTTTCTTTAGGTTCCATCACCTAGATGTGAATTTCTGTAAGACCTGTGTATTCATAATTTTAAAATCGAACATTTAAAATAAAAGCTAAAAGTAATCATCACACAACTAAGTCTTTTTGTTATATTTTATTAAAAAGTCACATTAAAACAACCTCCTTTTTGATACTCTCTAATTTATCTACTCTTCATTCTGTCCAGGGAACTCTTCCAGAGCTGTCATCAATGGGCACGCATAATTTTTTCTTCTATTGTTTTCACTTAACATAATTGCATATAAATATTTCATTCATTTGACCCATTTATTCAATAAATGCTTAATTAGTGGCTCCCCTGGGCCAGGCTAGCTCCTGAAGACAGAGACAGAAATCCTGGCTTTGTTGAATCTTTTATTAATTTCACATAATCACATAAACCATAATTTTATCATTAGGAAACAAGTAATATTACATGATATTAATATGGCATGATTTGCTTATTGAATTCCTCAGGGAACTGTGTTTATTTTAGACATGTATACATGCATGACATCTATGTTAGAATTAAGGACTGAATTTGACTAGTGTGATATTAAAGTGGAGCATGTGTCTCTTTAATGCTTAGATTGACTTAAAATAAGCCAGGTCTCAGCTGTTATTAAGTCCATGCTTCCACTTTTCTCTCCATTCACCATCTGCAACTCAGCTTAGAATCCAGGCTATTAGAGAGCTAACAGATCTGAACTTTGGAGTGGGTTTGAGCACTGGCTCCTTGGCTTGCAAGATACATGAACTTGGGCAAATTAATGAACCTCCTTGTGTCTCAGTTTTCTCTTCTGTAAAACAGGGATAAGAATACATTCCATTGACAGCTGGGAAAATCCTTAAAACAGTGAGGATTGGCTCCAGTTCTGCAGTAAAGCTCTGGATTTTAAAAGTCAGATTTATCTTTCTAAAGCAAGCTACCTGAGGGATGTATTGAGAGATTGAAAATAAGGCAAAAAGAGGCCTGAGGGAGAAAAATCTGTTTTCTTTGCAGGGAGTTGGGGGTTCACTGAGCTACATCAAGCTCAGTGTCTGGGGCTTACCTGAGCTGTGCACCATTGGTCCCCTCTACCTGATGTCCGCTTGGAGCTCTGACTTCTGTGACTCTAGGAAGAGAAAGAGCCTGACAGACAGGTATATGCACACACACACACACACACACACACACACACACATCTACGCACAGATGCACATGGGAGAGAGGGGAAGATGGTTAAAGAGGGGAACCACATCAAGAAGTTATTGCTAGTGAGAAAAAATCCATCCATTGGAGTATTTTACCTAATAGCACAGCAGGTTGTTTCTAAAATGTAAAAATTAATCAATTAGGTCTTTAGGCTCCTCTCACTACATGTAAATACAATGGCCATTGGTTCACACACTCAGGCCGAAGAATCTAACTTGGAAGAAAGTATAAAGTAACAACCAATCTTAACGTAGCCGGTTTCGAACGTCCTTCTTTAGAAAATGCTCACTGTCACCCATTGTCTCTTCCTCCCCCTCTCTCCCCCTTTTTCCCTTCTCTTTATTCTTCCAGGTCAGAAAAACTTCTAGCTATGGGGGAAATGAAGTAACATAAATGTGTCTGCCTCTATTCCTTCAAATTGCTGTTTAAGTTCAGCTCAGATATGAATCAAATACATGGTGCTAGAAAAGAGTTAAGACGTGTTCTGAATTCAGTGGGCTCCTATGAAGTCACTGATTAATATAATTAAAAGCCTAAGTTAATTGCATTACTTTCCATTAGCCTCCATTGTATACGTCCCTTCCAAGGACCAGACTGCCCATCCCTGCAGGGCTCTGGTTCCACGTTTATCCCAGTGAGATGGCTGCTTTCGAAACCGAACCTTTCATCAATCCCCTATTAATTAGCTAAACGCCGCATCGGATTATGCACTCGTGCCTGCCAGCGAGGCGTGAGCAGCCGGGGAGCCGAGCTCGGCTCTCTTGGCTCTTCCTCCAGCCCGGTCATTGGTATTCCAGGACAAGTCAGCTTACTGTAATTTGAAATTGGTCTGCTGTCCCATTAGGAATCTGCCCGATCAATATCAAGTGAATTAGAGTTTCAGTGATCTGATTAACTCCCCATTATTTTCTACCCTGGCTGATTTAGAATGCATGATGAGACAATATTCCAGTTTCTTTGCTTTATCCCAGTTTAAGTGAAATATAGACATCTAAGGAAGCAGTGCCTGTGCATTTGATTTGGCTCAGCTGTAATAAAGTCAAACACCATGAGTATCTCCCTCATCAAGGCAGTCTTAAGTGACTGAGGGCTGCCTCCTGCACACCACGGGAGGAGCTGTGAGTGACAAGGGGAGAAATAGGTACGCTGCTCGTCTCTCTTCTTTTCGGCTCCCTCTTCGAATGGGCTCCTCTAAGGCATTTAACAGAGTGGTTTAGTTATTTGTCATATGATCAACATTAGCAGCTCTGGGTCATGTGGTTGGAAGGCAGACTATTATGACAATAAGGTAACTAAATGTTGTATCCTGATGACTGGAAACAAGCTTTGTAGCCAGTCAGGCCAGGGCCAAGGGCTTGCTGCCCTTGGGGAAAATGATTGGTGCTTGCGGGAGTGTATTTGGCCTCCTGGGCAGGAGGACTATTTTCATGCCCTGACTCAGGGCTTCAGAGAAATCTGAATAGACCTCAGTAAGTCAGTGTTTAGCTCCAAGAGGCTCAGAATTCAAACTGGTAGAAAACATAGCATCTGAAATAATGTAAACAATGGAACTACATTTTAAAGAAATGCAGTTGTATTACTTCCTCATATGTTTGAATTAGCTTGGCCAAACATTTTCTGGTAGAGGTTACTATACTTCCTCATATGTTTGAATTCGCTTGGCCAAACATTTTCTGGCAGAGGTTACTAAATAATTTATCATTATTTTTTTTCAAGTGTGGGATTTGTAATGGGATTATCAATTGCTTTAATGTCCAAATACTTTAAAATAAAAGCAGTATACTTTTTAAATAGATCTGAGCTATAATAACACAGCACAATATTTTTTTTTACCAGTGACCCAAAAAAGACTCAGAATGGCTTGTGTGTGATTATAAGTGATAACTCGTTAATATGGCCCACGCTAAGTATCATCCTATCTTCCTCTTGAGAATTATTTAGAAATTTAGAATATTCTTTGTGCATGGATGAAGACATTTGACCCAAGATGATATAATATGATCTGCTAGCTAGTTATATAAACACCTGGGTTGGAAATATAGATGTGTAGAATGGAGTGACTTGGCATTGACAGATGTTAGCTTGATGAGAGGTTTGGTCAGCCTAAGGTCTTAAGAGCTACATTGGTCTTCCCAACTATTGATCATTACAGAACTGAACGTTTCTAAATATCTTTTGTGTTTTGTCTTCCAATTATGGTTCACACAAGCTAATTAGAGCAACATTATCATGGGGATTTACAAAGAGAAATAAGGTATAAAGTATCCCAGATCAAAACAAGAGATTATTCATCCTGGGTTTGAATCCTGCTCTTTACAGATCGGTTACTTTATTTGCCTCTTTAAGCCACGGTTCTTTACCTCAATAAAATGGAAATCAGTACTGTAAACATTACAGGATAGTCTTGTGGGTTAAATAAGGTAATATATGTGAAGGATTTAGCCCATAATAAAGGCTCCAAGCTTGTTAGCTTTTTCTTCTTCTTTCCCTCCACATGTTCAAAGAACCTGTGAGAACACATTGCATGCCAATCTCTACTTTAAAATATTCCACTTAAAAAATCTTAAATTGAAAAGGAAAAGCAGTCTCAGGATAAATGAGTTGTATCAGATATTTTTTTATGCCCATGGTTTAATTGGAAGATTACTGGGATATTTCTAGTGCTCTCTAATATCTCAAATTTCTCACCTGGGAACAATTGAAGTTACATAAATAAATGATTCCAACTGTACCTAAAAGTAGAATGACCAAAAGCTCTAACTGATTATTAATACAAAGCCAACTCTGAGCCTGTCTGGTGGAGGAAAGGACCTGTGAGGGCTCAGAGGCTCTGGGCTCAGCAGGACCGTTTTCAAGTATTTCTGATCTTCACCATGTTTATTAGTTCCCATCTTCTGACATATTCTGACAATAGACCTAGTCCTTTCTTGGTTTGAATTGTGTATTTTTATTACATAGATTAAAGTAGAATGTTCTTCCATTGCGTTTCTGGTCAGTTAAATCTCTCAAGCTTTTATCACATCTACTTCTGTTTTGGTTTTGGGGTGTTTTTTTTTGTTTTGTTGATTAATTATTTTGTTACATGTAAAGTGTACCATTTACTTTCCCCAAATAAATATTATTATGTTGATTTCAGTCAATCACTCCAGTTTGTTAACATCTTTTTGGATATGTATTATATTGTTTACATAATTATCTTTCTAGCCTAGGGTTCTTCAGTCACTAATAGCACATGGCACACAACAGCACTAACACCATCCTGATTTCAGTCTTGAAATCTACACCCTTGGTCATGGGGTTGAATAAATGCCCACTTGTGCCAGCATCCAGCCCACATTTCTCTGTGCTGCTGCTGCTACTACTGTGCTGAATATCTTCCAATTGTCCCTTCACACCTTACCCTTCTCCACCCTACCTTGTGTCCTGGGAGGCTGCCCTATATGGACCACATCAATGGACTCCCAGTTCGCTGGCATTTAGTTGGGCTGGAGATAGGGGGGAAGAAATGGGATGGGCGTGGGGTCGGTATTTTCCCTCCCAGCTGAACTCCCATGAGTTGACTGCTTCTCTTGATTCAAGTCCATGGCTCCTGTAGGGAGATGTCATGCATCTCGTAATTGTACATTTTGTAGACTATGAGACAAAATGGACAGTTACCTTAAATATACAGCTATTAATATCAATTTATGTCTGTTACAAATTACTGTTATAGATTTGCTGACTTGTACATAGGCAATGCATAAAAACATACATAAAATTTTATCATCTTTGGATAGCTATATTTGATGACACCATGCTATTGCATTTTAGTGATAGTTTGAATGTTGCCTGAAGCTCAACTTATAACCCAGATGTCACAATTAAGTTATTAACTGGATAGTGAAAATACTCATACTTAGCACTTACATGTTGCTTTTCATCATTAATGTGCATGATGAACAGGAGCTAATCAATAGTACAGCAGTGTATTCAGTAATGATCTTTCACTGTTGCTTGGTTCATTTCAGTTCAGAGGCCTTTTACTAGTCATCCCATAAAACTGGTGACAAGTTTCAAGTTAATAGACAATATTTATTTGAGTATGTTCCTCTGTATCCTCTGTCTCTTTATCTGCTTGACTTTCCACTGGATGGTGAACCATAAAGGCAGAGATTGTCTTTCCTCTCTGTATCTCCAGTAGCTAGTATAGGACCTGACAACTGGTAGACATTCAAAAAAGTACTTATAGAATAGAGAAGTGAATGGTTAATATAGCAGAACTATTGAGATGATCATTAATGTTGTTTTTAAAACCCATTGTAGCAAGTGTCTGGGGGATTATACTTTCAATGTCAGATATTTTTAATCTCTCTTTCAATTAAAAAGAAGGGCCATAGTTTGAAACTTTTTGAAACTCATGCCATATTTATTCAAAGCTAGAAAGCAGCCTGTACTAATGAGATGGACACACCCCACCATGTTAAGGACGACTGACACTTGTTCCTCAGCACTCACCACTTGCAGCGACCTTTGCTCACGTAGCTCTGCTCCAAGCACTGCAGTCAGGTTGTTGGGGCAGGTCTTGGAGATCTTCACCACTGTGCAGAGCTTCCATCACTTTCCTTTTGGTGCCTTGAACACTGGGGAGAGTGTCCTGACTTTTGACGAGAGATCCTGTAACTTTTGAAGGAAGCCACCAATCATGGCAGCAGCCTTGACAAGCAAGGTCTGACACATTGGACATCTCCATCATGGCTTGTCAGCACCTACATTAGAGAAAGGGGGAAATGCTTTGGAAGGAAGAAAAAGAAGACTGTGGCAATAAAATCCAATGTGGGAAATACTTAATTGCATGACTCTATATATATATAAAAAAAAGATAATCTCAACTTCATACATCAATAAGCACAAAAAGGATGATTGAAAACAGAGTCCAAGTTAGTGTTGAAGAAGAATCAGATTAAAAAAACCAATCTTTGAGACAATCTAGTCTGACCTCCTCATTTTACAGATGAGGAAATTCTGACCCCCAAAAAGATAAATGACTTACTCAAGGTCATACAGCCAGGGCTTTTTCTACTGTTTTCCTCAATATCATTTCCACAGTACTCAGTGCTCTGTTTAATCAGTAATTTTAGACTCTAAAATTGCAACATGGAAATTATTGTTCCAAACATTAAGTGAAAATTGATTTTGTATTAACTGTAGATAATGTACTGATAAAACATTTCCACACTTGACTAGCTTTAGTGGTTGATCAAGCCTTACCTGTGGAAAGAGGAGAGAATATTCTTATGACAAATGGCAAACATGAAGCTTCTTCAGTTAAGATTTTTTAAAATTTAAAATTAACTTTACTAATTTAGAAGTAACTCAGGCTCTGTGATTTAGTAATAATGACTTTAAAAATAGTTCTTCCTCACAGTATAAGTAATGCCAATTTGGTTTAAAATAAGTAGCTTTAAAAATATCAAAGAATCTCTTATTGAGAATTCTATCAACTTGTCTTCAACTATTAGTAATTTATTTTCCTATTACTATGCTTTCATTTTTATGATACCTTTTAATGTAATGGAGACCTATTTTAATTTTATTCAACAATGAATGTATCAAGACTGTGAAATTCACATGCTATAGAAAGGTGGGGCTAGAAGACTAAGGCAGAGCAAGCCATGGGACAGTCAGTAGGAGTAACAAGTTCTGCTCCTGTCTAAACTAAACAATTATTTGAAGCAGAGAAACAATACAGTTGGGCTGCTGAGCGCTTTCCTCCCACTGGAACTTGGAGAGGGTATCAGAGAAATATGTGATCTAGAGTAGAAAGAAAAATGGACCGGAGAGGGGAGCTAAAATGCAGCATGTGGCTTTCTGGAAGGTTGGAAGGGACCCTGTCAGAGCAGGTGGAGCGGGGACCAGGGGGCTGGAGATGACGGTTTGATCAGCCATTACTCAGGAGGAGTGCCTGGCCACTCCCAAGGCGTGCTGAGTTCAGCAGGGGCGGGAAAGACGAGGGCTCGTCCCTCCATCCGGCTAGGCCCTGGGAACAGGTAACATTTCCACGCTGAGTCTGGGTGCTGAGGAGGTAGCAGTGGCAAGCGATTAGGACGGAGAGTGAAACGGGGTCTGGTGCTCAGTGAACACAGTGAATGATGGGCCTACTGAGCCGGAACGAGGAGTCTGGATTCTACCCCAGGCCAGCGGATATCCAGCTGAGGATGACCAGATCCAATTCGCACGTCAGGAAGACTGGCACTGTGGAGAAGGACTCAAGCTGGAGGCCGGGAGGCCAGTTAGGAGGCTGTTCTGGTGGCCTGAGTAAAGGCAGTGGCTACTCAGTCTTTGGTGTATTAGATATTTAGCATTTTCTGTTAATTGAAACAGCTCATATAACTGCGGAGTAATAATCTGTGCTATGTATATCAGGTAATCTCAGGCATGCTTTTACCACGCTACCGGGCAGTATTGTGAAATTAGGGATTTCAGCAAAATACAGTAAGAGCTCATTTATTTAGTGTAGTTGGGACCATTATAAAAAGGTGGATCAAGTGGGGCATGATGAAAACATGACGCAGTCATACCTTCAGTGTTTTACCTAAAAGTATCGGTACACGTTCCCTTACCAGTCTTGCCATCTAGAGCTAGAGGCCTTGTCTTTGAGTGCGCCTGTTCTCACTGGAGTTAGCCTTAGTCTTCTTTGCATACATCACAAACATAATGCATTTCTATTATATCCAAATTCATTTTTGTTCAAGTGGAGTGAGAAATTACAGACCCTTGTGAAGCAATTTTAAAATGTTTACAATTGTTTTTCCAGCCTTTTACAGTTGTTTTGCCTACACCAAATTTACGGCAATATTTTATTAGCTACTTGCCTTTATAGTTTTCTAAGGCAATCACTTCATTTTTTAAATAGTGTATTGAACATTTCCCACCATCTTGGTCCACCTTTCATTCCAGCTATTGTTCCAGCCACAAGCATTTTGCAGGTTTGACAGCATTCGGTCTCAGCTGCACTGTTTACCCGGGCTTTCTAATGCCGCAGCACGAGAGGCCTTGGGTAAGCTGTAGGGAAACCCCGGACACACGGTGCAGCAGCCTTCCTCAGGCGCAAGGGAGTTATGCCCCATGGGAAACCTTTGATGGGGGGGAATGGACTTCATATGGCTTCTCAGAAGGTTCCAGGGCAGTTCAGCCCAGCTGCTAATAGCAACCAGCACCTCAGTAACACAGTTTATGTTGCCTTTCTGCTCTTTCTGATTGTCCACTCGGGGTCACGTTAACTCCCTGCACCAAGCCCTTGTCTTAGGTTCACCCTTCTGGGAGGCAAGTCACATAAGACATATAGGAGCAACAGAGCTCTTTTTAAAACTCACATTATTTTATTGAGTGTTTAATTTTATTACATATTTATAACAAGCACAACTGGCATACATAAGCTTGGGAACAAACCTAACTGCCCTCGGTAAACGTCCACCACGATGATTGGGAACTGAGGTAACAGAGGGGAGCCTGGCTGCCCCCCTTAGGCAGCGGGCCCTGCTTGACATGCCAAATCTGCTTTACAACCAGCAGAGAGGATACCGGTAATCTGATGATTTTGTCATGTGGAGGTTGAGTGAGAAGCCTTCTACTGAACGTCGGTCTAGAACTCATCAGACTTTCTAAGATGCCTTAGCTAGCCCAGGGCAAGAGTGTGAAGGAGACGCAGTTTGTCTTTGGGGGTTTTAATCTACTCTTTCTGCTCTTGATCTTTCTCAGAAGTTTTCTCCGCCTGCTTTGTTTTTATCAACACTGGTTCTCAGGAAATACCAATATTCTTTTACTTTAAGGAATCAAGTACTAATGATGTTTGATGTGTGACCATCTCTTCCCTACCCTCCAACACCCTCAGGAGTAGTTGCATTTTTTGAATTATAATATTATATCACTAGCTATTGGCATTTAAAGTATAAATGAGCATGGAGAAGAGGTATGTTTTGAGGTTGGGAGATTAAAAGTAGGGAGAAGAAAACTTCCTGATGCCTTTAGAAATCACTCTACATAGGTTTTCATTTATACCTATTAAACTTATAAAGGTGATTTTGCTCAAATGGATTCACTTATCAATTATTGTTTGCCCTCTTAACAATTTCCTTACATAGACATCTTTACCTGGAAATCATTCTTATGTCCCTCATTAGATAAGAATCTCCAGCAGCTAATTCCTTTTCTGTCATCTGGTTCAGAAGTGACTAAAGTAATAAAAATATTTGATTTGGAAATTTCCAATAAAGTAGAAAATTCTTGTATTATGATTATTATATGCCAGACACTATTAATTCTCACAAGAAAATTTTGAGTACTATTATTATCACTATATAGTCAGGGAAACTGAGGCACAGAGAAGTTACGATACTTATCCAAAATCACAGTTAAGTGAAGGTAGAGCTGGCATTTGGCCCTAGTTTCAATTAAAAACAAACAAACAAAAAGATAAAAATGTAAATGGAAAGCCAAAAATCCTTGTAAAACTCCTTTAGAATTGTATTTGAAGGAAGTCCTAGGCCGACCACTGAACAAGCTCAGGTTTTGGGTTGAATGGGGCTTTAGTTTGTTCTCAGAACAAACTCCTCTCTAGGCTGGAACAGGACTGGGGAGAGCCCACTTGGATGCTTCTTATACCCACCCTCTAAATGCATGCACAAAACCTCCAAAGCACAGCCCATCTCTTTCCCTAGAATAGGGTTGGGACAGCCCCCCAAGAATGGCTGTGTTCAAGCATCAGGAGAGCTCACATTTTACAGATTATAGTAATTCCAAGAGGTGTAACGCTGTGATATGTTCTGTAATTCCAACTTTTACTTTAGTGGTGCTCTCTTCTCCCTCTATTATTGTCAACAGTGTTCAGTTTTATTTATTTCGATCTGTCTTCTATCAAACACTCTATGTAATAAAAATGTATGGCCCATTTTTCTCTTAGAAAGACTTTTAGAACCTTGGAAATTTTGTAATGACAAGTTTTGACACTGATTTTTATCATCGTATATTCCCTGAGGATTATGGAAGATTCATATTATAGGAAGATTAACAAACACTATATTTACAATCACATCGTAAGTTAGTTTATCTTTGCTTTATTTAATTACCCTGGATTTTTGAAGTTAGTGTAGAAATGTTTAAGGTTTGACTTATTTATGACATCTTTGCAACAGAGTGATCCTAGAGCTTTTATTATATTTCTTGCTAAATCAGATAGAGCAAATGTAATTGCCATCAACTCTAAGATATTAGCTTGATTTTCAACAACGATGGCAAAAAATTATCTTCACCAAGTTTTTACACAAACCACAATTTATTGATATTTTATAGTTGTTTCTAGACACCTTATTAATTAAAACTCATCCTGACTTCTGGGCTCTACTATTTAGGGAACACTAAGATTTGATCTCATTTCTGCATTTATAGCTATATTGGTGCTGCCAATTAACTTTGATGCTTCTCCAAGGTAAGTTTTACCCACAATGCATCTGTGCTGTCCTCTACTTGGCTGAAGTATATCATGGGATGGCAGCTGCCTTAAAGAGACCTTCAATGAAGTATGTTTTCCTCCCAGAGTCTTGTATGTAGGAGTTTGGTTTTCTAGTTGTTGGGTACTCTGGATCCTTTCCAGTTAAAAATGGATAGTATTTTCAGTTCTTCTGGCTCCAGTTTTGCAAATAGACATTATCCTTGTAAACTTATTTAGAGACTAAATGTAGGATAGTTTTGCTGAAACTCCCTAAAGCGATGAAACATCAGCAGAGCATCTCCACCCTAGGTCTTATATGATGATGTCATATCAATAAGAAATGACACTATGCTTCATTGACATTGTAGCCAATGAAATTGTGTCTTGGTAGGTGGTTTTCTCTATGTATGATAGAGATTATAAAAAATAAAAATATGAGTGAAGCAAGAGCAACCAAACGAGTTAATAAAGGTAGTATTTTGTTAACATATCAACTCTAGAATGCTCATAAAAATATGTTACATTCTTTGATCAGTAAATATTTGCTTGGAACTTCTGTGCACCAGGAACTAGGGATTTGCAGATCAAAGAAAACAGAGACTTTGTCATCAAAGAGCTCTCAATCTAATCATATAACTGCTTCTCGTCTCCAGACGTGGAGGCTCTCTTGTTGCCAGATAATCATATTTGAGGATGAGACTAGTAAGTTTGAGATAAGTGGTTTACTGGCTGACTACTTGCTGATTAGTGATAGGATTGGCAATAAGCTATTCTGAGAATTATGGACAATATTTGGTTTAGAGGAAAGTTCTGAAAACTAGTAGTCATTACTGGCCTGTAAGTATTATATTTGGCGTCCACAATGGGTTTTTTGGTTTGTTTGGTTATTTGTCTGGAAATATCTTTCTTTGCCTTCACTCTTTAAAAAAAATCAAATTAGAAAAATTTGGGGGATATTTTTTCTTACTCCCTTCTTTGGAACTCCAACACATATGCACGTGTGTTAGAACATGTAATATTTCACACAGGTCCCTAGCTCTTGTATCTTTGGGAAGTCTCTTAACCCACTGCTAATCTGACCTCGCCTTTGGAGATCTGCTTGCAGGCAACGGTGAGGGGTAAGGCCTTGAAAGGACTTTTCTTAGCATTCCTCTTCTGCCCCAGTCCCAGTGGTTTGCCCCCTTGCACTTGGGAAAGGCCTGCGTGTCTCAGAGGACCTCTCTCACTTCTCCTACTTTGTCCCAGGCCTTCGCTGGCTGCTTGCGTGCACTTGGTGAAGACAGCTGGCGGGATGGGTGCAGACCTGTTCTGTGGCTGGAGCTCCTCGGAAGTGTAGTCCGTAATCCCAACCCACATACAGCTATTAAGAGTCTGTGAAAAGTTCGTTGGTTTCTTCTTATTGTCGTCTGTGGCAGATACTTCCTTTCCCTGTTACTTCATCAGGGATGAAAATAGCTGCGCATCTCTTTTGTCCTGGGAAGGGCACATCACCTCGCTTAGGTTCCTCAGTGCTCTCAACTCCCCAGTGTGTGTGCGTGTGCGTGTGCGTGTCCATGTGTGTATGTAAGAAAAGCCTATGATTTTGTAGATTAGCCTTGTTCTAGTTGTCAGAATAGGAACAAGAGTGTCTTGTGAATTTTTAAATCCTAACCAGAGGCCAAAGTCCTCTACATGGTCCAAATTATTTAGATTAGTTACCAACACTAAAAGTGTTAAGAGATTTACATTAAAATCTTATATCTGTTTTCTTTTAAAAAATGGGAAGCTCTGGCAATAGTGAGTCTAAGTTTTCCAGCAACCATAGCTGGAGGTGCTATGGTTGCCCATTCATATGAAGGAGATGCGGTATTTATTCCTTTATTAGAGAATGCTTCACAGTGTTGTCTGATACTTAGGCAGCTAAAGAAGCCGAGAGGTACTCTGGCCATACTTCTTTGTTTGGGTTCCTACAGCATTCATGTCAGGCCACTTAATAAGCTCTTAGTGTGGGTTCTCAATGTGACAATATTCCTCTTGGCCTTTTTCAAGTACAGTGCACTCTTAAGTCCTTCTGGTGGGGTCATTTGTGTTTAGATCTATTTATGAAGGCAAACTGTCCCTTTCAGAGTAATTATCTTTCATTAAGTGAAAAGTTTGTTGAACTGTGTTATCTTCCCAGAACTTACAAGATTTTTGACAGACTTGTTAAAAAAGACTTCTGTTTAAAAGTGTGTGTGTGTGTATGTGTAAGTATATGTGTTTCTTATCAAAAAAAGGGACTATGATTGCGGCTATTTTTTCATGACTTGAGGGAGATGAGATAAGAGAAATAAAAAAGAAATATATATTTAATGTTATCAGCAAAATACTTCAAAGTTAGTCAATATACTTATTGATAAATTGTACTGCCCATTTAAAGACATTTAATTGTACTGTGTATCAAGGTTCACTCTACAAAAAACCAAAATCACTAAATCCTTCCATTCTTTCCTTCATTCCCACAGTTGATCTTAGCTAAAAGGCCGAGAAGTGATCCTTTATTCCTTCTGATGTTCATCTGCTGTGTACCAGGCACCTTGCTAGGCACTGGGAAGCCAGACAGACCTGGTTTTTGCACTTTGGGAAGCTGGGGAGATTAAATAAATCATTCCTCAGAGTGCATGAGGCCCTGTAATGTGCAGTGAGCCACGAAAGCACATTACACGGGGCTCCCCATTACCGCCCTAGGAAATAGTTTGCCGAAGTATAAAACTGGGAACTATGCACAGAGGATTAATGTAATCATGAGGGTTCAAAGCTTAGAAATCAGGGACAAGTATGGGGGCTTAAACTTCCCTGACATTTAGATTTATCGATGCCAAACGCTGAGGGTCGGTGGAATTCAATACAGTAGGAAAAGCTAGAAGATATCAAGGTTGTGTTCTCACCCTCGGGTAATTCCTGATTATCCACAATTTCTAATCAGAGGCTGGATTTCCATGCACATTATCTGTCAGGTCACCCTTTCTCCAACCAGTTGCCAAGGCCATGAAGGTCTATACACATTCGATTTTTGTTTGTTAAAGCTGTGAGTATGATGGAAGAATATCTAGAGATGAATAATTCATTTCATATTTAATTTGAAAATGACTTTGGGATGATTTTCTTCCTTGCTTTTTCTTTCTCAGGAAGATAAATTTGAGCTGCATAAATTTCATTAGCCAAAGTATTTTAAGGTATAATGAGATATAATAAATAAAGCAATACAAATTATTTTTTAAAAAAATGATTTTTTATACCCCCAAATTTTGTTCCTTTGAAAGTAATCACTTATGGGGACTGGATGAAAGAAAGTGAAGGGATTAGCCAAAGAACATAGATGCAGAACCCATAGACACAGACAAAGGTGTGGTGAGGGCCAGAGGGAAGGGGGGCTGGGTGGAGGTGGGCAAAGGGGGGCAATGGGGGCATCTGTAATAGTGTCAACTATAAAAGAAAAGAAACGAAAAGAATGTAGTCACCTGGGGATGATCTCTTGTTCAACGAGTACAGTCTTGGATTTCCTTTCCAATTCTATTACCACACATTCTTTTGAATATTCTGAGTGGTAGGACATTTTCATTTGTGGATTTACTTTTTGAAATCAGCCAAACAGATTTAGAATCCAGGCCTGTTGAAAAAAACAGGGTAATATTATTTGGGGGTTGAGGTTAATGTCCCAAAGCAGTTATAACTCTGAAGTCAAGAGGGTGGGTCTGTGGTTAACCGGCTCTGAAGATACAGTAATTTTTGAAGAGGAGCTTCAGAAATCATTTGGTGTATAAGAATATACATGAAGAGCCCTCTAAGACTGTTACGTTGAAGGACAACAATCATTTGAATATAAGATTTTTGTATGTGTAATAAAAATCTGTCTTTCTAGAGGGAATTACAATAAGACAACAAAAATAATTAAAATTCCAAAATATTCATAGTCTAATAGCTTATACACTAGCACAATGTGGTATTATGCACACGCAGAAGCTTGTAAAATATATGAACTATATTTCTTTGTATATTTGTATTTATGGTGTAAAAATAGTTTTCTAGTTATGCTATTTTCAGATTGAGATTTTATGATTCAGTTCTAAAGTATATGACAGCCCTGGCTGGTGTGGCTCAGTTGGCTGGAACAGCGCCCAGTACACTGAAATGTCGAGGGTTCGATTCCTGGTCAGGGCACATACCACCAGGTTTCGGGACCGATCCGGGTGCATTCGGGAGGCAGCTGACCCATGTTCCTCTCTCACATCAATGTTTCTTCTCTCTCTCTCCCTCCTTCTCCTTTCCTCTCTCTCTAAAATAAAAAATATATATAAAAATTAAAATATATGACACTTTCTGAGGCATTTATGGCTAGCATTTTGAAATTCTCTATATAGAACACCTTACTATTAAAAAAATGTGTCAGAGTTTTATACAACATTTTGTAAGTAAGACAGGGCACTGGTGAATTATACATAGTGTGCTGTTCAACAGACTTGGAGTGCTCTCTCAGGCTGAGCTAATCCTGGATTCATTTGGAGCAAACGACAAGCCTAAGGGTAAATCCCGCTTTACCACAAGCTAATTATCTGTGGTCTCGGACAATTACCTGTTCTTGTTTTCTTTTATATATGTATAAATGAAATATGTATATACATATAAATTATATATATAAATTCTCATTGTATCTGGCTAGTATATGGAATGTGCCTGGAATCTAATGGGCTCCACAAATAGTTTTTGAGATGATACAGAAAAATAACAATTACCTTTTATAAACTCATAATTTCTTTATAATTAAGAAAAAATGTGGTAATACTTGCTAAAAGTGATTTTAATGGCATTCATAACTCACCGTCTCTTCATCAGTGCCTACCATGGTGCTGGTGGACGGTCAATGAGTACTCCCAGTTGTTTTGGAACCCATGAGTTTCCAAATCAGGGCATATGACTATCTAATCTCAGAAGTGGCAATGGATAGTCATTACAAAGGAAAATATAGTGTCCTTGTAGAAAGTACTTCTAGCACTTCTCTCTGAGGTCAAAATGGAGCTAACAGGAGACCTTGTCCAGAAAAGTTCACTTTGGTTATCGTGTGTCTGTGTGTACACAGGCACTCTGAAATTTCCTCATATCTGACTTCTGATTCAGCAGTATTATTGCTGTGCTCCAGGAGCCTAGAGCCATCACTTTGCTTTTGTAATATATCCATGTGCAAGAGCCAGATGTTTAAATTCATCTTCTTTTGTTAAAGGGATTATCATCCCTGAATATAATCTCAAGGAATGTCTTGGGCCCTGCTTCAAGAAGAAAAAGCCTTGTTTCTCTACCAAGTCAGAGGAAAGGGCCTTTTATTATATGAGAAGTCTAATGCTGCATTCCAGCAGAGGAGACCTTTTGATCCCTTGTGTGGAGACCCAAGTTTGTAAATTTAATAAAAAGATAAAAAAATGTGGCGGTGTTTTTATCTGAAGCAATAAACTCTGATTAAATCTTGCTAGTTTGATGCTAACGGTCTTTCTGGATATCATGAAGGTGAGTGAGAGCTTTGGACAAGATAATAGCGACAGACAAATGTGAAAGAATATGAAGTTTTAAAGAGCCTTCCAGAACACTAAAGAGTTTAGGAAATTAAAATAATCAGTATGGCTTTTCATGCTCCTGAGCAGCCTTAACTGCCTGGGTTCATTCACTTCTCTGTCATTGAGTAAATCTATCTCCTCTACTGTAATGACTGTTTCTTAGTCTGTAATGATTATCTTTCATGTTCCTTTTTATTAATATTTTAAAATAAAGATGGGCCAGAAAGTAATATGCATATTATCTGTGGAGTCTAACAGGATGCCAGTCAGCTAAACCTCATTGCTCTTATGGCTAAAGAGATGAGTTTGGAAAGAATGTAGACAGGAATTTATAATAACATATTAAAAATTGTTTTCGTCATTATGTTGAGCAGAGGCTATAACATGTAAGAAAAAACATCATTACTATAAAGTGTCATAAATGCTCAGCTATGCAGACACATCTTTAAAATATTCATTTCTAGCAGTGATCTTAAAAATCAGAAACTTTAGATGGAATGCTTTATACTCATAGATATTGAGTGTGATTCAGCCTAGTTATGCATCTTTATACATATGAGCAGAGGATGGTAGGGTCTTTAGTTAGAATAAATTGTAACTAATGTGATCAACTTTTTATGTCAATTGTGTTTCCTAGTTTATATCACATATGTGTGAGGATAACATTTTGATAAGGGAAGGGAGGGTTTGGGTTATCATTATAGATAGGAGACAGTGATTGCCATATTGACTTTGCCTTAATCATTTGTTTTGGTTAATGTTAATAATAATAATGGAATTCCAATATTACCTAATTCCCAACTTTAGGTATAGCTTATATTTTTATTTAGATACTAAACTGAGCTGGCTTCTTCTAAGGTTTCATAGTTGTAGTTATACTAAAACATATTAGTTTGGCACAGGTTTTAAAAGTGCACCCTTTGTTAGATAAAGGGTGCCATAATGGCTTCTGGAATGATGTATTATTTGGGGCATATAAAAAGAAGTTATAATGCTGTTCTTTAAAATTTATGTTTCATAATAAAATGAATAATTCATTCACTCATCCACTGACAAGCAGAATACTTAAATTAATGTCTCTGAGTAAAACATCAGCAACAAACCAAAAAGCTAGGGTTGGAGGTAGGGAAAGAAGCCTGGCTATTAGGATATAATACATTTTCAGAAGATAACCATAATATAAAATGAGTCTGAAAGTCATTTATAAAGAACAGGATATTAAAAGCTATAAGAAAAAAAGACCATTTATCTATTTGTGTACTATTTTGAAGACTTGAGCCAAATGTTTCATCAGTGATTTGGGCGCCTTCCAATAAATTGGGCAGGGTTGATGTGTTGGGGGAGGGGAGGTGGGCAGCAATGTTTTTTTCCTTTGAGCTTGGTTTATTTAAACCTTCATTCATTAATTCAACAAATGCTTATTGAGCAGCTGATATGTATAAGGCAAGCTGCCAGGCACTATAATGTATATATGGAGATATCTAAGGCATGGAGTTTGGGATTTACAAGTGGAGATGACACACCTAGATGAACTTAAGACAAGATTAATTTTTAAAATAATTCAGAAGTAAAATTTAAAATGAAATTAAATAATTTTCATTCATTGTCTCTTTTTCACATGTGCAACAATGCATTATTATCATCTTATCAACGTAATGATAATGATAACAGTCAACATGTATGTTTCTAGGCACTATCCTATGTGTTTGCCTGTATGTACAGTAACCTACGGAGCAGGTGCTATTATTATCTCCATTTAACAGATAGGAAACTGAGGGTCAGAAAAGTTATGTAACTTGCCCAGGGTCACACAGACAGTAAAGGCAGTCACACTTAGTTCCAGAGCCGAAGCTTTCACTCTCACAAACCACAAAAACACCAACATTGCTGTCACCTCAAAATCAAATTGGCATGATTCCCTGACAACATCCAGGGGGCATTCTAAGATGTCAGAATTGTGAGGACGTTGCTATTTTGGTTTCCCAGTTTCTTCAAAGTCGAAAGTAGTGATTTCCATATAGTTAGAAGCAAGAGAAGGAGCTCAGACCCTGGTTTGAAAAGGAAATGATATGAGTATGACAGAACATCTTCTGTTTATATTTGAGCTTTGTTTTTCTTGACCTTCACAAAGAACTTTTATTTTCTGCAACTAGGGTTTTTCAGGGTCAGTCTAAAGAATTAAACATGAAGCAGAATGGTTTCTGGATTGGCTAGATTATATTCATAACAGAATGAAATCTTTCTACTTTTGGACTGGGAGCTCCGTGAACCTGAAAAGATCACTTTTCTGGACCTCATGTTTTTCATGTATGAAATGAAGGAATTGGATTAGGCCATCTCCTGAGTCTATTTTAAGTCATGCTCTGAGGGTTTAGAGCTTTCTAAGCTAATTAGAGTCATGAAGTTCTAGATTTAATTTAAAAATAAAAAGATTTTAGTGAGGGAAATTCAAGAAATTCAGACATAGAAAACAGCTTCACATGGGCAGTTCTCTTTGTTCCAATTACACATAGCTTTGACTAAGTCAACTAGCTTAACTTGCATAAATAAATATGTCGCATGGTATGTCTTACTGATTTAAAATAATTATTTTATTCAAAAATAGGTGTTATTTTGTTTAGTCAAGATGTTAATTGTAATATTGGATTAGGCCATGTTGGTTATAATTTCCCATCTGTTGGCTGTGACACAAATTAAGTTTTGTAAGGAGGAATGTCTAAGTTCCAACAGAAAAACCCTAAACCTAGAAAACACTAAAAAGTGGTATAAGCAATATCAGAGTGATTTCATGTTCATTTTCTTTCCTCTTGTAGAACATTGTAAAAAGCATAATAATCTTAGATGTCATAGATTTGTAGGTATTTTTGCTTTTATAGGCCTTTAATATTACTCTTCTGTAATTTCCAATGTCTGAGAATTGGTACTATCTAAGGTGTGTGACGGCAACATTTGAATATGTGATTTCAGTCTCCTAGTTAAAAATAGTTGATTGAATATAGTGGCATGGAGGTGACTTTACCTACTCTGAAAATAAAGCCTTGAGACCTTTGCATGTCACAGACAAGCCACCACTCCCATGGTATGTGTGTGTATTTCCGTGCACAATACACTTTCATGAAGAGGCAATTCATAATAAAAACTTTCTTTAAGCTCCTAATTTAAAGTTGCCATTTTCAACTTTAAATTGGAAGTTGTGGTACTTTAATCTACTTTCATTTCGTAAAAACCACTTCGATTCTTTGATTCTTCTACATTTCTTGTGACTCATTTTATATCAGATCACAACACCCGAGTACGGAGGAATGCTTGGATGAAAACAGGTGTTCTAGGTGGAGATGAAGAATGGAAGTGAGCATTCTTTTTGTCCATCAGGTTTAGGAAGTGGAAAGCTGGGACTAGGGGGCATTTTCTTACCATTGTTGGTGGCACCAAAGTCACTTAGAAGAGAAAACTGAAGTAGCAAAGTGTAAACATTTTAAAGGCTGGTGTTCTCTTGGTTGGTTGGTTGGCTATTGTTGGAAAGTAAACGGTGTCAGTTTCTTCTGAATCTAAGGCTTCAGGACGGTGGAGCCCACATGCCTTCTGGTCTCTGGTGAATCTCACTTCCATATTGAAGAGCAGCATGGGAGAGCTTTAGGTCTAGGTCTTTTATAAGTTAGCTCTATATTTACTCAGTTCACAGAAATAAAAGAATGGTCTGATACTGACTGTTAATCTTGTTGGGTGCACTTCCATTTCTGCAAATGTATTATTTGCTTGACATATAATGATACATATTTCTACCTTGACATATGCCTGCCTGTACTCTCCTACTTCAAATGGTTTTCCCTTTATCTCATGACTTTTTAGGCAGCTTCAATAAGAAGAGACCCCTACATTAATATTCCATTGGAGAAGGTAAATCTGTCCAAGGAAAACTATGTCCATCTACAGAGGAAACTCAGTGCATTATTTTTCTCACAAATTGAGTGTTCCTAATTACATTCAGGAAAATATTTTTAATTTACTGAAAATAGAGCAAAATGATGGCATCATTAGAATTTAATCTCACGTCTGTTTTCTAGAAGAAGGATATTCACACACATACACATATATACACACACATTTTTAAATATTGAGATATAACTTACAAACTATAAAGGGCACAAATCACAAGAGGACAATTTACATAGATATATATGTAATCACCACCCAGATTTCCAGAAAATTTCCAACATTCTCAGCTCCCACTTTACCCCCTATCCAAAGGTAACTGCTATTTTGGTTTTTAGCACCATATGTTAGTTTTGCCTGTTTTTGAACTCCATGTAAGTGTAATCATACAATATATACTCTTTTGTGCCAGACTTCTTTTCTGCCCAACAGTATTTCGGTGAGATCTTAGTCATGCTGTGGCGTGGAGCAATAGTTTGTTCCTTTTCATGGCTGTGAGTTATTTCATTGTGTGATTATATTACTTGTTCATTCTTCTGTTGACGAAAATTTGTTCCCTGTTTTTAGCAATTATAAATAATGCTGCTATGAACATTGTTGTAAATGTTTTTGGTGGACTTAACACCAGGAGTGGGATTGCTGGGTCATTGGATAGCATACGTTTAGACTTAATAGATGAGCCAAAAGCTTCACAAAGGGGCCACTCCAATTCACACTCCCACCAGCTTCCAATTCACACTCCCACCAGCACTACGTGAGACTTCCGCATTTCCACTAACATTTGATATTACAGGTGTAGGTCCTTTTATTTATCACTGTTTTGGATGGTATATTATAGTATTTCATTGTGGCTTAATTTGAATTTCTCAGCTAACCAAGCACATTGAACTTCTTTTTATGGTCATGGCCATACATTTTACTTTCGTAAAATACCTGATCAAATCCTTTGTTTCCATTTAAAAAAATTAGGGTTGTCTGCCTTTTTAAAATTGATTGGTATTTCTTTATAGATTCTAAATATAAGTCATTTGTTTGATATATGTATTGCAATCATTTCTTTCCAGTCTGTGGTTTGCCTTTCCATTTTTTAAATGGTGTCTTTCAAAGAACAGACATTTTAAATCTCATGCAGAGTGGTTTGCTTTTTTTCTTGTGGCTAACTCTTCTCCTTTTCCAGTTTAAGAAATACTTGCCTATCTCAAGATCTTGAAGATGCTCTTCTATGTTTTTCTCCAGAACATTTGTTGTATACCTTTCACTTTTAGGTCTCTGATCCATCTTTAATTTTTGTGCATGGTGTGAGGTAGAGGTCAGGTTCATTTTTCCAACTTATTGAAAAAACTCTCCTCTCCCTACTGGATTGCAGAAGCTCCTTTATTGTAAATCAGGTGACTGTATCTAGATGGGTGTATTCTCGGCCCTCCACCCTGTCTCTTTGGTTTATTTGCCTATCCTTTGGCTGAAATCTCACCATCTTATTGTTGCTTTACAAGTCTTGAACTCTGGTAGCAAGTTCTGCAGCTCTGTTGATCTTCATGGAGATTTTCTTGACTATTCTAGGCTCTCTATATTTCTGTAAATAGGTAATTAAAGCTTTTCTTTTGAAATATTTTAAAAGAAATTTTGGGGAATTAGTAAATTTTCCAAAGCAAGAGGCTGATTCTCACACTGGTTCTGATTGTCAGATATTTGGTGAATGAATTGGTTTTTGAGATCTTAATTTCTCTTGAGATAGAATAGGACTAAAAAAATATCCATCAAACTCCCTGGATTGCTGTACAACTAAAACAGGAACAACTGTAAATCTCTTGAATTTCAATACTGTTAATTAGTGTCACTAATTTAGGGATGGGAGGAACCTAGAGGATCATGTAGCTCAAGCCCTTCATAAAAATGAGAAACTGTAAATTTAGGTGACTTTCCCAATGTCTGACCCCCAATTCATAGGCCAGTTTTCTTTCTGCTAAAGCTTGCCATCTATAAATCAGTATTTCAGGAAGCATTTGTCTTGATGTGTGTCTTTTGCATCTACTGAAGGATAAGGACATATGACTTTAAGAATGTTCAATTTTAATAAAGGAGACAACAGTTTACAAGAACTGTTCCTTTGTGATGTAGAGAGATGCTTAATTAACTAGAACTGCATTGAAAATTATAGTGTAAATCTTTAAAAAAATTAATCCAAGTCCCCATGAATTATGTCTCCTGCGATTGTGCAGTCCAGAAGATTTTAAATCAGTAAGACACATCTTGATCTGAGAACGATGTTAGTGCTTGTGCACTCTTCATTCTCATTTGCTCCAAGAGAGGAATTCTCCCCCCTCATTCTATTTGCAAAAGCCAGATTCGGGAGGCTGAGCACCAACAATGTACAATTAAAAACATTTCAGCTAATATAAACCCAAACAGATGAAGTACATCCCTGACAGTGGCTCTCCCCCACCCCCAGCGCTCTCCCTGAAACAGTTTGTTTCCTTTTCCTTTATTATTTTATTTTAATCACTCTTCTGAGAGGCTGTTGGGGTTGACTCTTTGTCAAGGTGTCCAGCTGAAAAATGATTGTCAAATCCTGCTGAGGCAGGGACAGAACAACAGCAGCCCACATCGGCTGCAGATGTGCGGAGTGGTAACTTAGGGAGACAATGATAATTAAAGAGCATATGGTCTGTAATAAATCTGTACAGTAGTGCTAGCTCATATTAATCCAGGATTCAGAATAGCACATCCTTATGAATAGTGTGTTAAATCTCAAGTTACATTCCTTAGGCTTAATATAGCTCTGCGTAAATTTGGTGGTTTTTCTCATTTGATATAGTATATGAAGTGTGAGAAGATTTATGATATAATTTGTGTACACGTGCCCTGACCAAAATGGCTGAGGAGGGCCTGATAAAACATGAACATCTGGAGGTACAGATGTCACTCCCATGAAGCTGAAGGCTGTTTGATGGGGAACAGGAGCATATGATTGTGAGACGAGCAGGGCCCGGAAGTGCCAAGTTGCACATGAGTTTGATAGAAATGTGTTATGAGTGTTTAACATCTTGATTGATAGCTGTAGATGAAGGAAACTGTCCTCTAAGCTATGCCTACCTTTTTGTGTTGTTTTCTTTGGGATTTGTTCTTTAGTTTTACTCTTTTCACAGTGATGACGTCTACTAGAAAAGGTAAAGAGTTTCCAAGCTTGGAAGACAGAGTTCACACTTTTGAAGCAAGGACAGCTATGTTGAAGAAAAATCATATCTATTTTTGTCCTGGTATGGTGTTAACAGAGAAGAAGGGAGAGGTGTTGAGTTCCTCATTTATTTGTATGTCTCAGCCCCTGTATATTAATATCCTCAAAAAAGCTATTGAGAACCAATAATATGTATATTTATATAAATATAATTCTATATTTATACATTAAATAATATATATATTCTTAGCATATATATATGTGGCCTTGTGTATTAATAATGTTTCTGTTTACTGGAATTATAGGAGATGTTTGTTTTATTTTGATTATCAAATGCTCATCAATGAATGAGACAAAATGGTGTTTTTCAGAAGAGAGATACTGATTGGGATATTTTCTTTCTTTTTAAAAAAATCCTCATCCAAAGACATGCTTAGAGAAAAAGAGAGAGAAAGAGAGAGAGAGAAAGAAACATTGATTGGTTGCCTTCCATACATGCCCCGACTAGGGATTGAACCTGCAATCCAGGTATATGCTCTGACCGGGAATCAAACTGGCAACCTTTCAGTACACAGTGTGATGTTCAATCAACTGAGCTACTCTGGCTGGGCTGGAATATTTTCTTTTTTTAAAAAATGTCTTTTTTTTCTCTTTTAAATATATCTTTATTGATTTCAGAGAGAGGAGGGGGAGGGAGAGAGAGAGATAGAAACATCAATGATGAGAGACGTCATTGATTGGCTGCAGCCCACAACCCTGGGCATGTGCTCTGACTGAGAATCGAACCCCAATCTCCTGGATCCTAGGTTGACACTCAACCGCTGAGCCATGCCTGGCTAGGCTGGAATATTTTCATAAAAGGAGAACCTTCACAAGTCCCAGTTCTAATCCATCGGTCCTTAACTGACCCAGTGGCTTTCTTCTGGCTCCATCAAGGTCAAAGGATGACTCCTACTTCTATTCCTTTCTTCTCATTAGCAAATCAAAATAAAGTGAAATATAATTATTCATCAGTTAAAATAGCATACTTCCTAAGTGGACTAGTGTAAAATATTTGAATCTGACAACTTTTATGAACCTAAATGAACAAAAACATTTGGGGCCATATGTGGTAAAGAATATGAGCTTATAAGGTAAAGAAATAGCTGTTGAGAAATTCTAAGGGCCAGTTTCCTGAGATTCCTGAAGGACCTTTCTTAGAGGAAGTGTCACCTCAATGTTAAATCAGTCAGCTCTCCTTCTGATGCATCAACATTACACTGGCTGAAGATTTTGGGGACTTGTTTTTTGGATTCATATCTTTGCTACCATTGGAATAGTCAGAGCTGATTTTAAGAGTAATGGTTTACCCCTGTGACCTGGGCCTGGCCTTTGGAAACTTAGATAAAAAAACTTCTGTTAACTCCAATAATTCTTTTTACAAAAATAAAAATATATGTGCCATCTTAGATAACATAAATTTTTGTAATATAATATCAGTGGTCTTCCCATTCATTCGTTGCATGCAATGTTGGGTTGGAAATAAAATGGATAGCACAAGCAAAGTCATTAAGGCAATACTAAGTTTCCCTCGTAGAGTAATAGAGGCTGGTTATATTGCTATAACCTTTGGAGTTGAACAGTAAGTAACCTTAGCTGATCAGCAGCCCATTTTTCACCCTGTGTCATTCTGCTCTTTCCTGGCCTCCTCCTAACCATGCTGTGGATGAATAGCTACACTCTCAAATTTACTGCTCTGCCAGTGCCTGAGGAAGCAGCTGCCGATGCTGTGATGATGCATGCAATCTAGGGATGCCAGGCTTTAACTTCTGTCTATCGGGGACCTTTTTTTTCTTGCTGGCTTCTAATGAGCAGTTTTATATTTCATCCTGGCAGCCCTGCATCACAGCCTGAAGAAGGGTTAATGGCCCAAAAGATTTGATATGAGTTTCACAGGGGATCATAATCTACCCTCAAGGAAAGTTTAAATGCTGCCACAGAAAATTGCTTTACTATGGAAATACCAGGGAGCGTTTTGGAGTTACTCCTGAAACAAACAGAAAGAGAAGGAGAAAGACCCACACAGAGAAGCAGGCACAGACGGACAGATGTACAGGAGACAGCACACTCAGTTCTCCTCCTGGAGCTGAAAGGAGTTCTTTAACTGTATAAAGACAACCAAAAGGGTCGGTTAACAGACCACGCATATGCTGTGGAATGGTCTACATGAACTGTTATATGGTCACCTTAACTATGTGCATGTACCTATGTGTATATGCATTATATGCACACACAATTACTACGCACGTTACACATGTAGTAGAACTAAGAAGTGATTCTGTTTAACTGAAATCCTTACTCACTGTAAAGTACATGAAAGTCATGTGAGAGCTGTCTCTCTTCTTGTCTTATATGTACCCTCTGCTTTCTTAGTCCTGGTTCTATGTTCACATCCATGTGTCAGAAGTAATTTCAGAAAATATTTAGTCTCTCAGTTCAGAATAAAGTTTATAGTCGTAAGCAGCTGCACTTCTACAGTGACAGACTTTTCTCTTCCTATTTGCTACTATATCAATCTATGTATGTATAAGACCTTCCTGAGTGCAAGTTCTAATCCAATGCATGACTTGCAAAAAGTCTGCTGGGTTAGGTTTTATAAAACATCGCTGTTGGAGCATGAGAAGGTTTTTCTTTGCTGGTTTGTTGTTTGCTCTGTCAATGACACTTTGGCTTTGGTTGGTAAAGGACAAATCCCCATCTTGACATGTTGTTGCCTAGAAAAGCCTGTCTCCATTTTTCAGTATTCTTAGGCTATGGCTATGTTAGCTATCAAACTATCAGATGGCACCTCCAACATTATCAATTGTGTTTTAGACCATGTAATTACTTCTCTTGGGGGATTTTACTACGCAAATCAAAAAGAGTTGTTGATACAGCCAGACAACCAGGCAAACAATTTTCTTTCTTGTTAGATGTAAAATAATACTTTTTGTTGAGGAAATGCAAATTTAATATTATGGAAAATTTGATACTCATAAAATGCTTAATAATTTGATAACAGTTGTTTTCAGAAGAAATGGCAATAAACTGTAGAAGAATGTTGGCTGAAGCATACATATGTATGTACACACATACACAAATCTTTAGTAGTTATTTCAGATATAACTACCAAGGATAGCAGGATCCATGATTAATAGTGCAAAGTAAAAAATAAATGACTAGGTCGCTAGTGTACTAGGTAGTTTCATTGCTTGCCCTGCACAGGAAGGGGCAGTCTTATATGTTACAATCCCCCTGCTCCCCACCCCACCCCCAGGAAAAAAACTCACCAGAGATGAATGCATCAGGAATCGATACTGGATTCAGAGGGGTAGGAACCATATTTAGGTTGAAAGCAGAGAAATAATTCTGTCTCAAATTTCAGAAACCAAGTTGAAAAGTCCTATAGACTTGGGAGCTAAAACTGCCATTCTGAGCTGAGAGTTGTTGATAGCTCCAAACAGGGTACTCAAGGCCAGTCACAAACAGTGCCTGACATTGGCTTGTAACAGAGACCATCCAAAAAGACAGAGTCCTAGCAGGCCTACCAAATATATAGAAACAAACTCAAATAGGCAGCCAAAATGAGGAGATAAAAAAACAAACCCCAAATGAAAGAACAAGAGAAGTCTCTAGAAAAAGAGCTAAATGAAATGGAGATAAGCAATCTGTCAGATATAGAGTTCAGAATACTGTTAAGGATGCTCAACAGCATGAAAAAAGATATGGAAACTATGAAGGAACTTAAGAATGACATAGCAGAAATAAAGAATACATTGGAAGGAATAAACAGCAGATTAGAGGAAGCTGAGTATCAGATCAGTGAATTAGAAGACAGGGTAGGAAAAAAATCACTTAATCAGAGATCCAAGAAGAAAAAACAATTAAAAAACAGGAGGACAGTCTAAGGGAGCTGTGGAAAAACATGAAACGTAACAATATTTGCATCTTAGGACTGCCAGAGGAGGTTGAAAGTAAGCAAGGGTTAGAGAACCTGTTTGAAGAAATAATGGCAGAAAACTTCCCTAACTTGGTCAAGGAAAAATTCACACATGTTAGGAGGCACAGAGAGTCCCAAACAAGAGCTATCCAAAGAGGCCCACACCCAGACACATCAAATTAAAATGCCAAAAATTCAAGAAAAGGAGAGAATATTGAAGGTAGCAAGAGAAAAGCAATCTGTTACCTACAAAGGAGCTCCTATAAGGCTGTCAGTTGATTTCTCATCAGAAACTCTACAGGCCAGAAGGGAATGACATGAAGTATTCAAGGTAATGCAAAACAAGGATCTGAAGCCAAGACTACTCTATTCAGCAAGGCTACCATTCAAAATAGATGGTGAAATAAAGAGCTTCCGAGACAAAAAAAAAAAAAAAGGCTAAAGGAGTTTATCACCACCAAAGCAGCATTGCAGGAAATGTTAAAGGGACTGCTTTAATTAGAAGTAAAAACAGAAGCATTGCAAGAAATGTTAAAGCAACGGTTGTTATAATAATAAGAAATAGAGAGAGAAACATAGGCATAAAGAATTAAAATGGCAATAAATAAGGGCCTATTAATAACAACCTTAAGGACTTTAAGGGAGAGATCAACAGCAACACAGTCATAGTCACAGACTTTAACACCCCACTGATTTCACTGGATAGATCTTCCAGACAAAATGTCAACACAGAAACAGTGACTAAATGGCACACTAGATTGGATGGATTGAATTGATATTTACAGAACATTTCACCTCAAAGATGCAGAATGTATATTCCTCTCAAGTGCACATGGGTCATTCTCAAAGATAGACCACATGTTAGGACATAAAAAATGTAAAAATTTATTTTATAAAATATTTATTTTTATAAGTACACTTGTGCAGAGTGTTACTTTATCCTATAGCAATAGTTTTGCACTCTGGCTGTATATTAAATGTTCCTGGGGAACTTTAAAAAAATATGGTTGCCCAGACTTTCAGAATTTCTGATTGAATTGGTCTGTGTTGTGGTATCAGCTGACTGAAGTATCACTTATGTTCAATAAAATTCATCCATTTAACTACACACCCTGATGAAATGTGTTAACTGTATACGGCTGTGTAACCACCTGCACCATCAAGACTTAGAACAGTTCTACCTCCCAATTTCCCCGTACCTTGTTGTGGTTGATCCCTTCCCCTAATACCTGACTCCAGGAACCCACTGATCTGCTCTCTGTAACTATATTTTGCCTTTTCTAGAACTTTATATAAATGGAATCATAAAGTGTATAGAAATTTAGGTTTGACTACTTCTATTTAGCACACATGTATATTTTTGAGACTCACCCATGTTGTCCCTTTTTATTGCTGAGTAGAATTCCATCGTATGGGATAAGCCATAATTTGGTTTTCTTTTTACCAGTTGATGGAGAGTTGAGCTGTTTCTCGTTATTTGGTTATTATGAATAATGTTTCCATGGATATTTGCATTGTATGTGCGTGTCTGCTCTATAGTGTGTGGGAAGGTTTGGAACAAGAGTAAATAAAGCAGAGATATTAGAAAGAGAGAACATGAGAGAAAAGAGAGAGTCTAGGATTCTTCCTCAAATGTTGGCTTTGGTCAGATTAAAAATCAAATATCCTTTTAACCCTCCTTAGTCCAGTTCTCTAGGTGGAGCTTTTCTGTCAGCTAAGTGCCTCTCTCCCCAAGGTCAAGCACTGTGACATTCAGTTGATATCTGATTGTGAAGATTCTTCCTCCTGAGTCAGGCTCCTGTCATTCACTGTTTCATCAAAAGCCAGTTCTGATCTCTAGTCAGTAGATCCAGCTTTCACTGAAGTCTCTCTATCAAGATCATGGGCAGTTGACTGACTGTTTGCTGTCTACAGTAACTATCTGGGTTTCCATGTGGCTGGAGGCATTTTTCCCCCCCATGAGCCATTTAATATTTTCTACCAGATATGGAATAACTTTTTACTGAGAATGATTCACTCTTCAAGATATGCCTTCACCCTGACCAGTGTGTCTCAGTGGTTGAGCATCGACCAATGATCCAGGAGATGACAGTTTGATTCCCGGTCAGGGCACATGCCCGGATTGTGGGCTCGATCCCCAGTAGGGCGCGTGCAGGAGGCAGCCAATCAATGACTCTCTCACCATTGATGTTTATATTTCTCTCTCTCTCCCTCTCCCTTCTTCTCTCTTAAATCAGTAAAGACATTAAAAAAAAAAGATATGTCTTCATAGTCAGTAGGTATTAAGTTGCTATATCCTAGGCGCAGAGCTCTATTATGGAAAGAGGAAGCCCAGCCATTAAAATAATCATAGTGATGAGCATTTCTGGGGTCATTAGACTGTATTAAGCATTGCACTAAGCACAGTACATAGCTTATCACACCTGATCCTTTTTACATTACAAATGAGAAACTATTGCTCACCTCTCAAATTATGAATTTGAGAAAACAGAGACTCCCAAAGGCTAAGTAACTTGTCTAATGTCATAATGCCAGTAAGAGCCTAAAACCATATTCATTTTCTCATTCACTCATTCGAATACTGTTCCAGATTCCCTAGTTTCACCTCTAGCAAGGGGAACACATTGGTTTTCAAAGAAGCACAAACATTAGTCATCTGTAAGGATTACCCTCCCCACCCAAAACTCCTTTTTCCTTAAAAGTTTTTTTTTGCTGTAGGCTTTTTTTTTTACCTGAACCTTAGGTGTCCAGAAGTGAAACTTAGGCAATACAAAGAAGCCAAAGTAAGAAAGCAAACTGATGCTGTACCCTCAGTTTTGTTTGACAAAATCACCTCAGAACAACTTATCATGACATTACTCTGACGTCCTGTATTGTGTTGGCTTGGAGACTAGGCATCTTCCACCTCACAGAAATGAGCTGAAAGGAGTAGTGTAGATTTAAACTCCAAACTCCTGAACACATTTTATGATCCTGGCCCTAGTCTGACATTCGCAGAAATGACCTTTTGGGGTGAATATCCCAGAGGGTTTTTCTCTGTTTTGTGGGTTCCCAAACACTTTTGGGGAAAGCATAATGATGACTCTCCTTCTATCAACTGATCAGACATGAATGCTCTAAAGTGCTCCACTATCTTTAACATGGAATCAGTGGTATTTTTAGTCAGTGCAGTTGCTGAAAATTTGGTCAGGTTTGCTTCTCAGGAATTTAAGTAGGAATTAAAATAAAAAATTGTTTAGCTTCTCTTCCACATAACAATGTATCTTTTCTTTCAGGACAGGGAACAGAGTGGTGCTTGTGCATTCCAGGGTATATCTTTTCAAAAGAGGTGATTAAGATGATTTCTAATTGAAATAAATACAATATTTCATCAGGCCCTGGAAACAACAGCCTGCTTATACTCAGATCGTGTTCATGCTGTGGGAGAAAAAGAACCACTGAGATCATTTGAAGTTTTACTGTTGCTGCCAGGGTAGGGGAAAGAGAGCAGCTTTGAGTGAGGAGACATCTTTCTTCAAATGCTGCATCTCTGGGGCCTGACCAGGTCAGGGGGATTTCTTTCTTCAAATATGGAATATTTTGTAGCCACCCTATGATCTACCAGATGTTCCTCGGCTCCTCCTGGCTGGGCCTGGCCACTGTAGGGCACAGTGCCTGCTGTTGTTGCTGTTCTTAGAGGTCTGGCTGGGAGCTCTCTGCTAATGAGGCCTGGGCCCCAAGCTTGACCCAGGTGTGAGCCTTTGCACAGAGGAAAGCTTTGTTCTTTAGCCTTCGTTTGCACCTAGCCCCTGCTGGCCATTCTACAGATGGGTCAGAAAGGGACAGGTGAGTGAGTGTATGTTGATGAATGAGGGATTCATCTCACTACAGGAAAATAAAAGCACAAAGACTTACTGCACCCAAGGTTAAGGCAACATCTTTAGAGGTGTGGGCCAGTGAGTGGCAATTAATAGGAGGCAACCACTCTCAACCAAAATATGAAGTTACATAAAAGTATCTGCTATGGACACAAACCCAAAGAGGCACAGTTTCTATACCCATGCTATCCATGAGGAAAATGAGGGATTTCAATGAACATATTCCTATCAAGTGCCTAATATGGCCAACCCCTCTTTATGTTGCTGAGCGGGGCACTCACAAATCTCTATTCTCAAAGAACTTAATGCTGTTAGGAAGTAGAAGGGAAGTAAGTACTCAGGTAACTATAACACAGAAAACATAAGTGAATTATGAAAGGAACAAATAATGTGCCATGGGAATTCTGGGAGGGAGACATCACAATCACAGAATACACCATTGTTCTACCCAGTATTTATTCCCCTCTGTTTTTCTTTCTAACAGATCTTTGATTTTGTTTAGTATCCACCTTTTGCCACACAATCAGGGGCTCCAGGGGAATTGACCTCATGCTTAGCTTCAAAGAATTTAAGCTGATTAGTCTAAGCCAATCCATTATCCTCAAATAATGGAATACCATTATCCTCTCCTGGGCTTAGTTTAGGAATGGTTATGCACCCAGGTCTGGCCAGTAATGATCATAGCTGGGAAACGTTTTCTTACCCTCTAGCAAGAAAGAATAGATCCCTTTTGGCCCCTGCCTGTTGCCATGACTAGGTGTCATGCCTGGGTACTACTGTTGTCATCTGAACATCAGACTGGGGAAAAAGCCAACATGTGGAGGAGCACAGAGTAAGAGAAGTTCAACAGGTTTGAGTCGGCTTTTCTGTCACTTGAAGGTGAGCTTGGCACAAGTCGTACTCACTTACTGGGTGTGAGGAAAATTTTAATAAGGATGCCAACACTCAAAGTGAGCATTGAAGGAAGGATCCGCTTTGATCACTGGAGTATAGAGAGTAAAATATTTTAGGTTCTGGGGTAGTGATAGGGAGGTGGGAATAACTTACAGTAAGAAAAAAATCAAGAAGAAAGGCACAGAAATTTGCAAGTTTAAAGTGTGCTTATCCAGACTGGAGTCTGATATTTCCACGAATGCTTTACTTCATTCTGTAAGGAATGTAGACCATAGACCATTTATAGGGAGAGATTGTTAAAAATAATTCAAAACAGGAAAATAATCAGATGCACAGGAGATAAAAATACACATATTATAATAAAAGTTTAACACCTACACAAGCAGATTGAGAAGAAGGGAAATAGACACAAACAGGAAAGTTCTAAAATCCTATACAGTCACTAGATTTGAATATGACTTTCAAATTTCTGGTGACCAAAAGGAAAAGGAAAACTGGTTAATGACACAGGTCTACTTTTATATTTGGAGAAAACATGCCTGTTCCTCAAGATAATTTGTTTATGTGAATATTTGTGTGGGGAACAATAGAAAATATAAAGGATGATCTCGCCATCAATTTCTCTATAATGAATTCATGATTGGTTCCAACACTCTTTTCAACTAAAAGCAAATCAAAGTATATAAAATGCTTGGTGGAGTCTTGAGGAAAAAAGAAAACACAGAAAAAAATAAGTTCAGCCATATTGTGGAGTGATTTGGATGACAAGGTAAAAACTTTGAAATTTATTTCACAATCAATGGGAAAATATGGAGTTTGAGGAGTAACATGATCATAGCTGATCTGTAGAGTTTAATCTATTAATGATCTGTGAGTGGCATTGGAGGAAGACAACCATGGGCAGAGAAGAAATAAAACAAATTAATATAATTTTGAGTACTTACTAGATATTAGGTATGACATCTCATTTTTAAAAAACTATTAATGATCATATAACTTTTCTCCTTTATTTTGTAAATGCAGTAAATTATGTTGGTTGATTTTCAAATGTTAAATCAACCTTTTATTCCTGTAGTTCACTCAACTTGATCCTACATACTAACTTAAATAAAATCACCCTGGATTTAATTTGCTAATATTTCTTTAGGATCTATGTTTATGAGATTGTCTTATCCTTTTCTGATAATGTCCTTGATATCTTTTAATGTTAAGTTTATGATGGCCTCATAAAATTAATTGCAAATAATTTTTGTTTTAATTCTTTGGAAGGCTTTGTCAAGACTGGTACTATTTCTTCCTTAATTGTAAGAAAAATTCACTGCTTAGATTACTTAGCCATCTGAGCCTGAAGATTTCTTTATGGGAAGGTTTTAAATGTTTTGTATACATGACTATTCAGATTTTATATTTCTCCTGTGTCAGTAAGTTTGGTAACGTATTTTTTTAGGACTTCATCCATTTCATCTAAATTATTAAATGTTGGCATAATATTTTTAATGTACTGATATTTATCTTTCCTTTCTGTAGGGTATATAATGATGTATCTTTTTAATATTTGATACTGATAATTTTTACTTTTTTTTTCTTGATCAATCTTCCTGCGATTTATTCATTTCATTTATCTTTTATAGGTTTATTTTTCAAAAGACCAATTTTTGGCTTGTTGATTTTCTCTATTGCAAATCTGTTTTTTATTTTGTTAACTTCTGCTATTTCATTACTTCCATCCTTCTATTTCCCTCATTTATAATTTGCTGCTCTTTTAACTTTTTGAGATTGATATTTAGATTACTACGTTTCAAATTTTCTAGTAAGGGTAAATAACTGTAGTCTACAGTTTCAATATAATTTTTACTAGGCCAAAATATATTTTAACTTCCATTGTAATTTTTTCTTTGACTCATCAGTTACTTATATGAGCTTGTTTTATTTTCCAAATATTTGGGTTTTTAAAAGTTATTCTTTCTTTTAAAATTTATCTTTATTGTTGAAAAAATTACAGATGTCCCCTTTTTCCCCCAGGCCTTCACCACACTATTGTCTGTGTCTAGGGGCTTTGCATATATGCATATAAATTCTTTGGTTAATCTCTCCCCACCCCTACCCACCCCACCTTCCCTCTGAGATCCCTCAGTCTGTTCCATGCTTCTATGTCACTGGATCTATTTTGTTCATCAGTTTATTAAGTTCTTTAGATTCCACATATAAGTGAGATCATGTGATGTTTGTCTTTCTCTGCCTGGCTTATTTCGCTCAGCATAATACTCTCCAGGTCCCTCCATACTGTCCCAAAGGGTATGAGATCCTTCTTCTTTACAGCTGCGTAGTATTCCATGGTGTAAATTTCTCACAGCTTTTTTATCCACTCATCTACTGATGGGCACTTGGGCTGTTTCCAGATCTTAGCTATCTTTTATTAATGATTTCTACCTTAAGTCTATTGTGCTAAAAGAATATATTCTGAATGATTAAAATTCTTTGAAATGTATTGAAGCCTACTTCACAGCCAACCTTATGGTTGAATTTGCTAAAAATATTCCATGTTTTGAAAAGGATGTATAAGTTGCATTTATTGGGTACGGTATTCTCATGCCCACTAGTTCAGGTTTGTTAATCTTATCTAGTCCTCTATATCCTTACGGTTTTTGTCTGCTTATTCTATCAGTTTCTATGAGGCGTATACTCTAGGATACCAATATAATTATGTAATGTGTAATTACATAAAAATATGTTGTATGTTATGACATTGTATATGATATGTATTAAATATGATTATGTTATACAATAGTAATATTATATTGTTAATGCAATTCCATTTCTTAGCATTAAACTGAAAGCAAGCAGGTGGAAAGACTAAGTTTACATTATCATCCATTTTCCTTCTTAGACCTGTGCAGTCTCCCTTAAAATACAAATTTCAAGCAAATACAGTGAGACAATAGTTGCCCTCTCTAATAGAATAAGATTTATTGTCAGCCCCAGCCTAGATATCAACCAGATATGATTTTGCAGGCAACAGTCAGAAAGCTTTGGGGTTTCTGAATTGGCTACTTCTGTTGCATTGAGGTAAAAAAACCCCACAATTATGGCAGGGAGGACCAGTCCTCAGGCCTCCAGGTGTGAAGGGGACTCAAGGAATGGTCTTGCCTCTTGCAGTGACCTCATGTTCTCTTTATCCTCTAACAGTCTCTCTCAGACAAGGATTTGGGTTCTGCAAGGGTGGGCAAAAATAGGTTTACAGGTGTGAGCAGACAAAACCCAAAGTTTGTTCTTGAATTATTTACTTATGAATTATTGTATTATTTATTATTATTATTAGCCTCCTTTTGCCCACCTCTGTATTACTACACAGCTAAGTATGTGGTAGAAAGAATCTGAACTCAGTTGACTTTTAAAGTATTGCGTTCATTTTTTGTTTGTTTTTTAAAGGGACTGAAGAAACACAGCAGGTTCCCTTCCAATCAGCTTCAAGCCCCTTGTCACATGGAGTAGCTCTCCATCAGTGGCCGGCAGGGAGCCAAAACTTGCATGGAGGGGCAAGCAATGAAATAAAAATCACATTTTCAAGATTTCTTTCCCTGCTACCCTGGGTTGCATTTGATTAATGGACTGCATTTATTTTTGAGGTATGATCGCACACCCGTTACCAATGCTGTGCCACCGTGCACTTGGCAGAGAGGGAGCTCGTTATGAATTCTGAACCACAGCGAGATGTTAGCGCATCATTAATATGCATAGGTGCAGATATCTGTCTGTTGTCTTATAATGCTATTTCATTTATATAGTGCTAGTACTTGACAGATATAAGAGACTCCATCCCCAGCTAGAGAGATTCCTAAATAAAACTAACAAGTTCTTGCAGAAGTAATCAGGCAGAGTGAAGGAGTTCAGGTTCTCGTGTCTGTCTCTATAGGAGGCCGGTTCTTGAGTTTCATTTCAAATGTCTCTCCATGTGGACTAGCTTAACTTAGTCCTTTCTTCCTTCGCTGACAGCAGATGCACATGTTTATACTTTCTTTCCTGTCCTTAATCCTTTTAATCTGGAAATGTAGTTTGCTGCTATTTTGGTTCCATTGGCCTGAAGGAGGCTCAGGGAAATAAAACTTCATGGGGTGCGGGGCCAAGCCACTTACACATGTGTCTGTGTACACAGTTGGGCCAACGGTGTGCCTACCTGCCAGGAAGAAACTGGACCTATGGAGTCATATTTGAATATCTTAAAATCATCATTTCACTACCCTACTTCTAACCATCTCCAACGGGAGAAGCTCAGCATCACCCGTCTCTGTAGCTACAGTCTTGTGCGTTCACTGGCCGGAGCTTCTCGCTGCTTCCAAAGCACTTCAGTGCTCTGCGCTGTTTCCTTTTCTCTGTCATCACACGTTTCCCCCCTTGGTCTGGAGCATGCCCCTCTCCTTCTCTGCTTGGTGTCTTCTGCCCAAGGATTTGCTCTTCTGTGAAATCGTTCATGAATCCCCACGCAAGAATTGCCCTCTCTTGTTCATGGTTCCGTATACCCTGGTATATAATCTTTTACAAAATCACTTACATCATACAATGAATTCTTTTTATGTCTCTAATCTTACCAGGCTGTGGTTGCCCGCAAGGGAAGGGATGTGTCTGTTGTCATTGTGTCTCCAGTGCCTAGCACAGAGCCTGGAAATGATAGGTCCTAAGTAAATCTGGATTGTGTATGTGTACCCTGGGAATCTGGAACATGTCTGAGGAAGGATGAGAGAACCTGTGGGGACAGAACGTGTCAGAAGTACTGGATTGCGTACCTGAAATTATGAGAGAAACCATATGATTAGAGGAATCCTTAAATATCACCATCAAGAAACTGGATGAAAAACCTGTTGCTCTCAGTTTCCCACTCTCCCTAAGGCAGGTAGAAATGGCTATTCTAGGAAAGACTGCAGAAATTTTATTGCTTAGATAAGGGATCTTAACCTCAGGTCCCCAGAGGGATTGCGTAGGTGAAGGCATGCTGGCTACACTGAGTTCTTAAATAGGTTTGTTTGGCCTATCCTATATTAAAAAAATGAATTAGTTGTGAACGTTCAAAAATCTGGAAATTTATAAATATCTCTCTTTTCTTAGAGCAAACATTTTCACATGGCAAAAATCAGATGGACATACATTGATTTGTGCCTTAGACCCACCACTCTAATCTCACTTGTCAATTCTGTTATGTTAAATGTGACGTACCAATTGAGATTGTGTGGAGATTTAACCTCTGTGAATTTATGAGCATTTCTGAAAGGAACATGTCCTTAGTTTTCATCATAATTTTAAAGAGGGGTATGAACCTAAATAGGTTAAGCTAACTAATTTGGTTAAAAACACACATAAGAGAGAATGCCTTTGAGCTGAGAGAAGACTGCTAACATAAGACAGACATCAGAAAGTCATAACTGAACTGGATTTCGTCATTTGTCATGTTGGTTGAGAAATTAAGTGGGTTTTGAGTGCTGGATACAGTTTTGCTATCTTTACATGATTGATACAGCTGAAAACACACACACACACACACACACACACACACACACACACACACACCCTGAATATATGCCTGCTAAAGACAAAGAGCATAGAAAATACCAGAAATGCTACTCCAGTGATTTAAAATATTAAATATTTTCAGTGAATACCTTAATGACTGGATATGACTGAATTAGAATGATCCATAGAATAATTACAGAAATCAAGTCCACTGTACATAATTATCCAAATTACAAGTGACTCTGGAATTCCCATTTTCCTGAGTTTGATATTGGTTTCATATAGTATAATTTCATTCCACTCATATTTTCACTTTTGTTGTCATTAAGGAGAGCCTTTTAAATATGAGACTAGAATTTGCTTATTGTGCTTTATTCATTTTAGCTTCACAAAGAACCCCCTTTTACTCCTCATATAGTTAAGAAGGAGTGTAGTAAATTATTAATTTGGAATCTGATTGATCTGCCCAATTTTGATTTAAGTTAACTTGATTCAGGACAAACTTTATTTTTTCTGAGAGTCCCACTTCCTAGAGATTTTGATAAATGAATGTCTATCATTGAATTAAAACATAGTTCTGGTTTAGGTAGAGATTTAAAACCTGCTTTTTCTCCCCCTCCCCACCCCTAGGTAGACAAATCCTAAATAATATGAAAACTAAATTCTATTGGAAAGAAAGGATAATTCAACACATTTTTCAGTAACTCATCTCATTATGAAATCTTGACTGCACAAAATTTTTCCTTATATTAAGGCAGGAATCATTTATGCCAAAGATAAAGCTCATTTTCTTATTAATTTATAAATAATACATATTATTTTGTCATTATGTCATTTTTATTAATTGAAAAAAAGTAAGAATGTAGCTAGAAATGTCTTAAGTTAAAAAAAAAAAAGTTCCTGGAGGTACTGAGTTAAAAGGCTTAAGAACTCTTAAGGATAAAATTGAAGATGTCAACTAGTTGTTTTACTGGTAACATTCCACCTGAATTCAAACTCTTACAGCAAATAAAAAAATCAAAAGATATTTACTGCTGGTTTGAAGTTATATGAAATAACAGTATGACTTAGACATGATATTGATTGAGTTTTCTTGGAGATATAAAATTTAGTTTTATAGTGAATTTGGTAAGGAGGTTGTCAAGTGACAGTGAAGCAGTCTATTAATTCCCCTTAAGTTTACTATGCTTATCTCAGAAAATGGAGCTATGATTATATGCTTTATAATACATATTTCTTGGAGATTTATATAGAAATTATTATTACATATTTGAAAAAGTTGCTGCTTATCTAACACTTTCCAATGAAATTGTTACTAAATTGAGGCATATTTTGTCATCAAAGTTCATAACAGCTCTTTTACCTTAAAATAGTGACTAAAAACTGGCAAGTGATTTGCGGTGTCCAGACATGGGCTCTGCTGTTCCGTGGGGGTCCACTTGGGTAGTGCCCTTTAGTGGCCACCTAATGGAACATCTCAGAATTCTGTGTCAAGATCTGATCCTGATTCATGCAAGCCACTTAATATATTTCATCAAATCTAAGACTTCATCAATTATAAGTCACACTAATATTTTATGTTCCATTAAGAAATAAAAAATGCTGCCAATTAAACTAAGTCCCACCATTGATTATAAGACATTTCTAATTTCAATCAGAGATGTTAAAATGTGGAAAGAAAATATGTCTTAGAATGATGAGAGAAGGTATTAGCTGTATTCCTTAAGCTCTCCACTCCAGGGGCCTCTCACTTCCCCGCCTGAGTCATACGGTTTTGGAAAATGGTAAGACAGCCATGTCTATTGAGGATAATTGGGGATGCGAAGGATGCTTTTTTTGTGTTTACTATTAACATAGAAAAAGTAACCTGGCAGTGATTAAAAGCTGCATATTTCAGTCTGAATATTCTCCAGAAAGATGTTAACTAAAGTTATGTCTATGTTATAGGATGCTCTGAGCAGTAGATCTTTTCTTTATCTTTGGTCAGTCCAGATCTTGGCTGTCCCAAGGCTGTAAATCTCTCTCCAGGAGTCTCTGGATGCCCCAGAGCCCTTGGACTCTTGCATTTGACTATATCCACAAAGTTCTACAAGAAGCTGTTCTATCTAGCATGTTGCATCTCTAAATAATGAGAAACAGTCAGCACTGAAAGTGTTGCACATACACATACACACTCACCGAGTCCATAACATCTATTTAGGGAGCCTTAGTTATATGTCAGGCATTGTTTATAGACAGCTAATCTTAATCCTGTAATATTCACAACAAACTGTGAGGTAAATACTGGTATGTCTATCTTACAAATGAAACTGAGGCTTATTGTGATTACTTGCTCATGTTCTGCAACTAGAAACTGATGAAACTAAGATTCAAACCCATCTCTATCATAACCCTAAGCCAGTATTTTTTTTGACCACTGTGATGCCTCTCTTAGGCACATCACATTTATTTTTTAAATATTTATTTTATTTCATTGTTTTATTTATTTACTTTTAAACAAATTTGTCCAAAAAAGCCTTTCTTTAGTATACCCTCCCACACATACACATGCACACACACATACACCTACACGTACACATACACATGCACAATCAGATATGCATACACATACCCCACACCAAATTATATAGAGATAGAAGTGAAGAAAGGGCCAGGAGATGGGGAGATGAGTATTTCTTTGCTACTACGTGGTTTTAACAATAAACTAGAAATCAGGAGTTTGAGGTTTAATTTTCCTGTTTCTGTTTTTCATTTTGGTTAATTAAGATGCCCCAGCATATCCTGAAATGAATGATTCTTTGTAACAGCTTAGATAAGCAGGTGTTATTCTCGACTCTCTTTACTCTTTTCCTTTTTTGAATTAAATAAATGGTTTAATTTGGAAGGAAGCAGGATTCCAGCTTAGACCTATTGCTATTGATTCTTTAGTGTTTCCCTAATGTCTTTATTTTACAGGGTGGGCAAGCAGAGATACAGAAATCTTCCCAAAGCCCAATGGGTAGTACTGGGTGTGGGGAAAATGAGTGCTACTAAATAATATAGTTTCTGAAATGTCAAGGTACAGAATTTGGATATTCCATTCCCCAAATGTTAATGACAATATGCTCATCCTTTTAATGGAAACATTACTAGGAAGCTCCTGGCTACATAATCCATCATACCGCAGAAGACTTGCTGACTTATGCTTTGTGACGGGCCAGTGAGAAAAATATACAAACTCATACACCAATGTTGCAAATCAATTCTGCGGCAAAGTGGAAATAACTCTTGTACCAATAAGCAGTAAGACCTACGAGGAAAAAAATCCTTTTCTGTATTTCCAGCCTGCAGATAGAAAGAGATGCCATCAATCACACAGGAGAGCTTCCATTTCAGGGCCGTTGTTCTTAAAGACAAACCAGATGAAATCAGACAAGACCAGAATATGCAAAGGCCTTTGGATTTTTCCAGTCATGGTGCAGGAAGGAAGCAAGGAAACGCAAGACATTTTCTCTTTTTCTTCTACAGGTGAAACTTGGAGTTAGCAAAGGTATGTACATAGGCTCAGTTTATTGTCAAAATGACTAATTAATTGCTTCACCAATGGCTATTAATCATGCATTAATGAGATATTCTCTTTGCTCTGGCAAATACAGGTTCTGTGGCAATCCTTTCTCCTTGGTACCCAGAGCAAGCCAAAAGCATGCAGAACTCAATTAATCTTGGAGCAGCATGGGGTGTTTGAAACTGCTCACAGTTTGAAAAGAAGCAAATAGCAAGAACGTTTAAACTGTCCATATTTCACTGTGTAAATTCAGAAACACTTAATCATCCCCCACACATTCTTTTGTTTCCTTTCTTCCTCTGTCATGTTATAACTGTGTTTCAAGCCTCCTCCATTTCTTTCCCCAAACTTGTACCCTGAAGCACAAACCAAAAAGAGTGGGGCTTCTAATACATTGACTGTCAGTCCTCTGGGAGAAACAATGAATGGACACAATGAACATATAGGTGTGATATTCCAGCAAAAGCTATGACTGTATCTAGTAGCATAAATTATGAATTGAATGCCATCACTTCCTAAGCAACATCTAGGTTAGAGATTCCTTTCCAGTTCCAGAATTCCAGATTAACCTAAGAAGGAAAAGCTATGAAGTTTGACTCAGTTAAACTCTCTACAGACAAAGGCCTCCATTTTTTATAATTAAGAATGCTCTAGCTTATTCAACAGACATTTATTGAGTATCTATCCTATTCCAGACTCTAAGGATGCAAATATGAATCAGTCTTATTTCTACCCCTCACAGACCTCACAGTATAGTCATAGAAATGAGCTATTGTCTGCCTAGGCAGGTAAAGTAAGAGGGAAGAGCCAGTGTGAGGCATGGACACACAACACAGCATGATGCGTTATGGGCTGGTGACTGATAAAGGCAGGCTAGGTACTGGCTGCCTAAGGGAGGAAGCTGAGTATATATGTAGAGATTGACGTTGGAAAGGAGATTGAGGCCAGATTGTGAAGGGTGTTGTATACCTTTCCACATGCATTGGGGAACCACCAGAAGCTTTTGCTCAGGGAACTGGCATGATTCGTGTCACCACTTTGAGTGTCAGTCCATAATTTAAAAAGACTTGTGGGTCCTGCATTGGGTCTGAGCAGATTTTGCATGTGGGAGGGACATGAGCAACAGCATCCATGAACACCATGGCATTTTGCAGTGTTCTCCCTCTGTAGGCAGGGATCCTTGTTGCTGGGTTTGGCCATATGATTCATCAACACATTGTCACTTTTGGGTCCCTCTACAATAAGGTCTCAACCCCAGTCACCTTCCTTTTCCACACTCAAGATGTGTTTGGATATCAGAGTGGTCAGCTGCCCAAGCTTCAGTGGGCTCTTTGGGGAAGGGGGAGGCACTTGGGCCATCAGTAATGAAGGATGCAGAGAGGAAATAGATACTTTAATTCCAGTTCCAATTCTCCATCAGCAATAGCTGTCACTCATTTCGCTATTTAATAGTCTGAGAGCAAACATATTTTACTACCACAAATAACTGATTTTCTTCTGAAGATCAGTTAGTCTCATGAATACTGAAGTTTATATGTTATTCCCTCCAAAATAAAAACCTTGACCTTATACTAACAATTTGCCTTTTTTTCTTGGCCTGGGTTACATTTACAAATTCTCTCACTCTAATTGAGAAAATTGTCTGTGATCATGTAGGACAAGTGTAATCAATTAAAAATAGTTTCTATGATTCTTAAAATTGTCCTTCTTAGTTGTAGAGGTGTATTGGGTGGGGAGTATGGGTTCATCTCAGCCTTTCCCTATTTTTTTCCTCCTTCCTTTTTAATTGTAAGTGCAAACACACACACAGAAAGGGCTTTTCTGTATTTTTTAAAATCAAGTTTAAAAGGTACAATTTATATACAATAAAATGCACCCATTTAATGTACCATTAAATGTACATTTAATGACCCATCCATAGAAGTAGGACCCACCCAAGATCACTAGGTTTTCTCCTATGCCCTCTTTATAACTTTTGCCGTTCTGTGTTTTACATCTATGTCTCTGATCTATTTTTAGTTAATTTGTGTGAAAAGTGTAAGGTCTGTGTCTAGACTCATCATTTTGCATATAGACAGACATTCAATTTTTTTATCACCATTTGTTGAAAAACCTATCCTTTCTTCATTGAATTGACTTTACTCTTTTGTCAAAGATCAGTTGAATATTTATATGGATGTCTTTCTAGGATTTTTATTCTATTTTATTGAACTGTATATCTCCCTTCCCCCCAGTACTATTCTGTACTGATTACTGTAGCATTATAGTCAGTCTTGAAGTCTGGTAATATCAGTTCTTCAGCTTTGTCTTCCTTTTCAGTACTGTGTTGACTCTTCTGGGTCTTTGGTTTTCCATATATATGGCTCAGAATCACTTTTTCAATAGCCACAATATAACTTGTTGGAATTTTGATTGAGATTTCAGTGACTCTGGAGATCAAGTAAGGAAAAACTGAAATTTTGACAATATTGGGTCTTCCAACCCATGAACATGGAATATATTTTCATTTATTAAGATGTTCATTAATTTTTTCATCAGTTTTATAATTTTTCATATATAGATCCTTTACACATTTTATTAGATTTATCTCTATGTACTTCATACTTTGTTATATTTATATGTACTTTAAATTAAACCAGAGCCTTGGGCAAAGTATTTAACTAGACATTGTATTTTTTTTCCAGTGAAATAAGGGAGACAAGGCTGTGCCAAGGAAAGTGTTGACCTAAATAGTACAAGGACTGTTCTCAGTGCCTAAAGCTGAGAGCATGATGTGTAGAAAGGACTGATGAGCTGGAGACAAACAAGACAACTATATAAAAGTGGGTCAAATATTACCATTTAACTATCATAATCATGTAAGGCCATGATAAGGTAGTAAGGACATATGTGCCTTATTAAAATATATCTAAGATCTATTATTCAGGTGGGGTGATCATTTACAGAATGGGGTAATTGTTCTTCATTCTCTGTAGATCCCATCATTTCCCTTTTACATCACTTGAATACATTTTGTTAAATATAATCCTTTAATCATCAAGCTTTTAAGCTTCTTAGGAATCAACTTATATTTTGTAGACTGTCCTTTCTTTTTTAAAGAATTTCCGTAACTGTCTAACACAGAGAAAACTTTCTGGGCCCACTGGAAGAGTAGAAAATTTCCTTTGGCCCCATTCTTCCACAGTTGTCTATTCAACCATCCCTTTGCAATAAATGTATTTCCTTCTCCACATACATATGCACTTAATGAAAGTTTATTTCACAGTTTAGGTCATTGGCTGCCATTAATACTTATCACATATTATCAGACCTTAAAGATCATATCTAGCAGAGAAATACACTGAAACAAGCATTGGATAAATCCTTTAGATGCAATAATGATTGCCTATGGAGGAACTAGGCCAACAGGCTTAATGCCAACAAAATGATGCCAATGTCAGCATAACAACATCAGCTGCCACACAACACTATTGATACGAGCATTTTAGTATTAGAGTAACATCATTGGCACTAGTGGAGAATGGACCTAATATAGGCTATTAGACTCCTTGCTGGCTCAGAGTCACTCATAATTTGCCTTCTGGGGGGTCAGGACATGTGGCAAATTTGTAAGTGGGAGATAAATGGGCACTTCAACACAATTTGATAGCATCATACTCTATACCATTTCTTGCTAGTGGGTATTTTAAAAGGGACTTATTCTCAATTTAATAAAATAATATGGGAACATGTGTATGGAAAGACTGAATTTCTTTTATCTTAATCCACATGTGTTTTCTAGATTTGGAGACCTGAGAAGTTTTGGAATAAGGAATGTAATTCCATGCATTGCTACCAGTAGGTTAACTCCTTTCCCATGTGCATAGTGAGATGCCAGCCTTGGCCTGATTCCCAGACTTTACAGACTTTCTTTCCACACGGCGTAGGGTCATTTGATGTTCACTTGCAAGCTCAGCCCTCTCTCAAACTTTAGATGAGATCCTAAAAGTTTTCAGATTTCTAAGCAAATGGGATAGACATAGAGAAGCTGGGGCTTATGTGAGACAAGAAACACAGCACCAACACAGTTATAAATATTGCAACCAGTTTTGTTAGCAAAGGTCATGTTAGTGGAGAGCTTTGAGCCTTTGGGCAGGTAACTGTTCCATTAGGGGTGTCTCCCTCATGAGGTTCATTTCTTAGGCTGCTGGATTTCAAAAATCATTGCCATTTTTCTCAAGACCTATATTTTTATCTCCATGTCCAAAGTAGTTGCCTGAGAGAATTCCCCCAACAACTTACTCGTTCTGATGTAGGAATAGTGCCAGGTCACTAATACTATCACCAAGCATCACATGACTTTTCAATGGCAATGATATCCTTGTTTTAAAAATCATTTAAAATATTTTAGTCCTGAACTACCATATATTATTTTATCCCATAAACTGTGAATATCATATTTTATTTGCTCCACATATCTAAATCATCTTCATTATATTTTTATTTGTGACCTACAGATATTTTAGAGAGCTTTTTGTGTTTCTAACACTGTATTAAGCACTAGAGGTTTAAATGGTGAGCAAAGAAAGACATGATCTTGATGTTCCACTACCAATTAGGATGTAGAAAGAGGTGAAAGACCTTCAATGTCATGGTAATAACACGAAACACACAGACAGAGATAAGAACCAAGTCTTTCTATGGGACTAGCAAGGAGCAGTGGAAAAAGGCAGTCCTGATGAACTGAGTTCCAGAATGAAATGAGACTTTCACAGGTGAGCAGAATACTGGTAGCTTCTGGACCAGGGGACAGTTCCTGGTCTAGGTAGGGTGAGTGGAAGAACCAGCCTGACACAAACAGGCAGACTCTGCAGGAATAAGGAAAAATCAGATGAGCCTTAAGTGAAAAAGTGGGCCAGGGGAACAGATTAGACTCTAAAAGAGTCACAGATACAAAAAAAAAAAACAACAACCCCAAAACAAAAACCCCCAAAACAATTACTTGACCGGAAAATTATCTCCCCACCACAAATTTTGCCAAGAAAGCAGAAGTGAGTAAAGATCTGGAAAATGGAGATAAATAGAAGACTTCTGCACACTTTTGGATTTTAAATTCTAGAACTTTCTTAAGTTGAATTAAAGGAGAGCCCAAAGTATCTAAAACTAGGGCCCAACCTCATCCTAGCTAAAATATTGACAAGATCAAAACATTAATTTTGACATGGGATGTTGGAAGTTGGGCTAATCATAGATGAACTCAGCCTAATGGAAGCTCAAGTCCAGTCCCAGATAAACTTGGTTCTAGCTATAGAGAAAGTGGCTTATAATCTTTGGAAAATAAGCAAAATAAAAGTATTACATCTTAGTCTTTACTGTACTGTGTTCTAAAAATTACAAGATATGTGAAAAAGCAAGAAAATGTGACCCATAATCAAAAGCAAATATGGTGAATGGAATAAAACCTATAGATGACCCAGTTATTTAAATTAGCAGACAAGACCTTAAAACAATTATTGCAAAAATGTTAAAGGGTTTACAGGAAAAAAAAAAAAAGAGGGATGTAATGGTGCAGATATGCCGTATTTAAGAAAACAAATGGAAACTCTCAAAAAGAAATAAATGGAAATGCTAGAATAAAAAATAAAATATCTGAAAACAACATTTTATTGTATGGAATTTACATTAAGTTGGATAGGAGAGGAAAAGACCATTAGTGAATAAAATTTAGGATATAACAATAAAGTATCTTACTAAAATAGAAAGAAAAATATTGAAAACAAACATATGCAAACAAATCTTCAGACAATGAAGTCCCAGAAAGAGGGAAAAGAGAAAATGAAGCAAAAAATTTCTTGAAGAAATAAAGACTGAAACTTTTTCAAATATGATGAAAAGTAATACTACATAGATTTAATAACAAAGCTCAAGGGTAAATATCAAGAGAACCACACTGAGGCATATTATAACCAAATTATTAAAAACTAAAAATAAAGAGAAAAAAATCTTTAAAAGTTGGAGAAGAAAGACACATTATATAGAAATAGAAATACCATGCTCACTGAAAGACTAATGGTTGCTAAGATGCCAATTTTCCATAGCTTGAGCTATAGACTTAACTCAATTTCAATCAAAATCTCAACAGGTCTTTCTGAAAAAGTTGGCAAGTCAAATTTGAAGTTTGGAAATAAAAAAGATCTAAAATAGTGAAAATAATCTTGGAAACAAAACAAAAACAAACTTGGAAAATTTATAGTGTCTAATTTTAGGACTTACTATAATGTTAAAGTCATGAAGATAGCATGGTAATGGTGTAGGGACTGTCAAATATATTAATTGACTAAAGTGGAGACTTCAAAAATAGTTCTATACTTGTATGGCTAATTAATTTTCAACAAAAGCATTAAAGAAATTTAATGGCAAAGGAAAATTGTTTTAATAAATGGTGCTGGAAAATCTAGATAATTGGTAAAAAAAATTATGACCTCACATCATATGTGAACTTAATTTGGGATAGACCATAGACTTTAATAAAAAATTAAAACTATAAAGCTTCTAGAAGAACACAAAGAGTATCTTCATGACCTTGGGTTACACCTTGAATTAGACTGTACACAAAAACAATAACCATAAAATAAAAGAAAAAATAAATAAGATTGCATCAGAATTAAAATATTTTACTTATTAAAAGATACTTTTAGGAAAATAAATAAGCATCTGGAAGAAAATATTTGCAATACATATATTTGACATAGGATTTGTGTCTGGAATTTATGAAGAAATTCTGCAGGCATTAATGATGTCATCTAAGGAGAGATTAAAGATTGACAAGAGCTCATGGCCAAGCCCCGAGAAACTCCCAACATTCAGAGGCCAGCTAGAAAGAGATGAGCTAGGAAACAGAAGGAACAGCCAGAGGAGTAGTAGGAAAATCTAGCGTACTATCACATAAGCCAAAGAAGGAAAGGGTTTCAAGAATGAAGGCAAGAGAAAAGCAGGCCAGAAGGGAGTGGCAAGAAATATTCAAAGTGATGAAAAACATGGAACTACAACCAAGATTGCTTTACCCAGGAAAGCTATCATTTAGAAATGAAGGTCAAATAAAGAGCTTCACAGATAAGAAAAAGCTAAAGGAGTTCATCACCACCAGACCAGCACTGCAGGAAATGTTGAAAGGTCTTCTTTAAGAAGAAGCTAATGAACAAAAGAATCTGATGAACTAAATAGATCCAGAGACATTGACACATGCAACAGATGATCATATTTCAGAGGAAAGAGGGAAGGGGGGTGGAAGGTGGGAAGAGATTAACCAAAGAAGTTATATGTATATATGCATAACCCATGGACACAGTCAATAACGGGGTGAAGGACTGGGGAGGGGGTGGGAGCAAAGTGGAGGGAGCCAGTTGCGGGGGAAAATGGTATACCTGTAATACTCTCAACAACAAAGATAAATTTAAAAAGTAAAAAAAAAAAAAAAAAAGAATGAAGGAGCAGCAGCCAGGGTCTAACGCCACTGAGGAGCCCAGTAAAAAGAGAGCTAGAAAGTGCCTATTTGGCGTACTGGTAAAATAGGTAGATTTAGATGACCATGGCAACAAAAACGTTCCAGTGCAGTAGAGGCCCTATCTGTAGTTGTCTACAGCTGAGCTAAGGGGGCTCACTAAATTCCCAGAATTGTCTGTGAGTGTTTGCATGTAGGCACATGCTTTTTTTCTGTGGAAAAGATTTATAGATTCCACCACATATACTTCATAAGAGCCAACTGTGTCTGCTTCCTCTTGTTTTGTGTGTGTGTGAGCATGTGTGCATGTGTGCATGTGTGTGTCCATTTTTTGATTCTGGCTTCTGCAGATCTTTGCTGGAGAATATTGACATTTAGTGTATCTTTCTGATATTAACATAGGATGGATATGAAGCTGGTTTTATTTCTGTCTCCTGATGAGCAACATGAAGAAATTCTGATAACTTTTCAAGCAGAATTCTTAGCATTGGGGAAAGAGTGTTAAATATAGACTCAGAAGAAGTGAATTTCTAGCTACTTCCCGGCTGTGAGCTCTCCAGAATGTAAACATTCTACACCTAAATGCCTTTGCCTGTAAAATAGGCAAAATAATATTAATCTAGAAGGCTTTGGGGAGGGTAAAATGAGATGTTGATTCAGAAAGCACTTTACAAATTATGAACTACTATAAAGTGATATTCTATATTCTATATACTTTATGTGAACAAATGTGAAAAACAGGAGAGAATATGTCAGTGAGTGTTGTGGTAGATACAAGGTGACAGACCAAAGTAAAAAGCACTTTCCTTGTGCCTCAACGAAAGTGGTTGCCAGAGCTTTATATTCCACTAGTATTCACCACACTGACTCCAATGAAAACAAAACAAAGCATAACAAAACTTCTATTAATGAGGTGGATCAGAGCACATCATAAAAACTATGAAGCCAGGTCAGAGATCTTCATTTATTTTTTGGTAAATAGAACAATCTAAACAGAATCGAATACATCTCATGCAAAGCAGAGTACAAGGTGACATTTCGTTTAGAGCAAATCATTCAAGGTCTAAATGTTGCCTCTTCTTCCTGTGCCACATGGTGACTTATTAGTTTCCCATGTTTTCATTTTAGAAGAAGTTTGTATTCATGGTTGATAAGGGTGATAAAATGCATTTTCCTTTCTCAATAGTAGAATGATTTTTCTGTGCCTACCTGTCAATGAAAACAACAAACTCTTTGGCACTGGAGGGTCTAAAATGCTGACTCACTGCTACTTCTTTTCCGGGGGGACTTGTTTTCATTTACTTTCTCCACTAATAGTACAAATCTGTGGCCTGATTGAAATGTTCTATGAAATTGCCCTATTCTGCTCAAATCTGGAAGTCCTCCCCCACAGCAAGTGTTTTGAGATATTGCTTCTGATTCTGTGAAATAAAATATGGTCCAGATTTGACAAAGATTAAGGTGGAGCAGGTCCCCGTGCCGCCTCCCTTCCCGGCTGGAGAGGAGCCCGCAGGCGCCGGTGTTAGAGAGGCCGGCACAGTGACTCCGGCCTGCGGACCTTCCGTTGGCGGGATGATTTGATACCAAAGCAGCTAAGGACAACTCCAGAGGCTGCGATGGGAAAAGAGCTCTTGGACAATATTGGTTCTGAATCGTAATTTCAAAATAATGCAGGTTTGCTGATGGTTGAGATACCTATTAAAAAATTAAAATATAGGCAAGCTGGAGAAAAATCTTACTTTTTAAAGGAATTAAATATCATTGTATTATTATCTGGGGCCTTTTGTTAGTTAATGTTAGTTAAGGTATATTGATTTTTAAAATTATGTTGGGTTATACACTAGCAAGGCATTTTCCTCTGCAATTATTTCCTTTCAAAGAAGCCCATCAGAGGACTCAAGTCTTATTCCAACAATGCTATCACTGCTTAACATGCTTCCTGAAATATATTTTGGGTTTATTGTCAGAGTGTTTTCCTGCTTGTCTGTCTTTATCAGACTTTTTTCCAAATGAGTCGACTATTTAGAGAAATAAAATCTGCCTTCAAAGGCAAAGATTTTCTACGAGAGAGGGCATTTTCATAAGTCAGGGCTGTGAAGGCTATATTTTTAAAGGGTATTCCAAACATGGTTTTAGGATTGGTGGTATTGCTGAAAATAAGTATCTAATCTCTTTTACTATGTCAAGGGAAGGGTGATATCTAACCCTGGTATACCCAGAACTTTCTCACTTTTAGAACTAAAAGTCTTATATCCTAAAAAACCTCTCAGTCCCAGGAAATCTGAAAAGATTCTATCACGTTGAATCTATCTTTTGGATAATGTTGATTTTAGAATCCCTTGGACTCTATTAAGGTATATAGAATTTATAGCTTGGCACAAAACAGCCCAGAATAACGATTGTCTCTTCTAGCTTCCTTTCCAGCTAGGTGTGGTCATATGACTAAGGACTGATCAGTGGGATGCAAGTGCGATATGGCACTTCTGGGAAGTGTCCTTAAAAGGATGTACCCTTTTTCTCCCTTCCCTGCACCTGCCACCATATCAGATAGTGAGATGATCCTGAGGAGAAAAATCACACCCCGTGGAGCTTGGGTCATTGTCACTGTGGAGTGCTATTAGTACTGGATTGCTTACCTCCGCACTTCTTGATCAAGAGAGAGAAAAGGAAATTTCTATATTTTTAAATTTGATTTTATTTGAAGTTGTTCTTTTACTCATAATTGAATCAAATTCCCTGATAAGATAATAATAAGTTTTAATAAGAAAGATGATTTTCCTCAACTCCTGCACTGTCAGAGGAAACCCAGACCTGAGATGAGGATTCCTCAACTTAGTTTTACAATGTTTATTTATCCCTAGAGTTGCAAAGTTCTAAATTTAAAAGTACATTTAATTTACCTTCATTTAAAGTATAAAACATTGGTCAAAGGGAAGTTTTACAAAGGAAGGGGAAATCAAAACAGATACTTACTTTTTCAACATTTTGTAGCAATCTCTCCCATGAGATTTTGGAGGTGGGGTTTTGTAGAGTTTGGGGGAGTCTTGAAGCTTTGCCATCCTAGACTTTAATGACAGCCCTCTCCTTGTAACTCTGATTACTCCTCAAATTGCTCTGTGGACACTTCTTGTTTCACCAATATATATTTTTAATGTATCTCAGGGCTTCATCTTTAATCTTATGCTTTTTTTTTGTTATACCATATTTTCAATTGATCTCATCTACTTTTTTAGAATCATAGGAAACTTTATGTAAAGCCAAGCTCTATACACATTGGCCTGTCATTCTTTACTTTACCTTTCTATAGTCCCTAGCATCTCTCTTGATCCATAACTTGTTTGCCTCTGCCTTAATTCTAGCTGTTTACTAAATACAGATGTGAACTGTTAAATATTAACTTGCTGTTTTTAGAGTTTTCTTTATTTTCTTTTTTCTCTCCTATCTAAAAAAGACCACTTTGAATTTCTCAATCTGGGGCAGAAATTTCAAATGTTTGACCACAACCCCGATACTATGACACAATACACACACACACACAATTACTTATTATATGAGATACACTCTGTTTTCTACCCTCTTCTATTTCAGTCTATTTTTTCTCTTTTATTTGATTAATAATGAATATTTATCAAATCAACAAAATTAATTTCACAACCCACTCACAGATCATGATACACAACTTAAAATGCACTCACCAGAATATTCTTATCAAAACAGAGGAGAAATGTCCCTGATATTTTTCAGGGCCCAAGGAATTTTCTAAAAGGTCAGATAAAGTAACAACCACTGGTGATTGTGTTTATGGTACCAAAACTCTATTTTCATTGTCAAAGTAAAGCAGAATATTGAATCTCATCTGCTTTTGTGTTTTAAACTGCTATTATAACATTGATCACTTCCACAATTTTATCTCTAGCCCAGACTTTCTGCTGTCCAAGTTCCTATAGTTAATTGCTTTCTGGTCCTTAGATACTCTATAATTCATACTGTTCAAAATTCAAACTGATTGAAAAATACACCTTCTCCTTAAACCTGTCTCCTGCAATGGCTTCTTTATGTGAGTGACATAAGTAGTGACCCAAGTTAGAAACCTATCATTTTTTACTATGCCCTTTTTCTCACCTTCCAACCCCAACATCCCTTTTTCATTACTCACTAAATCTTGCAAATTTTAGAGCTTAAATGTTTGTTGAATCCACCTCATATTCTTAAAGCCTATCACTTGAATTACTACCACTTTTTAATCACTGTCCTGATCTAGTTTTTGTCTGCCTCAAGTCTCATTCTTTCACACAGGTAAATCTGACCATGACGCTCCCTTAATTAAAACCTTTTGATGACTTCTCATTACCTACAGAATATAATCCAAGTTCCTTAGGATGGCCAAGAAGTCCCTGGTAGTCTGGTCCTGGCTTATTACTCCAGCCTCATCTGCTGCAGTTCTTTGCCTTGAAATTGGTGTTCTGGCAACACAAAACTGCTCTAGCACAGAGAGTACTCTGAGTCTCACACATACACCTTTGCTAATGCTTCCCCGTCCCTTCTTCATCAACCTTTAAAATGAATATCTCTTTTAAAAGTCTTCCCTGATATCTCTCTCCAGGATGAATTAAATACGTCGATCCTCTGCTACCAAAATAGCTTAATTTTTCTGCCATTTTGTTTGTTGTATTGTTCTAGTTATCTCTTGAAGAATGTGTCCTCTTATTAAGACACAAAGTAGGGCCTCAGTAAATATGTTTAATAAGTGCATGAATTAATTACGCATTAATGAGTGAACTAACATAGTAGTAACTTAGTGCATAGAACAGGGACACGCAACAGAAATAAATTTTACTTAATTCTGGATATGAAGTGACCTGGAAAGAGCCTCTGCTCTCTGAAGATTTGATTCATCTGATTTTGCTGGCTGGATAGGTGTCCTTTGTAGTCCATTATTCTATGGGCTATCTTCCTGAATTAGAGACTTAGAGATTGTGTCCTTTGCCTTGAGGGGGGAAAAATCCCAGTCCATTTGGTTTCCAGTAGACTTCAAGCAGGATTGATTCAACAATATTTCAGGAGTCATTTATCATATTATTCATGACAAAGGAACTCATTCAACCAACTTTGCGTTATACATTATATAAATTCTTAGAGAACTAGTCCATTTGAATGAGCCATTTGAATGGCTCACAGATTAATTTCTGACTAAAAAGAGATTGGGTCAACTTAACTGTGTGTGCTATCTGGCACGATGTTAACTAGCCTCAGAATGGGGAAAAAAGCAACACCTGGCAAATATAAAACCCTCTTCTAGAAATCAACTTAACAAAATGTTAAACAATTTATAACTTCTTATCCATATATAATTTGCTCCAATCTCTTTATCCTTCCTGCATAACTATTCAAGTGAAGTAAAATCTCTATCATATTGAAGGATCTTTTTATTTTCTTTAAAGTGTATGTATGTATATTTCAGTACATTTTTTCCAAGTCCTAGGCCCTTGTTACATTTAACTGGCAGGAGTACTTACCTATAGGAATAGTAAAACTGTACCTTACTAATGCTTGAGTAGGACATGGATAGGGTAGCATCTCTCTTGGAATGAGACTAGCCTGCTCTTGCAAAGCCAAGCAGGAGCTAGAGAGGGGCCCACTTTGGGAGACACTAATTCTTGAAGGGACAAGAAGAGCCTGTGAAATTCTGCATTATCTTGTCTAAGTCACCAGGATAGAAAATCTTACAGTGAATTGGGGACAAAGGTATAACTAGTAGTAAAGAGTATATGTTTGTTTGGAGAATCCTTTGGAATTGTGATTTATGCATGGTTCTGAATTTAGGGATGCTGTTATTCTTTTCATCTGTCACAACTAAAATGAAACACAGCTATATTTACCATTTTAAATAACCATGTCTTCTTTTTTGACATAGCTACTCTGTGAGCAAGAAGGGGTGGAAGAAAGATTGCTAGGGATAGATATATATACAAATCCATATGTACTTACATTTAATATATATTCGACAGTGAGATTTAATATTTGTTGGCATTTACTCCAATGTTTTTCTTTCTCTTAAAGGACTGCAGTTGATTTTCACAATGATTTATCCCTAGGGCTCGTACTAATATATCACCACTTTAAAATCTTGCTTCATACAGCTGTAGCATTGCCCACATGCCAGAGGAAAACAAACCTTTTTAATATATGAAGGGTGTCAATGTTAGTCACGTGATTTGTAATGCTTTTGCTTAAATATTGATTTTTTTTCAAATTCAATTTTTATTGATTTCTCTTAAATATTAATCATTTCTAATGACAGCTTAAAAAATAGGCTGAGCCCCTTGAACATTCTTGCTATCCACAACTTGTAGAAATAGAGCACAATGTTAGTATGCTTCCAATTAAGTCAAACAAAAACATACTGCTTTTTCATTTAAAGGTTTAATATCATAAGTAAAAATTTTATTTGTGCCAAATCAAGGGGTTTGTGCAGAGTATGAACCATGGCTATACAGTTTCTCCATGAACAATACAATGCCATCTGTGATCTCGAGCCAGTTTATCTGTAAATTCCCACCATCCCTGCTTCATGGAGAGTCATTCCTGGCTTTGGGGACATCAGTGTTCTGTAGTAACAGTAAAGTTGATTGAGACTGAATTAAATATGATGAAAGTGGCAGACCATCAACAGGTCCAGGAGACTAGGCTTCTAGGATATCACTGTGTGGAAGATGTGCTGATTCTTCTTAAAAGAAATGTCACTCCCCCACATTGGCTGTTTTAAACTTCTGATTGGAAATCAACCCTTCTGACTGATTGAGAGTTCAACTTGGCAATGATTAGTTGTGAGGCTTCCACACGTTGTTTAACCCCTCTGACCTTGGTTTCCCCATCGGGAACATAGAATAACGCCTGCTGCCAGCTGGCAAGAACTGGGGTGGATGGAAAAGTGAATTACCACTGGTGGCTCCTTGAGAGAAGAGCAGGACAGGCAGTTCCCAGCTTGAGAGGGTTTGTATTCAGAGTTTTTCTTTTTACATGGATTGAGATTAGGAGATATATTTATCCACACAAGCAAACTGTAAGTGGTGGCTGGATTTCAATCTAGTTCTGAGTCTAATGTTTATTCATATTTGGTATAGAAGTTTGGAAAATAAAGATAAAGCTACAAAAACATATAAAAATGATCTCCTACCAATCAGAGATATTTGTTATAAACAATTTACCTTGGTTCTTTATTTTAATTAACCAACACATTTAACTTTGTCCTTCTTTGATAAAAGTGCCTCACCAACCTATTCTTATATTTAACCATCATGGTAAAATTTCATTTGTTTCTCAAATAGATCTGGGCTTAAATACATTACAGTGAGTAATATGGTCCTGGTGTGGCTGTGGTGGTGGAGGAGGAATCCCGAAGGGTTAGAAGGTAATCAAGCAAAAATCTGGGGCTGGTAAACTGAGAAAAGAACATGGGAGAAGAAGCTAGAGTTAAAAAGTGAACACTATATAATTGTAAATACAGTTAGTTCTGTGCATGAACCACTAATGAATTTACAGACCATTCGTTTTTTTGTCATGAACTTGATTTAGCCAAACCTGGGTTCCAATCTAGTCTCTACCACTTAGTAGCTGTATAACTCTAGACAAAATTTACTTAACTTCTTTTTTATTGGGGCAAACTTTATGTAATATAACATTAATAATTTTAAAGTGTACAATTCAGTGGCATTTAGTACATACACAATTTCAGGCAGCCATTACCTCTCTCTAGTTCCAGAACATTTCACCATCCCCAAAGGAAACCTTTACCCATCAAGCTACCACTCCCCATTCCCCCTTCTTTCCAGCCCCTGGAAACTACTAATTTGCTTCTCATTTCTCTGGATTTACCTATTCCGGATGTTTCATGTAAGTGGAATCATACAATCTTTGAGCTTTCCTGTCTATTAAACTTCTTTTTGAGCCTTACACCCCCCCCCATTTCTGATTTAACATGTTCCTTACTGGGTCGTCGTATGAATTAAAATGAGTCCTGCACCTAAAACAGCAGGCACAAACCCTGAACCATGCAGTGTGTCCAGTCATTCCGTGTTCATCGTTTGCTTTTAAATCATTGCATATATCTCTCTGTATTCATGTATAGATGTTATACTAATCTGTGAGGATTTGCTTAAAATAAGCATTCCTTTCTATCACTAATTAACTGCCTTTGCGACCCTGCAAATGCGGCTATTTTCGGGGTTTTCCTCTTGGCCTGTGGAGCTGCCCTGCTCCCTCACCTCGTCTCCTGCCTCCTTTTCTAAACATAGTTGTCCTTCCATCCATTTGGTGGGTCCTGGGAATTTTCTTTTCATATCTGTGAAAACAGCAAGCTGACAAGCTTCTCCTTGGCATGACACAGCGTGTGTGAATCTATATCATGTCGGGGCGACTTTGCTGGCGGTTAATTTGTTAAATTCCTTTGGCGAGCAGACCTGGCGTTCCCCACTGAGCAATCAGCACAACCGCAGGCAGACAGAGCCCAGTGTGAAATGTGTGCTCAGGGCTCAGGGTCAGAGGTCGGCCTCTTTTTGGGAAGACACTGCACAACTTGCCTCGGGGACACCATGTCGCCTGTAGATCTTAGGCTGTGTGGCTGTGATGCTTTAGTAGGCACAAACAAGCCAGAGGGGATGCCCGAGAGCGATGCTGTAATCCCTTCCCACTTCACACTCTTTCCTCTTTTGTTCTTTCTCTCTCTTCTGTTATCTTAATATTTCCCTCCCACCTCCACAGCTGCTTTGATCTTGGTGTGGTGCTCCTTTGACAATTAAGTGATGGGGACTGCCCTCCGACAAGTCATTATGAAGGGAGCTGGACTTTTAGAAGAAATAAACTAAACTTTAAGCACCACTTGCATGAGTTAGGAGAGACCATGTGCCACTACCTTGCCTCGGGCAGACAGTGGGTGGGCAAAATGACAGCGTGTGCACAGTCTTCAGTAAGCACTCCTAGTAACGCTCCCCCCAGCCGAGGTGATCAAAGGCTGCTTCTCCCAGAGCTGGCCTATGAATCCTGAAAGTCAGCCTGGCGCTCAGAGGTCAGAATCACACGTCTCCCTGAAATATTTCATGCAAGCCAGAAACAGATCCTCACTGTCATCAGTGAGAAAACAAGCATGGCCCTTACATAAAGATTTCAAGGCAATGGGCTTCATGAGATTATCAACAAACTTGGTCTCTGTTTGTATCTCTTTTATTTTACTTTTTTTTTGTTTTGGATCTCATAGACTAATGTGATAATCGCTAGGAAGAAGAACTTGACATGGAAAAATGTGGGAATCTCATGAAAAGGGGTCCTTTATAATTTCAGGAAAAGTTCATGGAATTCTGCTGGAACTTTCCAACCTTTCTGCTTGGTTGAAGGAAGATCCACCTACATGTTTGTTTCATAAAGTTGTATGGGGACATTACGTATAGAGCAGAAGTTTCTGGAAGCTTAGACTTATGTATATATGCACACAATGGATGCTCTGAGAATTATGCTAAATACTTTACATGTTAAGTCCTTTATGTTCAGCAAACATGAGGAGGGCATTTGGGGAAATTGAGATTCAGAAAGGAAAAGCAATATGCCTACATTGGCCTTGTAGCTGGTGGGTGTCAAGATCAAATGTCTGCATTTTCTACTATGCCACCTGCCATCATCCTGCCAAGTGAGTGCCTACACAATGCCTAGTTTCCCCTCCTCTCACTGATTGCCTCTGAGCCCATTCATTTAGCTAATGTAGATTGGATAATTTATACATGCAAAACTCTGGAGGTCACAAAGGCTAGGAACACAGTTCTTATTCTCAGGGGGCTTACAGTAAGTAGTTTAGGTGAGGAGATGAGACGTGGACTCACAGAACTAGAGCACAAGGTAGAAAGCACCAATGAGGGAGACACATCCAGCTGGGAACAGCCAGGAGGTTTCCTACAGGAGAGGCACAAGCTTTGCTTTGAAGAGTGGAAAGAATTTAGAAATGAGAACAGGGAAGAATTCTTGGCTAGAAGGACAGAAAAGAAAGGTGCAGTGAAAGGAACTCATAGGCTGAGGGTGAGGAATTGTGTCTTCCAGGTTGTCTGGACTCTAAGGTAGACCAACCAGCTCTAGGCGTCCGTCTAAGGAGTTTGGGTTTTGTGGTTTACTTTGTGTTAGGTATTTGAAAGGGAAGAAATAAATAACAATGAAATATTAGGCCAGAAGTCACAAATGGATGATTGCAAGCAGATTACTAAAGGCTGAAGTATTTGTTTGACCAACACAATGATTTTTACAAATTCAAATAATTATTTAAAACAAAAGGACTTCACATAAAAATCTGGATTTCTAAATTATGTTGGAAATTGGCTGTCGTTAGATATGGCAACAATTGACTGCCACTAAATAGAAGCTGCCCTTTCTAGATAAGCCATATACCTCTTTAGTATCAGAGGCCCAGACTAATCTAATACCTGAACTGTGCATTCATTTATGTTATCTACCTAGACCCTGTGGACATTTGAGTTGGCAATCCCCATTTTAGGTGGCACCTATGGATTGCCTGTTGTCATAAAGTGGAAAAGTTAGAGATTTAATATAGTGACAACACTAAGATTAATACATATAGTCACCTCTATTGTTAGATACTAACCAGAAACCAAAGGAAGGGGCTCTGGGAAATATGGATTGTAGACTCTGGCTCTAGAATCCCAGGGCAGAAAATAGAAAGGTGAGCATAGAATGATAGACAGTAGACAAATTACTGACATTGATGCCGAATGTGTTTTATGATACCATTTATTTACACATACTATAAGTAGGCTTTTACCAGCAAAATGTATTTAATTTTATAATCCTAAGAGGCAGGTGTCATTATCTTTATTTGGAAGATGATGAAATGAAAGTACCCACAGGTAGTAAGTGGTAGGTTTGGATAAAAATCATCAGTTTAGATTTACTCATATGTAACATATTCTTGTTCCAATGTTCTCTTCACTATGCCTATAAACTCCTCATTAATCTTTTCTTTCATCTTCCATTCTGATCTAATTTTGGATCTTGGATTTTATTAATAAAATATTTATGTGAACATAGAATTATTTTAAATAGCTGGATGGTTTACTGAACTAAACTATTGTAGTTAAAAGGCTATATCCTGGAGCCAGACTGCATAAGTATAAACAGTTTCATTTCTTGCCAGCTGTGTATCTTTGCAAAATTGTATGACCTCTCTGTGCCTTAGTTTCCTCATTTGTAAAATAGGGATAATAACAGTACCAATCTCATAAGGTATTTATGATGGTTAAGTGTGTTAAAATATGGAAAGTGCTTAGAAGACTTTCCTGGAACTGTATGGTAGCTTTTATTTATCATTATTATTATAATTAGGATTTTTAATAATCCTTAAAAAATGACTATTTTTATGACCTCCCTCCCTGCACACTGAATATACACTATCAATTCAACAAGCAAGTTATTTATGTTCCTTGATAAGGTTGACCCGATAGCATTTTGGTCACAAAAGAGAAATTGAGGGTTAATGATGGGCATGCGCCAGAATGGAAAAGGGTCGATCTAAGCTGACTCCCACCTTTTGGCCAGACAACCAGGGTATCAGCGATGCTCTCACTGAGTGAGCACTGAAAGGGAAGCATGTTTCAAATGAAAGACAGATTAGTTGCAAACCTGCTGAGTTTAAGAAGTGTGTGAGACCCGGAGGATGTCTCTTGGGCCAGGTTGGAGGGAGGAGAAGGGTGTCATCATGGAGAGAGTGTAAGTCTTAGCTGATGTCCCGGGCGAAGACGCAGTCACCGAGAGAAAGTTAACCAGGACTTGAACGCACGTTGTGCTAACTTCAAAGCCCACACTCTTTTTCTGATGCATTCTGCCATTTCCTAGGACAGCAGCATTTGCAACTGTTTGTGCTGTTTCTTAACTTGGATGCATTTCCTCTTCATCACTATGCTTTGAGATCTTAGCTGCTCTTCAAATCTCAGCTCCCACATCCTGTCCCCCAGACTGTTATAGTTAGCATTCATCTTTCCTGCCCCGTTCTTCCACTGTCTGTTTTTACTCCTCTAATAAAGCACCTAGAGCTGTAGAGACCTCAGGGGGCCTTGCAAAGTCATGTAGCCCAAGCCCCATTGTTGCATGAACCCCTTCTTCTTCACCCTCTACGAGTCATCTTGCAGCCTTTCCTTTAACAATTCTACAAGCAAGCAATTCATGCTTTTGAGAGGCAGCTCATTCCAACTAAAACCAGTTTCAATGGCTAGAAAATTCTCCGTATGTCCAAGTGTCTTTTAACTTCCACCCACTGGTACCTGCTTTGCCCACTGGAGTCCACTCCCTCTTCACAGGACAGCCCTTCAGTTCCTTAAAGACTTTTATCATGTACCACTTTGTCACCCTCCCCAGAGCAAAACATCCCAGTCCCTAAAGCTATACTTCAGGATATGTTTTGTCAGTTTCCTCACCATCTTTTTACTTTCGTTTCAAGATATACCAGTTTGTCTATATCCCTCTTAAAATATAACACTCAGAGCTCAACTCAATAATACAGATATGACCTAACCACCACTACCAAATAGAGCAAAACCATACCCTTCATAGTTCTGAACAGTTTTACTACTTTATAGCATAAAATTTCACAGGTATTCTCATGGCCCTGATGTACAGACTTACATTGAACTCATGACAAATTACGTATTATAGTAGCTTTGGGTCATGGTTATTTGTCGATGTGCCTCTCCTTCTCTTGATTGTGTCTTTAGATTTATCCAAAAGTGTGCATTATTTATCTCTGTAATCACTGTGCTCCATGTAGTGCCTCTCATGTGATTGGAGCTTAATAAATGCTGCCCCTTCAAACCAACATTGCTTTGGGTGATTTTCTTAAGTGTGTCTCCTTAAAAAAATGCAGCCAAGACAACTACACCATTTTGTCTCTTTTATTAATGAAGCTTTTTGTCTGCTTGAATTATTATCAAAAAAGGATTTATTGGAACAGTGTTCTACTAAAAGAAGATGAACTTTAAATTGAAGAACACTGAGTGAAAAGGAGACTGGATTTTCTCCATGACAGAATGGAATTTATGCTTCTGCTTTTTCAGAAGCATGTCTGAACCCAGCTTTGATCTCTTGGAGTCTCTAAGAACCCTGTCTCTGCATTTTCCTATAATTAGTTTCTAAGTCAGCTGAGAGTATGCTCTTCTCATCTGTCTTCCTGGCAAGACTTTCTTAATACAGTACTGAGAGTTAATGCGAAGTGACCCAGTTCTGGTTTTCTAAGAGTAGGAAGAATGGACACTCAAGAGGAATACTCATGTTGTAAGAATTTGGGGGGAAAATACTTAAGAGCTTTTAGACATGAATTTAGCTGTTCACTTGCATCTAAATGACAGGCGAGGACCAGTGTTTATCTGTAGTCAAAAACCTAGAATCTCTATGTTAAAAAGATCACAATAGGTTCTCCGATCCAACATTCTAACAAAAGACTCCTGAACATTTTAAACCACAGTTAGCTAGTCTCTGATAACTGGCAACACTGAGGACTGCATAGACGTGTGGTTTTTTATTTTTCCTACTTCCAGAGTTCAGATTTTTCTTAGCTGTTCTGAATTTAGGATAATCTCTGACCTGCTTCTCAGCCTGGCGGTGCCATCAGAATGAGTCATTCCCATTTCTTTACTTCATGTGCAGTCTTTCCCAGAGACAAATCATTTGTTAATCTCAATGAAGATAGATCTTTTCCAGGCTAAACTGGTTAGGGCTTCCTACATTACATCAAGATGCCCAAGATTAACCTTTTTATTATTTTTAAGGGCAGAGGCAGTGAGAGCCCAAAGTGGCCTGGGGGTGGAGATGGCTACATTAGAACACTGATAACCTCCAAGACCAGACCAACCCCTCATCAGCCACCATAAATTAGTACACAATCTAAATTAAAATGCTGTGTTTGCAATACAACTTTCCTAGTACCTAGAAACATTGCTTCACATAAGTCTTTCCTCTATAGAAATGCTAAACCGAGGTGTTGATTCATTTCAGATACATACGGCACTTTCATTAATGTTATAAGGTTAGTTGACATTAGAATCAGGTATTGATACAATTGGAGCACTCACTTAAGAATAGACTGAGACCATTCACTTCACTGAGACCTCTTGGCCCTTCTGTATCTCCTTTTCTAAAATGTTCTCCATTCACATTAACATCTACTGTATTCTGGGTTCTCTCCATGATGCCCGAGAAGTGGTCTGACTGTAGTGCTCATGAATGCCTCTGCTGTTTCAAAGATGAGAGAGGAAATTAAACATTTGCTGAACATCCACTGTTCCATTATAAATGTGTCCTGCTGTTGGCTAGGTCTTTACGTACCTTATCTTAATTCTCTAGAGATCACTTTCCCTCCGAGTGAACACAAACCCATGCATTCCTGAAAGAGTAGTCACAAGGATGAAGCCACAAGTCTTTTCATTAAGCGCAAAAATTTTGAGCTAACTCTAAGGCCTTTGTCTGGGGTTTAATGCCACTGTTGCCTTTAATGGTCTTAACACCATTTTCAAGAATGAATAGTTACTTGCTTATCACACTTCAAAAGTAACTGTACCAAAATACTTTGCTTTTAGGACATTAGGAACCAAAGGAAGGGATGGAAAAAATTTCATTATTAAGTAAAAGCAAAGAGGAATAATGGTAGTATCATGCTTATTAAATAATTTAACAAATACCAAGTATTTGTGTACCAGGGTTGGGGTGAGGTGCTAACATACAATAGAGAAAAAAGGACATCTGTAATATTTTAAACAAAAATAAAATTAAGTAAGAACCTAAAAACAACAACAAAAACAACAACTTTGTCTCTGACCTCATGGAGCTACAACAAAATATAAAAAATAACCACTAACAAACAAACAAAAAAATCAGAAAGAACTGTTTTCCAATCCTGGCTTTGCCTCTAGCTACCTTGGGTAAGCTGTTTAATCTCTCTAGGACTCAACTATCCCATCCATCAAATGAATGAATTGGCTAATACCAATTCTTCGTTGATGTGTAATTCTGTAGATTTTATTTTTTTGCCTTGTGAAAATTGATTTTTGCCTTCCTTATATTAGATAACTTCCAGCTCTTTGACCTGGTGATTTCATGAGGTCTGTGTTGAAGTATCTTCCTAATGAGAAGTATCTTCCTGTACCAGTTACAGATCTTATTTATTTCTCTTTTAAGAATCTCTAGGAGGAAGTTTAAGAACTTGGTTGGCAATTAGGATAGCTTCTGCTCCACCTACTCTTATAGTTTCCCACTATTTTTTGCCAGCACTATATTTTAGTGTTGTTATTTATGGTCCTTTAGTTAATTTTGATTAAATAACTATGTTCTTTATCCAGCCAATCAAGAATAACTTTGAGTACAAAATGTTTATGATATATAATACTATACATGCCTGTTATATTACCTGGCTGGCTTTTCATTGTACTTACAAATTCTTGACTCTTCTCTGGTTTTGCAATCTTATGGTTTTTCCTAAGTATTTTTATAGTATTTCCTTAATAAGTGTTCTGTTTCCTTTGAGTTACAAAATAATTCAAATGTACATTAAAGCAGCTAGAATAATTTTTATTTTCCAGGTTCTTTCCTTAAATCTATTTATATTTGCTGCCTCTGTTGCCCTCTGCTCACAATTTCCTCTCTTAGACCTCGAGATTCTTGAAAACAATGGTCTGTAGTTTAGTGACTTCATTATGTGCTCACCTCTGGACTTCAGGATGCAAATTTCCAATTTACCCTGATTTATTCAGGCTCCCTAAGCATTTTTTACTTACCTTGTATTAATAGCTATTTTTACAAGGTCTTCATTACTTCCTAATTCTGCAAATTCCATTTCCTTATTTATCTTGCCAAGACAGAGTTGAAAAAGGAGTTCATCATCTGAGCTGTTTTAGAGTCTTTATTAATTTCACTCCTTTCCTTATTTGTTAATGGCTCCGCATATGCTTAAATATTTCTTGTCCCCGATACAGCTGGAAAACCCCTTCCGACTCCCGGTCGTGTATTCGGCCGTCATGGGCTCATTGCTCCTGGTGGCGTTCCTTCCCATGCTGCTCCTGGGAGTGGGCGTCTGGGCCGCCTTACACATGTATTTATTTAGGGCAAAGCCGGGAGACGATAATGAAAAATAACAATGAGTTTCTCAATTAACTGGAGGACATGCTTCTATAATGCCTTCTGTCCTGCTTTTTAAAAAAGTCTTTTGGGGGCTGCATTCTCTGGTCATTTCTTCATGTAACTAATGATTTTTTTAATTTATAGGGTTGCCAGATTTAACAAATAAAAATACAGGATGTTTAGTTAAATTTAAATTCTGTGCAATATTTGGAATACTTGTGCTAAAAATGATTTGTTGTTTATCTATTTAAATTTAATTAGGCATCTTGTATATTATCTAGCAACCCTAGTAATATCATTTTCTACAAATAACAAAAATGGAAAAATAATTTAGTTTTTCCTCTGGATTAGTCAAAGTTTTTTTTGTTGTTGTTGTTTTTTAATTAATTTGCTGTCAGTTTAGAAGCATTTCTACAGCCTCTTAATTTGTCACTGGCAATGTCACACAAAACTTTTAAATTGTCAAATTTGGGAAAACCTATATTTTTCATTATGAGCTGTAATATTTTTGATTTTGAAGAATTTCTCCAAAGATAGCTTCTAGCTCTGTTCTATTAAACATCCTTTCTCTTCCCCCAGCCACATCTTTCTGGTGCTGGCCCTGTGGGACATATCCCTCTGGCAGGATACACTTTGGCCCTGTGACTACGAACTTCATAAATATATCCCACTGAATTCAAACCACAGGAATCTCGAACTTATTTTCCCCTTAGTCTCATCCCAATATCGACATGATCTTCCCAGTGCCACTCAACTGAAGAGTAAGATGGAGCAGAAAGAGCCATTGGTTAAAAGATCTTAAGTTTGCAAACTTAGTAAAACATATGGTTGGGAGAACAGACAGCTCAGCCTCTCCTTTGAGTCTTTGAAAGGGACTGAGCAAGTGAGGGGCCTTAAAAGTTAAACTTTATTAGATTTGTGGTAAATCTGCCTTTGGCAGTGGTGTGTGTGTATGTGTGTGTGTGTGTGTCAAGGGAGGGAACCTTATTGTCTTAATTTTTTATTCCTAGTATAGTAGTTCTCATTTCTTCCTGGCCATCTCCTCCCCCCTCCTCCTTCTCTCCCCTCCCTCCTTCCCTCCCCCCCCCTTCCTCTCTCCCTTTCCTTCTCATCTCTCTCCTCTCCCTATCTGCCTTTTTTTAAAAAACACCCTGCTCATATCTCAGAATGCAATCTTACCTTTTCATGGAAAAAATCTACTGAACCTCAATTATGTTATTTTTGAAGATCTTCAGACTTTCTCACAACCTTTGGGTTTTAATATATTCTCTCAGTGTTTCTAATGCACTAGACTCTCAATTCTCCAAACTGTAATTCTTTGAAACCTAAAACTCTTCTAGGACTGGGACCTTTCTATGCTGAATTTGGGTTGCTCCTTCTCAGGGATATTAAGCTTCCTTAATAGTCTTACATTTTCGGTGGGTTTGTTTTAGTTAGGAAGAATCTATCTCAGTGGGGTCCTCATGGAGGCTTTCTACTTATGCTGGGTGTGACCCACATCCATGCATATCTTTAGGGTCAACTGTATTATAAATGTTATCTGAGTCCCAAATCTCCTAGACTGTGGGACTGAGATTTCCGCATACTGTGAGGTCTTTAGTACCAGTTTCTAAGTGAGGAATTAGCGTGAGAACCTCCTGCCTTTATAATTAGGACTCGGGAGAGCATACTTCACTGTCTCAGGCATCTATTTATTTCTTCTTACTCTTTTCACTCTCTTTCCTTCTGTTGCTTCTCACTGTATGCATTCCAAAATCCCATTGTGAACACACTGTCTACAAAAATGATGGCATGTGTCTGAAAACTGATGTCACTATCAGTTTTCTTTTTTAAAGCCAGTTAAATGATTAGAATAGATGACCCACTTAGTTGGAAAGAGCTTTCACTTCCTGATAAAGTACATGGAATTGGTTTGAATGAAAGTAAAAGTTGAATTGATTCTCAAACCACTGTGCTACTACCATTAATAATAGCTACCACTTATTTAATTTAATCTTCACAACAACCTAGTGGAGTAGAAATTATTATCTGCATTTTATTCACGAAGAAACTGAGACTGAGATTGACTGAAAGTTGCATAAACAGGGGCTGGTAGAGAGGAGGTTCAGATCCAGAGCTGTCTGATTTTAAAATCTATGTTTTAATCACTAAGTAATACTACATATGTAACAGGATTAACAAGGAGACTGACAATTTCAAACCTGGAAAATCTTCAATTTAGAGAGTTGCAAGCAATTTCTGCCTTCTAGGGAGGAGACCGGCACTGGACTTGAAGCAGATTCTCTTTGTTTTAACAAGCATCACTCCGGTGGTGACTTTAGAACTTAAGGTAGGAGGCAAATACCTGCCAAACTGATCTTTAACTTAATGAAGGCGCCTAACTGCAGTTTAGCAGACAAAGATATTAAGAATTCTGTTTAGTAATGTAAATTGGGGGTTTCAGTAAACCACTTTTGAATAGGTAAAAAACTCATTTTCAGGCCCCTAGCTGTTTATTTAGACAGCCCCAATCCCTTGTTTCTGTTTGCCCGCTGTGCCTGCCTCCTTCTTGGAATAGCACCTCTTTCCTTTGGCCTCATTTGTCACTATTTGTTTCTGGAGAAGCTGCCTACATCCTCTTAGCTGTAATGATTGGCCAGGGGTACACAAATGACCAGTGGTGGGTAGGGTCCTTTTTGCTCTCCCCTTTTGTTGCTAAGATGGGATGGAATGACAACTGGCCCAGAGTGGTCTGTAGTCAGAACACCCTCAACTTTCTACCTGAGACTTGGAGGAATTCTTTCTCAAATAAGAGAGAAGCATAACGTAGAAGTAGAGAAAGATGGAGTCCACATATGACCATGGGTGAGTGTGTGGCATCCTTAGGGATCCCAGGCTTCCTAGTTATATAAGCCAATTAATTCCTTCTTCAGGGTATGTTCTTATTTTTTTGCTTATTTATTCACAAGAGCCTGGAAGCCAAGGCCAAATCAGCAAGGAAATCATGCAGGCCTGAGTTCTTTACTTCATGACAGAGGAAATAATGCAAAAATATATGGACTGAGCATAGGACAGTGCAAACCGGACCAGACTCTGCATTTTCCAGATGTCAAAATGTTAAGACCCAATAAGCCAGGCTTTAGGAAAGTGATTCTATTTTAATTGTTTGACTCCAGTGCCAGACCTCAGCCTGCATGCAGAGGCCTTCCCCTGAAGGAATGTATCTACAAGTTGTCAGTCATCTCGTGAGTAGGCTAGACCTGGGCCAAGACATAATAAAGTCTTAGACTAATGGAGGGAAAGGCTCCAGGAAGGCCATTTTCCTGTCTCTGAGGTTGACGGGATGGGAGTTACGAGGAGCTGGACTCTGAGGCCAGAAGAAGCTTGGAGCACGTTCAGCCCTTGAAGTGAGTTGGGGTCTCCACACGACCAAAGACCAAGGTCCTGCAGGAGATTATGCCATGGGATGCCAGTGCTACCACCAGCAGAGAGCAGTGCACCAGGATCTCAAGATGTTCATCAACAGCCGAGGCAACAACTGATGATGTGGAAGGCAGGAACAGAAGAATGCGAAGGGCCATTTCCTGATGAGCCTTCTGGGAAACTCGGAAAGAGCGCAGGGCCATTTTGAGGGGAGATGATTTCTGGAGATGAGGCAAGTAGCGACTGCGGAAGAAAATAAGTATGAATTTATTTTGTATGCATAGACTATCAAGGACAGGAGTATTTAGGTTTCATAAAGATGTGATCCTCAATAACTAATTCCTGATTGGTTGTCATTAATTGTATTTTCAGATATCTGCCAGCAGGGAGTTCTCTTCTAAGGGGGCTCAGTTCTGCTACTCTGTACCAACCTTCCATTAAACAGGCTAGTTCTGATGGAATGATGCCAGGAAATTACTGGTTTTAATACCATCTCCTCTTGGTTGCAGCTGTCATTATAGGCTATAGTTTATGTACATTAATTAAAATGAAGATGGTGTTCTTTAAACTTGAACTCTGAGTTGGTTCATGTAGCTGGCACTATTTTTTTTTTTAAAGAAAGTAAATAAAACTGACATTTTCATTCTTAGTCTATCTAGCCCAGATTACATTTCCAAATAAGCTCTCTGCCTAAAACTTGATCTCTTCGGCACACTAATTCTTGGCATATAACAGTGATTATCACATAATGTTTGAGTACCACTTCAGTATTTACAAAGAGTTTGCAGGTCCTTTTATCTTTTTTGTTCATCAATAGGCCACTGAAGCCTATAGGGCAAGGATTATTATTATTCCCAGTGTGTAGATGACACAATTAGGTTTAATGAAGTGAAGTGTCTTGCCTTAGTTCACAGAGATGGAAAACAGTGTTCCCATGTCTTTTGAATATGGATTCTACCTTCTTTCCATTAGTCTCTCTTATTTCCTACCTAAAGTTTGTTGGTGACACTTACTCCTTATATGTTGCAAATCTCATTTTACCAAGGTTAGGCAGGCCTTTGGGCAGGCCAAAACATTCTCCTCAGATTTCATGTGTTTTCAACAGAGTGAGTGTAGAAATGGGGACCAGAGCCCTGAATGAGGAGTGGGTAGATCTGGATTCTACTTACATTCTGTCACATGGAAAAGACAATTTTCCTTCTCAAGAATTAATTTACCCATATATAAAATAAAAATGCTCCTCTAAATCATATTTAATTTCCTTCTAGCCCATACATATAACATTCTCCTACTTGCCGCCCTTGCTTATAAAACCCTTATGTCTTTATCTCTAAGTTCTACTCTGTGCTGTTTATTTGTATTAAACACTTTTATCTTGTTTCTACTTTTTAGTTTTGAAGAAATGAGGTTGTATCTAGTAGAAATATCTCTAATCATCTTTATAAAATCTTTTTATATGTCTGTGTTTCAAAAAATTTGCAGGACAATCTAGTTATACAGACCTAATATCTTTACATTCCTGTGACAAGCAATGATTTTGTAGAATTTTGGATTCCATTGCACCATAGTGTTTCAAATTAGATTTGCAAGGGATTTAGAGGAATCTATACTCTATGAGAAATGTCTTGTTTATTAAAATGTATCACCACAAGTCTGTGGCCACCGGAAAATAATTCCTCTGTGAAAGAGCCTCCTGGGAGTAAAATCCACAACTCTCTCTGAGGTTAAACAAGCTCATAAAATAGTTTTTGCCACCAAAACAGAGAAATGGCTGTTATGGACTTCATTGAGTCCCTCCAAAATTTGTATGTTAAAGCCCTAACATGAAGTACCTCAGAATGTGACTATATAAATAGGCCTTTAAAGATGTGATTAAATTAACATGAGGCTGATAGAGTGGGTCCCAATCCAATCCAACCAGTGCTCCTATAAGAAGAAGAGATTAGGACACAGGAGATATAGGGATACACATGCACTAAGAAAAGACTAAGTGAAGAGACAGCACAGGGGACTGTTTGCCAGCCCAGGAGCAAGGCCTCAGTGGAAATCAAACTGCTGACACCTTGATGTTGGACTTCCAGCTTCCAGAACTATGAGAAAATAAATTTTTGTTGTTCAAGCTGCCCAGTCTGTAGTATTTTGTTATGGTAGCCCTAGCAGACTAATTCACTGGCCTTACTCACATTTTTTATTTTGTAGAGTCAGTGAGGAATTTCATTCATACCCACCTGAATGAAGTTGAATTCACTGTAACCTAGAAGTGCCACGGAGCAGGTAACATGTACATCCCAGACTAAAGACAATGCTGGTTCTTCCTTTTTTCATCCCCACCCTCCTCCGTTTTATACCCAATGGCCTTGCCTCAGCTTTTCCCATCATCAAAACAGTGAATAACCTTAAATGGTTATATTTACTTGTTGGCAGATTATGCTTTAATTTTTTATTTTCATTTTCATTCAACAAATTTTTATTTGAGCATCCATTATGTGCCAGATGCTAGAGATGCATCAGAGAATGTGTATGGAACTATCATTCCAGAGATGGGACAGAGACAGAAAAACAAACAAATACATAAAATATCTTAGTATTTAAGGCAGTGATAACTACAGGGGAAAAAGACTGGTAAGGCCTCATGAGGCCAGAAGGCAGTATAAACAAGATTGGTTATGTGTGGCTTCAAAGTCTCTGTTTTGTAAAATAATAAGTATTAACAAGCAGTGAAGCAGAAATGTGGGGTGAGAATAACTTGGGGCCCATTACAAGGCTGGCCACCAAGATGAGCCTGATGAAGTATTTTATAGGCTACGTTGGTAGAGGGAGATAGAATCTTTTACAATGATCCATGTTTTCCCAGGGAGAAAGACCAGAAGCCAGGGCTACCAAAGCTCATGGTGTCTTACAGCTAGCACTGAATGAGCTGAAATTTCTGGTTTCTGTTGATATGTATACTTATTGAAAAAAGGTTTCAGGGAGTAGAGGAATAACAAGAAATAACATATTTGAGGGCCTATTATGAGCAAGGTATGTACAAAGCACAGATATCTCAATCCTTGTAATAACCTTATGAGTCCCCTGTTATACAGATAAAGAAATGAGGCTCCAAGAGGTCGCATAGCTAGAGTGTTGGAGCTGTGATTTGAACGCAGCAGTCAGTGCTCTCACCACCCTGTGGCATGCCTACTCATGAACCCTGGTGTGCAAGGGCCTTAGTATGGAAAAGACAACTTTGGGATAGACAATCTGGCTCTGGAATTCTGTAATATTAAAACTGTTGAAATAAAGTGATAAAAACAGTTCCCAGATTGGCAAGACACTTTTTTGGAGGTTTGACAGGGTTGACATGTCTATGTGCAGTCTTGGGACACTGGTTGATTGCCCCTAAGAAGATATTTATATTTCCACAACTGGATGGCACTGCTCAAGTGGCTTCCAAACTGGCCTGGGGCAAATTTACCATACCTCTTACAGAGTTTTAGAGACTCTATTTTGACAAACACTTGGGATTATGTGTTCTGTGCCTATCTTCCCTACCACACGGTCTACCACGCAAGGGATTTATTTATTAAAATCATGTATCACCACAAGTCAGTGGCCGCCCAGAAATAATTCCTCTGTGAAAGAGCCTAGTACAGTGTTTTCCATATAATATGCAATTAATAAAAAATGTATTGAATGAAGATGAATTAGATGAGAGAAGGAAGTCTCAGGAATGGAAGAAGCAAAGCACAGAATGAAAACCCTTGAGGAAGCTGTTTCCATCTCTATAAGGACATCATCAGGGAGACCCAAGGGGTGAAGTTGGTGTTGGTGGATCTGGTAATAAGCATTCACTGAATGCATTTGGGCCAGGTGAATTGTGGTTGCCTTTAATGCAGAAACTCTTCTTAGAGGCATCAGGCCTCTGGGCAGAGAGCGGCATGCAGAGCAATGACAGGAGAACTGTGACACAATCTATGCCCGGTCAGGAGAGGAGAGAAACACTGGGCTATGAGCCATCTCAGTAGGTTTTCCATGTAGAAATGCACAGGTGTCCATTTGGTTAACTTTGTATCAGTATTTATGCTTTTTTTCCCTTTCCATCAGCTACTGTGGTTTTGAGAATTAAACGTAACTCATAGTTTTTATAGTTTTAACCTATTTATAGTTAAAAACTTGACTTTTGCTTTGTAATTCTTCAGAATAGTTGTTTAATAGCATATGTGTTTACAACACCTTTTTATTCATGTCCAGAACTACATGTGGATCTATGTCTTATGTTATTTCTACCAGCGAGAATCAGAGTGATCTTTCAGGTCATCTGATCCAACTCATCTTGCAGATGCAGAAGCTTCCATCTAGGGAATTTAATGCACTCATCTATGTTTGGAAAATTTGCATCAAGGAATGAAGAAGAACCCTTGGCAGTCTTTTAATCCAGTGCTCTTTCCGCTCTGCACTGGTGCTGCCAAGACTGCAGGAGGAATGCTCGTGAGAATGGCCTTTTGTGCCATGTATAGCCACGTCTGCAACTTTATTTACACCCTCAATTTTCTTATAAGGAAAAACAAACAAAATTATGTCTTTTAATTTTTCTCCTCTGACTACTAACACTGCACATCTCAATGTGGAAAGAAAGATGGAGAAAGGGTGGGATGTGCTTGAACTAAAACTTTTGTTAACACAGCATTAGTGGGCATACTTTGCAAAACCAAACAAATTCAGAAAGAAAAGAATATCCTTTCTTCCTGTTGATATGTTGAAATAGAAAGTTGGTGTATAAGAGATAACTATTATAGATTAAGAAACAGAGAAATTATTATTATCTTTTTCAAATACTTTTAAGGCAATACTACCTAGATAAGTCAACAATCCATTTAATTTTATTTTATTAAAAACAATTTATTGCCTTCAGTTACCTTCCAATCTTTGTTTTCAGATGTATTACAGGGGCCTAGAATATCACCTGGTATAGAATAAGCATTCCATAAATGTTTATTTGTTTAACAAAAATGTGGAATATTTGTTAAATATTTTTTTAAAAAATGACTTACTGATGCCTACATAACAATCTCTACTATATAATGCATAGTGTAAGAGCCTAATTGTCAACTTTGGTTTTCATTATGATATTTAAAAGTCAACTTTTTGAATCATTAATTTCAAGGGTTTTATCTCTAAAAATTCCATTCTGAACAGAATGATGTTTCTTATCACGTAGGTTCTCATTTGCACTGATACTACATAGTCTGAGTATATAAAGCACTCAGTGTTTGGACTCCACGCAGCTCTGTGTGTGCATTTAAGTAAACATGTGAGAAAGACTTGCTATTTAAATAGTTGAGAAACCACATTTAGAATTAACTTTATCTCCAAACACTTGGTTTCAAAACCTCATCATGAAACATTGGCATTGGGGAAAAGAGAAATAGAGAGTGATTTATTTCCTTAACTAGATTTCATTAAATGTGACTGTTTACTTGCCTTTTCCATTTGTGATAGACTGACTTTTTAGTTGTCATTAATGGACTCATTTAGATTTTTCCCCCTATAGACTTTCTGCTGCAAATTTATTTTTTTAAATCTTGAATTTGTTGTAAAATATTTTCTTTTTGTAAAGATAAAACAACTGGAAATGTATTTTATGAAAGGAGATGTGAAGTCAAAAGGTAAATGTGAGGTCAGAAGAAAATACTGGATGGATTTGAAGAATACACCTACATATAAATTTATATATATATGTAAATATATATATACACATATCAAAGTTTTATTAGAAAAGAAATCTTACATTGTTGTCATCCTTTAGTCTTTCTTTGTATTTTCATACCTTATCTTATTTGACCTTTATGCCAACTCTGTAAGAAATGTAGGATGAGTGTTATTATCTCCAGTTTATTTTAAACAGACAAGGAAAGAGGCCTCTGTGGTATAATTAGAGGGACTTGTGGTTGAACCAGGACCAGACCAGATTCTATGACTGCCTCTCTGCAGCTCTTCCCACAGCCTCTACCACTCAGAAGGGGTGGGAATGACCAGACTTCTCTGGCCTCCTTTCTCTAAAGCATGAGTGGATGTCCCCTACATAAGGTGAACTGGGCTTTGCAACATAACTTGCATTAGGAAAGAACACAAATCTGTTCCTGCCCTTTCATTTCTCCTCATTAAATTAGGCCCTAGAGGAGGAAATAAAAGTCCTTTTCATGAGTAGTAACATTGGATAAATCCCCCCAATATACGTTTGTATAGCCTAAATGAGACAAAGAAGCAGAGACCTTGGTCTTAATAGACTATGTAAAAATATGTATTAGAAAATATAATGTTTTCCTTCTTAAACATGAAAACAACAACTAGGAGATAGCTGTCACTTCAAGCTAGAGACCTTAAAGACACAGTTGTGCTGGTTGAACTAGAACAAGAACTCTGTTATCACAAGCATTCTCTCTTGCAGGCCTCTGGGCCTCATTCCTTCCTTGCCTAACTCCACACACAGTACAACATATAGTCCCCTCCACATACCGATAGTGTGCATTGGCTGAGGGGCTGCCTACAGATTTGGTGAGAAATGGAGGCAAATGCTTAAGAGCTATTTACCTACATCCCTAATAAACATTTTCTGCAGATGACATGATTGGAATTCATGCAGCTATTTATCATATCATATCATAGTGCCTGACAAGAAGGAACTTGCCAATAGATTTCATGAGGGTGATCCCCAGGGTTCTCTAGACCCTGACATTATAAAACTAAGCAATCTGCACAGGGCCATGGCCATGGCCCCTTACAACTTGTGTTCTCCCTGCTAGTTATAAGGCTTGAACCATCAGAGGGATATACAGTGTGTTGTGATTCCAGAGGCAATAATAGATTTGCAGTGATCGTCCAACACTCCTCACTTTTGTGAAGACAAGCATGGTTTAATACATGGTTGACCAGACCAAGGGGTTATAGCCTATGACCAAAGAACAGCATGGAGCTAAGTAGATTATGGTCAGGATTTTTACTTTCTCAGTATTGTGCTTGTATTACTTTGAACTCTTTGGTTGTAAGTACCAGAAGCAAAGATTCATGTAAATATACTGAGGTACAAAGAATAGGAAAGGAACCCAGATGCCAGGAAAGCCATTAAAACTCATCTTTCTATTTCATTTCTGCTTCTCTTCATGGGTTTAATGTCCCTCTCTTTCCCTGTCTTCTTGCAGACCTATTTTTTCATTCTCAACTCACTTGAAAGGTAAAAGATTTTCCCTGTAAAGCTCTCACATTTACATTTCCACGAATGTAATGAGTTCACACTGCCTGCCTGTCTTTCAATCACAAACCTAATTTCTAGGAGGGAGAATATCACTTGTTCTACATGGGTCAGATCCCTACATCTGGCCCAGTCAGTAATGGGGACAGAGTTATGTACCTTAAAGATACTGACAGCTAAGGACCTTCCATAGTGGCCAGCCAGGCAATTTCCAGGAAGGGCACACATCCACTATGCCCCTCTGAAACAATCACCCTAAAATTGGTCCTCCAAGAGTGCTACTGAAACAATGACAAAAATTCACATTTACTGGTGTTGCACAAGCTATGAAATATTTTTGTAATGCCTAGTCATGTTAGTTTAGTGATACTGGAGAAAAAGTTTTTCTGGTGGAAGGGAATATAAAATATATTCATAAATGTAGTTTGTATTGTAGTTTAATGAATTATTCTAATATACACCTGTGTGTGTGAATGTGAGAGACGCAACAGCAATAAAAGCAAAGAAAATATCTCTAACATCTTCCCAGAAAAGACCATACATTGAAAAACAAACTGGAAGAATAAAAGAAAATGTGATAAAATGTAAGGGATGTAGCTTTAAAATTACAAAAATTCATGGGTAAACAATGCTAAGAATTTGGAAACTGATGCTTTCCTTCACAAACCTAAAGTGTACTTGAACCCTGAAGCTACCCCAAGAAAGAGATCCCACTAAGTGCATGACTCAGGGATTCCAGAACAAGGTAAAGGGCCAACCTAAAGATGGTAGAGTAATGAGAGGATGCGGAAGGAAATTCAAATCTGGAAGAGCAAGGACAGGAAAGACGCAGTAAACACACACAGGAAGATCAGAGCTGAGGAGACTGGAACCCAGTGGGTGTCACCAATCAAGACAGAGGCTGAACTGAGAAGCTGGAAACAGCTGGTCAGGCTTCTCTTGAGCTCACAGACCAGGAGACACCAGTCAGGATGGTGAATCCAGTGACTGACAAGGAGGAAATTCTCATTGGAAGACAATGAAAATGAGGTTGAAGCCCCAAAAAGCAAAAGATCCATTCTCTTTTTCAAAGACAGAGGCACCGAGTCCAGCCCCAAGGTTATCTCTAACCAGAAAGGCTGTGCCAGGAAAAGGAAGTGACTACAGGGAATTCCTAGAAAGGCTCTATTGCTCCTTCACCTTGTGCTAAATAGCCTGAATCGTGTAAGAGTCTGTACTTGAGGTATGTGTCTAATTTTTGGTCTTTCCTCTGAAGTTTACGCCCACAGCAGCTAAATACTTCATGTGCTGCTCTAGAGCTGCCCTGTCCAATGCCACTGGTCACGCACAAGTGCTCAAATCCAAATTTAAATGAATTAAAACCAAATACTTAAAATCCAGTCCCTCAGTCACACTAGCCATACTCCAAGTGCTCAACAGCTGCATGAGATCACCTATTGGAATGGACAGCACACATATATATGGAACATTTTTATCATCGCAGAAAATCCTATCGGACAGCACTGCTTTAGAGGGGAAAAAAAGCTCAAGAGAGGCCCTGAGTCCAAAGTTATCAAATGAGAGGGGAAAATGCCTCCTGGGGATTCCTGGGAGGATTCCCAAGTTAAAGGAATCCTGCAGGAAAGAAGATCCTCCCTCTATTGTAGAGCTGCCCCAGTTTGTCACAACATCCGACCCCCTCAGGTTCCCTCCGTCTTCTTTCCTCTCCTCCCTTTTAATATTCTCTGTTGCTGAAAACAACCGGACAGACAAAATAAACAGAAGAGAACACTGCCCGGTCCCATCGGCAGGGCGTCCTTGAGGATGCACATGGCATCGTTTTTCGTGCCCATTGTTTGCTGCGGACTCAAAGCTTCGGAAATATGTGCAGACCTAGTTCTTGGATCCTCAGGGATCACCAACACTACTTTAAAAATCTCAGGATTCTCTCAACATGTGTCCCTGGTAGCCATAAATAAATCACGCAGTTAACGTTACCATTTACGGCCCCGGTTATAATCATTTAATCCGCAGGATGGGGGGCAGGGGTGGTGGCAGTCACCAGGACAGAGAAAACCCACATATGCAAAGTGGAGGCTATTTTGTGATTAAAGACACAGAGACGAGAATAATTACCAGCAAAAAATAATATTTCCACGGACAGTTGAGGGCAGTTAGTTTCCCAGGGAGAAGCGCTGGTGGCAAAGTGCTTTACACAGGCGGCCTTTGTCATTTTATGGATGCTCATCTGTCAACTGTCAGCATGTTTCAAAGGGGCTCAGGCCATAATGTTTTCCTCTGCACCTTTCCCATCACGGTGGCCCAAATTTCCCTGACTAACCATTCGTCTTCCTATTTGCCTAGTCTGGCCACTTACAATGAGCGGGGATGTACTGGTGATTCTGCAGCTGCAGAGAGAGGAAGGCGGAGGGTGGCCTGAGGGGACGGGCTCAAAGAATCCACTCAGCATCTCTAGGGAAGCACTTTTGCCCAAGGGGAGGGTTTGTTGTTGTTGTTGTTTTGTTTTTAGTGTTTTTAGGTGTGTGGTTTTTTTTTTGTCTCTAGGTTGTTCCTCAGGAAAAAAGGTTGAGCCAAGTGTGAGGTGGTCAGGACCGAAGCAGGGGGTGTAACAAGGCACAGTAAGTCCTAAGGCCCGCACACGCGCCCCCAGGGTGCTTAGGGCCCCACCCGAACGACAATGTCGCTCTCCAAAGTTCCAGCTGGAAATTAACTGTAATTGTCTGAGACATGATAGTACTTACAATCAGCTACCATGATTGTGAATCATAAATCATGGTGTATATCATAAATATTTTTGGCAATTAAAACGATAAACTGTGAATATCAGTAGTTTCAAATTCTGGCTCTTCCACATGCCTGATGTACCTTGGGCAAGGCCCTTCAGCTTTCTGAGCTTTTGTTTCCTCTGCTGTGAAGTAAGAGCTATAAAAATGTCTACTTTATAGTTATCTGAGGATTAAATGAGATAATGCGAGGAGAGAGAGCCTCTTGAAACTTTTAACTTTGTCTCGACTGTTATCCTTGGCTAATTTTTCACTTTATGTCTCTCTAGTTCTCAATGTCTTTTCTCTTGGCCTTGACTTTTCCAAATTCTTTTGTTTTTTTCAGTACCATCCTTATCTTGAGTGGCAGGCTGGGCTCATAGACAACCACTCACAGGCCTGGTTCCGTAGCCCCAGCAAGTTCTCATTCTCCAGATGGGCCAGACAATTAGAAAAGCCAAATATTTCTCATGTTCCTTCTTTATTTCTCCACTTATTCCCTTCTTCCATTTCTTTAGCGGGGTGTTTTTCATATTGATTTTTGAGAAATTTTTGCATGAGAAGCTTATTAGAACTTGATTTATGTGTTACTTTGCCCCTTCCCCTGCAATTTTCTCATTTACCTTATCATTTAGGATTTTTTACATAAAATTTTTAATTCTGTATTGCATGTGTCAATTTTTGCCTTTACAACTTCTTCTTCTGTTATATGTTTCTAAAGTCCTTTCATCATCCTAAGAGTTGATAAATATCTAATTTTTTTTCTTTGTGTTTTTAAAAAACATATAGCATTTAACTTACTGGCATGAAATTTTCGCTTTCTATAAAATGGAATATACCACTATGTGTTTGGGGATATCAAAAAGCCAAGACACTTGCTTTCCAATATTCCAGACAATTAAGTTGCTGGTACAAAGCTTAAGCTTGGCCAATTGGCCTCTCCCATTCAGGATCTCAGACTTGGTGAGGCAAAAAAAGGAAGAGCTTCCAACTCACCTCAGTGGCTATGGCTTTATCGTGGGTCCAGGTACGTCAGCTGTGACATTTCAGGATCTAGAATCAGAGGCTATAGGTGGACCAGGTTAGTTCTATGACCAGGCCATGGCTAGACAAGGCAGTGCCCTTGTGCAAATTAGAGAGAGACATCCCTCCAGGTGGACACAGGCCCTTGGATGCACTGCCTGGCAAGTAGATGGAGCTTTTGTGTGAAGACACAAAGCATCTTTTTTTCTGAGTTGGTGTAGCACACACCAGGACACTTGGCTTGGTGAGCAGAAGGGGATCTGGATCTCAGCCCCTAATTATCCTCGCAGCCAAATGCCTTTGTGCAGTGCACAGCTTGCTTAACCATAATAGGCGGCCCTGTTTCCCAAGACAGTTTCATGGGGTTCTCATTAATTGTGTGATCTACCTTCTAATAAATTTTTTTAGCTTAACTTATACAGAGTCAGTTTCAATTATTAACAACCTAGAGCCTGGATTGGTACAGTGGTGATTTAGCTGTATGTATGCATATATGTATATTATACTTATTTACTCATATATAACAAGTTGTTAGCCAATAGACCTAGCAATGTTTATTTTAATGTATCTATTTTTTCTATTAATTTAAATTATTATCTTTGTAGTATACTTTTTTTATACTCTAAGGAATGCTTATGGATTTTCTTCCCGCCCCACCAATCTGTTTATTCCTGCACCAGCAGGTCCTCCTTCCTCAGCCCACCTTGTAGAGGCCCACCTGAGACTGGAAAAGAACAGGAAGTACAGATAGATTTATGCATTGGAGAAGGGAAACTGAGGCAGCTCCTGCCTACAGTCTTAATTTTCCGCCTTGAAATAGGAAGCTAGGTCAAGGATACCAACAACTTACTCCTCAGCACAAGCAGACCTTTCTGGGGGCACCTTCAGGAGGCAACTGAGTGCACAGTTTCCTCTAAGTGCACATCCACTGAGCACAAGCGGCCTGCCTTTCTTTCTTTACCGTCTAGAGTACAACCTATGCTTGTTTAATACACGAACAAGAGAAACAGTTCCCCGTGACAGTATCTAAGTGGTTTGCTTTGGTGTTTAAATAAAGCAAATTTTGAAATAAAGGAGAAACATCAGTAAGCTCCTTGCCAACATGCTGTCATCAAATTTCAGCAAACTTAATGGCAGAAGAGATGTCACAACAAAGACTGTGTCGTGCCTCAGGCCCCATCTTCCTTGGCTTTTAGGCTTGGGTGTGAGTTGTGGTGAGGAAGCTTCACACGTGCTCAGAGCCACGTAGCCTGTAGAGCATCACAACATTTGCTTTTGTCAAAACAGAGTGAATATCGATTTTCCCAGGAGAAAAATAAGAGAGGGAGAAAAACCAAATAGGAAATCCTACTACACATTTCCATCTAAACTGACTGACCATTTCTTGAGTGTGCCAGCCCAGGCAGCCGAGTGGAGCGTTTGAGAGCACAGACACCCAAGGAGAGTGCCTGGTTCAATCCTGGCTCAATGACGTCGACATCCTAGCTCCGTGACTTTGGGCATATCCTAGCCGTGTGCCTTGGTCTTATTGGTAAAATAAGTTGGTTTTGAAGCTAGATAAAGCTCTTAGAATAGGGCCTTACACAAAAATGCCACCTAAATGTTAACTCTTATTCTCCTGTGTGGCATAAGTTGGACTCGAGGTATTGTCAACGCTACAACCTTCGTTTCTGTGAATCACAATCAACTTCTCTAAGCTCTAGGGGCTCCATGATGACTCCTGATAATTGATTCTCATAAATACCCTGCTCTGTAATACACTGAGGATAGGAACCTTACCAGTGGGCTAAAAAGGGCTAGGCTCTACCACCCCCTCTTAAATCACTATTGAAAGATTTAAGGGACACCCTAAAGACCAGACTACTAGCAGCTATAGAGATAAGCACTGTTCACGTGATGAAAAACTGTCAATTGTAATGACATAATTTTAGGATCACAAACTAGGTGTGGTGTTTATCGACAACTGGCCTTGTTCTCTCTAGTTATTGCTAGAAAGAAAGACTTAAAGATTGAATCCTCCTGAACCAATCATTATTGTTGGAAAACTCACCTCAACTTCAATCTGATCATCCTTAGTAGCAACTCACTTCACTTAGAAAAGTGAGAAAAGTTGCATTGTTCAGTTGTTGACGGCAAAAGAAATTACACAAAAATGCAACAGAAATTGCATGTGGCATGAATGTTTTACTGAGATTTTTAATGGTTAAGGTAGAAAAATCTGTTATGTAAATTGTCCAATTAAAATTCTCACCACTCATGCTCAATGACAGAGGACATCAATGTCTTCTTATTTGTTCTTTGCATTCAGGTAAATTTAAGGAATTATTTCTTGAAGAGAATCTTGGCTCTGTCTTGAGGCCTGTCTACTCATCTTCAACGGGAGATGAGATGGCTTCTATCCAAGACTACTTAGCTTTTGTTCATTCTATCCCCAGCATAGCTGGCTTTTAAAGCATGTAGCCCTGTACTTAACTTGCCACGTAAGATAACTGCACTCCAAGGACTTGTTAGGAAATGTAGTCTCAAAATCACTGCCAATCAATAGCTATTTAAGTCTCTTGAAGACAAAAATATTGGTCCTGTTGATTTGAACTCCAAGACATTCATTTCTCAAATCCATTCTCCTCTTTTTAAAAATAATTTAAAAAAATTTTTCAATTACAGTTGACATACAATATTATATTAGTTTCAGGTATACAACCCAGTGATTAGCCATTTATATAACTTATGAAGTGATCCCCCATAAAACTAGTACCCATCTGACACCACACATAGTTATTACAATATCATTGACTATATTCCCTGTGCTGTACTTTACATCCCATGACTATTCTGTAACTACCAATTTGTGCTTCTCAATCTCTTCATCTTTTTCACTCATCCCCCCCTCCCCCAACTCCCCTCCCATCTGGCAACCTTCAAAATGTTCTCTGTACCTGTGAGTCTGTTTCTGTTCTGCTTGTTTATTTTATTTTGTTTTTGAATCCATTCTTCTCTTTATTTCCATTACAACACTGTAATCTTAGCCACCATAGTATTTTGCATCACAAGAGGCTTCTAAGTATTTTCTCCACATTTACTTTATCTGGACCTTTCCAGGCTCCACACCTCACCCTAAGTGATTTAAGAAAACACAGGTCTGCTTGGGTCATCCCCTGTTTCAAAGCCTTCAATGACTTCCCACTATTTTGGGGTTAAAATTTAAAATCTTCATCCTATCCTACAAGGTGCAGTATAGTCTGGCTTCTGTCTATCTCTCTAGTCTTCTCTTACAACTTCTTCTCCTGCCCTCTAGCCTCCAGCCACCCTACCCTTCTGTCTGTTCCCTCAAGTGTACCCAAATTCTTCTTCCTCAGGGCCTTCACATATGCTGTTTTCTCTGCTGACTGCTTTTTTACCCCTCCACACCCCCTCTCCCATTATCCTCTCTTTTCCCCCTTGATACCACAACCTTCACCCATGGCTGGATAAGTCTTACCTTGTCTCAAGTTGTCACTGACTTCCTAGCCTACTTATCATAGTTAATAATTATATTTTCACTTATTGGATTATTTGACTAACATCTGCCATCTTCCTTCCCAGATAAAGACAGATACTAAGACTATCCTTTAAGGACTCTATTCCCTGATTTTAACATTGGGGTTTGCACATAATAGGAATGTGAAGGAAGAAAATGAATTGCCACAAGAATATGCAGTTCTTCCATTCTTCTAAATACCTCAGAATCTGTCCTTGAATAAAGTCAATTAACTACTTCCTCACCACCTCACCCACCAAATAATTAACTTGAATGTGCCATGGAATGACTTCATGTTTATTATGATAGATATTATAAGACATACTCTTATGAAACCATATTTTCTATAAAGCAAATTAAGAATATTATCTGTCTATGAAGACCCATAGGGCACATGTGCCTCTGAAATAGCCATGCTTCTTGGAGCTACTGGTTGGTTTTTATCTTAAAAACACTATCAAAAGAATAATTAATGGTATCTTCTTTAAACAGACAAAATGGTGACCCATTTTATATTTTAGCAGATATATACAATTTCATGACATATATTTTATACTCAGCTTATTACTGGTAACATCTTCCTTTCTTACACTTTTTATTTTGCCCTAACTTTCTCACCTTCCGTGAATTTATTTGTGTTACCATATGCATCTTCATAAGCCATCACAAATCCTTTCTGGGATAAGGTGGGGTAAAATAAACAAGAAATGCATAATATATGCTTCTCAGCAACACTTTTGTGCATTTCCCTGGAGGCACCAAAACAATTGTGAAAATAAGGCCAGCGAGTCCTTTTCAGTTTCCTCTATGGTCCCAGAGAATCGCTCAGGGCTCTCTGAAACTGCTCCCTAGGTGGAGTCAAGTTGCTTTTTTAGTAATTCCATTCATAAATACACATTGGCTGTGTAGTTGGATGCTTGAAATCTTGATAATCAAAAGCTTATTGTATGTTTGAGAAGCTTGAAAAGGAAATTGAAGCCAATACCAAGGGAGGATAGAATAAAGTTAGCTGTTTTCCTTCTAAACCAGCAGGAGGTCATCTAAAGTATAATGTAATGCACAGCTTTCAACTTTATGAAACTTTTTGCTTTTCTTCTCTTTTTGTGTTGCATTTACAGTAGTAAGATTACTCTATCATACATAATTAACTTGCCTTCTATAGAAGGAACAACAACAAAAGAACCCGGGGGTTGTACGGGTGCTTTATGATAGGACAACAGGCATGTTTGGCGTTGTAAATTTCCTGTTTGAAAAGATATCTGAAGTTAAAACAAAATTAAGGACTTAATATAATCATACCTAAGTCAGTTATTTATGTCTCCCATCCACCCAATACATAATTGTGAAACAAAAACAGAATCACTCCAGGAAAAAAACCAAAACCCACAAGAAAAACAACAACCAACCATTTAGTAAAAGAGAGAATGGGGAAACCACAGTCAATAGCCCATAGCAATAATGAGGTCCCTCTGGGCAAGAACCAGGGAGAATTTGGCGAGTCCGCCTGTTGCTTTCCCCCTGGTCCCCGGGAAGCTCTCCTTCGGGACTTGGTCCTTTGCAGTCTCTGGCTCTGCTCTCTGGAACTTTCTTCTAGTCCATTCTTCTTCGTGACCACACCCAGGTGGACACTGGAGCTACGCCTTTTTAGAGGGTTTCACAGCTTCCATATCCTGCTTCCTTTTGGCACAGCTTTGGCACAGCGATTAGTTTAGGGGCTGAGCAGAGTTTTGCAGACTAAGTCTGTGGTTTCCTTGGTCATGTACTTCCCTCAGAAACTGAGTAGTCTTCTGATCTGTTCTATGTGTGGGTAATCCTAGCCAAAAATCTCATCTTGATATCGTTTTTAACTATTAAAGCTCTTGACTTTTCTTCTCCATTGTGAGGACTCCCTTGTCTTTCACCGTGCGGCCATCTGAAGACAACCTCCCTGATTCGGTAGGTATGTGCTTCTGAGCGGGGTCCCTTTGTCTGACAGAGAGCAGTTATCAGAGGTGCTTGAAAAGCATGTTGGGGCAGAGTCCTGTCTGTGGTTAGGCAGTCCTTCCTTCTCACCAATCCACTAAGGATACAGATACAGTTAGGTTTTTCATCCCTGCAAGACCCCATATTACTGGACCCTCGGTAATTTGCAGGCCACAGAAGTTCCTTCTACTTTCATTTGCAGATGAGCTAGTTCTGGTCTAGTTTTATCTTTCTTCTTTGGGATTTGCTGAATGTGGCATGAAGTGGCCAACACTCACAAGCATACAAAATTTTTTCTACAGTGCCAATCAGCACATGGTTTGTTGTTTAAAATGATTTAACCCAATGTTTTGCAACATTTAATAAATCATCTACTACCCTATTAAATTCACTAAGCCAGTGGCTCATTTTGTGTGTATTTAGTTGTAATACCCCACTCCCAGATACCAATTTCTGAATCAGTTGGGTTTAGGTTTAGTTGAGAGTGACAGAAATCCCCAAATGACCACCTCTTAAATAACATGCTGTGGCTTTCTCATATGTAAACAACACCTGAGAATGAGCAGTCCAGGCTAGCATGCTGGTTCTGTCCCTTAGTGCTTAGAGGCCAAGGTCCTTTGCAACCAACCTCTATGTTTCTCCAGGATGTTGCCCTTTCCTTATGGTCCAAAGTAGACTACCTGGCAAATACTCCACAATCCAAGCAGCTGCCACTTCCAGCAAAGTCCCACAGGAGGCAAGGAGGAACTGGAGAAAGATATGCCACATCTCCATAATTTCACAGCCCACTAGAACTTACTCACATGGCTATCCCCAAGAGCAAACAAGTCGTATTTTGGGTAGCCATGTATTAGCTACAACTCAGACGTTCTGTTATTAATAAACAGATGAGACTAGATTTGGGGAGACAGTAAGAGTAATTGCTCACAACTGAATAGCCTGGAAGGTACCAGGGATCAAACACTGGAAGGGCACCAGGCTTGAAGGTAGCATCCTCAGGCAGTGCCCTCTGTCCCCACTGCAGGAGCCTCGCGGAGGGAGGCAGTTGGAAGGGTAGACAGGCAGTTGCACCCAAGACTCAGGAATTGGGGAGTAAAGAGTAGCCTGGTTGGATGTGCCATCTAGTGGGGAAAGGCCTTAGAGATTTAATGGAAAGCCTGATAAGGTTCATCAAATTGTTCATCATGTGGAAATGAAAGATGCTGTTTGAAAAAGCCTAAGAAGAAGGTCTAAACAGTTTGGGAAACAGTAGTGTTTCTTTTAGTGGAAAACTGACTTGGAAAAGAATGGAAGATTTAGGAATACTAGAATGGAATGGTGGATTATTTTCTCTGAAACTAAAAAAGAAAAAGAAAAAAGTAGGTTGAAGGGGGAAAAAAAGTGATGACCTGATCAAGAGGTTAAAATGAACTTGAGAATAAAGATCAGACAAAAATTGAAATTCCAGGTAACTGGAGGATAATAGATATGACAGGAAGGAGAATAATTTGAGAGTATAGAAAAAGTATTAAGGAATGAACCAGTTTGATGAGAATTCTCGTGTTCTCAGACATATACATCTACTGTGTGGGCGAGGACATATTTCACAGAAATATTTAGAAGCTAACTTAATATTTTGGTTTAAACTGTATACGTGATCTTATAGACATTTTCACGGCCTGGGGGTTTGGGAATAATGACATGGCATATTATTGCTTTGAAAGAAATTGATCTGATACAGGCGACAGGGGAACAACTGTACATGATAATAAAGAAAAGATGGAAATCCACACACCCGATAATAGAAGCTCTATATAAATCTCTTTATGAAACAAAAGAAGAAATAGAGGAAGTTGAAGAAGTAGGACATAACAATGGCTCCCAAACTTGACAAGACTTAGGGGAACTTATAAAAGTACTGATTTCAGGGCCTCACTCAATCCCTGCCAGATTACAACCTAGTACCCTGGACTCAGGAATCTGTATTTGTAACTCAACGACCCTTAGGCTATTTATCCTGCCACTGGCATTTGAGAGCACCTGCTGCAGACACTCTGGGGGGGGGCAGTAAGAATGACTTTGCAAATGCAGATCACAAAACCAGCACAGAGAGAAAGTGTGGCAGTGCTGGGAGCACCCACCTGCCATCGTCTGCATGTTTCATTCTCATGAAGCAAAGCACATGGTATTTTCTGGACTTCCTTTAGGACCTTGCTGGGAATGCCACCTCATGGAATGTCGAGAAAGAGATGAATAAAATGCATATCTGCACTTAATTCTAAAGAACAAGCAGATCTAGGTGGCAATGTGGAAGAGCTGAGACCTTTTAGTCTGTGCCTTTGAGATCTTATAAATTCAGAGACCAGCAACGGCAAGAGCTCTCTCACTGTTAGGTTCTGAGAAACAAGAGAAGGGATAAGTTACCAGATCCAGAGGGAGAGAGTCCTGTAGAGAGGAGAGCCTCACAAGGAGCAGGGTCCTTCCAACTAAGATAGTGCCAACCCATGCGACCTCAGGAAGGTGCCCAGGGCATAAGTACCCGGGCCTGACTTTCCTGCTTCCTTCCAAGCTCCTATCTGGGCTTCTAGGCTGAATCTAAATGAAGGCAGATGGCTCAGGAGGCTAGGATGTGATTAGTCCAGCTCAGCCTCTGGAGAGGAGAGCAGTGGACCAAGAGGGGCACATGAAGATTTAACTGGCACCGATGAGTAGAAACTAGCTCAGCCCCAATGCTATGAATCTGTATGGCCATTCTTCATCTCACAATCAAATCTGTCTCCTACTCATTAACCCATCCCTGAAAAACCTTTCCAGAAGCTTCATCACCATTCATAAAGATGAATGGTTTGACTAAAGAAAAGAAAAACAAGGTATAAAAAGGAAAGTGGGGATGCAGAGGAAGGAAATGTCAGCCTGCCTGCTACTGCAAACACATTCACTTAAAATGGTTCATTCACTCATTCTTTCTGTCAGTGTCCTCTCTAACCAGGTAGCACTATTTTGGCTAGCATACCACACCCAGTGTACTCTGGGAGGGATAAGGTGAGCCTCACCTCAAAGAATAAACGATGGTAGGAATGGATGGAGGGCACAGGAGTCTAGATTAGGCTCATTTATTCATCTGAGGTTCAACCTTTCTTTTGACATTTAGGCATTAATCTCAAGTAGAAAGGAACAGAAAGAGTTCATTTCAGTTTTGTTTGCTGGTGTCTCCTTAAAGCCATGTCTGAGGTTATCATGTTGGGATGAAATTGGTTTGGTAAAAGAAGTAGGGGGTCAGGTCCAGCCCTGGAAAGGACAAGTGTATAAGCAGAATGAGAATTTATAAGATCTGAAAATTGGGCATAAAGAGTTTCATGGAGATCACACAAAGCAAGGGTTGTAAGAGGATTAGAGGAGTTGTATAATCTCCCTGACTTCTGGCAGAATAAGTCACTGTACTGTACTGGTCTTGAATTAAATATCTCCAGTTTTTCAGTTGGCATGGCCAACAGAAATAGATAGTGACATGGGACAGGGATTAGAGACTCAAAAGGCATTTTTTTTGAGCTTGCCTTTACAAAATATTAGCAAATCCTGTCTTCTCAAATTCACTAGTACTCTTCCACTTGTACTTATCAGAGTCCTGGATACATAGGAAGAAATCGATGAGTTCTTTTTTTATTAAAATCTGCCAATGTACAAACACAAGTCTGTGTCAATATTTATTCAACAAATATATATATGAATTCCTACAAATATGTATTAATTCCTGTGCCAGGCCAGGGACTAGAGATAAAGTAATGAAAAAAATAAACATGGTCTTTCCTCTCAAGGGGCTCAAGCTCTAGTGCGGAAACTGGTGTTAATCAAAAATCATGCAAAGAAATACATAATTATAAATTGCGCTACAAGTCAGAAAAGAACTAGAAACACTGAGTGGTTTTAACAGGAGCATGTAATCTGGTCTAAGGATCAAGAATATCTTCTGCAGGGAAGTGATGTTTGAGCTGAGATGTGGAAGTAAGTAGGAGTCAACTCCTTGAAGGAAGAGGGTATTTCAGACAAAAAATAAAAATAATAAATTTTTAAAAAATCAGGAGGCATAAAAGCCCTGAAGTGCGAAGAAGCAAAGTGAGCTCTAGGAGACAAGGATCTAAGAAGCAAAGAAGAGTGACTAAAAGATGATGCTGAGAGGTGGGTAGCCACCAGATCATGAAGAACCTGGTGGGCTCTTAAGAGTCTTCACACTTGAAAAATAATAGAAAGTCATGGCCAGAAGAGGGTCATGATCTAAGCTGTTTTTAAAAGCATCACTTTAAGAACCGGTTAGAGGATAGCATGGAAGGATGCTGTCCAGGAGAGAGATACTGTTTGTTTGGACTAGAGTGGTAGTAGCTAGACAGAAGGAAGGAAGGGGGGTTGAAGTCCACATCGACAGGATGTGGCAATGTATCAGATCCATGTATGTTTGCTTGTGGGCTTGTGTTGGGGTATAATAAAGAACTGTCAAGGGTAACCGTCCTGGTTCCCTGCTATTATAGCTGAATGAATAACAGGTTTTTTTTGTGTTGGTGTTGTTTTAAGCACTGGTGAAGGAGCATATTTAGAGGAAATACCATGAGTTAAGTTTTTGGTATGTTGATTCTGAAATGCCTTCAAAGCATCCAAGTGGAGAGGCTGAACAGACCGTCAGGAGCTCAGTGAAAACGTCTGCAAGGTGAGGAGGCACTCAAGTTAGCTTACCCAACACTCATCCCCAGCTCCCTCCTCTTTTGCCCGCCTCTACTACCCAGGCTGTATAAGCCACAGGGGCATTGTTTTTCTTGTCTCTTTTGCCTATAGGGAGGGTCATGGGACAAAGATCTGGTCAGTATGCCATAAGCTTGAGCATGTTAAGGCACCGTCAGGAAAGCTTTGTTCCCTGATACATGTACTATCTCACCTTTGCCTTATTCTTTCTCTTTGAATATGGATGTGATGGCTGGAGCTTCAGCAACCATATTCCTGCCATAAAGGAAAAGGCAAGAGAATCATAAAGGCTTCAACCATAATGTTATTGAAAAGCTGAAACATGCCAGCAAAACCTACCTCTAGACTTTATGAAATGAAAAACTATATCATTTCAGCTATTCTTTTTCTTATTAATTACAACAAAAATCATTTCTAACTGGTATAGGTAAAGTTATAAATTTGACAATCAGCAGCAGAAAGGATGACATTTGGAGTCAGGAGCCAGAAGAAGGCTCAGCACAGACCCGAAGAAATCCAACAATTAAAGTCTGGATAAAGAACAACAAGCAAGAACAGGGGACTGAGAAAGTGTCCGAAAACTTAGGAAGAAAACTAGGAGAGTGTATAAAACAACGAAAACATGTTATAAAATTCTGGAAGGTGGAAGAGGGTGTTATAAAAAGGAATGAATGGTCAGTGGTGTCAGATGTTGCTGTTAGCTGACTCCTAAAGTATCTACTAGACTTAGTGACATGAAGGTCCCTGGTGACTCCATCACAGTGGAGTTAGTGGAGTGGGTTAAGTAGAAAGGATAGGCCAAGAAATGGAAATCAGGCATACAAATAACTCTTTTGAGAGGTTGTCTGGCAAGGAAGAGAGGGTGGCAGAGGGATTTGAGTGGAGAAGTTCTGTTTTGTTTTTCAAATGGGCGAGATTGAAGGAAGTTTAAATGTATGTGTATAGAATCATCCAGAATAGATAAAGAAATAGAAGGAAAAAAAGGTTATTGTTAGTGTGAGATTTCCAAGGACGTGAAGGCAATTGGAGATTATAGCACAGGGAGAGGGATTGGCCTTAAAATTTCAAAAACATGGACTCACAGAGTCAGATGAAATCTGAACAATGCAATATCCTAAGCATAGCCAGGCTCTTAGGAGGTGGTCACTGTTGCTTTCTGGATGTACTGATTACATAATTTGCAATATTAAAAAAGGGACCTCCATAGAAATATGGAGGGTTCTCATGGTGATTTTGGGATATTACAGGACAATGACAGCAAAGCTGTTCTGCTGCTGGTCCCCCCACCCCCTACTAAGTAGTGGATACATCATACTACAAGATCTATCTCTTAATCTCACTTTGATGGGTATATTGTAGCCTAAGATATAGTACCCAATCTTACCATGGGGTCTATAACAGTCTAGAATATCACTCTCAGTCTTAAGTTGGTGGGTGTGATGGTCAGTTGTATATGTCAACTTGTCCAGGCTACAATCCCAAGTTACTCATTCAAACCCTAATCTAGGTGTTGTGAAGATGTTTTATAGATGTGACTGAAGTCCATAATCAGTTGACTTTAATTAAGGAATATTATGCCAGATAACATAGGTGGGTCTGATCTAATCAGTTAAAAGACTCTAAGAGCAGAGTTGAGGCTTCTCTGGATGAGGAAAAAATTCTGTCTGGGTAGCAACTGCCGCTCACATTGAGAGGTCCAGTCCATCCTTCTGGTAGGTTGTTCTATGGATTTCAGACTTGCCTTGCCAAACTCCACAGCTGTCAACCAATTCCTAGTAACGAATATTTTACACGTATCTCCTTTTGGTTCTGTTTCTCTGGCTGAACTCTGACTGATTCAGTGGGCATATTGCAGTGTAAAATCTAGCCCAAAGTCCCTTTGATAAAGCTCCCTCCCCAAAGGGGTATTAGGATGGCCATTAACAGTATTTGCCTCCCTGATGCCCTTTTCTAAACTTACATGGCTAAATAATCCCTTTTTATAGATATATGTCTTCACACATGTTGATACTTATCTGTTCAATCCAGCTGCCTCACCGGCCTGGGCATCTTTCTATCTCCTCCGGTGTTCCTTGTGCATTTCCTCTGATCCCACTCTGTGCTGATGTTACAAATGCTCCCAGAGAGCAATGATATAGTCCCCACTCCATGAAAGCTCACCAAAAGCTCCTGTGAAATTAGCACTGCCATCTTGGGCAGAGGGTTTGGGGCAGCTGTGCTAATACACTTTCATAGTCCAGAAAGTCGCAGAATAGAATGGGCCTTAGGCTGGCTTATTGTTCTGGATACTAGTTAGACTCCATCACACAATCCACACACCTCCTTCTAACTTTTCCCTCTAGAATCAGTTTTTACAACATGCCAGTCTCTTTGCCAATGGCTTAATGTACATTCATTTCTATACTCCTTATAAAAAATTTATAAGCTCATCCTCATACTATGGATGCGAAATCAAGGTTATAAACTTAAGCAAGTCGCCCAATATCACACAACTAGTAAGACACAGAGATGAGGTTTGGGCCCAGGTCTACCTGACCCCAAACCCGGTATCCTTCTTCACAGTACTGTTTACACCTGTTCCTTTAACAATTAATTATATTCACTGTGAGGAGACATGGCATCCTCCTGGCACCTCAGAAAACAGTTTTTTAATTCCAAGGCAGATTTCCTCCTGGCATCCTGTCCAATCTGATATGTTGAACAATGTTTTCATTTCTGGTCTCATTTTTCCACTACATGATGGCATGATCATGAATCTATTTTTTTCTTTGTTGGGGCAAAATCTATATCAGTTCTTTCTAATTTCTCATCCTCCTCTTTCTCCCATATATTCCCTATTCACTGTCATACAAATTCAAAAGGTAGTGGATGATGCTTTGAGTTTCAAATAGTCTTCAGGGTGTAAATGTTTCAATTTAGAAGAAAATTCATAATTTGTCACTATTTTTAGTTGATATTTTACTTTAAAAATCACTGTAAAATTGTAAAGCATGTTTATTCTATTCAAAGAATTTTTATACACATTATTTTCTATGATCTTTACAGTATCTTCAGGAACATAGTAAGGTAGATCTTACTATTCTCATTTTGCAGACCAAGAAACAGAAACAAAATTTTTTAGCAAAATAGATTTGATGTATGTAAGTTTACCTAGTAATGCCTACTAAGGCTAATTCACTGAATTCATAGAATTGAACTTATGGAAACTTAATGGAGAAATCAAGTCATTAATACAACCACGTAATGGTGAGAAGAAACAACTAAAATTAGTGTGAATAGTTCCTGAAAGGAAAATGTTAACTCTCCAATTAGACCAGTCTGGTCTTGGTTAAACCAGATTTTACTGGCCCCAAATTGTGATACTTAAATTATGTCATTTGGCCTTCACTCTTGGACTTTTCTGCATACTTTTGTAAGGGTAGATGTAGAGGGAGAATTAAGCTTAGAATGCATTTGTTTTTCAAAAAGTAGCTAAAAAAATGTCACCTGGTAAAGGCAAACTCTGAAATTCTCCATAAGTTTCATTTTATTTTTTATGTTTCCGCCTCTCTCCCTAACCAACCCGCATCATATTCACGCCCTCATACACAGTGTCACACACACAGCCACATACTCCATAAATAACTCAGCTGTGGTACAAGCACTAAGGGATATTAGAATAGCCCGTTGACTTTCTTGGGTATGCTCTCCTCTCCATGCAGTCTTTGCTGATGAAAAGAAAAGACCTTTATTTTTCCTAGGGAGGACTTTTACTTTAAAACATAACTAAGGACACCAACTGCACGACATTCAGATTTTAAAATAACCTCTTCGGAGCCCCTTCTGATGTGGAGCCTTCCAAGTCTGCACTGGGTCCTTCACCATTTAGGTGCAGATGCGAGCGTGTCTCTGCAGGAATGTGTCTGCTTGTGCTTTCTTAATAATGTGTGTGGATGGCATTATTGGGGTTACAAAACTACTTAACTTATCATGACCCATTATCTTGAAACTACTTTGATAGCAAATTTTTAGCCTTTTTGATTTTGGAAATTAAAAACAGAAGAAGCAGCCGCAGAAGATGAAGCGAGAAAGAAAGGGAAACGTAATGAAAAGGAAGTCGCCATCACTTCGGTCTGATCCGGATATCCAACCTTAAAAAAAAAGCTCAAACTCCAAACCCAATAACCAAGAAAAACTCCAAGAAAACAATAGATATTTTAAGCTGAAAGTGTTCCAGATCCATCTGACAAAGAGCCTCCTGAGGATTACAATGCAGTCAATGTTGCTTTAATTAAATTTAATGCTGTGTGAAATGCACTCCAAGAAACTTTGATGAATGACTGGGGCAATTCACGGAGCTCACTAAAGGGCATCCAGCCCTTGCCGGGGTGTCAAGCCACGATGAATTGGTTAGTACAGGCATGTTTATAGACTGCCTCGGGAACCTTGTATCTGTGTGGTAATGTCAGAGATAATGTTATGATTCGCTGGACCTGAGGGGGCTTTGATGACACGGTTAATGAGATGTCCCAGAGAGCATCCCAGCAGGTTGTGCTCAGACCTCCCACATCAAACGAGGCAGCCTGGCCCCTCCAGAGCTGCTGCCCTCCAAATCCCTCAGCTGGCCTTTTCTTTCCTTAGGGCCTTTCCCTCCCTTTTCTTTTTTTCTGCTCCTTAGTCAACATTCACTTTGTCTGGCTGTTGAAATTCAAAAGTTGTTAGTTTTTAATTTGGCTTCTTGTTGACCTGACAGTGAACAAAAGATTTTTCTGGGATTGTGTGGAAACTGGAAGGGAAAAAAAATGCTAGGGAAAGGGTAAAGAAAAGAGAAAAAGGACTCCTGGGGAGAGAGGTAACACACAAATCCACCCTACTCAAAAAAAAAACCACAACAAAAACCACAATGTTTTCTTGCCGTGGACTTTGGGGATAAAATGTTGTTATATGGTTGGAGGCTGTGATAAGGGAACTGAAATTTGCTTTGCTCAAATCTAAAAGAAGAAAAATTTAGAAAATCATTTGATAAAAATTAAAAATGTGTTAGCCAAAGCAAGCACATAAACAAGTGATTCATTTATGGTATAAGCGATAGAGTTGTATTTTTAACAATTTTTCTCCTCGTTAGAGTTTGTGGGTAGAAAAAAGTCCTGCTGGGAGTTGAAGAAAGAAATAGTAGCTGGTAAATAAACATGCTCGGAATATATCTATCTCTGCAAAGGTCCCCAGACAGGAAGTGAACAGACAGTATTACCTCATTAAAGGGGATATGCATAGAAGGGGTAACAGAACTGTATCAAATTACCTTTCCTGTAAGGAAAATTGTTTTGTTTATTTTATACTTTAAAGACATTCTGAAACATTTGCCTATTTAAATGCAGCCAAATATTTCCTCCTTTGGGAGAAAGCAGTCTTTATTATTAATATTTTAATTTTTTTCATAGAAGAACAGAGGGAAACTATGACTCTCACCTTTAAGTTTCATAAATATACTTGCTGTTACCATTTTTGTTATTTTTACATAAATCACTTGGTTTATAGGAAAAACAAACGACATTTCCTTTTTTTATTGTACCCTTTTAGAATTTCTTCGTAAGTACTACTGAAATATTCTTAAATCTTTATCACTGAGGGTAAGTGAACTATCTATGTAGAAAGGCTCTTATGGTAAGTGACACTTATTTAAAAATATAGTTGCTTTTGCCTAATAGCACTATAATGAGGTTGAAATTAAATCACAGGGACAAAAGTGCCACACATGATCCGCTTGGTTGTTTCCTAAAGAGAACAGAAAAGAAGCAAGGAGCTAATCTATTTTAAAATAAGTCTAGCTCCAAGATGGTGTGACAAAATAATCTTTGTCCTCATTAAGGATCAATTAGTGTTTCTGCGAACTGGACTCTTTCCCACAATATAACGTAAGGGACAGAAGCTCTCAGGCAGCTGGATGGGAAATTTATACTATAGCTGTAAGTGGGAAAGAGTCATTTTTTAGGTGAGGCAGTATTATTTATCACAACAAAGTTGATGTATGAGTTGGTAAAAATAAAACAAAACACAATAACGAGTTGGTGGTTGCTTTAGCAAAGAAAATGATTTCAAAATATTTAATGTTCCTTGAAAGGGAAAGTAAAAATTAAATTTAAGTGATCAATAGGGAGGGACATTCAGTAGAAGAACTGGAGGTAAATGTGCCTCTCACATATGGAGCAGATTTAGATGTTCTCCGTGAAGTGTATTTGCTTGTTACAGATCTAGGCCGGGCTCAAAGCCCTACCTGTGTTTAAACCTAACCGAGTGTCAGGCAGTGTCACATAGGACTCTTTCCTTTGCAAGTGACAGAAAGCCCATCTCAACCTGGCTTATGTAAACTTTCAGAAGAGGAAATCTATTGGCTTATGTGAGTGGGAAGTCTGGGGAGAGTTATGCCTCCAGGTAGGGCTGCATTCGGATTTCAGACAGTATCCTCAGAACCAGCTTTCTCTCTGCTCTTCTCCATATGGAACATGAGTTCATCCATAGCTCCACTCGATCACAGGACAGCTGCAGTTGTTCTTGCCTCATGTGTCTTCAGGTCCACGTCAAATGGATAAGTCCGATCTGAAGTTTACTGTGACTTCATGAGCTTAGATCATGTGCCCACCCCTGAACTTACTATAGTAGGTTCACCAGGAGAATCTGGTGCATTCATTGACTTAGGCTGGGTCACCCCTGGATCTTGGGGTATCATTCCACTCAGATGCCGTGGACTCAAAATAAGGGAAGTGATACCCAAATAAGTATTTCCCGTCTGCACTGGAATAAAGGATGCTCTATGATTAAGGAGCAAATCGTATTGACTCCAACATACCATATCTCACCATTCTTTCAGTAAATATTCTACCCGTTTTGCAACTTGAGAAACTTACCCAAAGAGGTTTGGGCTCATAGCAATAAAAGGTAAAGAGGCAATGTCTCCTTAACACAGAGTTAGTAGAGAGTGTGAATTGTCCAACAGGTTTAGTACCTAAGTACAGTTGTACAAATACTCACTCTTGCTACAAAGGGCAACATCGTCAGTGGGTGGGTAACAAAGCACCTGGTGATGCTGCTGTCTTCAGAAAAGTTAGCTTTAGCTCATCAACCTCCTGTCATATTTTGTGCATTTTCTTTTGAGTTTGGGTGGTTAAAACCACAAGGAGGAAAAGAACCGTGTGGTTGCCCCTGAGTCCTACTAGAGCAGGCAGCTGGAGTGGGCAAGGAGGAAGAGTGTGGCCAGCCAAGGGGCAGAGCACCAGGGCAGTTACATCGCTGATGCACTGCAAAGTGACTCTGTAAATGCAGCAGAAACCAGTGGCAAAGGCAGAAAGAAATCACAGGCACAGATGGCGCGGGGTGAAGCAAAGCCGCATTGCACGGCGTGAGGAGAGAGCATGCACCGTAAGTACTTTAAAGCATGCTCTACAAACCCACAGGGTTCAAGAGTTCTCTGGATCTGGACCAAGACCAGGAAGGCCTTTGACTCTAGAAAGTGAAGCTTCATAAACTGCAAAAAAAAAAAAAAAGGTCAGGGTAAGAAACTATTAATGATGACTACATGGAAGATACTAATCTGGGACTAGATGTAGTATCCATTTACATCCAGCTTCAGATAGTACTTTTGTAAATACTACATAAGTAAGAAAGCAACTGTTTATTACAATATTAAAAACTGAATTGTAGTGGGTTTAAAAAAACCCACTTAGAATTGGTTAGATCATGTTCATTCACTTCACATCTCTCTCTGGTGGCAGGTACACAATTGCTAGTGTTGTGCCCTGGAGAAACCAAGCAACAGCGGGAGAGCAGGCATTACAAACTCAGTGCCCATCCTGTACCTGTAAATGTCACAGGTTTATGCGCTACACTACTAGTTTTGGCTGCCTTGCTTCTTTCTTAACCATTCTAGACTCTCAATATGAATAGATTTCACATTTTTGTTTTAATACCTGAAGTTTGTTTTCTTTGGAATCATAGAAAAGATCTTTGATATGTAATAATCATGATAATTAAATGAGATAGCATATAATCCATAAGAAAGCACCTAACACAAGGGAGTGAGTCACTTGACAAGTGACTCCAACTGGCCTGCTGTACAGCCTGCAATCCTAGGGGTCTTCCTGAACCTGTGGGTTGGTGACAAAGATAAAGATACCCACCCTGAAAATGCCTGATAAAGTGTATAATTTAGCTCCACAATTTGCCTGTAAACTCCTGAAGGCAAAGACTTATACTTAAAAAACTAAAATTGGTTATATTATGTTTATTCTAACCCATAACCCAAGTTGCACATGATGAAGGCCTGACCAAGTTATGTTTATTTTCCTCAAAGCTGAACATCTTAAAATCCATACACTGAAAGCACCGGGTAAAATAAGAGAGAGAAATAGAAAGATGAGAACTTTTCTTTTAAAAAACAGAAAGATGAGAACTTTGAGTTTCTGAAAATTGATATTTTGCCATGTGGTTCCAAAAACATAGTCACCTCTTGGTTATCTTAGGTTGGTACAAAGACTCTCCAGAGATAGTGGTGCTCAAGTTGGATTTTAAAGAAGAGTAAAGAGCCCGGCCAGTCATGGCTCAGTGGTTGAGCATCAACCTATAAACCAGGAGGTTATGGTTTGACCCACGGCCAGGGCACATGCCCGGGTTGTGGGCTCGATCCCTAGTAGAGGGCGTGTGGGAGGCAGCCAATCAATGACTCTCATCATTGATGTTTCTATCTCTCTCTCTCCCTCTCCCTTCCTCTCTCTGAAATCAATAAATAAATATTAAAAAAAAAAAAAAAAAGAAGTGTAAGGACACACAGACGGGCATTCCAGATAGAGGGATGAATAAGCACACAGGCATAGAGATAAGGGCTCTGTATGAGCACAGACTAATATGATAATAGAATAATATTATAATAGTATTGTGGACACTGATAGGGGAAGAAGTGATGGGTGGAAGAAGAGCGGAACTGGTAGACAAAAAAGAGATTGTAGACATTTTGCTTCGTATGCAAAGGTAACTTAGTGTTTTATACAACCTCAAAAATTTCAAGAGGAAATTTGAAGAGAAAAAAAACCAAATGATGTTCTGGTTAAAGAATAGAGCAGGGCCTGGCCAGGCGTGGCTCAGTGGTTGAGCATCAGCCTAGGATCCAGGGGATCACGGTTCGATTCCTGGTTGGGGCACACACCCGGGTTGTGGGCTCGATCTTCAGTCAGGGGCCTGCGGGAGGCAGCTGATCATGGTGACTCCTTCATCAATGATGTTTCAACTCTCTCTCTCTCCCTCTCCCTTCCTCTCTCTGAAACTGATAAAGATATATTAAAAAATAAAATAAATAAAAATATTTAAAAAAAAAGAAAAAAGAATGGAGCAAGAACGGGAAGGAGGAAGACCACAGGCAGGGCATCTCTGAGTAGGCCTTTGTCATAACCCAAGTTGCACATGGCGAAGGCCTGACTGAGGAGGCAAAGGCCGTGGCATGGAGAAGAGGTGATGGACACAAAAGGTAAGTGTTAGAGTTTCCAAAATATTGTTACCACAGTGGAATTCTTTTTGTCCAATAAAATCTTTCAGTCTTACAAGCAACCATAGCAGGGGTGTTTTGCTGAAGTGAAGCCCCCGCCCTCCACCTTCCACTCACCCCACTGGGCATAGCTTGAAAATCACTGTGAACCCACCAAATTTTGGTAAAGGTCTGAATGTGGGCCTGAGGGAGTGAGAGTGACCTGGGGGGATACTTGGTTTCCTGATTTAGGAAAGTTGGTAGGTGGAAGTGCTTTTCCACAGGGAGAAGACACAGGAGGAGCAGGAGACCATGCTCAGTTCTTCCTACTGAACTCCCCTCTCCTTGTCCCCACTTTGTTCTTTGTTCAATCTTTCTACTTAGATTGTACAATGAAAACTGTTACCAGGGCAGGAATTTGGGACCAGTTAGGAAAATGAGGTTACCATGAAATCCAATGACCTCAAAGTTTAAAAACTAACACTAACAACAAAAGCCATATTTTCTAGAAGTACATAAATCCTCATGTCCAAAGTTCATTTTATTTTCACATATTTATGTTTTCAATATGTGGTTTAAATTTCTTTTTTGAGCTAAGTTCTAGTGACAGTAATTACATGGTGTATGTGTTGTGATGTGTAATATCAATATTTATATATAAATATATACTTGTTTAAATTTTATGTATATAAATAAAAGCTTATTTTGATTTTGTTCATTAAATCAATCATTTATCCACCAAATGCTAACAAAGTACCTACCATATACCAGAGATACAGTGGTGGGCAAATGCAAGTTCCCTTCTCTCATGGAGTTTACGTTCTAGTGAGTTGAAAACCAATCATTTCTTGACTGTACTTCCAAGAATAAGGTCTGTTAGAAAAGTGAAGCCCATTATCCACTATACCACTCCAATCTGGCCGTGCTTGATTCAGTGTTAAAACTTACAGCAACATGATAGGGATCACAAGGGCCACAGCGTTGGGCAGTGACACCCAAGAAATGGAGTCATTTGGCCTTCATGTTTCTCATCAGCATTGCTTTGCACTTTGCATCAAATCTTGACATGGATTGTCTGCCTCTCTTTAACATCAAAAAGGTAATGTAGGCTTCAGTTTTATTGAAACTTGGGATGTTGGGCAGGTAAACTATTACTAACTTTGGCTAGAGGATGATTGAGTGACAGTGGGAATGACAGTGAAATTGCCTCCCATTGGACTGTGTTTCACACGGAAACATATGAGTTTGTTACACACTACCTCTCTCTCTTTCTCAGATGCCTCAAGATTTGTATACAGATTCTGTCCCTCTTTGAATTTCTTCATTTTTGTCTATGGGATGACAGAATTAGGCCTTAAAACCAGAATAGGATCCAGATTCTATTCCTAGTGATCCATTTTTCTTAAATTTCTAGGGCATTGTCCTGTTTAAATAATCAGTCAAGTTTCTGAGTACCTATTGAACTTTCTTTTACTTTACCTACATAGCTCAAATCAGCCATTTTACCCAAATCTTTGCAACCTGCCAAGTCACCTTACTATTTCTAACTCAAGATTACTATATTTCTGTAGTTCTGATTATTTCATTTCCTCTGTTAAAAAAAAATAAAACCCTTCAAAGGTTTCCCATGATCTATCATATGCCTTAGAAAACATTAAATATTCTCCACTGTCATGATCCAATCTTCGTTTCTAGTCAAATCTTTCTATTCCTCCCCCCGCCCAAGTCCTCTATATGGCAGTAGGTCATGCACCTCCACTTTGCTCACATTGTTAGTGCCACCTGGATGCCCCTTCTTCTTTGATTTTTACCTGCTGAAATAATTCACCTGTGACTATGGTGGGGATATCCCACATTATCTCTGGCCTCAAAATCTCTCAAATAGACAAGAAACCAATCATTCTATTTGATTCAGTTGGTTGATATACTTCATTTTCCCTTAAAATTTCTTTTCTTCAAACAAAAGCCCTTATTTCAGAGTTCCAGCATTGCTTTGCTTTGCACTTTTATGTCATTAATGCTACTTTTATGTCATTAATGTTATGCTTTTAATGCTGACACAGATCAAATCAAGTCTAATTTCATTCTTAGATCTTGATAATGATTTAATGATTTTGACATGAAAAGGTACATTGTTTGAATGGGATTCTGCAGTCTAACCCATGCAGGATCAACAAAATATAGGAAGCCTACATTGCCACTTGTGGGCATGAAATTGTGAAACATAAAATGAGTAGTGAATTGAGTCTCCATGAGGAAAGAACAGAGATTGTTTAAAGATCTTGAATATTAAAGATAACTGAATTTAGATAATTGTCTATACATCCGTGTGCTGATTGGCTGTTTCTCTTAATTCTCTGTGCATGATATAGCTCTAGAGGGCCCAGAGAGTGCTTGACACATGGAAATTCCGCAATACATACTTGTTGACTGACTTACAATGAGCTCAGGAGGATAGGCCCCAAAAGCAAACAAAACAAGAACTCATGACGTGATTTGAAGAGAACTGTCTGCAAAAAAATACCTCGACCAGCTGCAGTTCCACTAGAGTTGCCTCCTTAAAAGTACTTCATCTTCTTTTCTTTCTGTATTTTCACAGAGCTTGACAATAGGTTAGGAGCAGCCCTTCAGAGTTCTCCTTTGAAGCCTGGAAGGAGGTTCATGTATAGCTCCCAGAATGGCTCCTGCTTCGAAGTGGGGCTGTGCCCAGGTTCTGGGGTTCGGATTTGTCAGGCTCGCCCTAGAAGTTCTTTACTCTCCTCCCCACGCTGGTATAATGACCTAGGCCCAGGAGTTCTGGACTGAGACCATCTGGATCCAAGTGCTGACATTGTTTACCTCCATGTGACCTTAGGTAAGTCACCTGACCTCTTGTTTTCTCAGTTTCCTATCTGTAAAATTAGGATAAAAATAATGCCTATTTCTTAGGATTGTCATAATAATTAAATGAGATAATGCATTTGTTTATTAAAGTGATTAAATTAAAACTCACTGAAAGTTATGAAATGAGTTAATTCATAAAATGCTTTTAGAACTAAGCCTGGCACATGGTAAATGTTCAATAAATGTGAGCTATTTATCATCATCATTGTGTTAGGTGGTCAGCATTTTGTGAGGTGGATAGAAATATTAGCTATTTTATCATTATTTTTCCAAATTTTGTTATTCTAGTCATATTGTGTGTTTATCACTAAACTGTCGGAATAACATTTTTCACTAATTCCTTTTTCATGAGAGTATGTACTTGGTTGGCTATGGTACACTGCTGATTGAAAGTCTACACCGTAACTGTATTTTCTTTCTTCTGGGTGGAAATTTTTGCTCATATCTTGATTTTTCAGGGGGAAAAAGTGGGGAAATCACAAAAGAGATGTGTATGGGTAGGTTTCCCAGTAAAACTGTTTCCATATCCTGCTTCTTGTTCTTTTTGCTTTTCTGGAATATTTGCTTTTGCAGGTCATATTTAACTCCAGTTATTTAAATGTTAGAATTTCTAAATAGCTTCCTACACCGTACACATGGAATACAGAAAGTTAAAAAAAAAAAAATTCCCAAAATTTTGAATTAAAAGAAATTTTAGAACATTTACTCAAAAGGTGGACTATATGTGCCTTTATTCCTGTCACCCACACATTCTCACCCATGACAGACATAGCTAATAGATGGTTGCAGTCATTCATTCAGTCTTGGTTACAGCTTTGGAATCCATTTTGACACAGCACACCAGGATACTGCTTCTAATAAATAATAAGATAAAACCTAATGGGCAAGATTAGCCCCCCCCCCCCAAATCACACATCTAGGGATTAGCAGAGTTATATCTAGCACTCAGTATTTCCAAGTGTCAGGGATTCCTGTTTACAACACAGTGTGAATAAAAATGTGCTTAAAACAAATTCCATGAGACTCTCCAAAAATATTTCTCTCTTCCAGAGTGAATTGTATGAAGAAAAAGCTTAAGTCACGTCTCATATAAAGTTTGCTTTGGGCCTTTTTCTCTACTGGAATCTGTTGAATGGCTCAAAATCTATAATTTTATGTACTTCATCTCCCATTTTAGCTTTCATAAAAAATCAACCGAATCCTTAACAATCCATGGGAAGATTTGTTCTGTGTCAAAAGGGAGTTGACTGATGAGCCAGAGACCTATTTTTGTCTTCAGCGTTGCCAATGGTAATAATATCAGTGAAATAATTTTTGCACTTCACAGGCTCCCTGAGCTTGCCTGCCCCACCAGGGGGCTTCTTGGAGAGTCTCCCTCACCCACTTCTCCAGCAAGTTCAGTCCTGGGTGCTTCAATTTTCACTTGGCTACCCTGAAAGGTCTGGGGAGTGTCATGTGTGCTGTTGCCTCAGGATGTAGATTCAGGGAATGTTTCCTTAATTAGCAGGTGACATCAATGTGAAATACATCCAACCAACTCTCTGGCAAGAAGGCCAGCCAGGATCAGGAAGGAGCAATATTAGAGGGTTGTGTGGTCATCAGATGTAATGCAGAGAATGGCTCTGAGAGCTGGAGAGAAAGAGAGAAGCTGCCTTGTATGATGCAGAGTCTCATTGGTTTTCATTGTGAACAGTGGCTTCTGTTTCTCCCACCTCTCACAGTACCCTCCAGATGTGTGAGAGTTATGGGAGAGGGGATGGTGCAAAGAGAGTGTTGAATCTCCCCCCGGCCCCATCAGCAGTTAATAAGAGATAAGTAAAATACTGCTGAGTAGCAGCTGATGTCAGACAACATGAATTCCTGCTGCGGCCAGTGTGCCTACATGATAGAATGACTTCCAGCAGCCCCAGGGGAAAGGAACGGAAGGGGAGCAGTGGAGGGAAGTAGATAAGGAGCATCGCTTAGGCTAGGAGGCCGGCAAGGTGGCTGTAGCTGGAATGAATGACCGTTAGGTCCAGGTTGGGATGGTGGTAGGTTGGCTGGTGGGTAAGAAGCATTTGGGTCTTGAAATAGAAATAGAAATTTCTGAGTCTGAAAGCATTGTGCTCATTATGTTTCAGGAGAAACAGAGGGGCCTGGTGTCTTAATTTCCCTAGGTCTGTATCAGACTGATACAACAATCTTGAGGAAATTGTTTGCTGCACCCCAATGTTCTCATCTTTTAAGTAAGGTTAATATTGCTGTAGAAGCAGTTTGAAACTTGTAGAAGCAGTTCGAAGTGTGAAGGAGAAGTGATGCCCAAATGCAAGCATTATGGTTTTCAAATTTGTTATTTTGGTATTTTGAGTGCTAAAGGAGTTTCTTGGCGAAGTCTTTCTCTTTCATAAATCCAATCAGAAATGTTCAATCTCTGCACACACAAATAGGCAGCTACAACTGGGGAAATGATTCTGTGATTCCACACATTTCTTTGACAAGTCACAAATGGGTTTTAGTGACCAGCTGCAGCGTGTGTGTTAAATTCAAATAATTCATTCTTGGCACAGTTATTTTTTACATTCCCCCGTAGTAAAAAAAAAATTAAATTATGCTGCCTACTATTACACATTGTAAAAGCGATAGATTATCTCTATTTGGAGAGGATATTGCATGCTAAATGCATAAAATGAAATGTCAATAACTTCAACAATATGTTTGGCCTGTGATCAGTGGGGGCAAACCTTCCCGGGATCTTTAGTCAGCAGGTCTGTTAAGACCTTCAGGGAATTTTCTTATCTCATAAACTACAGGAAATGTAAAATGGAGATGATTGTTGACTACTTTCCAGGTACTCAAATGGAAACTAGCTTTTAGAGCTTCAGTTGATCTGGAATTCTCCCTTCCCAAGGGTCCGGAGCCAATAACAGTAACACAGACAGACCGTCAATCTGCTTAGTGCACGTCTGGTTTTCAGAAGGGACGTTTCTCTTCAAGTCAAAGGATGTTCTCAAGTTGGATTGAATTCTTGTGTTGAAGGGACCAATTTATCCACTAGTATCCCAAGAGCCATTCAACAGAGAAATACACTTTAAACCTATTTTCTCTCTATACTTTTTCAAGTCCATAATCTTATAACTACATCCTAAGTGCAAAAGAAAAAAAAAAGTGTATCCAGAGTGAGCCAAGTGAGGGATATTTCAAGACTGTTATAAAAAAATAATGATGAATATTATCACAGTGGAGGTAGCTTGGTAGAAAAAGGTCCTTGGGTGTTTGCACGCAGTCCCTGAGAAAATCAGCGTTAGAATTTCTCCCGACCTAATTAATCTTAAATTAAGCATTTCTACTGTTTACTGTGATTACCTCATCAGACAAGCTGTTTCAGCGTCTGTTTTTCCTCATGGTGTAAAAGGTTCTCTTTTACTTCAAAAGTGAGTTTTCCTCCTCTTAAGCTCAGTTGTTTGGCCAATTCTGTCCAAAATAAATACTTCTTTCTCACCTATTAGCTGTTTAAGGCTGAGTTGTGTCTTTAAATGCATGTGCACGACTCTCTGGGCAGACTTTTGACTTCAGTGGGAGCTCTGAGTCTTTGAGGGCCTGATTTGACCCTGTGTTTGTGCTAAGTATATAAGTATTTATGTAATGTTTTCATTTCCTGACCCGCTCAGTATCATTTCTTTGGCAAAATATATTCACTTCCCTCACATTTTCCCCATCTGTTATATTCTTAAATCTGTCTATTACCTAGCTTATTTGCCTTTGATCTTTTTTCAGTCTGGATATGGTTTTCCAAGGACAATGCGTGGACACGCACACATAAACCAAAAAAATACACAGCATTTGTTTTCTGCTATACAAATATGTACATTATCCAGTATAGCATTTAGCTTTACGTATAGCAAGATATGCATTCATATACAGATTTTGCCTTTACACGTATCTCTCTATGCTGACAAGATGAATATATCCTTTCTTTGTATAAATAGAGACAAAAAGTTCTCTATTTCTTAATTTTATGGGAAAGAACTTGATATGATAGAGAGCTAATGATCTGAGTTTTCTTCCTTTCCTTTCTCTTGGTCTAATTCTGGGATATTATCTAGATGGAGAGATTTTTCTTTAGGTGAATTCATATTTGTTTTCCCTTTGTTTCCCTTTGTTCCCCATTACTTGCTTGCCATCCTGAAAGACTTTAACATTCAAGAAAACAGCACACTGGGTAGCAGGCATCTGTGGCGTCATTCTGGATTCCAGGTGGGTATCGGAGACACAACAAACGAAAAGCCCAATTTTAATATATTTGCCTGCTCTTGTTTTCTCACTTGACTTCCCAATCTAATTTCTTCGCTGCCAAGGGTTCTCACTCATATCACCATTTAAAATTTAAAAGCAATATATATTTAAATGCAAAACAATGTGCTTGTATGGAGACTGCCGCGGTGGAAAGTATGACAGTGGGTTTCATTTAGAGAGTTCTGGATGATCTCCCGAGTGGTAGAGCCAGAAGGAAGGAACGTGAGATCCTTCCAAGTGACTGGAAATAAAACAAATAGCGTTTCCTGTTTAATCACAGTCTGCATCTTTCCACATTAGGGAATTTTTGTTTTTACTCATTTGCTCTTTATCATCTGCCTTTCGTGTGACCACGGTGGCTGTGAATAGGAGAGAGAGAAATTTCCGAATTTATTTTAACAGTAGGAGAGGTTATAAGTCACCCATTTTCACTCTTTGAGGAAACAGAAGCCCTATCAGTAATGTGCGTGCATTTTTGGTTTCCTTAAAAGTCTCCCTCTTGACTCAAAGCACCCTTCTGAAATCTTGCTGCTCTCCGGGTTGGTTGTGTAACCCAAAGGGGGAATTTTCTGCTCAGCGTCCCGTCTTATCGATCCACTCAGGAGCACCCCGGGAGAGGGATCAGTTCCAGGGAGCTGGCTGCTGCGCACCCTTCGCCGCGAAGGCTAACAACAAGGCCAACATGCGGGAAGCTCGATCAAAGGGAAAAGATTTTATATCATGCAGCGTGAATACCTACCACGGCCGCGTGCGCCTTGTCACACTAGCCTTTAGAACACAGAAGCTTATGCCTGGGGTCAATGGCCAGCAGCGCGCGCCGCGGGTGCCGGATGATTCTGGGAGCAGGCAACTGAGCCCGCAGGACGGTGACTGCGAGCGCGGCGGGCCACCGCTTAGGCCTCTGCTTTGTCTTGGCGCCTTCAGGAAAACATACTCTGTCCTTCCCGTGGAAGCAACACTGGGACGTTGCATGAGAGAGACCTACTTGTCCGGTGTGCATGCTTCCCCCTGCTCAGGGATTTCCAAGCTGAGGTGTGCATGTGTGGGGACCATCGCATGTGGGGGCCCCTACAGCACGTGCGTGCCACCTGCGTTCCTGAAAGTTATGTATAGGGCTTGAACAGAAATGAAATCATATCTGAAATGCTCCATGGAAATTCAGTGTAATGTAACTCCTCTGGGAATTACTTTTAAGTGAAACCTACTTCAATAATGTAGTTACCCCCACAGGTATACTGGGTTTATAGATGGAGATTTCTTCTGAACACTGTATTTTCTGTTATTAGTTATAGCTTTGTAGAAATACTGATAAACTTTGAAACTAGAAAACCGGAAAGTGACATAGAGCATTTGACGTTACCTTCTAGAATGAGCATCAATGTTTCTGCAGCTTTCTGAGGCTGGCGTGAAAAATAAAGATAATGAACATAAAGCCCAAATACCTGTGAGAGAACCATAACGCACTCATCTCTCCCTTTCTTCTCCTTCTCTGTCTCATGGCTTTGTCTTTGTATCAGTTTGGCAAAGAAGAGGGTAGACTTTGGTATTAGCAAATCTCTACTGGGGAAAGTGGCCTCCTGGGAGAGCTGAGAAATTCAATGTAGGCAAGAGGGAAGAGAATAGTATGCTCTTGACCTTGGGGCTGAAATTGGCCATGTGGGTGTAGGAGTTTCCTTGGGATCATATCTTCATGACCTGGAGGCCTGTTCTATAGAATTTGGACAGTGTCCATTAGCAAGAATCAGTCATAATATGGTGATAGCTGGTTCTGGGTTTGCAGGTTCTCTATACCATCCAAAAATATGAGCCAAAAGTCTGAAGTATCATCTATTCTTTAACCCCCATCTCAAGACACTTTTAAGCTGTTTTATGTTAAACAAATAAATATATGTGAGTCAAATAAATATATGTGAGTATCTATATGAAAAAAAGATGAATGTTGACCCTTACCTCATGTCCTTTAAAAAATTAACTCAAAATGGAGCATGGACCTAAATGTAAAAATTTTAGAAGAAAACATAAGAAGAAATCTTAATGACCTTAGATTTGGCAAATATTTCTTAAATATGATACACAAAACATGAAAGAAAATAATAAACTGTACTTCATCAAAATCTAAAACTTCTGCTCTTCCAGAAACATTGTTAGGAAAATAAAAGGCAAGTCATAGCTTGGGAGTATATATATATATATATATACAAATCATATATCCAACAAAGTACTTGTATGCAAAGTATAAAAAAATACAATTCTAATAATGAGAAGATAAGAGCACCCATTTAAAAACATGGGCAAAAAATCTGAAGATTCACTTCATCAAAAAAGATGCATGAATAGCAAATATAAACGTGAATGGATACTCAACAACATTATTTATTCCTAATCATGAGGAAACATCAGATGAACCCAAATGGAAGGGCATTTTACAAACTAACTTGCCTACAATGAGCAAGTGTTAAAGTCATGAAAGCAGAGGGAAGGATAAGAAACTCTTTCAGGTTGAAGGGTGTGAAAAAGACATGACAACTAAATGAGACACTATGAAGGACATGATAGAGACAATTGGTGGACTCAAATGGAGTCTGAGGATTAGATAGTATTAATACATCAATGGTAATTTCTCCATCTGTATGCTTGCTGCTTGCTTTGTAGTAACATAGGAGAATGACCTCATTTGTGGGAAATAGAAACTAAATATTTAAAGGTGATAACGCAACATCCTGTCAGAAACTGACTCAAATGGTTCAGATAAAAAGTAGTCCTTTATACTGTATTTACAATTTCTTTGTAGGTTTGAGATGGTTTCAAGATTTATTTATTTATTTATTTAATTTATTGATTTTTAGAGAGAGAGAAAGGAGCATCGATTTGTTGTTCCACTTATTTATACATTCATTACTTGATTCTTTTTTTAAAAATTTATCTTTATTGTTGAGAGTATTACAGGTGTCCCATTTTTCCCCCCAATTGACCCTCTCCACTTCGCTCCCACCCTCTCCCCAGGCCTTCACCCCATTATTGACTGTGTCCATGGGTTATGCATATATGCATATAACTTCTTTGGTTAATCTCTTCCCACCTTCCACGCCCCTTCCCTCTTTCCTCTGAAATATGATCATCTGTTGCCTGCTCAATTTCTCTGGATCTATTTAGTTCATCAGATTCTTTTGTTCATTAGCTTCTTCGTAAAGAAGCCCTTTCAACATTTCCTGTAGTGCTGGTCGTGATGAACTCCTTTAGCTTTTTCTTATCTGTGAAACTCTTTATCTGACCTTCAGTTCTAAATGATAGCTTTGCTGGGTAGAGAAATCTTGGTTGGAGTTCCATGTTTTTCATCACTTTGAATATTTCTTGCCGCTCCCTTCTGGCCTGCAAGGTTTCTGTTGAGAAATCAGCTGACAGTCATATGGCTGCTCCCTTGTAGGTAACTAATTGCTTTTCTCTTGCTGCTTTTAAGATTCTCTCTTTGTCTTTAAGCTTTGGCATTTTAATTATGATGTGTCTTGGTGTGGGCCTCTTTGGGTTCCTCTTGTTTGGGACTCTCTGTGCTTCCTGGACTTGTAAGTCTATTTCTTTCCCCAGGTAGGGGAAGTTTTCTGTCATTATTTTTTCAAATAGGTTTTCAATTTTTTGCTCTTTCTTCCCCTTCTGGCACCCCAATAATACAAATGTTGAGCCTCTTGAAGTTGTCCCAGAGTCTCCTTGTACTATCTTCATATTTCTGAATTCTTTTTTCTTTTTGCTCTTCTGGTTGAGTGTTTTATGTTTCTTCATGTTCCAAATTACTGATTTGATTCTCAGTGTCCTCTACTCTACTGTTGACTCCCTGTAAATTATTCTTCATTTCAGTTCCTGTAGCCTTCATTTCAAATTGGTACTTTATTATGTTATTGATTTTCTCAGTTATTTCCCTAATAGTCTGCTTAAACATCCTTATAAACAAAATTCTGAACTCTGTATCTGTTAGCTTGCTTGGATCTATTTCATTTAGTTCCTCTTCTAGAGATTTCTTCTGTTCTTTCCTTTGTGACATGTTTCTTTGCCTCCACATTTTGGCTGCTATCAGGTGTTTCTTTCTATGTATTAGGTAGAGCTGCTATGTCTCCTGGAATTGGTAGAGTGGCTTTGTGTAGTAGGTGTCCTGTAGGGTCCAGTTGCTCAGCCTCCCCAGTCACCTGAGCTGGGCCTCCTAGGTGCTCCCCTATGTAGGCTGTGTTCACTGTCCTGTTGTAGTTGAGCCTTGGTTGCTGTTGGTGTCACTGGGAGGAATTGACCCCCAGGCCAATCAGCTGTGAGGACCAGCTGCAGCTATAGCCAAAGAGCTGCTGTGCTGGAGACACCCCCATGGAGCAGGATTTACTTCAGTGGAGCTTTGGTGTTCACCAAGTGCGCCCCTTGAGTGTGCCACTTGTGGATGTGGTAGGGTTGTAATCCAGCGTGGTTGAGTCTGACCACAGGTGCACTGTCTCTGGGGCCTCCCTGGAGGTGCAAAGTCAGCCTGTGCCAGTGCCTTGCCCAGGGCCACCCAGCATGAGCTACACAGCAAACCATAGTTGGCTGCTATTTGTGCTGGGCTTGGAGGTGCCCAGGAGAGGCCAAGCTACGAGCCAATGCAGGCTGCTGCTAGTGCCAGGCTGGGGCCACTTATCAAGTTGTATGGGGCCCGCTGCTGCTTGTTTGAGAGATTTTAGGAAAGCCCTAAGCATGGGGCTCAAGACGCCACTTGCACAGAAAAGCCCCTAGAAATGGCCTGGATGAGCTGCAGGTGGGGAGGGGCGGGGCCTCCGGGAATCACGGGGCGGGGCCAAAGGTGGGAGTCAGGTGCTGGCGATTCAAACATGGCGCCTGCCTGCCGGCTGTTGCGGGGAGGACTCGCCACAGGAGCCATGGCCTCCGCCAGCCCTTCTGCCTGGGAGAAAGCCGCCCTTCGCCTCTCGCCCGGATCTCAGACAGGTTAGTTCCCCCCGAGTGTCCCGGGTCCTTTCAGGCTGCTGCCCGGCGCTGGGCTCAGAGGGAGCGTCCGAATGAGTCCGTGCCGGGCCCTTTAGAGGAGCTTCTGGGCTCCCGCAGCCTCCATGACCCACAGTCCCCGCTGGTTTCACAGCCCGGAGTTGTGGGGACGTCTCTTCCTGGCCCCGGAGCCCTGGACTGGGGGCCTGCTGTGGGGCTGGGACCCCTCACTCCTCCGGGAAACCCCCGCCACTGAGATGCCCTCCTGGGTTTAACCCGCGGCACCGGGTGTGGGCCTGAGGCCGCGTCTCTGTGATTCAGCCCCGATCCACCTGCGTCTCTGCCCCTCCTACTGGTCCCGATGCTCCTTCAGCTCCCTGGTTGTGGGGCTTCTGTGCAGCCAGATTTCAGGAGGTTCTGAATGATGGTGGTTCTGTATTTTAGTTGTAGTTTTAATATGGTTGCGGGAGGTGGCGGGTATAGCTGTTACCTATGCCGCCAGCTTGTTTCCGGTTTCAGGATTTTTAAAAAACTTAAAAGCATACCTACACCTGGGGAAAAATAGAAAATATATATTTATACACACTCATACATGCATTATATATACATATGTAAATATATGTAATATTAAGAGCAATATTATATAAACTGATTCTTAGGCCTTACCTTCAGAGGCCCTAATTCAGTTATTTTTATATACTCTAGCAATTTATTGTTATTTTTACAAAGCTCCCAGGGGATTCAGGTACATACTTTGAGACCCATCTACAGATCATGTAGTCTATCTCCACTCCTCCGTTTTGCAGAAGAGAAAACTAAAGAGGTGCTATCATTTGTTTAAGGTTATATAATTACATACTGGTAGAGCCAGTATAATGCTGTTGATGCCTAAATCGTGTTAAGTACTGGCACAAATTATCTAAGCAAACAGACAAATAAACAAACAAATACAAATTATATTATTACCATTTTACAGAAAAGGGATCTGGGGCCTCTAATGAGTAAAATGTTGCCAAAGGTCATAAGAGACAGAAGCAGAACTTGAATCCAGGTTTGCTTGATTCCAAAGCAGAAGCTCCCACTACCATACCATGATATGCCCAGCACATAGCAGGTGGGCAGATATGTTTTTAAATTAATGAATGTTGAATGGTGCCTCAAGTGTGTGCTCATTGATAACTCTTTTCTATAAGCGTGCAAGTCACAGGAAAAGTGACAATGTGATTTAAACTTTCCAAATAATGGTTTGAGTATTACCATCTACGCTCTTTCTTTTTTTGCATTCGTCCGTAGTATCAAATGCAAGTTTGGGTGGGACACACCCTGGGCACAAGTTACTTGATGTTAACCAAGCAACTACTTAACGTCGCAGTTATTAGATGCCAAAAAGTGTTACATGACTTTACCTAAACCTTCAGTTCTATCACAGATGAGCATTATATTGATTTTCAAAAGTTTCAATTTGATTGTTTAGTTAGAAAAACTGGCAGAGAGATAAAAAAGGGAAGCAAGAAACTGAGATGGGGACTTTTCACAACTTAAGGATGTGGAACTAGGGGTGAATGAAGATGGTAACCACAGAGGTTATAGAGAAATTCTTCATATCTCTAGTCATTTTCTGTGAGAATGGTGTCATATGAAAAGAAATTGTAGTCATGGAAATGAAACTGTGCTTTCAGCTTTAGATATGAAAAATGAAGTGCAGTTATTAGCAGATTCTTTAGGTTTATGTTGATTTAAACTCTCCTGTATTCTCCTAAAAACTGACTGAAGGCATCAGACAACTGGGCATGTGCTGATCAGCTCATGGCTATAGAGTAGATAGCTATTAAGGGTTGATGTAAGAAAAAGCCAATTGAAGATCATTCCTGCATTTGTTTTTGCTAAAGACATTGCTCATAATATTACATGATAATACATGTACTAAATATCTATTAGTGTAAAGGTTGTTATAGAATTTTCTTTAAGGACAGTAGAGCTTCCAAAGAGATATCAAAAACTAACAATCTTAAAAAATATATATTCATACAGTGGAATACTATTCAGCAATATAAAGGAGCAAGCTACTGATAAACACAACACCATGGGTTACTCTCCAAAACACCACACTGAAAGAGACACCAAGAGAAGTCTACAAAAAGTGCATGTTGCACATTCCCATTCATATGATGTTCTAGACTCTAGAACAAGCAAATCCATGTTGAGGGGAACCAGAGCAGTGAGGAATTGACTGGAAGGAAGCCGAGGGGCCTTTTCTGAGGCGATGGTTATGTTCTACATCTTGATAAGGTTACATGGATGTGTGCACTTGTTAAATCCCCCGAAATTGTAATACTGAAGATCTGTGCAGTTCATTGTAGACAATTATGTCTTAATATAAAAGATACTAAAAGAAAAATATGGTGTTACTTTATTTACATTTTCAGCCTTGCTTTCAAGGTCAAAGGCTATTTTTAAAATATTCTTAAAAACATTTATTTCAAGTTATCTTAAACAGTTCACAGCAAGCATTATGGAATTGGTATCACTTCCATTCACTGAAATGTCCCTGATCTGAAGGCAGCTTGCAAGTACATGTTTTCACATGTTTGAAAACAGCATTCAGGGAAAGGAAAGCAAGAGTCATGGCAGATCTTATAAATGCCTTCATGAGATGCAACTTAAAAATCCCCTTAAAAATAGGACAACAATTTGAACATAAGAGTGCTAGATTACCTTAAGATAATCTTTCCCATTCATAAAAAAACCCCACATGATTGTGAAAAGTATGCACTTTCTATATATCCATGTGGTGTGATGAGCATATTGAAAGGGACCAGGGAAATACTATAGCTCTCAATTAGCTGCTTTCAGTAATCCACAAATTAATGTACTTTCACTTTCCCGTTAAAGCCCCAGACTTTTGTCATTCTCTTTCTTATTTAGTCCTGATTTAACTTTACTGCACTTTTTATTTTTCCATATCCACAATACCCTTATGCCGCTACAGCTCACGCTAAACAATTTTTAACATAATATGTTTTTAGAGTACAATAGGATGCAAAGCACACGGGTAGGCATAGGTGCCTATAGACTGTAAAGGGCAGACAGGAGACATAAAGGAACAAGGAGAGTTTGTTCAAGAGAGTCAGAAGAAAAATACAGCAGTTTTTCTGAGAAGGAAGGTAGCATACACATATATATAAAGTGTTAAAGGGCTTCGCTGATGCTAAGAGAGTAATTGTTTCTTTAGAAAAGGACTGCTGTAGGTGAGATCTCTAACCTTTTTGTTATTTGAGTTATTGTGCCCATCTAACTGAATTTTAAACCTAATGTAGGGTTTTGGTAAAGATTGATTAGATAATAGGTTAATTCTACAAGGTGATTAAGCGGTTCCCCTGAGGGCGGGAGGCAGTTCGGGGAGATGTATTATTCCTTTCAGGCCCTTATAGTGCCATTTAATCCAGCTGTTCAAACACGAAGCCATTTACGGTGCTCTCTACCACTCAGAAGGAAATTCCAGATAATACGGATAATCATCACTAATGACATGTCCAGCGTGACAGGGGATCTAGCTGGAGGCAGAGATGGTACAGGGTCAGACTGGGCAGCACAAGCAGGGAGCGAGTTCCATCACGGGGCTAAGAAGCAGTTTTAGGGGGAGAATGCTTCATAATAGTGAGTCTTAAGAATCATTATCTGAACAGACCCCAGTTCACCAACTGCAGGGTACATTTAGGAACAAGGGGAAGTGGCTGTTTGCTTGCTTATAAGGTGATGCTTTGATTCCTGCCATCAGATTCCTGCCTGCAATTCTTGCTCAGAGCTGGTAGATTTCACGCTATATTATTTTAAAGGCATTACTGAGTCTTGGCTGTTGTTTTACCATTGGGCTCTTCTACCTTCTTTGGTCTAAACAGAATGTGGGATTTAGAGGGTTGACAGTGGAATGTGGGCATGAAATTGAGGTTGTTGGGTAAGTGATTGGTTTCTATTTGTGTCCACTATTCTTCCAGTCCACAAGACATTAGCACCTATACTGGAATTATCAGGCCTGGATAATATATTCAAACTCCCCATCAAATCCTCTGGGTGTAGGTGTAAGAAGCATGCATGGTTCTTGCCACGCCCTGCAATGAATGGAATTGAGTTCAAGATGTCCTTTGTGTACAGAAGCATGGATAGAGAGAGACCTATACAATTCATAGTGGCAATGGCTAGTCAGGGTCCCTTCTAGTAGGTTATAGTTAGCATTAGAGCTCAGACAAGGAGAGACAAACTTGTTATCCTATATGAAGAGCCTCATCTGCAAAGCTGTGTAGCAGACTTTTTACCGCTAAACTTGGCCTGCAGATTTCATGGCTTACCAAGTTCTGCTAAGTCAGTGTTTCTCAAACTTAGTAAACGTGAGAATAAACTGGGGAAGGAGGCTGGTTTAAAAAGGGCGTATCTGTGAGCCCCACTTCTGAAGAAAATGAGGCAGTATATCTGGAATGGGATCCCAGAATCTGGATTTTTAACAAGCACACCTACTGACTTGGCTGTTGATGGACTAACTATAAAACACACTTTAAGAAAGCGTGTGCTGGGCAGTCACTGATGAAAGTCACCCAGGTGATAGATGAGAGTGGAGGAAGGTGCTGTGGTTGGAAAGTAGCAGTTATACCGGGTTGCATGTTCCGATTGTGGCTAAGGTTGAATTTGAGCAGAATCCATCAGTGGGAGAGGAGGCAGGGTAGTAGATCTACTAACAAGGCATAGAGCCCTATGCTTTGGTCCAGCATCTCCTCATCAAATTACAGATAGTGTCTTTAAAACTGGAGGGCAAGGACACTTTAATTGCCAGAACATCTTGGATAGACCTCCAGAAATGGGAGACAAACTGGAGACTGCCCAACATAAGGAAATGTGTCATCTGAATAATTCTGGAAAGTAAAGAATCCCTTGGAATTGGGGTTTGAATCCAGTTTCTTCTGTGATTTCTCTACCACAGTGGATGCCATTCCCAGAGGACCAGAATTTGGTTAGTGAAGCAGAATCTCAAAGCCAGAGGGGACCCAAGAACAGATACTTTTCACTGACCCTTTCTTCTTCACACCCTGTAGGTGAAGAAGGTGGTAACGTTTCTGAAAGATGTGGAATAAGTTTTGAGCCAATCTTATCAAGGCCTTAAAGCACAGAGTGACCCCTGTTGATATTTGAATTATATTTAAATTAGAAGCTAACAAGTGTGGACTTTCTATTATATTCAGAGCCAAACCACTGAATGGTTTTGAATCTGAAGAGTAATTTATTTGAACACCACTAATAATTATTATCATAATTTTGGCTAACAAATTTTCAGAAAATTTTTGTTTTTAAGTAACAGGAACTCCTAAAATTTGACTCTTTTTAAATGGGACAGGAGGTTGGTATATACACAGTGAACATATGATTGTTTGAAAATGACACAACAGATTAGGAAAAACATTCTTTCACAGGGTTTGGTTTTTAAAAGAATATTTTGTACAGATGCTGGCCTGTAGATTTTTTTATTTCTTTCTCATGAGACTATTGTGTGAATATATTATGTGTTCTAATTTATGGTTAGTAGCAGAATTTTGAGCAAGAAAAACTCCACTTAATTTTTGTTGCTGAGTGTAAAACATCTGACATTACAGTATTTGCCGAGAAAACCCAAGTCGCCTTGCTTTGTTTGCTTAAGCAAAAGGAAAAGTCCAGGGCATCCATCTGCAAATCAACATCAAAGGCTTTGCACAAGATGCAGGAGGGTGACATGTATTTAGAGAAACAGTATGAGATCCTTCTGTTACCAGGGCGCTGCTGGCTGTGGCTTTCCATGCTCACCACGGCCAAGGGCAGCTTAGGTTTATGTATCTTTATTGCTGAGGTAGCTGGTCTTGTAGAGCTGAAGCTCACAGCTGTCTTTAGTCCACGCCCCTACCCTTTAACATCAGTTAATGACGAGGGTACGCAGCACATTTTTCTCTGAAATGAAGCCTCTCTAAAAACTTTCATGAAGTCAAAGGTTTGGGAGAAACGGAGAAAAAGTCATTAAGTAAGCACATCTTTCCTGAGACCTGATGCTAAACATGCCATCACCTCACATGAGTTACTCAGTGCCTAGAAAATTTACTCCACAGAATTATGGCCTTGACACTGGACCAGAAAGTCTCTATTTCCCACGATCAACTGGATCAGGCTTTCTTTTCTCATAATGAGATGACCACACTCATGCATTTTGGACGTAAGGTGAGGCTTTAGATCACCCATGTGTTCCAAATTTCTAAATTCTACCATTTTACATATTCTAAACAAGGGATATATCTTTGCAGGTATTGATAATTCTAATTTATCTAATATTTTGGAAGACAGTTGATTCACACTGCCCCAAAGCCATGATGCTATTACAAGCTCTGAAATTCTTCCCTCCCTCCCTCCCTCCTTCCCTCCCTCCCTCCCTCCCTCCCTCCCTCCTTCCCTCCCTCCCTCTCTCCCTCCCTCCCCTCCTTCCTCCTTCCCCTCCCATCTTTTCTCTTCTTTCCTCTGTCTCTTTTTCCCTGTCTTTACCCTGTTTCCCTTTCTTTTATTTCCTTCTCTTTCACTTCTGCCTCCTCCCCGTCCTGTTTTTTCCCCTCTCTCCAGCTTGGTAAATTTTACAAAGTGAACAGCCTTGTGTAACCAGCATCCAGATCAAGAAACAGAACTACATTAATCTCTCAGAAATCTGGTATCCCTCCAAATTATTAAGCACTCCCCCCCAAAAAAACCCCTCTTATTACTATTCTAATCTGTAGCACATAGTTTTATCTGTTTCTAAACTTGATGTAAATGAGTTCATATAGTATGTACTCTGTTGAAATTGGCTTGTTTTACTTAACATTATGTTAAATTTATCCATTTTGTTGCTTGTAGATGCAGCTCATTCATTTTCATTGATGAGTGATTAGAAAAAAGAACAGGTTTAGGAAAACATTCCTTCATGCAATTCGGCTTTTAAGAAGAGTCTGTTAATAGCGATATGTTGCCGGTGGAAGTGGGGTTCTTGCGGTGTCACAAGTAAAGCATTTTTGGGGACCCACAAGGGAGGATGGGTCTGGTGGAAATATTTATTTGTAATCCAAAATCAAAAGGATGCCCCTTCAGCGTCCCATCTCTGTCCTTCTTGCCATGGAAAAATCAGTGCCAGAAATAGAGTCAGAATCCAGAGGGTCTGTGCCATATTAAAGCTTAGTTCAGTGCAGCATCCAGCCAGCTGAGCTTGTGTTCCCAGCTGCAATCCGCTGCTGTGCTGTGGCATCCAGGCTCCCACCTGGAGTCTGCATTTGGGGTCCACGCAGCAGTTGGCCTCGGCTGCTAAGGCCACATGGCTTCTACAGGGAGAATAGGCTAGCACTCAGGGCAAGTGCAGGTCACTGAGCCAGAGTCTTAAATATAGTATTTTAAAGAAATTTTTTTTCTAGAATGACTTTTCTGTGAATATGGCATTCACCCTCCTTCTTACCTTCAAATCTCATCAAATGAGATATGCTCAGTAGAAGTGGGTAGTGGGGAGAGATGGAGGTGACAAGGTGCCCACTGGGGGCTGTATCTGGTTACCTGTTGCTCTAAAACTTAGTAGCTTAAAACCAACAACAATTATATATACTCTTTCATGGTTTTGTGGATGGACTGGTTTAATTTGGGGCCACTTAGATAGTTTTAAGGTTGCAAATAGATAGTGACAGATGCTGAAGTTTCTCTAAGATCAACTGTGACACTAGGACAGCTGGCATTTCTTCCTGTCCATGTTGCATCAGAGCTGCTTCTCTCCATGTGACTTCACTAGCAAGGCAGCTGGACTTCTTACAGGGCAGATCTATGCTTCTAAAGTCAAATGTTCATGGATTACCTGCCCGCCCTGGGGGAGGGCACTCTCCAAGCCTGTGAATACCTGGAAGCTTGGCTCCTCAGAGACCATCCTTGGAGATTAACTGCCACAAGGGGCATATCAGAATCCCTGAGGAAGCACATGAGCTACTCTATTAAAATAATTTTAAATATTATAATTAGATACATGGGAAAAGAGCAAAGCTATTACTTCTGTAATTAAAAAAAAGAAAGAAATCTTGACCAAGCTTTTCTGTCTGGTGGAAAGATACCAATCATAGCCCGCAATTCACAGTAAGAGGTATAATTACCTAATTAGTCATGAGAAAGGATGCCGAGAGTCAGTGGTGGTTTTGCTCTATTTTGTTTTGTTTTTGGAGGGATAGCAGCACAGCAGAGAAGCTGATCACAGGTTTAGCTCTCAGCAATTAGGGTGTCAAAACGAAGCTCTGATAATGCTGACTTTCTTGGCTTCAACTGAGGTTTACATTCATATGACTTTCAGCCCAGGCAGAGTCTTTTACCATGTATTTTTATTAGATTAAAAAGAAAACAGTGTGTGCTCAGGACTAATGCATATTTGCTTCTCTCCTCATCTCCACAAACATATCCAAAGCTGAAATTTCTGCATTACTCTACAAAAGAACACACACAACTCTTTAATTCAAATTTTATCCTACTTTCTCTTTATGACCATCCAACTTATTCCCTGGGCACAGAATTAAAACAATAAAACTCCCATTAGTTTCCACATTCATTAGTGATAACATCTAAAATTTCAGACTTTCCTTTAACTGGGAAATTTTCTCCACTCCCCAGAGAAACTGCACAAGGTCACTGAGCCCCTTATTAAAGAGTCTGACCCTTGGGAAGGTGTGAAGAGGCCTTATTCCAAAGATGATATTTTCACTACCCCACATGGAGTTCTACTTCCATAAATAAAACAACCTCGCTGGAGTAAGTCAGGTCACCTAAAGTCAATCTCCAAAACTACAGGCTAGGCTGAACAGTATAGAGAAATAGATGTATGATGCAGCCAATGTTTTGAATAATAAAAAAAAAAGGTACTGACTTTTCAACGGTACCTTAATAAGCCCAAGAATGGCTGAGCAAAAAATCTGTTTGAAAATGGCTTTGTCTTTTTTTGAGCAATAAATACTAGGTTTATTGATTCAGGCTCTAGTCAAAGCTGGGACATAAATATTATTCATCTCCAACTCTCAAAAGCCTAACTTACTGCCTGGCACTTAGAAAATATTTAAACAATATTTGATGAATGAATCAGTGAATATATTATATAACCTCTAATCTGCCCTACCCTTCAACTGGAATGCTGGACGCTATGTGCTATGTAGTGTCTAACTTTGTCTTGATTTGCATGATATTGGAAATTGGAATTGTGACAGTTCGATGTGTAAGCTTTGAAAAATCCAGGTTTTCTCTTGCCTCTTACCCCCAAACTGTTATGACCTGGATATTGTTAAATGTTAGTGAATCATGCTCTTGAAGGGTAAATGGAAAGATGCTGCATTCTGTACTCATTATTTGGATCCTACTATGTTTTTCCACATTTAAAAAGAGATAATTCCTGAGAACTGTTCAAGAACTGATGGAAGACATGAACTCCTAGATTGCAGAAGCACAGTGAGTTAAATAAAGTAAAATAAGTCCAAAAAGTAGAGAAATTATAAAATATTTGGAAAACCAAATATTTAAAAATATCAACAGAAACTTAGTAAGAGAGACAAGACAGATTACTTAAAAAAAAAATTATAAACCTCTTATTAGCAACATTAGAGGCAAAGAACAATGGAATATTATCTAAACTCTCAATTAGGAAAGATATTTTAGACACACACTGAATTTGTCAGTGTAGGTAGCTAGAAATTAATATAAGGAAGAAAGCGAAAGGGAAGTAAATTCATAATAAACTGGGAGGCGGAGCAGGTAGTAGGGCAGCATGCCATCTAAGTTTACTGGTAGACAGACTCATTGACACCCTCCAGGAAACTGCCCCTGAACTCCCTCCAGCTGGAAGGGTCTGGGGTGGGGGTGCTAAAGGCCTGGTACCAAAGGGAGGGGAAGAAATGCCTCCGCTGGTCACATGTGCAATAGAAACTAGATGATGAAATGGAACTTTGGGACGTGTGCAGTGAGGCAGGGTGACGGAGGAGAGAGGCAGAGCCAAGCCCAGGAACAATCAGAAGCTCATTGGATTGTATAGAGAGCAGGAAACCCACTGAGAATTTGCTGGAAGGCCCCATCCAGCGCCCGGAAAAGTTAAAACTTTGGGCTGGATAGTTTGAATAGGTGCTTTGTTCTTTCCCTGAGTCAGGAGGATACGTGGATGACTAACTAAAGGCTCGTGGCAGCGCTTTAGAGCCTGCACGCCCTCCATAAACCTGTCCACGCGTGTGCCTTTGAAATTCTTTTCTCAGGACACCGCGAAAGAACTCACTTTCACTGGCAACAAATTGAGCACACAGACATCACCGTAAGGGCTACTAAAAGATATACTTTAATAAGAACTTAAATCTAAAAGGAATGAGTGAATTGTGTGAAGCAATGTAAACAAATTGGTAAAATAAGTAAATTGATAAGGAAAATTAAAACATGTTGAATTTAAAAAAAAAATGAATAAAGACAAAATTGGATGGGTGTTAAAAACAAGGAAAGATAACAGTGCTAGAAAGCAATAACAGAAATGAGTTGGTGACCAAAGTTAAAGTAATGTAAATGTCTTCTGTTTGAAAGGACTAAATGTTAACTTTAGACTTTGTTAGAGCAGATAAGTATGCAAAATTTTTAGGGAAAGCCGTGAAAAGAACAGAAATATAAAATATAACTTCTAAATCAGTAGGGGATTCGGAAAAGGAGACTTAATGAATCTAATTAACAGTAGAAATTTTAAATAAAAACATATCTGGAAAACATAAAATAACAGCAATAGCACCTATCAGATCAGTAATCATAATACATGTAAACAAATTAAACTCAATAGTTAGACACTCAGACTGGATTTTTTAAATCCAGTAACATGCTATTTTAAAGTGTCCTTGGTTTTTTGTTTTTTTTAAATCCAAATATTTGCTGCTTATAAGAGGAAACTTTCATTGACACTGAAAGTTTGAAAATAAACTTATGAAAATAGAATTATCAGGAAAAAGCAAATTAAAGGAGAAATGATGCAGCCATACAAACACTAGAAAATTAAAATTTTAAGTAAAAGCATTAAATAAAAGAGAAAGTTACCAGTGAGACACAAATATCCCATGTCTGTATGCACCTAACACTATAATCTTGAACTATATAAAGCAAAAAAACCCCAATAGCATAATGACAAGGAAAAACAGAGACATACATAATGACATTAAGAGATTTAAACATCTCTCTCTCAGAAATGAAATATATAGCAGCCAAAAAGTAGTGACAATATAGAACACACAAGGAAAAGACATTTTTTTAGAGGAATTATATCTAAAAACATATATAAACCTACATATAGAAAAAAAAATTTTTTTTAAATATCTTTATTGATTTCAGAGAGAGGAAAGGAGAGGGAGAGGGAGAGATAGAAACATCAATGACGAGAGAGTCACTGATCGAGCCCGCAACCCGGGCATGTGCCCTGACCGGGATTCGAACCCCGATCGCCTGGATCCCAGGTTGACGCTCAGTCGCTGAGCCATGCCTGGCCGGGCTACATATGGAAAATTTCTCTAAAAAAAATCTTTCTAAGCTACTAAGGAAGTCTTAAAAATTACCAAATAACTAATAAAATTCTAAATAATATTCTTTTAGCACAATACAGTAAAACTAAAAATCTATAAAAAGAAAATGCCAAATAATTCATGAGTGAAAGAATCAAACTAGAAGTGATATGAATACCTGAAGTACAGTAAAAAAAACTACATGTCAAAATTGTGAAAGTTAAAATGATATTTAAAGGATAAATTTATAACTTTAAATGTATATTAGAATAGAAGAAAGATTGAAAATTAATAAAGTACAAATTCACAAAGTAGAAATATTTATAGCAAACTAAAACCTAAAGAATGTATATAAGAGGAAATGGTCAAAATAAAAGCAGAAATCAATATAGAAGATAAGAATGATGTAAAAGAATCAGCCAAATGAAAGTCAGTTATTAGGAAAGACAAAATGCACAAACTTTGCCAAATGTGACGAAGGTAAGGATGGCAGAAGTGTGTAGAGCATTAGGAAAGGGAAAGGAATCAAATAACAGATGAAAACAAAAATTATGATATAAAAAGTAATTAAAATAATTTTATGCTAATAAATTTGAAAAGGTATACAATATGGATAAATTTGTGGAAAAAAGCATAGATGACAAAATTTATTCAGTAAGAGATTAAAACACTGAATAGACATACCTTTACCCATCAATGAAATCAGATCAGTCATCAGAACTTGATCCCAGCCTGGCCGGGCATGACTCAGCAGTTGAGCATCGACCTAGGATCCAGGAGATTGAGGTTCAATTCCTGGTCAAGGCACATGCCCAAGTTGCAGGCTCGATCCCCATTTGGGGACGTGCAGGAGGCAGCCGATTGATGAGACTCTCTCATCATTGATGTTTCTCTCTCTCTCTCCCTCTCCCCTCCTCTCTCTGAAAGCAATAAAGGTATATTAAAAAAATAATACATTTGATCCCAAATAGAAGAAAAGGGCCCATACAACTTTATAAACTTACAGGTGTGTCATACCAAACTTCCAAGGGGGAAAGAAAAAACTTCTACCTATATAAATTGTTTTGTGGACTAGAAAAAGAGTTGGAAAACTCTTCAACTTATTTTGTGAATTCTAATATACTTCACAAATAAACTGGAGCAGGAGAAAACAAAAAAGAAAATTTATAAACTACTCTTGATTACAGAAGCAAAAATCCTAACTACTGTAATAATTAACTATTTCAGTAATGTATTTTTAAATTAATTATGGCCAAAGAAGGCTCACCTTAAGATATCTATTAAATGCCCTGGCCAGGTGGCTTAGTTGGTTGGAGCATCCTCCTGTACACGGAAAGGTTGTGGATTTGACCCAATCAGGGCATGTACCTGGGTTGCAGGTTCGATCTCCAGTGAGGGTGTGTGTGGGAGGCAACAGATTGATGTTTCTCTCACATTGATGTTTCTCTCTCTCTCTCTCTTCCCCTCTCTCTGAAATCAATAAACATATCCTCTGGTGAGGATTTTTTTTTAAAGTTATCTATTAGGTAATTTAATACATTAACTCATTAAAGGTGAGTTTATTATCTCAATAAGTGCAGAAAGAATTATTATATAAAATTTAACAACCATTAATGATTAAACAAACAAAAAGTACACCCACAAGAAACTGAAGGGAATTTTCCAAACCTGCTGAAATATGTTTAATGAAAGCCTATAACACAAATAGCCTTCAATAATTAAATATAAAGAACATGCCCATAAAGTCAAGGTAAAAGAAAATATGCCCATTATCATTACTTCTGTTTAACCTCACATTAATTATCCCAGTTAACTTAATAAATAAAAAGAAATCAAACATATCAGAACTTCATAAAGAAAAATATGAATTATTGTTAGAGATAAAAGAAAAATAATGAAAAGAAGTATGATGTGCTTGGAATGGAAAAGCTAATATCATAAACAAGTCAGTTGTTCCAAAATAAATCTGTAAATCCACTTCATTTTAAAATGCCTTCAAAACTCTTTCAAATAACTTGATAAGTTGAAATTACAATTAAAATAGAAGACTAAATGGCCAAGAATTGTAAAAGAATCAAATATAAAATAAAATAATGAGGCACAAAACAGGGGTATCACCCTACAAGATATCTAAAATCTGGTAATAGTAGCAAATAATTAAAACAATGTGATACTATATAAGGATATAAGGACAGACAAGTAGACTAATGGAACAGAATATAGCATCTATAAGGAGTCTCATGAGTTTATTGGACTTTGACATCTAAGACAGAGTTGGCATTACAACTGAAAAATAATATAGACTACTCAATAAGCAATAATGATAAAATTGGTCTTCCCCATGGAAAAAAATAAAATTAGGTGTCCTCCAAACACAATATACAAAATCCCAATATGCTTAAAAAGTAAAACTTTAAAATATAAAGTGATACCATCTTTTATGACCTAGTTAAAAAAAAAATTTCTTAAGCAAGACAGAATAAGATCTAAACCTTAGAAGGTTGGTAAATGTGAGTACATGAATATTCAAAACTTCACTTCTTTTAAGTCCTCTTAAGTTTGGAGAAGATATTCACAGTGCATGTAAGAGGCAACAGAGATGGATCTAAAATATATGAAGAATCCATACAAGGTGAAACTTTAAAAAGAGATGGGGGGAGCAATAAAAGAAGGAAGGAAGGAAGGAAGGAAGGAAGGAAGGAAGGAAGGAAGGAAGGAAGGAAGGAAGGAAGGAAGGAGAGAAAAGTTTTTGCAATAAGAGGGTCTTCATTAAAAATACTTTATTATAGTCTTTCTCTGAAGACCTCAAAACATTTATAAATATCTTTCACAAACTGTGCCTAAGAGGTAAGAGGGTGGGGGAAGCACATGGAGGTCAGTAATATAGAAGCTGTAGAATTTAAGAACTGAAAAGCACATCAAAATTCAACTAGTCAAGCTTTCTCCTTGCTAATATAGAAAGCTGGGAAAAACATTACTGTAACCCTTAAAATAAAAAATAAAAAAATGCAAGACAAGTGGCAAATTAACAACTTTTCTTAATTAACGTGAGAACTGAGAATTCAATATGGAGGGACAGGTGCCAGTAGGTAGGAACAGGGCCTGAGCATTTCCTTACTTGTGGCAGATGCCTCTAGATAACATATAAGCCAGATAGATGATTCAGTGAATACTTGTTAACAAATTGCTCAAGGCCAAATGTAGGCTGGTGTGAAGTCTCTGGAGGATGAAGACATAGGGGCTTTTCACCCTCTTAAAGGTTTTCTATCCTTACAAACTCCTCAGCATGCTCGTAGGAAAGATCAGGGAGAATCCTGAGAAAGCTTCCCTTGTTTGTAGTGCTGACTCAGAGGAGGAAACAGCAGCACTTGCTAAAGTTCTTCCCAGGTCCATCTCCACTCTTTCCCTGGGGAAAGAAGTATTAATCTGCTGAGGAAAGAGTGACAAAAACTGTCACCTTAGTACACTAGTCAAGTCCACTGCATCTGGAGTAAGGAAAGAGGACAAATAAAAGTGTCCTGCATTTTTTTGGGAGAAGCAGAAATACATGCTAAACCCAGCTCTAGAGCTTGGGGAGAAGCAGGAGCTCTTGGAAAGACCTCAGGTTCCCAGTGTCTGCCTTAGACTAGAATCTCATATAACATCACAGAATGTTCCCTATCCCATACCTCCTTCCTCTACACTAACAGGGGCTGAGCAAAAACAATGATGAAGTACTTCTGAAAGAGCTACAAATACAGTTCTCTCTGTAGACCATACATTGAGAAAAGCTCAATGGTACACAAGAGTGCATTCTAAACACAAGGTAGCACCGAAAGAATGTGAGGTCTACGGTTCACTGAGGGAAAACATAGCAACAACAAACTTCAAACCCAGCTGCATTCCAGACAATATTAGCACAAACCACCACATTAAAGGCCCAGTAGAAGGAAAGGTATACTCATCTCCAAGCATGAACTTATATCTGTCTCAGTGTATGCTGTCCTATAGAACATATCTAGTTTTCATCAGTAAATTAAGAAAATAGAAAAAGGCAAGAAAAACACACAGGCTGAAGAGAAAAAGCAATCATGAGAATTAGACTGAGTCCAACTTATAAATCTTGAGAAAGAACAAATTAAACCCTAAGCAAGCAGAAGGAAGGAAATAATCAAATAACTGATTATGTTGTTAAGGCTTTAACTGAAAAGGTAGACAGCAGATAATAGCAGATAGGCCATTTCAGCAGAGGACTGACAACTATAAGAATCAAATGGAAATATTAGACATCAAAGGCACAGTAACAGAGTTGAAGAGTGGCTTTAACAGACTTATTAGTAGACTCAACACAGCTGAGAAAATAATCTGTAAACTTGAAGATAGGTCAATAAGAATTACTCAAATTGATATAAAAATTGAAAAATCAGAGCATCCAAAAGATGTGGGACAAAATAAGTCTAACATACACATCATTGGAATTTCAGGAGGAGAAGAGAGAGAATGAGGTGAAAAGTAATATCTGAAGAAATAATATATGAGAATTTTTCAAAATTGATAACAGATATATACAAAAAATAGGTTCAAGAAGCTCAGAGAACAAGCAAGATAAGTATCTAAAATAAATACACAATGACATATCATTCATACAATAAAAATGCAAAATATTTTTAGTTCTAAGTAAAAAAAAAATTTCAGGAGAATATTCCTCATGAGCATAGAGGTAAAAATTCTCAACAAAGAATTAGAAAATTGAATCAAAGGATAGTGTATCATAACTAAGTGGGGTTCATCCGGGAATGCAAGTCTGGTTCAACATTCAAAAATCAATCAATGCAATCCACCATGTTACTCGACTAAGTAAGAAAACCCATATGATTATAATAATATACATATATAAAGCACTTGACAACATTTAAAATTAATTTTCTTTACATTCAATATTATTTTATTTTAGTTTCAAGTGTACAGCATAGTGGTTAGACAATTGTATACTTAACAAAGTGTTTCCCCTGATATTTCCAATACTCACCTGGCACCATACATAGTTATTACAATATTATTAACTATATTCCCTATGCTGTATTTTGCATCCCTGCGACTATTTTATAACTACTAATTTGTACTTCTTAATCCTTTTACCTTTTTAAACATATATATATCTTTATTGATTTCGGAGAGAGGAAGGGAGAGGGAGAGGGAAAGAGGGAGATAGAAAGATCAATGATGAGAGAGCCATTGATCGGCTGCCTCCTGCACGCCCCATACTGGGAATGTGCTCTGACTGGGAATTGAACCTTGATCTCCTGGATCATAGGTTGATGCTCAACCACTAAGCCACACAGGCCAGACACCCCTTTACCTTTTCACCCAGTTTTCCGATGTTCCTCCTCTCTGGGAACCATTAGTCCATTCTCTGTATCTATGAGTCTGTTTCAATTTTGTTTATTTGTTTCAAAATTCATTCTTGATTTAATAAAAACTCTCAGTAAATTTGGAACAGTGAAAACTTAATCTCATAGGAGGCATCATACTCAGTGACGAGAGACTGAATACTTTTCCCTAAGATACGGAACACGGCAGGGCTGTGTCCTCTCTCACCACTCCTATCCAACCTTGAGCAGGAAATCTTACCCAGTACAGTAAGACTAAATAAATAAATAGGTAAGTAAATAAATGGGATATAGATTGGAAAGGAAGAAATAAAACTGTCTCTGTTTGCAGACAACATGAGTGTCTACATTAAAAATCCCAAAGAATCTATTAAAATGCTTCTAGAAATACTAAGTGACTTTAGCAAGAACACAGGCTACAATGTCAATATAAAAACATCAGTTGTAGTCTGGCTGAGTGTGTCAGTGGGCTGGAGCATCGTCCTATACACCAGAAGGTGTGGGTTCGATTCCCAGTCAGGGCACATACCTAGGTTTCGGGCTCTATCCCCAGTAGGCAACTGACGGCTGTTTCTCACATCAGTGTTTCTCTCCCCCTCTCCCTCCCCCTCCTTCTCCTTTTCCCTCTTCCTCTTCTTCCTCTTCTTCCTCTTCCTCTTCCTCTTTTTTCTCCTCTTCTTCCTTTTCCTCTTCCTCTTCCTCTTCTTTTTCTTCCTCTTCCTCTTCTTTTTCTTCTTCCTCCTCTTCCTCCTCCCCTTCTTCTTCTTCTCCTCACTTCCCTAGAGTCAAAGGAAACATCCTCGAATGTTAATATTAGAAGAAACGGAGTGAAAACTATACAGAAACTCTTTATAGCATCTTTGCAATTCTTCTGTAAATCTAAAATCATTTCAAAATAAAAGTTTTAAAAACATTCAATTCTATTCCCACTCACCAAATTGGTGAACCTTGGGAAACAGAAATTGATAATCCCAAGCCTGATCTTCTGGTTAAACCATACAACTGTATTTTGCAGATGGATGTTTTGCAGATGGGCTGAGGCAACAACCCCGTGTCCTGTTGACCTATTTTCTCCACTCTTCACCTCCGCATCACCACTGCAGTGGCTCTGCCCAGGGCCTTGGTGATCAAAAGGACAGGACTTGTGCCATTGCTCATGCTTTCCATGGAAACGAATTTTCCCTCATCCTGTTTTCCCTAAAACTTTGACCTAATTTCTTTCACATGCTGATCTAATTCTCATGACTGTTTAAAGGCAGCTAAAAATATCAGCAAGGTCTGCTGAAGTTCAGAAATGAAGACCCCATTCATTCAAGCCCTGCACTCTCGAGTCATCATTTCTTTAAACGCATGACACAAATATGTTCTTTTCTCTCTTCCATGGATAATTTTACATTAAGACATCATTAGAAAGCAGCCTCCGGGCTACTTGTCAAACCACACTAGCTGAACTCATCTTTTTTCGCTTTACTAAAAAAGGTGCTTAGTTCACATTATGGATTTTCAATTAGCGATAATAATAAAGAGCAGTGTGTGGTATTCAGGAGACTTAACAGCTGCTTTCAAAGCAAATCTTTAAGTTCAATGATCACGTTGTTCCTGATACTTAACAAAAGCACATATTTATTCCCCCAGAAAGTTGGTGCACTTGTGGGTTCATTTTTCAATCGTTTTAATTCCCTGGCATTTCTTCCCATGTGGGAATATTTGTTCCTGGAGAGGCTCCATCCAGACAGAACCAGAGAAACAGGAGACTGGGAAGACAGCATAGGTTTACTAAGTTGGAGATGCACCCTTGGTTTCTTTCCCCTTGATTTCTTATAACAGTCATTTTATTCATTGTATTTCTACCAGCATAGAAGCAATAACGCCAATGCCTTGTGCAGAATTCAAGGAGTGGAAAAAGATCTAGAAATCTTTATTCTTTAACAGAAACCATCAACACAAATATGACTCGAGGGCAGCTTACAGTGTGACTGAGAATCAAACATTAGCTTTTGCAAAGTGCAAAAGAGGCAAGTTGATCGTTTAAAGCCTCCCTTTCCCCCTCCTTAATGATCTTTTTTCTTCTCTGGAGAGCATCCTTCTTGGTTTCAGAAACGCTTTTTCTGACTCTGTGTTCGCCACCAAAAACCTACTTTCAGACAAAATCTACTAGCATTCACTCACAATTTAGTATTCATTTAAGTCAGTAAGTCATTACTTCCAGGAATTCCTGTAATGTGAACTTGAGTCCTAATTGAGGAAAAAGTGACTTGTTTCTAAGATTAAAAGAATTTTAGCTATTAATGATACTAAGAGAGAACTGGACAGAAGCTAGACAGAAGGGAACCTTACTATAGTCTCAGAAATCTGCCTTCCCCAAGGCTGGCACAGATGAAAGCTCTTAGAGGTATTTTTGTGACTGACTGTAGTTTCAAGTTAAATCATCAGAGCGAGTATTATCTTTCCTTCTATCATTACTCACCTTGTTGTTACTTTAATCTTGGTTCAGTTTGACAAATGGGGATTTTGCCAGGGGGTTAAAGGAGGAATGAGCGGAGTTCCACGCACATCCAAGGCCAGTGCCGCTGTCCTCCTGGCTTTAACGCACCATGTGGCTTGCTGCCGTGGCATTTCTCTTCATTCTAAAACACCCCTTAGCTTGTGTGGCATCCATCATTTTGCTTGTTGACTTAGTTTCATTTTCTGTTTTTCTGGCCTGCTCAACTGCCTGTAACAGCATTAAATTATTCTTCTGATCTTTCTGTTTCCCCGAGTTCACAAACTGGAATTTATGGAAGTCTTTAAGCCTAAAGGTAGATGACATTATAATGATAAAGGTGAAAGGAAAATTGTACCCTTCCGGGGGGCAGCACCCTTGATAGAAATGCCATCATTTCATATTTTGTTAGAAGGACATATTTACAACCCATAGAGAAGTCAATACAGAAATTTAGAAGTGAAGCAGACCTTTGAGATGGTATAGCACAACCTCATTTTATAGCTGTGGATGCTGATGCTTGGGAAGGGGCAGAAATGGACCTGAACTTGGTACTCCTGACTCCAGTTCCATGTTGTGTCTACTACATTGTGCTGACTTTTTTTTTTTTAAATATATCTTTATTAATTTCAGAGAGATGAAAGGAGAGGGAGAGAGAGAGAGAGAAACATCAATGATGAGAGAGTCATTGATCGGCTGCCCCCTGCACGCCCCCGAATGGGGATGTGCAACCCAGGCCTGTGCTCTGACCGGGAATCAAACTGTGATCTCCTGGATCGTAGGTCGAGATGCTCAACCACTGAGACACACCAGCTGAGCTTTTATTCTTATTCTTAATGATGAAAGAATGTGGAGAAAAGAGACTGGTTACCAAGTCAGGAAAAAAAAATACACATAATGTTTTCTCATTTTCTTTTTAAAATCAAAGTCTTACTTTAGAGTAATTTGTCTCACTAAAATGACCATCTGATAGTGAAAATCAAGCCGTAATGTGGGGTGGAGGAGGCATTTGCCTTCTCCCTCTCACCTACGTCCGTTCAGTCCCCAAGTCCTGTCCCTGCTCTCTTTGTGGTGTCCTTTGTCATCCTTTCTTTGGTTCACATTGCCACTCCTGTAGCTGAGAACATTATGAGGTTACACCTAGACCTTTGCAGCAGATTTTTAAACTGTTAATCTTTGATTAGAGTTCCTCTCTTCCCCTTTCAATCCAGGAATATGAAAAAAGCCACTAAATGAATCTTCCCAAAATAACACCTTCAACATAATGTCATCATCAGCAGGATCTCTGACTTCGACTTCTGACTTGTTATTCTGCGATTTCGAACCTATGATTCCCCTCACCATTTTCCCGTTTTGTGATTTTTCTTTTCTTTTCTGGTCCTATGTTTAGCCAGCCCAAGTAACTTTGCTCTAGGGTAGAGCGACTACAGGCGTTGTGTGGCCTAAAAGAATGACTAAGGGCTTCAGGGATGTTTGCAAACTGAAGGCACCCCCATTTTACTTCTGTTTAAATTACTTTCTCTTATATTCACATTTCCCCAGTGAAAAGGTCAAGCAGTGCCACATTACTCACCACCTTTTTCATTTTAGCCCTTCTGTCTTGACACTGCCCTGAGAATGAATTACCTGCACCGGCCACGCTAGTAGGAACATAGTCTGACTGCGCAGTTGACCAGCAGTGCTCTTGAGAGTTTTCTAGCTTTGCCCTGGGTTATGAATGTTTGCTTTTGGAGAAGAAAATAATAATCATATGTATTTAGTAAAGCAGCGTACATTTTTTTCTTTTAATTTAGTGAATATCATTGATATCTTTGCAAGTACTGTGTTCAATCCTTTACCAAGTTGACCCAAATCAGAAAAAATGAAGCCAAGAAGCTTTACATAATTCCAAAGACCAATTTTTGCCATTCACATTGTGAGCTCTTCCTCAATATTTACTCAGTACATCTTATCTCTCTTTCATAAATCATGTTTTCTGGGAAAAACCTCAATTGTTACCATAAAAAGATCATGCCCTGCTTTAATCTTAAATTGAAAAGTATCTTTAAAGACCAATTTTGCTATTTAGATGGAGCTTTTTCCCCCTCCTGAAATTAGCAGAATATATAATCAAATAAAACAATGTAGCTTGGCTGATGTGGCTCAGTGGTTGAGCATCAACCCATGAACTAGGAGGTCATGGATCAATTCCCAGTCAGGGCACATGCCCGGGTTGTGGGCTCATCCCCCAGTGAGGGGCGTGCAGGAGGCAGCCAATTGATGATTCTCTCTCATCATTGATGCTTCTATCTCTCTCCCTCTCCCTTCCTCTCTCTGAAATCAACAAAAACAAAACAAAACAAAAAAACAATTTCACCAAAAATAGTTTTCAAATACATAAATTTCTAAGTATATGCATACAATGTTTTCATATTTATTAGTAGCACTATACGATCCAGCATGTTTGACTGAATTTGATGTGCCATCGGGCCTGTGTAAGGTAGCACAGACACAAGGGTCTTCCCACTCTCAAGGGTCTTATCCAGCAGGAGAGACTGTCCTTTAAAGAATCCATTATAATTATATGTGCCAAGTGCTATATGAGTACATTAATAGACTGTCACATAAATTTTGTCACAGTAATTACCGGCGCCTACCCTATATATTTTTGAAACTTTAAAAATCTTCCATTTTTAATATGGAAAATAAACCCTCTGTCAACTTGATGTGTTGATAGTGGCTCTCTGCAGGACTGGTTTGGGAAGAATTAGAAACTATTTCCAAGCTCAGAAGAAAAAAAGGGTTTTGATTAATTACCGATGGCAGCCATTGGCCTAGGAGTAGGAAGAGGGTGCTGGCGTATCACATACTTGCCACCTCTATTCTATAACATGCAACTACTATGTCCAACTTTGTCTACCCTGTCATAAATTTAAGACATCATGGTCACTGCCAAAATTCTCCTCATTTCCACTTCACTAAGTGGCTCCTTTCTGGGAATGTTAAGTTGGGAACAGCAGTTCTCTTCATCACTTCCTTCACCACCTGAGAGTGGAGATGGTTAGCAAGGCAAGAGAAGAGTTTACTTGATTTTCTGCTTTAGGAAATGAGATTCCAGCTGATATTTGATCCCATTTCTGCTAAGTTTCTCTCTTTGATCCCATCACTGCCGTATTTGTCTCTTAGCCAGCATTATGACCTGCATCAGAATGTCTTGCCCAGCAGCTAAAGGGAACAGGTTATCTAATCTTAAATTAGTTAGCAATTTTAAGGCGCCAAAGCTGTCAAAGAAGTCACAAAAGAGAAATTCAAATGATTTAACTTCATAAGTATTTAAAATGCCTTTTAAAAAAATAAAATGCCTTTAAATACATAAAAACAAACAAACAACTTGTCTGCAAGTGACTGGGGGGGGTAAACGGAGAATCCCATCAGGCCTCCTTATCAGCACCCTTTTCTGGGACACTGCTATGTGGTAACACTGTGGACAGCAGGTCCTGTACATTCTAGTGTGTCCACACCTGAAGTATTTTATTATTTACAAACACTTCTAAAGCAACTACAAGGGCCAGGCAATCTAAATACTTTACAAATACTAAGGAATTTAATCCTAATAGCAACCATAGTGTTAGGTACTATTACCATTCCATTTTACATGTGAGAAAACTGAGGCACAAAGAGGTTAAGTAACTATCCAAAGTCATGCAGTAAGTGGGAGATCTGCAATCAAATTCAGGCAGCTTGGCTCCAGAATCTGCACTCTTATACATGACGTGGAAAGAGCTAACTCATTCTTCAGGATTACCCTTTGTCAAAGAAGCAGCATGTTGTCTGGATCCCCAAAGATATTACTTTTTCATCTACGTGTGAAGTCCCACCCACGTGCTCTTGGTTCAATTTGCCAGCTTTACTGAGCAGGCATTAAGAGTCCATGCAGGAATATACAGCTAATAGAACAGGATTCTTGGCAGTCGACGGGACCAGAGAGCTCCTTCTTTGGGAAAATAAAAATAAATTTTAAAAAAGGAGAAAGTGCCGATAATTCTGAAGGAGGAAAAAAAATAGATAACCAATATATTTGGGACAGGATGAATCGTGTCCTCCCAAAATTCAGCTGTGAAAGCCCTAACCCCCTAATGTGACTTTATTTGGAGATGGGGATTTTAAAGAGGTAATTAAGGTTAATTGAGGTCATTAACAGTATGGCTTTAATCCAATAGGACTGGTGTCCTTATAAGAAGAGGAAGAGACACCAGGATGCACATGCACAGGAAAAAGCCCATGTGAGGACACAGCAGGAAGATGGCCACACACATACCAAAGAGAGAGGCCTCGGGAGAAACCAGCTGTGCTATATCTTGATCATGGACTTCCAGCCTCCAGAACTGTGAGAAATAAATTGCTGTTGTTGAATACCCAGTCTGTGGTATTTTGTTATGGAAGTCCTAGCAAACTAATACAATATTAATGATAAAATATGATTTACTTTCAATACAGAATATATAAAAATAAGAGAATATAGATAACCTGATGCTAATAAATTTAAAAATATTAATAAAAGCACAATTTTCTGGGAATATGAAAAGTTGTATAAATCATCTAAATACTGTATCCATTCCAGAAAATCAGGAAAGCATTCATCCCTGATACAATTTCTTAGTAAAGTGTAAATTAAAATACACTTTCTTAACATGAAAATAGTCCATCTGAAACCAACAGCCACCATCATGCTTGTCAGTGTAACTACAGCCCAGAGGACAGGTCACGCACGAGCTTGCTGCCCAAGGGCCAGATACGACCTACAAATAAGTTTGTCAGGCTGGTTCGTTGTTTTGTTTTTAATTTGCCCTAGTTGCCAGCATTTAAAAATCATATTTCACATACACTTCCAGACTTTTTGGCTTCTGGCAAATTAGGCCCACCTGACAACAATTAACTTTAGCTAAACAGCGGTTACCCACTGCAGACCAGCTATGCAAGTTCTGGTTTGCCAGTTTCCAGCACGCTCTACTGTTTCCTCTGCACAGAGAACAGGTGCCAGTGTCTGTATTTTATGCCATTTGCCTTGTTTTCTTACCTTGGTTTGTGTCACTGGTTTGTTTCCTGCCAGGCTGTTGTGGGCATTCAAATTCACATCCCTTCTTCAAAGGCAGTTCCATTAAAGTCAGGAATTAGAATAGTCATGATGGCATTATTATTCAACATTATTCTGAAAGTTTTAATCAAAACATAAAAACAAAATCAAAGATAAAGATTTGAAAGAAGATGACATTTGTAACCATATGAAAATTATATAATCATATATCTGGCTATCCCAATTCAAGTACTGTTAGAAATAGTAAAATTCAGTAAGATAGTATATTACAAAATAAATATACACATAGCAATAGCTTTCCTATTTAATACTAATAATCAGTTAGAGAATACCATGAATTTAAACCCATTCACTGATAAAACACTTTTTATATAACAACCCAATGGGAAATGTTTTGTATCTATATGAGTAAAACAATGGAATTTAAAGTCCAAGAATATGTAAGAATTTAATACATGACAATGGCATTTTGAACCAAAGGGAGAATAGGTTGGATTAGTCCATAAATCATGATAGGATAATAAGTGAAGTCTAATGGCATAAAAAGGTCTGGAAAACAAAAACCACAACAATCAAAGAAAATAAAAATTAATGATATATCTATTTTCAAAAAAGAACCTTCTGAACAATGTGAAAACAAGAAAATAAAAAAGTTTGATAGATATGAAAATTTATATTTAAATAGTCTATATGTTAAAAAGAAAACAAAATAAGAAGGACAAACTGAAAACAAAATTTGCATCATGTCATAGCCAAATGGTGAGTATTTTTATTATAACAAGAGTATTTACAAAATAATAATAAAAGATTAACACACCAATAAAAATAAGCAAAGGCATGAATAATAATATACAATAAAATGGAAAGAAATTATAAACAATATTTTTATATATCCAACTTCATTGGAATGCAAAAAAAAGCAGTTATGTCACAATTTCTGTTAAATCAACATTAAGCATTTATTATGACTATGTAAATATCACTCACCCCAGAATCAACTAGTGTTTGCTGATTATGTTTCCTTTCTTACACAGACTTCTATTTTCCTGGAGTTAATACTTGCTTACTACTTTGATGTTCGATCTCTTGGATGGTTCCTAATTTTCTTATTTATTCTTTTCTAATTTAATCTGTATTTTTTCTCTCTCTTTCAATTCTTCACTTTAACTTTCAATTCTTTCCCTGAATGTGTTGTTTTGGCCATACCTGGTATTACTTCCTGGAGCTATTTCTTATTCTGTGGTATTTATTTTTACCTTTCTTGCTGCTTCACATGTAATGTCTTCTCTCATCTCTTGGGAAATGATATTGATATTTTTCTTCTACTTATTCTTCTATTTTTATGTATTGTTTCCAAATCCCCTAACTTCCTTTTTTTGTTTGCTGGATTTGGTCTCAGGCTTTTATGTTAGAGGCTTTTCTCACATGTCTTGAGATCCTTGTCTATCTGCTCATACCGTTTAAAGAAGAGCTAAAAGGTTGATTGGATACTCTGGGGCATGGTGGAATCTATCAAGTGGTGGTTAGGGAATTAGGAACCTGGCTATTTTCTTAGGGCACTCCAAATTGTCAGAGTAGGATTTTTGTGTGTATTTGAGTCATTAAATTTCTCCAGAAAGTAACCCTCCAATCCCTTGCCTAGTTGCCAGTATTGAGAACCAAGGGGAGAGAGTCTGGGTCAGAAGGAGGATTTTCCCTGTAGACCTCCTTGGTTTCAGTACAGTGCCTCAGTCCTGCCTGCTGCCTGCTGAGGGTCTGGATACAGGGCCTTTCTAGTTCAGTTTCCCCAGAGAGTAAATTGCTAGTCATCTGGCCCACTGGGGATGGGGAGTTGTGTCTTTGATAGATATGCAGGGGTGATCTGGGCTTCTCACAGCTCCTTATAAAGACTTTCAACCAACACTCATGTTTTATGCACTGTTTTCTTTAGAAGCAACTAGTGTCTGTAAATCCTGAAACTTTCGGGTGTTCTGTGAATAGACTGGCTACCTTCTTCTTGGCCTCTTTGGGCTAAAATCTTTGTCTTCCTCTCTCTGCCCTGCCAAAGCAATTTTCATTTGTCCATCAGCTTTCCAGCTTCCCGAGTTTTGCTTGCATCTCTCATTTGCTATCCTTTTCAACTCTGGTGTTTTTTAATTCTTGTGAGTTTATGCTTCTTTTTATTCTTCATGATAGTTTTAGTAGGAGTTCAGAGGAAGTTGAGATATAAATTCAGGTTCAATTTGACTTGCTTAACCAGAAGTTTCAGCTACAACTAAAGAATCAGTTAAATCATAGGACATGTTCATAGCTTTTTACGGCTGAAAGGGAGCTTAAATATCACCTATTTCAAATGATTGCCTTAAATATGGAGGAAACAAGGCACAGAGAATATGAATGAATTACCAGAAGTATTTAGGTTACTAGAAGCAAAATCAGGACCCTCTTGATATGTACCTTTGGCAAATATCTTTTGGTTGGGTCTCAAAGAACTGCCACCCACTGGGACCTGCCTTCATCCACAATGTGCAGTTTCATATCTGTCTCCTCTCCATGGGCCCAATATTTTGGTGATAGCTGATTGGAGCAAGGAAGGTTATCATATCCAATCAGGGGCCAAATTTCTCTTTCATGGGAATTAGGATTTGGGACCCAAAGAGACTAACCTACTTCCTATTCCAAGATCATCTTTTTAATAAGGAGCAGAAAAGCTCAGATGTGGATGATCAGTCCCTTGTGGACACTATGCTTAAAAGTGGGATTATCCTATTAACCTGGTACATACTAAATAGGAAAGACAATAAAAGGGTGTGTGTGTGTGTACACCAGTATACAGGAATGTATGTGAAAATAAACTACCAACAGGTCTGTGTGATTGTGTTTGGAGAACGATTGATGAAGATATGTCTATGACATGTACTTTTTTTAAGGGAAGAAACAACAAAAACAAAAAATGCCCAGTGCAGCTGGCCCCCCTACTGCTGTCCTTTCTCCATCTCTTTCTGGGGTAGATATATGGCTTCAGTTTCTTTCAAGTGTCAGCTGGTGACCACTGGGGCTTGCTGTAACTCTCCAGGACTCTTTGGTTTCTACCAGCATTAAAAACTTTCCCAGTGACTTGGAGAACCACACACACACCCGCACTTGAAGCTCATCATGAAAGCAGCTCCACCAAGTTGGCTCCTTCTCTTGTCTTTGGGAGCTGGTGGTTTTCTTCTCCCAAGTCTCATCGTCCCACTTTGTGAATTTCATTGAAGAAGAGGTTATGCCAGAGGTGGATAAAGTTGTTGGTTAGTGAAACAAGAGAAGAAGAAAGGAGAGCTTCCAAATCCTGAGTTAATGATTTACTCTGAAGAAGTGGGTGCTCCTTGTGTGCTCCTTTCCTGTTTCCTAAGCAGCTGGAACCAGGGAAAGCTCCCTGAACAAAAGACCTAGATCACATTTCCATGGCTTCAAATAGAAACAAAAATGGACCAAGAAAAATGAAGGAGCAGAATTCATGAATATAAAACAGCAGAACAAAATAAATGTAATATATTTAATTCAGTCCTTTCTGGTTCTCAAAATAAAAGTAAATATATCTGACAATGTATGGGCTAGGCTCTGTGAAGGTATTTTCAAATCCATGTTCTCATTTTCACGTAAGTCTTCTGTGAAAATCATCTTCATACCTGTCCTTGCTCCCAAGCAGAATTGGCCACTCCCTTGTCCACTCACAGTGTCATACAGGCCGATTTATTGTGGAGTCACAGAACACTGTGTTGCATTTATTTATATGCATACCTGTGTCATTGCTACTCCCAGCATCCATGAAACTTTCCAGAGAAAGAAAATTTTCTTATTTGTCTTTGAATTAATGCACAGTACAGGACTGGCACAGTTGAAGAATTTAATATTGAAGAAAGAAATGATTTTAACATAGAGAAATATTTAATTTTAGGCAAGTTTTCTACCTCAATCTTCACAAATATTCCCAGCCTATTATCTGGAGGAGACAAGAATCACCAACTTATGGAGCCAGTAGGTCACCAGTCAACCATGGTTACCCGGACACTTGGTGCTGGACAGAGAGGAAAATGGGGCTCATTAGACCTGAATTCTGACTCTGTCACTTTAAATTAGTGGCCGTGGGAAAGTCACTCGACTTTCTTGAGACTATGATTGTCTTGAAGAAGGGAATCCAGTAATTCAGGAACATGAACAGAGCAAGGACTCCACAAGTATGTAATGGGCGACTGAATAAATAAAGGAATCAATCATTCAATCAGTGTGGCTAATGATATTACCTGGGGAGCAGAGAAGGGTTTTTTCTCAAATATCAAAGCTCTCCTCCCAATGTTCCAACTAAAGAACCTGTCAGAAAGTACAGAAGGTTGAGGAAGACACTCAGGACAGTTCTTTTCAGTTGTATTTATGGTTCTGGTTTATTATGATCCTGATTGAGTTCCTAGCCAAGGAACTTGGATTGCACTTGGAACTTCTACTCCATGAGCTATTTGCCCTTTTGAGGGTACCTGCTATAACTCCATCCACCTCACAGAAGCCGTATCCATTTACTCGGCTCCAACAGCTAAATCAACCTGGCTTGAGAGTGAAGAGACCTCGCTTTGCAAAGCTGCATTCTATGAACTTTTTAGATTATTTGTTCTCTTAACTTTGAAAAGAGAGGGTTAGAATTGGCAGTTATTGACCTCCTTTCTGATTCTAAAATTGGAAGATTCTTCCACAAAGTATTTATCTGTGGGGAGGCTATCCTACTATTAGGAAACTCAGAAGAGCTGAGCAGAGCCCCCTGACCTCCCCCCCCCCCCACAAGTGGGGAAGACTGCTTCTGCCAACATCAGGAGCCCCAGGGTAGGGGGCGCATCCCCTCACCACAGCCCATGGTGTGTGCCCTGCTCCAGCTTCAGCTCTGTGAACCCAAGAGCTCTTTTGCTTGGTTTCTCACCCTTTGGTTCACCCTGCTTTTTCTTATTCTCTCTCCCCAACCTCCAGGTTTTTTCCTCTCTCTCCCCTGTACCAGTTTTGTTCATAGTTTGTGAAGAAAGCTGCCTCACAGTCCCTCTACTCCAGGGGTCAGGATTTGCAGCCTGAAGATGGGATTTATACCATCCTCGGATGGGTCTTTCTTCTCTGAGCTGCTGACAGAAACAAAAACAGGCAAAAGCTCCAGCTAGAGCTTTTGGGTATTGAATGAGGGATTAAAAACAATTAGCCCTGAATATAGATGTATTCTAGAGAGTTCCTGGAAGCTGAATTCCCAGTGTCTGTGTGGTAGAGAAACATTCTGAACTCTCAGCAGGAAGGCAGCCCTGCAGCGCTAGTGCTAAAGGGGGAAACTGCCAGTGATAAAAACAGATCTTCAAGACCCAGAGCAGTGAGAAAAAGTCTCTAGCTGTCCCGTTACAGGAAGCACGGTGTCTAAATATACAAACTTCCTACTCTCAGACGGCAAATGTTAGTCAAAAGGATCTCTCTTGGTCTCACAAAATAATCTGTATCTCTAGAAAATTTGGTTGAGAAAACAAGGATATTGATAGAGACGAGAAGATGTTTTAATTTTTTCTCTTTCTCTGAAGTTAGGTCAAGCTAACTCTTAGATGCACCCTTTCTAAAATGTCTCTAAGTTTTAAAAACACTGTCTTCAATTCAAATTATTATTTTAGCTTCATCCTGGGGGGAGAGAATAAGTTGGAAGGGGCTCCAGCTCCTAGCCCGATGTCTGGCCAATAGCAAGGGCTCCATAAATGCCTGTTGAATTAGGTGTTTGATGAAGGCAGAAAAGTTGACTGGTTTATTTAACCAGAAAATAAATAAGAAAAAAATCTAACAAAGGCTCTTTACATATAAAACTGTAGTTTCAGGAAGCCTGAAGTCAAAGCCCTCCCGATCCAACAAGTCCTTATAAAAGCTCTCTGGCTGAAAAAGGACCTTTCCCTTACAAAGAATGAAATAACAGTTTGAGTTGAGGCTGGAGAAAGCCAAAGGGCAATTCCATTTCTCATGGTCACTCGAGAGGCAGAGAATCGGGTCAGCTGGGGTGATGTCTCAGCCAGCACTACAGTGCGGGGCAAGTGTCACAAGTGCCCGGACGCTGCTGCCACTTTCATCGATAACTATGAAACATATCATTTATTCCACCATAGTCTCCGCCTAGTGGAAACAAGTCTTCACCACCTTGTGCAGGCTCATTATTTCTGCTCCATCAGCTTCAGCCAACATGTAAATATTGAAGCAAGTCCATGGAGCCAAGGAAGGGACTGGCGGTTGCTACACTAATACTAATGAGTGGAATGCAACTGGGAATGCGTTCAGCGAGTGTTGCCACCGAAGGTGATGACTTAAAAAGGAGGAAGAAATCAACAGGATAATCACTGATTTTTAAAAAATGACCGAGACATAAAACCCACATGAGGTAAGAACTGAAGAGAGAAAGATTGTGGCTCTAGGAAATCTGTGTGTGTGTGTGTGTGTGAGTGTTTAGTTCACTCGAAAGACTCCGTATGGACTCAGCAGGCTACTACATGCCAATGGGAACGGTTTGGACACAGCTTTCTTGTTCTTTCCCCTTGTTTGGAGTTTTCTGTGGTACATACAGTAGGCTACAAACACCCGCAGCAGATGCAGACCGTCGTCAGCATACGCCCCGCCGGCTGCCAGCGGATGCCGAAGCTGGCGAGTTCCAGGGAAAGGGAACAGAGGAGGGAATATGACAGCCATGTGAACTAATGAAAGTCATTTTTCCCTTGCACCTCATTAAATGTTGTAACACCATCCTTATCAAACCCACCCGATACTCAAACAAAAGTCGTTTATTTGGGAGTGAACATGGTGCTTATTTATTTTAAGGGCTCTGCCCATATTCAACGGTCTCAATAACTCTTCACACCCGTCATTTTGGAATGCTTGAACTTCAAAAGAAGTTAAATTTCTTGCGACAGTAAGGGCGGTTGAGAGACAGGCTATTCTCTAAATGCTTTTTTTTTTTTTTCCCCCAAGTAAATATAACCCTCAAGTTCTGCCCGAGCTTTAGGGAGATTTTGTCAGCAGCATTTTATTTTCCTCTCGGGAGCATCATGGGCCTTTTGAGCCTGGCACGGAGCTCGGCCGCTGGCACTCAAAGCCGTCAGTTGTCCGCGTCCCCAAAGGTCTGTATGCCTGAGGCAGAGGCCGCACTTTAATTAGAGTGAGAGCTCCAGCGCTTCTCTCAGCGGACACAGGGAGGCAGTGCGGGAAAGCTTGGCTTCCAGGAGCCAGAAGCACGCGGAAGGTGCTGCACAGCTCACTCCCTGTATCCACGGTTAAAGTCCCGAAGTCTCTTCAACTGCTTGTTTAACTCTTATCTAACTAAGAATTTGTAAAGAAAAAGATCAGGTTACCTGACCAATGAAACAACAAAACAAAAAAAGTTTCTCAATGATTGTATGTTCAAGGACAATGACACTATAAAAGCTATTAAGTGATTATTATTTAAAGCAGTTTTATAGTACATCATATATCTCATATCCAGCACCCAGCCCCCATCACAGACACATACCTAGAGTTTCCTTGCTGATCCCGCCTCCCAGGAGGATTTGCAAAGTACTTTAGAATATATAATTTCACTAAATTCTCTCACTAGTCCTTGAGATTACAATAATCATTTCATGGGGTAAGAAACTGGGGTAGAGAGTCTGCATGGTTTGAGAAGGTCACGTGGCGACCAGTGAGCAGTAAGCTGCTGAGAGCAGTCAGTCAGGATTGCCACCTCTGTAGCCTCTCTGTCAAAGGTCATTCACTTTATCCCACTCGCTCAGAATTACGCAGAAATCAGAAATCAGTGATCTCCCAGACTGCTTCTCATAGCATCCTTAAAGGGAAGTGAATTGGGAGGTATTATCTTTCCTTGTCCAATGCAGAAAACAGGACATAAAGTTTAAAACCTCATCATCATAATCATTACCCCGCGTGAAATCAGTTCCCCAACTCACACTGTTTTCCTCTCCCAACTATTGTATGAAACCAGACTTTTGCTCTTATTTTCCATTCTGTTATCCTGATTCCCACAATTTTATTTTTCTCCCCTGCCTATACCTTGAAACTGTCCATGAGTTTTCAAAACAGGATATCTCTCTTTTTAAAAAATTTATCTTTATTGTTGAAAGTATTACAGATGTCCCTTTTTCCCCCATTGATCCCCTCCACCCTGCTCCCCGCCCCCTTCCAGGCCTTCACCACACTATTGTCTGTGTCCATAGGTTATGCATATCTGCATATAAATTGTTAGGTTAATCTCTCCCCACCCACTCCCCCACTCCGGCCTTCCCTCTGAGATTCGTCTGTTCCATGCCTCCATGTCTCTGGATCTGTTTTGTTTATTGGTTTATTTTGTTCATTAGATTCCACATATGACTAAGATCATGTGACACTTGTCTTTCTCTGACTGGCTTATTTCCCTTAGCACACTACCCTCCAGGTCCCTCCATGCTGTCTCATAGGGTATGGGATCCTTCTTTTTTACGGCTGCATAGTATTCCATGGTGTAAATGTCCCACCGTTTTTTACAGGTGGGTATCACTTTTGCCGTAGCCTCCCTCACTCCCACTCTACCCTCCGCTCCCACAGTGATCACCCTTGATCTTGTTCGTCTCTTTCTAGAACTGGAAGTTTCCCAACACATGCCCTTATTTCCAGTTCTTCCCTGTTATAATCCATCCTGCATGGCGCCTCCAGATTAACCATCCTAAACTGTGTCTGAATGAAATCACTGCTCAGCTTCAAAGCCTTCAGAGGGTCCCCTTTGCTTATTCAAACAATATACAAACTTTACCCCTGCAGTTACAGACACCCCATAATCTTACAACCTCACTTTCCAAACGTAGCCCCTCTGTCTCTTCCATGCAAGCTTGGCCCCCTCCGGCTGCTGTCCATATAAACTGTGCACTGTTTGCTTTGCTCATGGAGAGCACCTGCCCCTTCTCACTGTGCTCGCACCTTGAAATTCCATATGCATCAGAATCTGAGTCCAACAGTGGGCTCTTCATGAAGTCTTCCCCTGACTCACCTAGACATAAACAATTTTTCTCCTTGAAACTCCCGTCCATAGTCCAATGCAAACTTTTTAAACTTAATTTTCCCAATTATAGTTAGTGTGCAATATTATATTAGTTTCAGGTGTACAACAGAGTGCCAATGTAAATTTTTAAAAAATAGATTAAGTATAAATAGTACACAAATAAAAACTTCCAGAGTACCTCTCTTATCAATTGTCTCTTGAATTAGAGTCACTGGTATACATACTAATCTTCTCTCCCTGAGTATAAATGCCTGAGGGGAAAAAACAGGTCTCTATGAATTCACAGCAGCCCCAGCACAACTTTCACATACTTGGTGCTTAGTAAAGAAATGGATTCATGGAGAAAACAAAACTTTTTCCATGTACCTCCCCTATACCATGTATTTACATTGATATTGGTATTATTTAGCTGATGTTCTAGCACTCAGTTAAATTAATTGTTAATCGTCACTGACCACATTATATGTCAGGCACTGTACTAGGTGCTATAGTAAACAAAAAAGACATGTTCCAAAGTACTAGGGAGGATAGATAATAAATTATTAACTTTTGCAAGTAGTGATGGGATTAGAAAAACATGTAGAGCAGGTGAAGTGCTCGAGGAGGGGTAGGGGGTTCAAGAATACTTCTCAGAGGATAAACTTCACTAGAAGGGTGAGGAGAAGCCAGCCATGCAAAGATCAGGAGAAAGTTCATTCCAGACAGAGGAACTGCAGGAAAAAACTTCCAGAAGGTTGGAAAGAGCATAACACTTTTTAGGAACTGAAGGGAAACCAAACAGCTAGATTATAATGAATGAGTAGAAGGGGAGACCAAAACTGGATTGGTGAGGGAGGGGAAGATCAGACTGCAGGGATCTTGTAGACCCTGGGAATGAAGTGGATCATTTGTGAAACCTGAGGGGCTTCATTCCAGGGTTTTAAGCAGAGAATACCATGATCTATTGGTGCTTTTAGATGACTCTGGGGACTGTGAAGAGAACAGATTAAAGAAAGGGGAGAGCAAAAGTAGAGAAACTGGTAGGGAAACCATTGCAGGGCTCCAAGCAAGAAGTGGGGTGCCTTAGGGTTGCACAGCAATGGTGCTGATATGGAGTGGGGGAACAAATCTAAGGCAGCAACCACAGAGCTTGTTAAATATGAGGCATGAGGGAAAGAAAGAATCAGGGGAATGCCCAGGTTTCTGGATTAGCAATTGGATAATTAGTATTAATATTTACTAAGATAAGAAAAATTAGAAGCCAAGGTTTGAGGGAAAAGGAATCCATTAGCTCAAACTTTAATGCCATCTTAAATTATAATTATCAACATGACAAACACTTGACGCATGATTTTGAACACATATTGTGTGCCTGACTCTACATTAGATGCTAGAGTAAAGAAGAGACAGAACCCCTGTCCTCAGAGCTCATACCATCTGGGGAGGAGTACCAATGTCATTAACAATGTTTAAAGTCTCGTGGCTTACAGGATGGTATGCAGGCATGCAGACTCTGTGGCTGGAGATTCTATATCAAACAAGGTCACACTCCTTTAAACATTCCTTTCCTTAGACGCTTTGTTCATATTTGAAAGGCAAAATTTACTTCCATTTTACGCATGAACCCTAGGAATTCATGGAAGTAGAAGTCCAAACCAAACACATAATCACTTGGGGAACAGCTGCTCACAGTTTGCTTTCATTATGGTTTTTAACTTCCCCTAACCCCAGCCTGAGCATCCCCCTAGACAAGCGTGGCTGGAGCATGGCCTGGAGTCACGTCCAATCTCTGCTTCCATGGCTGGGCCTCTCCCACGGGTGCCTTGTGGTTTTAAAGTCTTCGCTTTAAAGACAAGAATGAGAGGCATAATGTCATCCCACAACCTATCAAGAAGCATATTAGACAAAAAAATTCATATTGGGAAACTGCTTAAAATTATACTTAAATCCTGCTTTTCAGTCTGAATAGAACACGTGTCCTGGAAATTTTCTCTTTATACAACATATGATCAAATTATTCAAGAGAATAATCCATATATAAGATTAAAGGAAAATGTTACTTCCCATATCTCCTCTTTTTAAATGTTTTACCTAAATCTTCCCCAGCATATCTACAACAAATTATATAACCAAACACATTACACATTCATTAACTGACCATGTATAGAAAACTCAGACACTGAGCCCAAGTTAATCAAATACTCATAAATTAAAATTTGGCCACAGAATCTTTTTTTTCCAGGATTGACTGACAATTTATTGATCACTCTCTTAAAATTCCTGTCTATGCCAGCTTAAAATATCATATTGTTAATGTCATGATATTTTGCTTTATACTTCGTAACATTTGTCTACTTCAAAGCATTCTTTTTTTCCCCCTTAGCACGTGCAGAATTGGGTTCATTAATTTTCTAAAATATAGTTTACATGAAGTCACATTCTAATAGTTACCTTCCTAATGCTGAAAATCTTGTTTTCCTTAAAACATGTCACTCTGACTTTCTGTAGATGCTCGTCCTGGCATAGTCCCCAACTGCTTTCACTGTTCATGAGGCCAGCCAGAAAGCTCTGACCGTGTGCACCGACTAAATCACGATACTTCTTCTCTGCTAACACTGAGTATATACAGCAATCATCTGTCTCCCTTTGATCTTCAGTGAGCACAAGCCTTTTCTCACTAAGTTGTCTTCCAAGGTTTGTTTTTGATATTTAAACAATTTGGACATCTCTAAAAGTGGAGTGGCATTGACACCCAGATAAGGTGCTAATCAATTTATTAAGTGATTTTGTACAAAAATGGCAAACTTAATATGACCCTGGAACATGACTGATTCATCCAACGGGAAGTGTGAAGAAAGCCATTCATCTGTTTTTGTCCCTTTTGGCTGAGAACATCTATGTGGAGCTCTTTACTGGGATTGGAGCTAATAAAACTCAACAGAAACAATATTTTTAAATAAAAAATCTTGTAATGAATTGGCATCATTATATTTATATATCTCTGTTTAGTTGAATTGTGAACATCAACTAAATCATGCTTCATGTCATCACTGAGAACATTTTGTTTTTCTAAGATGAGACTTCAATGCTTTGCAAACCATCAAAATGATCAAACTTGTCATAATTATACTGAATAATTTCTAAATAAGGAGAAATGAGGTATGAAAAGCAAATGTGTTTCATTAGTCTCAAACGAATAAGCCTGGGTAGCCTAGAGGTAGCCCTGGTCAAAGAGTATTGAATGTTTTCAGCATTTTGTATTTCAAAGCAAAATAGACATTGTCAATGTAAATAAGAACTATGGTTATCTTTATTCCTTACTCTGTGTGAATGCCAAAACAATAGATTACCTTGAAATAAAATAACCAAAAAATTAATATGACCTTTAGATATTATTGTTCCCAATAAAATAGCTAACTCTTGGAATGAATTGGCCTGACTGTCTCACAAGATTAATTTTACATAAAGTAGGTGCAGTCATCCCTGTGTAGTAGAACCAAAGAGCAAGTGTAATTTTAAGCAGTTGCCTGTTGGCCAAACACTGCAAAAAAACTATGGAGCAATGGATAGTTTAGTAGAATGCCACATTCAAGGGATGAATGAGAAAGAGAAATTACTAGACACAAGAAATAATCAGGGAAATAGTTGGGGAACGGTATGTAATAAAAGTCAATTCAGGTGGGAACTACAAGATAGCAGAGTCTATGAAGTGATAAGAATAATTCTGACCTTGATGCCCAGAGGATATGGATTGTTCTGGTTCCCAAGAAGGGAGATTTTCAGGCCTGAAAACATCCCATTACCATCTTAGCTCTCTGCACATAGCTCTCTGCTATGGCTTAAATTGCTTACTTAAAAATATGTTTAAGTCCTAAACCCAAGTACCTCAGACTGTGACCTTATATGGAAAGAGGGCCTTTAAAGAGGTACTCAAGTTAAAATGAGGTCATTAGGGTAGGCCATAATTGAGTATGACTGGTGTCTTTATGAAAGTTGGAAATTTGGATACAGAGACAAACACAGTGGGAAGTCAGTCATGTGACTGGAGTGATGGGTCTACAAGCCAAGGGTGGCTGGTAAGCACCAGAAGCTAGAAGAGTCTAGGAAGAATGCTCCCTTACAGCTGCCAGAGAGAACATGGCCCGAATGACACCTTAATTTTGGTCTTTTAGTCTCCAGAGCTGCGAAGTAATAAAATTCAGTTTGTTTAGGCCATCCAGTTTTTGATGCTGTTATGGCAGTCCTAGAAAATTAATTTGCTGAATCATCCTAAAATGGTATCATAATGACAACCATTTAGCATCCACCAACATAATCCCCAGACAGGAAGATTAGAACAAGAAAGATGTCATTGTATCAAGCCTTCCACGGCCTGGTCCTGACATGGACACCTTTCTTGCAGAGTGCTTCCAGAATGTCTTCTCAGTCGGACCTCTCACCCTACCCCTGACTTGTGTACCCACTGGTGAATGGCCTAGAGATAGGAGTGGGCGGCCAGTGGGTGTGCAAGTAACAGTGAGCAAGGGAGGAGGTATCAGAGGCTTGGGGTTGTGATCAGGAAATCTGAGTTGTCCATCACTTATACGATCATTACCTCAACACATATTGAGTAAGCACTTTTTACATGTTAGTCACCGTGCTAGTCCCTTACGGATACAGCTGTGAACAAACCACCCTCAAGGGGTTTGTGTCCTAGCCTGATTTCACTCAGTCTCATAAAAATAACTTACTAAGCAAGCCAGTCAAGGGAGTTCAATCCTGCTTACACTGAACTTTGAAAGAGCCGGACTCCTCACATGGGTTGGAATGATTTGAATAGACTTTTTAGTTAGTACTCATCTTATGCAGACACTTGAGTCCAAATAAATTGGTTTGCAGTTTCTCCAAACCTGACGGGAAAGATTAAGCTACCACGCCTCCTCCAAAAAGTGTGCAAGTGTGTGTGTGAGAAATAGACAGTGGGTAGGAATAGAAACATGAATTATGCGGCTAACACTTACATGTGCAGCTGGCATTTCCATTGTCTTGTGTCTTATGACAGTGCCCTCCTCTGGAAGCTGTTAGGATAAGAGCTAATGTGGGCCGAGCCACACAAAGGTGATGGCGAATTGATGAGCCTGTAAAGAGATTCCGAGGCGGGTAGGGAAATGCATTGTTAATGCTATTAAATATTACTTAGCCTACAGCAAGCTGCATGTTCAACAGTTTAAACTTTAATTGCTAGCTGATGCAGAAACAAGCCTGGATATATGTAAATCCTATTGAAAGCTAATATCATTTTGGCTGCTCAGATGGATTAGCAGCCACTACAATTAGCAGCATGTGCAGCTAATGATATTAGGGGAGAATCCATCATGCAGCAGTCTGGGCCTTTAAATCTGAAAGGAAGTTAAGGTTCTCCTCACCATCAAAACCCCATACTGGGAAGTCTTGCCAAACGATGCGGCAGACTCGAGGGGGTGAGCCAAGAAGCTTACAGAATTCAGGAGGCTGACTCCACTGTCACCTTGAATTGTCCCTCTTTATGTCCTTACCGGTAATTCTAGCTAAGCACATTTTGGCTGATGAGGCCTCCTCCCCACCCTCTCGGCAGTGTCACCGGATCACAGAATAGAGGCAAAAAGATCCATCTTCAGTTATTGAGCTTATGATTCCCTCTGGCCACTGTGGTTATGGTAGAAGGAGAGAGGGCAGGGAGTTTTCTCAGGATTGGTGCCTTTGGAAGCTGGTCATTGCATGGAGCACTTACTCAAATGTTTATGGCTGCATTATGAAAGCCCCACTGAAAACAATCCTCATTTAGAACTTCAGGGTAACGTATGGAAACTGTCATATTTTGAGTATAATTTCTGTATCTGTTCTATAAAAATAAGCTTTATGATGCCCTTTGAAGTCACCAACTATAAGGTGCAATGGAGCACATACCACGAGGTGTGACTCTATTTCCTTAACTGGATGGTAACCCTTCCATTTCTCAAGATTGACATTCTCACCCTGATAAATATTAAAATCAAAGTATTTGAGGAAAGACTGGCCTTTATTAGTAAAATTTCTAAAATACAAAAGGTTGTGGTTTTGTTAATCTGATTGTAAAAGAAACTACTATAGTTAGTTTTAATAGCATAGCACATGTCACAATTAAGCTAAAATGGCTACTTACAAATAATTTTAGATAATCTAATTTTGAAAAAAGAACTGTTTTATAATCAAAACTCTAAATATTCACATAAGAAACCATTAATATCTTGATCTTTGAGACTACTTATTTTAGACAGATTCATCAATGATTATAAATTCTAATTTTTAACAGCAATAACTATCTAAACCCACAAATTCTGAGTAACTACTATCAATTAGTCAAGTCCTGCCTTACTAATATCACGTGAGCAGAAATTGTTAGTTTGTTTTGGTGAAGTGGCAGTAAACTAAACTGTCTGACAAGATGAAAGCTTAAGAGTTGTGTATACAATTACAGTTTTGTGAAAAACATTTAGCGTGGCTCACCTTTTTGCATTGTTATCAAGACTGCAGGATGTGATAGACCCTAAATATATTCCATACGAGAAACTTTAGCTACAAGATGATGATGAACAAAGGCCTAAGGAAGTAAAAGTAAGGCTATTCTTTTTGTTTCCCATCATTTAGAAGAAACTTTGCCAATTTTGCTCTTCTTGGGCATGTCCTATAGGAGTCTCACCTTAGCATGGACAGCAAGCCTCAGTGAATACCTGTTAGTCAGAGTGGGTGACTTGTCATAAGCAGTCCCTTCACGTTACTTTGAGAAAGCTACACTCAAGAGAGGGTCAAACACATCTGCTCTAATGGAAACTTCTTTCCCATTACTTGTACATCTCAACTTTTCATACTGAGTTGGGCTAAAGAAAATTGATGGTGTTTTCCATTCATACAGTCTTTTCCACAAAAATATAGGGTGTCCCAAAAAAATGTATACACACTTTAACAGCTCATAGCTATTAGTGTAGAACATTTTCAAGAAGAAAAAGACACCACCATTTGAAGCTCCTATGCTTATTTCAGAGAACATTCTAGGAACCTTAACAACAATAACAAAACAACCTAATTGTATCTACTGTTTTATAATAAGCCAACCCATGATTCACTGTCCTAAAACAGCAATTATTTATTTCTCATGAGTCCGTGGGTCAACAAGGGATTGAATCCTGGGCCTAGCCAAACAGGTTTTACTTCATTTTCCTCTTACCGTCAACTTTCCATGGAAATAGTAGAGGGCAAGCCAGCCCCATGGTGCAAGTGCTTTTCATAACTCTACATACAACACATCTGCTAATATCACTTTGGCCAAAGTAAGTTACGTGGCCAAGCCGAGGAATGTGGTAGGAGGGCACAGCAAAGTGGCATGCCATAAAGCATGGAAACAGGGAAGGGAGGAGAATTTTGCTAGAGCAGTAAACAACATCCTTGGATTCTAGTATTCAATTTGCCACCAAATGTATCATTTTAGGCAGGTCACTTGCTCTCTCTGGATCTTAGTATTCTCATATGTAAAATGAGGTCACTTGATTAAATAATCCCTAGATTTCATTCAAGCTCTAAAAAGGATCATTCATGATCCTTTGTTTCAAAGGCTAGATGGCATTTAGAGCAACTGTGCAAATAAATACCCAAATCTGTATAAAAAGAACTAAAATCCATTATTGACTTTCACAAATGCTTCAACATGGTGTGTTGACTTTACCGATGCTGCAGAGTGATGAAGATAGCAATGGAAAACGGAATAACAATGGGAAGGGGCATCAAAGGGTCACAGTTCATTTGTAGACTCCTACATGGACTATTTTAAACCCTTACAAGAGGATGGTTGGGCACTCAGAAAAACGTAAAGGTTAAGAACTCTGGGCCCTGGAGTGAGCACCCAGATGACTGGTTGGAAATCCTGGCTGTCCCACTCATTACCTGAGTGACTTATCTTTCAGTACTCAGTTTTCTTATTTAAAAAAAAAAAAAAAAAAGATGATAATAAAATTACGTATTTAATTTTATTAACTTGAGTATTTATTGAAATACTGCACATAAAGTTTAGGAAGAGTACCTGGAACATGGTGCTCAATAAATAGCAGCTATATATAGTACTTGTTTAAGCTACATGAAAGCCAGTTATATGTATGCTTATATACACGTACATATATATATGTGTGTGTGTATACTTTACGATATATATATAGATATGTATGTAAAAATCTGCATGAGGCTCCCTATTGTCTTACATCAGCCCACTTCACTTTTCCTGGCCTCTGTAGACATTTGCATTTTCAGTCTTTGCTTCAGAAATTCTAAGGGCTCCTCCAATTTCTCCGGGTGAGCTCTGGGCTCTGAATGGAAAACCAGTGCAGACTGGTGAGTCGGTGAGTCATTTTCTTGATGGTTCTTCAAGCAGGTACAGAAAACTCAGAAGGAACATATTCCTTTTTTTTTAATGCCCAGAAAAAGAAGCAGCAGCTCTTTTTATTTTTTTCCTTACTGTAGGCTTTTAGGCATCATGGTTATGAAATATGGCTGCAACATTCTTTTAAATCCTTTTAAGTAGCAGTCATCCTCCTCTCACCCTCCCTCTCACCCCCCTCCCTGATACTATTAAGCCCTTCACAGGTATCAATCGTTAGGAAGTAGGAAGAACTGCACTTTAAAAGGATTTTAAATAATGTCTCCAAGAAATATAGCAGCAGATTGTTCAATGGGGATTATCAGCCAAGAGTGTGTTAAGGGGGGGAGGGTTCTCTTTTAAAAGGTCTTTAAATAACGTAAGCGTACTTCTTGGCAACATTACTCACAGCCATTTAAAGAGTAGATATTTCTGCTGCACCACCCACCAGGAGTGTGCGACCACAAAAGAGACATGAGGGAGACACACAGCCAGGACATTGTTGTGACACAAAGATTATAACCTTTATCCAAATCATTGAGAGCCCCAGGGACTGATTTAGTAAAGAGATCCTCCCTCCTTCCAGGAGTCAAGGTCAAATAATCCCAGGGACTATTTGAACATTTGCTCAGTGACCTTTGGGGGTGGGGGTAGATGTATTTTCTATGCTTGGTCTCAAGAGAGGAGTTGTTGCTTTACTTTCTCTCCTCCTTTAGCCCTTCATAAAACCAAACTTCAGGTCTAAAATAAAAATCTAAACAGCATACTCTTTCTTCTTCCAGTCACTCTATCTCCAACCCCCTTCCTGGTCCAGCCTCACTCATATCTGTGGGATGGGTACAAGGGGAAGGGCTGTGATGTGTGGTAGAAGTTAAGGGCTTTGGCTTTGGAGACAAAAAACCTGGGTTTGAAATCTGGTTTTACCACTACTGGTGACTTTAGGAGAATGTTATTTCCCCCACTGGGCCTCAGTCTTCTCATCGGAAAAAGAGTTAAGCCAGGCCTGCTCCTAGCCTTGTTGCTAAGGTTCAATGTAATTGAAAAGTGGGGAGCACTCTGCTCCATGCCTAGTACAGTCTAGGTGCTCGGTACATAGTACTCAATACATGGAGCGCTGTGACTGGGACGCTGTGCTTTTGTGAGGGTGATTTTAGTCATTTAGGATACAGGAGCTGCCTATGTTGATGAATCTGACTTTGGTGAGCCCAAGTGTTGAGTCTGATACACAGCTGGTACCAAGAACATTTTAAAGATGGTTTTAAGGATGGTTGTGTGCTGCCTGGGAACTTGGGGTCAATTGGAGCTTTCCTCTTGAGATGAAAAAATGAACAACCAATTCCAATATTCAAGGCAGAGATGGGGTAGGTCTTAGGCCATTAGACAGATAGACTTTGCACAAACTGCAATGGAAGGAAATTTTAGGAGAGCCATGTTTCCCCCTTATCTTGGAGATCAAACATAAAGGATGGCTCAAAGACTCACTGTTTTCCTTCACAGCCTAGAAGAGTTTCAGAAATGAGACATACTTTTATCCAATGGATCTCACAGACATTACATTCTTGGGAAACTGAAATGTTCAGGCCAGGATCAAAGAACACCCCCCGAAAAGGACATCGAGCTGACAGGTGAGTGTAAATAATGCAGCTCAAATGATGTGAGGGAAAATGATGTTCCTCCAGCATTCAGACAGTGGAACAGGTCTTGTGTCATTGACCACAATGACAGAAAATCAAACTGAACCCCATTAAAGAAAAAAAGCCATCTATTTTAGTTAGCCCAGCAGGCACCTGAAAGCTCCTCTCAGTATGAAAAAATGGAAAGGCACTTGAGAAGACGGAGGTCTCGGTTCTAATGGCCATGTTCGCACCTCCTGGAGAGGATGGATCTCTCTTTTAAATATGAAGGATTGATTTTGAAAACAGTCTTCTCTGCTGTGTTAGTTCTTTGCCTGCCTTTCATTGACAAGAGACATGATTAGGTGAGGACCTTTTCAGTTAACCGAGATGAACCAAAACAAGGAAACCATTTTTTAACAGCAAAAAGCTGGCAGGGTCTGCTTTGTTATAATCCTTTATTCCAGTGTACTAAACAACAGTGCCACCATAGAAGAATCTTAAGACAAAAGCATCGGAGAAATAAAAGAAAAGGAAAATGCTTTTGAAATTTTCTTAAAGCACTTCAAAGACTTTGTACAATATCATTGCTCCCTGGAGAGGAAAGGTAGACATTATCTCTTTAGCTATTTTTCTAGTTGGCACTCCAGGTATCTTGGCCTTCCTGACCATCATCTGTTGGTAGAAACAGAGATTGACCATTTGGTCCTTACCAAATAAAGCAAAAGTCTGAAGCACCTACCCACGTAACTGAAGCCCCCTAAGACCACTTTGGCCTCAACTATGTTATAGGATGTCCATTGAGAACTTCCAAAAATTTTAACCTCAGTTTCCATTAATACTTCCTTGTGGCTTTACTGGGTTGAGAAATTTTTTCCTTTAAAAAAATTTTTTTAAATTACAGTTTACATTCAATATTATTTTGTATTACTTTCAGTGATTAGACAATCATATACTTTACAAAGTGTTCCCCTGACATTTCCAGTATCCAATTGGCACCATATATAGTTATTGCAGTATTATTGATTATATTTCCTATGCTGTAAATAAGTTTTTCATAGCTATAGACCCCAATTATCATTATTATTATTACTATTACTTTCATTCTAATTTACAAGCTAAAATGGAAAGGGTTACACTTACATACCCTTCAAGCATAACATGCAAAAACATTTCCCTACTCACACATATCTTGATTGCAACTTATTTCTCAACTTCTTGGTAAAGTCACCAGGCAACTTAGGACAATAGCATCTTATTTGATTTTCCCCAACTGAATTGTCTTTCAGGACTTTTAACTTCTAAAAAAGTCAGTTCTAGGCAACAGTTTTACCTGCCTGTCCATACCTTTATTTCAATTTGACTTTCTGGTTGAATATAAGTAATAAGTCTATAATAGCTGCTGATAGAGAGCAAAGCAAAGATATACATTTGTCTACTAAAAACAAGGTAAGGAACCATTCTTCTGAGTGTCAGACTTCAAAGCCTGAGACCTGGGACCAAAAGGAGGGGCTGGGAGGGAGTATTTCTTTCATAGTGAAGTGTTACTGGTTTTAGAGTGTTTAAGTAAGTGTTGGGAAGGAGGGTGGGAGTTGTGGGTATAGAGAAGGGCTTTGGAAGGTTCTACCACAACTAAAGAATGGCAAGGTAAAATCCATCTTCTGGGTCCCTGTGTATTTGAAAAAAGAGTAAAATGACACAATAAGATAAAAGAGCAGAGGCTTGCACCCATGTAAGGTAAAAACATTTTGGGGCCAATGCTGAATTGAAGCCCATGACTCATTGAAATACTAGCAAGTTCCTGCCCTTGGCATTGATGCTTTAAACAGAGATAGGGAACTTGAAAGGTAGAAAATCTGATTCCTCCCGCCTTGGACAAGCCTCAGGGCTCGCCTGGCTTAGCCTGGCGGTTGTGTTGATTCCAGCGCATATGAGGTGGGTAGGCCCAGAGCTTAAAACATCCCCATGGCGTCTTGATGATTAACTCAGCAGCTCGAGCTATTCCAAATGTTGCTCTCTTGTCGGAGAAAAAGAATAAATACATTGGGTGTGAGTGATGGCCAGCAAGGGAAGGCTGGAATGTTCGCTCAGCCTCAGTGTTCTGTGAGCCAAACAGCTTTCCAAAGGCACTTTTTTTCCTCTCCAGATGTTCCTGAGGAAGATGCAAATGAGCTTATTTTAATATTGCAAAACTGTCAAGTCCTGTCCAAGGAACCTAACAGGATGTCATCAAGTCCAGTGAGTCTCCTCTCTGATGGGGAATGCCTGTATTGCTAGGAATCACGTATACGGGGAGAGTTGCACAACAAAATATATGCTGTTTACTTATTTCAGACCAGACATTTCTCAGATATTATCATGCAAATCATCTTAACTCGCTTTATTTTCTCATTAGTAGTAGCTCCTAAGTGTCACCCCATGCTGCAACTGCTGAGACCTTGTTTCACAATGTTCCTTGAGATGATTACGGGTGGGTCTACTTCACAGATGAGTAACCGGAAGAGCAGAGAACATAAGTAGACTTGCCCAGATCTCCTCTGCTGAAATGAGACCTAATATAAAAACCATTTCCCCTTTAGTCTCCCCTCAAACCATCATTAGTTTTGGTTCTTTGTTTTCTTCATAGGTCACATCATTTGTAAGGTGTTAGTAATATCACAAGGTCTCAGTTCTGAATATAGCAGATGAGAGTGTAAAGATTCTCTGTTGATCTCCTGGCAGAAAGAAAGAGCATTGCAGGGTCTGTGTCCAACCCTAATTGATTCTATCCAATGAGAGCATCTGTCCTACTCTGGACTAGCCAGAATTGAACTTTGAGAACATTTGAAAAGGAGGCAAAACTAGGGAAAAGCCTTAGAATTTTGGCTAATAAAAAACTTCTGTGGGAAGACGGTACAGAAAATGCCTCCAAGTTGTCCTACCTGATGGGTAGGAAACTGGGGTATTTACCCATCACTGTTCGTGAGGTGTTCTAGGGTGTTAATATCCAGGCACCTGACCTGCCCTACACATGAGGCGAGCACTGTCCTGCCGAGTTCACAGGAACTTAGTATGTAGCTGTGGGCTTGGTAATGTTGAATGCAGAGGATATTTAGGTGGAACCTAAAATCCACCAAGCAGGAGTCCTTAAACTGGAGTCGACTGAGCCATGACTGGGTTTCAATGGTTCACCAACCTCCAGAAACTATTTTTGAAATTCTGCATACATGAGCATATGTGTATTTTTCTAGAAAGAGAACTCAGGATTTCATCAGCTTCTCCAAGTGGTCTATGAGGCAAAAATACTTAAAAATAAGGAACCAAGATAATAAAAAGAGTTATTCATCTCATGTACAGACTAAGAACAACACATTTGAACACTTCTTTCTCAACAATAATTAATACTTCAATGACAACCATAAGAACGGAAATCAATAAAGTGCACTGATACCGAGAAAATCTCACAGTATCAAGCACATTGTTAGGATCTAATTTAAGCAAAGAGAGCAGGAGGCCAGCTCTAGAGAAAAGCCATGAAAGAGTGCCTGCACGATGGAATTTGGTCATGTTCCTCCATTTCCTCAGTTAAATCACACTTAAAGATTGCGCTACCCCTTCTTCTTTAAAACCATAGCCACTCAAGGGTACTGTTTAACTAAAATTTTTACTTTTTCAATTACTTAGGTTGGCTTTTGCATACTGTTTAAGTTTACAGTTGTAAGACTGGTCCACCATTAATCATACTTCTAAATACTTCTCAAGAATTCTGTGTAAATTCAGATAGTACAGGCAAAATGAATTCCAGTGAGTATAGTTTACAAGTTTCTAAGCCAAAAAGTAAAAGGACAGTTCTTCTAATTCTAGTATTGCCAAAGATGCCACTGCTTTCCTTTGATCAAAGACGCCTACCACCTCTGCTTGAGCCAGCTATTTCAAGCAGCCTCACTGTCCTTGGAGTAAAGGGCTGTATCTCTTCAACCCTACCCTCTGCCCACCCTTCAACCCATAGATCAAGTCTCTCATCCCAAAACTGCGGTGTTAATGTTTTCCTGAGAGTGTTGCTCAGTGCCAATTTGTTACGATGAAGCCCATAATGACTTTTAATTGCAGCATCTACTGTCACATGCTGTCGTTTAAGTCACAATGGATGTCACTCTCACCTTCTCACTCAGAAAAAGTACATTTCCCCCTCCAAACATCTGTATTAGGTAGCTTATGTTTTCCTTGGATAAGTTAAGTGAGTTACAAAATGTTAGCTTCTCAAATTATTATCTGATATGAATTAGCCAGAATAGAAAAAAAAATCCTATATTTGTCAGTCTATCCATAATCTATATATCTCTATATAACAGATACAATGCTACTTTAAAAAATATATATAATATATATATTTTTATACTACATATATAATGAAATATATATATGAAAGAAATCTTAGGATATATCTTAGGATAGCTCTTCAATTATTTTTGTCAATTAAAATAAATATTCTTTTAGACAATGATGTCATAAATTTGAACTGTTTATCACTCTGTGTGGTGCAATAAATTTTATAGAAATATTAACCTCTCCCTTATCAAAATTAACTGCCAATGAAAAACATGTGAGTACTAAACTTATGTCAAATTTTTAGGTCAATCAATTGTTAGAAAGACCCTCAAAAGGTTGTATTATTGAGTTATAACTTCATTTATATATGCTCATGACTATCTCACCACATAATTAGACTTTAGATACAGCTTGTTGAAAGCTTTTTTAAAAATCCGTAAGTCACTAGTTACTTTAGCACTTTAATGTCATAGAACCAGTATGATTATCTTTTTACCAATTTGTCTAATTTATTGTTTATTTGAACCACTTAAACTATTTGTATATGTGGAAATAATTATAAGTTTTTTCAGCTATGTCTCAAAGGGTTATGACTAGTGAAAAAATGGCATGTCCACTTAACTGCATAGAAACTCAACTAGGAAGAGTGACATATGTGTCTAAATTCTCCTCTGATGGATGTAAAAGAAGATAATCAGAGGTGAAATATGCTGGTAGGGTTCTCTGGGCAGAGCTGAGAGAGTGTGTCTTTCATCTAAAGTTGCAATCGAAAAAAGCTGTGGGACATATATACCATGGAATACTACGCAGCTGTAAAGAAGAAGGATCTCGTACTCTTTGGGACAGTATGGATGGACCTGGAGAAAATTATGCTAAGTGAAATAAGCCAGGCAGAGAAAGAAAAACATCACATGATCTTGCTTATACGTGGAATCTAAAGAACTTAATAAACTGATGAACAGAATAAATTCAATGACATGGAAGCATAGATGAGACTGATGAATGTCAGAGGGATGGAGGAGGGTGGGTGGGTGGAGGGGGAGAGAGTAACCAAAGAATTTATATGCATCTATGCACAACCCAAGGACATGGACAATGGTGGGGAGAGGGACTGGGGAGGGGGATGGGACAGGGTGGAATGGGTCGTTGGGGAGAAAAAGGGACATCTGTAATATTTTAAACAAAAACAAAAATATAAATAAAAATAAATAAATAGATAAAGTTGCAATCGAAATCCTAGATGCGCACAAGGTCAAGAGCCAAATGGGAGAAGGAAAGGAAACCAATCCAAAGTAGAGAGGAGAGTATAAATAGATCCTCAAAAGCAGATTTAAAAAAACAAACAAACACAATATCAGGAAGTCAAAACTGAGAGCCAAAGGAACAAAAAAATGAAGGGATTGAGATCAAGATGAGACGAAGCAAAGACTGGACCTTTTCTGACTTTTGTGCATTGATAGGTGATTCTGTTGTACTGAGTGAATGAGGGACAAGGCACATGTGGGTAATCACTGGGCAAGATCTGAGGGATTTTAATGCCTGAAATGCCTGGGAGCAGTCATTCCCCACCTACCAATAAAATAGAAGCTGGCGGGAAGGAAACCTAGCTACTAAAGTCCATTTGAATCAGAATGATTATCTGGAAGTGATGAAACTGGAAAGCATCAAAGCTCGAGGCTGAGTTCAGACATCTGGCAAAGGACCAGGGTAAAGAACAAGGGGACATTCAGCACCTACCCGCAGGTCTCCCATGCATTTGCTTTTCATATGGAAAGAGGAAGGAGGAATGGTTGATGCTTACTTAATTCAATGAAAGATTATGTAGGTAAATGTGCGAAGTACTTCCAGATACCTTTCTTGACAGAATTTCACTTTATAAGAAGGAAGTAAATGAGTGGTATTGAAGTAGGGACAGTCACATAAGAGAAAAAGCTGTAAATCACTGAAATTTAGTGATAACATTGCTGGGTTTAACAATCCACAAAGTAAGAAGTCGCTGAAACATTTATATTACAGGTAAAGTATTTCTGAAGACCCTCTTTTCTGAGTGCACGATCAAAGACTAAAATGAGAAGGCAAACATCTATTTTGTAAATTAGAATATTAGGAGTGATGAAAACATTTTCTTTTAAAGGTGAGACCAATGTTTCTATCAGGTGTCAGCTACCAATCTGGAATTCTTCCCTCTAGTCTGGAAGCATTCTTAACTCTCGGATGAACTCTCAGCACATAAAAAAATTAAAGAACTTTCCTCAGTGACAGATTATTTTCCCCTTCTTAAACAGTCAGGAGTATTTGATTATTACTATTAGGTAATCCATTCACCAAATTTTTACAGAGCATCCCACACATTGTCAGCACTGTACTGTAGGTATTAAGCTTGGGCCTAGCCTCAAGCAAGCTGCAGTTAGGAAGGAAAAGCAGGAGCTCGACAAAGAATCAAAGAACAGTTCAGTATTAAACTATAATGTTGACCCAGACTATGGTTCTTTTAGGGTAGAAAGGACAAGATATTGGCTGAAAATATCCAATAGAATAGCAATGATAAAGAGAAAATAGAAGAGAAAGTGCAAGAGGGGAATTACCATGTGCTGGGCACTGGGCTGTGTTCTCTACACACATTAGCTGGGCTTTTAAAATTCATATTAATTACTATAATATTTAACATTTTAACGTTTTTATTTTTTGAATGCTAGACAAATATTTATAAATCTTGACTCATCCCACATTTACAATAAATCCTATAAAATGGGTATTAGTTTTTTTCCCCATTTTGCAGATAAGGAAACTGAGGGAAAGAGATGGTAAGTAATATGTCCAAGATTACAAAGCGAATCACATGGCTAGGATAAAAACCAGAGCAGTCTCCCTGCAGAGCCTATCCTGCTTCCTTGCTAGATATATTGTTCATATTTTTTAAATGTGAAAATAGACTCAAAATTATGGCTGCCCGTATGTTTTATGAGTTTTCTCCTGCCTCCTGAGTAACTCTTACTTGCATTGCTCCTCTAGCTATTAGTCTATGGCCCAAAGGTGGATTAATCTCCTTTATTTTTTCATCTTTCAAATTTTCCTTTAGCACAACTGAAAAATTCTCACCTTTTCTAAAGAAACTTTACTAAAACAAAATAAGCAAAGGTAAAACACAAGGAAAGAAAAAAACCAAATAGCAAGATATAAACAAGCAAACAAGATACAAACTATGTCAAAAGATTGTGTTCAACTTGAGAACATCTTCAGCCTATTTTGAATTTAAATTAAGTATTTTCTATAACCTTCTGGCTCTTTTTTGCCTGAATAACTCTTACTCACTTTTCAGAATTCAGATCAGGAGTCATGCTCCACCCCCACTTCTCTCTCTCTCTCTCTCTCTCTCTCTCTCTCTCTCTCTCTCTCTCTCTCTCTTACACAATCACACACACACACACACACACACACTCACCATGTGGAATCTGGTTCAGATGTCCCTCTTTTAGGTTTTCCATAACACGCCACATCACCCTGTCTTTAAGCACAAGCACATGTCACACTTTAATTTTGACTTGTGTGCTTCCCCCATTCAAATGTAAATCTCTGAGGGCATGAACTGTGTCTTCCTCTATCTGTTGCTTATTGCTCAGTGCCTGGCACTTAGTATTTATTGAACTAACAAGTAAATAAATGTTTAGCAAGAGTCTACTGCATTCTCACAGTACAATGAGCAACAATAGTAATGTATATATACTAAAAATTTGCAGGGGAACCCCCTCCCACAGAAAGATCTAAGGATGTTGTCAGTGGAGGCACATGAAGTGGAAGCAGGCTTCTCATCCTCTCTCCCATTTCCCCAATCTGTTCCTGGGATAAGCTGAGAAGGGACTCAGGGTAGTCTCCCTGGAGGAAAGGATTGGACAAAGTTGCTTCTCTACACCCTCTGATGCCCACTTGATGGAGATAATTCTTACCACATTCATGGAAAGAGCCTCTCCCTTTTTGATCAGTGCCCTCACTAAGGATTTTAAGATAGGGTAGATCTCTATTTGAAGCACAAAATCAAGGAAGCAGAAATGGAGGCAGGAAAGTAAAATCTTACAGTTACTGAGTACCCTCTGCGGCTGAGCACTTATGTGCAAATTTCCCTTCATCCCGAAGTCACCCTACTAGAATTTATGCTCTCTCATTTTACTGAGGCTCTGGAGCTCTGTACATTTGGTTTGACTTCTTTCTAGCAAGTGCATAACCTCCTATAAGCTAGAAGCAGCTAAAGAATAGGGAGAAGAAGAATGCTACTAAGAGTCATAATGATGGTAACGGAGGATGTGACCCAAAAATAATGAATGCAAAGAAATTACAACTGGCAGACAAAGAAACTCAAAACACTCTGATGCTCATTTATCAAGGCAAACAGCCCTATATTCCTCAGTGGTCCCTGAGGTCATCATTGTATTATAAAAAGTTAAAGGATTAATGTTAGTAATGATTGCAAGTCACAAATAAAGATTAATATATATTCAGTATACTCTGTTTTAGAAAGTATGTAATATGTTTTGTAATTTGTTAAGTTAATATTAAGACTTCAAACATGCATAAATAAGCTAGTCCTCAACGAACTTATCTGCATATATACATAATCCATGGACACAGACAATGGTATGGGGAAGGCCTGGGGAGGGGCAGATGAGGGGTGGAGGGGATCAATGGGGGGAAAAGGGGGACATCTGTAATACTTTCAGCAATAAAGAAAATTTTAAAAAAATTCCAATGAAATCAAATGATTCACTCCTTGATGAGATTAAAGATTTCACTGTTTCCTTGCATCAGGTGGTTGCTCAGATACGAGAGGCATTTCTCAAAGCTAGAGAATCGTGAAGGCTAATGTTTAGCATGTTTATTTCTTCCAAGTCTGTCTATGAAACTACAGTGAAATTTTATTAAATAATAACCAAGTGAAATGCAGTGTTAAATTATTTGCACAGGGATAGACTGAAGTTTGCATTTGCATTATCTGTGTACAATTATGGAAATTATTAGTAAATCAAAATCTCCAGGCGAATCCTTAAGCAAATCGAGGGAAAGATTGATTGGCATTCATTTCCTCTGGGTCTCATCTTTGGAGAACATACTGAGGCACAGAAGGGGTTACATGAAAAAATGGAGTGAAAAAGTAAGATTTTAAACAAAGTATACAGGCTGAGTGGATTGTTCACTATTAAATGGCTCTTCAAGTTGCAAGACAAGAATGAAGACTTTGTCACTTTGTTCTGGATGACATGTTGACAGATAGCAGGCCTTTGATAGCTCAGTGGAGAGCGAAGGTTTTATATGCCTGTAATAAGGACATTAACGAATTTGACAGTAGACAGCAGCTTGTACAAACTGCTGTGCTGATACCATTCTCTGCCCAAAGACGACAAGTAATGATAATGATGAAAATTAAGCAGTGAGGCTACAATCAATTGGGTTAGGAAGAATACAGGAAGCAGAATACAGATAGGGGCTCCAGTGCATCTGAGGCCTTTAGAATGACTAACATTTCAGATATTTGGTTATTACCAGCCCAGAGCCTTTTCTTTATCCCTGGATCTCTTACCCAACCCTCAAATGAATCTGAAAACCTTCAAAGCTGCATTTGGAAAAAACTTATCTTTTGAAAAGCAGTAGAGAATGCTTTAGAAATAAGTCACTATTGAGAATTAAAGGCCAGGCATGGACTATAATTTAAGTTTAGCAAGTGGTGTGTGACTAAATATAAACATCATATATGTGTATATTGTGTTTAATATATGCCAGTCACCGTGGTAAATCTAGAATTAAATGAGATAAAAAAGATCGCTGCTTTCTAAACATTCACATTCAAGTGATAGAAATAGAAAATTAGTCCAATAAATGAACAAACAAATTAACAAGTATGCACATAAATATTGCTATGAAGGAAATAAGCGAGGTGGTGAGCTAGAGTAACTGAGGGAGGTTATGGTAGATAGGCAGCCAGGGAAGGCCTCTCAGAAAAGGTGACCTTTGAGCTGACACCTAGAGGATAAACATGATCAAGAGAGAGATGGGGATGCTGGAGGGAAGGGAGAGCAGTGAACGTTCTAGATTGAGGGGGAAAAATGCAAAAGCCAAAAGATGGGGAAGGATTGGAAGAATCGAAAGAAGGCCAATGTGGTTAAAGCAGAATGACCAAAAGGGAGAGCAATGTGAGAGGAAGGTGATGAATAAGGGGACAGCCCTGTCTACATACAAAACACCCTCAAAATTATAATTTTTGTAATTGTAATAATACTTCTGTAATTACCTTAAACATTTTGATATTCTGTAATTTAAAATCCTCAATCCTTTTGAGGCTCAATTTTCCCCATTTATTGGATATTATTTGGGATTTTTTAAGAAAAGAAAAAAACTAATTACTTTCTAGTCTGTTGATTTATAGAGAAGCTAAAATATATAACAGAACAAAACAACTGAGCAAAATAATTTAATTTCCACATGTCCACTGATTTTTCATCTTTTGAAATTTTGCTTTCAGCTCTCATTTTTTCACCTCCTCTCTTAATTCCTTTTTTTTACTATGATTTAGTCAAAGTTTAGTTGAGTTAAATCTGTGCTGTTCATGTCAGAATAAACCAGAAATATAACAATGCAAATTTACATTCTTTTTTCTCCTCCAAAATTATTCCCCCCAAAATTTGATTATGCTTCATTGTTAAATTTAAGACTTTCAAAGATAAATTCTACTGGAATTATATTTTTTAAGGAAATTGAGTGGTAGGAAAGGCTAAGGCAATATAGAAAAATTACAGTCTCTGGGCTGAAATTGGTGTGGATTATTCAATTTTTAAAATAATCATGAAATGATCCAAAGTGGCTGTTAATAGAAAATAGGTGGTATACAATGTTATTTTATGGGTTGTTTATTATTGCTACAAAGTTAGCAGCTCTGAGACACACAGGTGGTTCCACCGTAGTCACACAAACGAAACCAGAGTTCATGCCTCTTTCAATGAAACTATTAACATTTTGGTAGTTAAGGGTTTCTGATGGTTTGTAGCTACATATATTCAAAGCCCTGAGCTTCAGCATATTTTCAATGTTAACCTCAAAACACCACTGATGAAATCTCCTACCATGGTGTATAACTAGCTTTCCATGAGAATGGTATGTATTAGATATAATTGCCTATAATATATTTACTACCTCAGAAGTAATCACATCTCAAGGATAAATTTTCCTTGAAATACTGTTGCTTTAGGAAAACAGAATAAGAAGGATAGGAAAGTATAGTAAGGATTTGGGGGGCCCAGGTCATTGGTTTAGAAGCAATTCTGGTATGCATCAAGCAAATGTTATAAACTCTGAATAAGAAATGATAATTTATGTCAAGGCCAGGCTACTTACATTTCAGATTGCTTTATTGGTAATATAAATACCACCGGGTACATCATGAATCACCTTACAAAATGTTCAAAGTGAAATGAGAAGAAGAAAAAACGTGTAAAAATGGGATAGTTATCAATGGACACAGACAATTCTTCAAGTAATTCTGCAAAAGATGTCTTGGAAAGATTTTAAGTTCTCTTGAATCCGCAAGGTACATCATGCTTTTTGTCCCTTCTTCCTTCACCTTTGCAAATTTTAATTATGGCTGTGTTTCGCATAGAACTATAATTGCATGTTGTCCTTTTAAGAATATAAAGTTCTTGAAGATTCAGATCCCACATGCTATCCCTGCATATCTTCTTCCCACCTGAAATTTACATTTTCAGCCCAAACTAAACTGAGAAGTGTAACAAGAAGCCAACTATACTTTTACTCTTATCAGGGTACAACAATCCTTTCTCTGCACTAGAAGTCCTGCCTTATTCCTTGAGCCTTATTCCCATTCTGAGTGTGTCTTCATCTTTGTTCCCAAGACTTATTCTTCCAATGTTTTCTATTTATATGTAACCTATATGTGGAAAATTGCAAATATAGCCACAATTGTTTGCAGATGCTCCTATTAAGGAATGGAGTCTACTTCTCCACCCTTTGAATCTAGGCTGGCCTTCTGACTTGTATAAGCCAGTAGAAAGTAGCAGAAGTATTCTTGGGTGAGTTTCCATCCTAAAATTCAATACACTTTGTACATTTTTGGGTTTGTTGCTACTGAATCCTGCTATCATGTGAACAAGCTCTGGTAAGTATGCTGGAGGATAGAAGGCCATGTAGAAAAAGGTCACAGCCCTCCCAGCTGTCCCAACAAAGCTATCATAAAGACTTGTGACAACCTACCAGATCATCATAGATGTATGGGCAAGCCCAGCTAACATGAGCTGACTTCAGTACAGACCAGAAGAACCACCCACCTGAACCCAGCCCATAGTTGGTATGTAGAACTGTGAGCTAGATAAATGCTGTTGAGGGCCTAGAAGCAATAACACCAAGGTAGCAAGTACTCCCTGAACCCAGATGTTGATTTCTAATGTAAATCTTCAATAAAAGAAACCAGGACTCCCTGGAGACATGGCTGACTCTAGTACTAGAGCAAGAAACACCCAAGATGAGCCTGTAGCCTGATGGAAAGTTAGGAAGTGCTCAAAAACAAAATAAAACCCAAACAAAAACCACACCCTAGCTGGGTTGCTTAGTTAGTTGGAGCATTGTCCTGTACACCAAAAGGTTGTGGGTTCAATTTCCGATCAAGGCACATACCTAAGTTGTGGGTTTGATCCTGGGTCAGGGCACTTACAGGAGGCAATTGATTGATATTTCTCTCTCACATTAATGTTTCTCTCTCTCTCTCCCTCTCTCTAAAAATCAATAAAAAATATATCCTTGAGTGAGGATTAAAAAAAACAAAAACAACCGACAATGATGTGTGTATATTGAATGGTCATAAGAGCAAACTAAAAGAGCTCCCAAGGGCCAAGATGGAATAATGTTGTATTGAATTATAACCCAAAATAGAAAATAAATCTCCCATGCAGAAGAATTCCAAATAGATTATGTAGATACTCCAGCCATGACTCTGTGGACATGCCCACATCATGTTCCCTCTCCTGATGCTTCCTAAGCCACAAGTCTTATTGACATCTCCTCCAAAACATGCTGTAAATCTGTCTGCATCTTTCCATCTCCATAACTACTAGCTAGTACAAGCCACCCTCAAACCACAGGAACAACTGCACAGCCTCCTGATAACCCACTGGCTTCCACTCTTACACCATCACAATTGATTGCCCACAGTAGCCAGAGAGCTTTTTCACATTGTGTAAAATAAACAAACTAGACAACAAAACTCTGCTTTCACACTTAGAATAAAATCCAAACTTCATAACTTGCACCCTGCGTACCAATCTTGTTACATCCTATTTCATTCTCATTCTGTCATCTTCACTCTGGCTTTTTGTCATCTTAGACACACCAAACTCCTTCCCACACGAGAACCTTTGCATACATGGTTTTTCTGACTAGGTTGCTTTCTCTCCTCGTTCTTTGCATGGTTGGATTCTTTCTGTTAATCATTGTAAAGGCCTTCCTTGAGCACCTAACCCAAAGCAACAGCCCAGTCACTGCCCATCATGGACCAATATTTTACTTTCTTGTTCCTGTGACTGTCCTAGATTAGTGGTGTCCTCAGCAGAGTAGCTGCTCTTCCATGAGGTCATTTAGGAATCCAGGCTGATGGCTGCCATCTTCAACATGTGACTTCTAAGTCACCCTAGAAGGCCACACACATCCTAATCACTCCAAAATGGGAAAGAGCATGGAGGAGCACATGGGAGAGGTTTCCATGGACTAGCCCTGGAAGTAGCACACCTCACTTGTATTCACATCCTATTGGAAAAGAACAAACTCACATGTAACTGCAAAAGAAGCTGGGAAATAAAATCTAGCTCTGTGCCCAAATAGGAGGGTCTGCTTTTTTGATGGACAGCTAGTAGTCTCTGCCTCATGAAAAGCAGATCTAGGTACTTGAGACATACTTTGGGTAACTCAGAAGAGAAATGAGACATTTGGATAGTATCTAAATCTAGTTAGGGAAATGCTAGCTCCTGAGACCCCAAATCCCCTACATTTCTAGCACAATAAAAATCAATGTATTACCCCAAGTTAGAAGGCAGCTTTCTCCTGCCTTGAGATCCACCATTTCCTAGGGCTCCAGAGTCCTCTGCATCTATCCATAGATGGGAGAAAGCACAAAGAAGCCCTACTCACTTCTTAAAATTTCCAACCCAGAAATCACACATCACTTCCACTTACATCCTATTAGTGAAAACTAGTCACATGGCTACATATAGATACAAAGGAGGCTGGAATGTAGTCTCTTCCCAGGCAGTTGCCTTCCACTGACAACTCCATACTAGGGAAGGGGAACATGAATTTTACTGGACATTTATTTATTTATTTCCCACCCATTTTTTTCCAACTTAGAACATGTTACCAGAACATGTTAAAATGAACTATTTTAAATACAATATTATTTTACTTCTTGTTAGATTTGCATAGCATTAGATTTTCCTTGAGACACAGGATGTACATGTAAATATGCCACTTGCTTGCTTAAATTCCTTTCAGGAATCCCATCGCTCTTAGACTAAAGTGCAAACTCCTTACCATGACTACAATGTCCTATGGGTTCTACCTCCTTCTGACCTCTCCAACCTTATCTCCTACCATCCTCTCTTTTGCTCTCTCTGCTCTGACCACACTGAACCCCTTTTAAGTTCCTTAAATGCTCCATTCCCACTACCAGAATTTACCACGTGTATTCTAGAATGGTTCATCCCCAACTGTCCTCATGGCTAATTTATTCTCTCCATTCATGCTGAAGCTCACTGGTCACATCTTTAGAAGGGTCTTCACTGGCCAACTCTCTAACGGGGCCTCCCAATTCTCTTTTCTATTCCATGCCTCTTGTCATTTTGTCACAGCAGCCATGTCAATCTGTAACAATGTTGCACAGTGGTTTGCTTGTTTACTGTGTGTCTCCCCACTTGAATACAGGTTCCGTGAAGACATGGACCGCATCACTCTTTTCACCACTCTAACCCTACTGCTTTATGCAGTGCCTAGCACATAGTGGGCAATTAATAAATATTTGAGGAATGAATAAATGGACCCAGTCAAATCCAAGCACACACCTTAAATGGATTAATTCACCATTACTGCTAAAAAAAACATTTGAGAACATGACCCTCTGGCAGGAGCTCAGTAGTACCATCTATATCAAGGAAGAGAAAACAAAAGCTAAGCCACTCCACATTGACACTTCCCTGGCTCTGGATTATAGATAACCAAAGAGCATGCATTGACCTGCTGTGACTTTCTAAAAGAAATTACCATCGAGTCAGCCACAGAGTACAGGCTACCAAGGAAACCTGTCAGGGATGGGAGAGGTAGTGATAAGTTGGGGGACAGGGAATTATGAACATTCACATGTCACAGCAGTTTGAAACCAATGAGTTCTTCTGCCAACTGGATTTAACCTTTGAACAGGCTTGAATAACTTGCTCTGTAAAAAGAAAATCAAAATCAAAGGATGCCTTTTCTGGGGACAGAAAGATGTAAATGCAGGGGTCTGGCAGTGGGGGAGAGGGAGAAAAGGAGGTTGATAAACAGGGACAAAAAACTGTTGGCAGCCAAAAAAGGTGCTGTATATTAGCTGCTATGATCTAAAATGGCCCAGTGGAGATCAGCGTAACATCTGCCTTGCTCATTTCTTGCATGTCTACATATTCATGCCCAGCTTTCAGAATTCTCTGGAGGCACTTGAGTATATAGGAAGATGAGTTCCAATGAGCTGCAGCCTCCTGCTTTGCTGAAGGGTTACAAAAAGAAATCTTGCTTCCCTGATTCAACTTCAGCCTCAAACATTTTTGAGCCTTTGCAGATTTTAGGTACATGTGGAAGAAGAAATGAAAGATAAATCAATTACTCACGTAAGTTGGATGAATATACACAAACTTAGGGCCACATGTTAGAGAAAACAACAAGAGCCCTGAACTCAGAGCTTGGGTTTCAAATCCTGACCCCACCTCTTATTAGCTATGTGGGAAGGTCACTTACCTTCAGTGAACCTCAAAATCTTTATCTACAAAATAAGCAGATATATGTTGCAGTGAGGATCAACTAATATCTGTGAAATATAAAACATGCAACAAGTACTCAATGAATGATATTTTGTTTATTATTTAGAACAATCCAAGCACCCATCAGACTCTTTCATAACAAGTTGTTTGGCGATTTGCCTGAATTATCTGGAGAACTATGTCAGCTCTGCCCTTGACCTTGGCCTTAGTCAACATGCCACAGGCTCCTGTCACTGAACAATACTCTAAGTCCAATGAACCACTTCCACATCTTCCAGCTTTGGTTTATACTGTTCCTTCTGTCTCATCCATCCTGCACCCTGCCTTTCCAGAGTAAATGTTTCAGTCAGGCTTTGCTGGATGCTCTCCCCCTCAGCTTTGATCTCTCTTTCCTCCACACACATTTCTCCATTTATTCATGCGTTCCATAAACAATTATTGAGAACCTGCTAGATGCCAGGGGATTTGATAGATGCCTAGGAAACAGACAAATAAGACACAGTCACCGTTTTCACAGTCTAGTGGGAAAGGCAGAGAATGGGACAGATGATTGCAGCCGAGCATGATATGTGCAATGAAGGTGTGCACATGGCATTTGGGAGCCCAGGGGAGACACCCTTCTCCAGCAGCAGTTGCTTATACCCCTGCTTAACAGTCACTCTGATTTCCTTTGCCTCATAGTTATTGCTAATATAACCATCTTTCTGTTACACTGTGAACCCCTTGAGGCCAGATACTCTCTTATTTGTCTTTGCATTCCTTTAAGTCTTGCATGATAATGTTTGTTGCAAATAGTAAGTGTCCAATAAATGTGTTCTGAATGTATTATTAATATGTGGATGAACTGAAGCCATCAGCAATGAGTACTTGCAAATGTCTTGGTCTGTCTTGAAATATCCATATTCTATAAGAGGCAATATATACAGTACATGAGAACTAGTGTTTTAAAGCCGATAGCCTGAGTTGCAATGCCCATAACAGTCTTTAATAACTGTTTACACTAGGAAAAGTCTCAATCAGGCTGCCTCAATTTTTTCATCTGTTAAATAAAAGTGATAACAATAGTGTCTACCACATAAGATTGTTATAAGGATTAAATAAATAAATCTACTCATTAAAAGTACTTAGAGTGTCTTAATGGTAGCTTCTCACAAACATTTGCTATCATCTTTTCTTCCTAGACAGACTTAAAGGTCTTCAGTCCTGTAGACCATCAATTATTGCAGACAGATCAGAAAATCAAATTCCATGGGTAAACCATTTACAATTTTGATCTTTCATACGTCTTGCCAAGTCTAGTTGTGATGCTAGTCTGTTACAAATTGAGAACCTGCTGACTTAAAACTTTTTCAAAGCCATACCTTTACTTTTTCTGACTGCACTAAAAAGTATAATGCCATCTGGGAAAAGTCCTGTTTGAAATCGTCACCTCTATCCATTGATTGATAAAAGCCTCAATAAAAATAATAAATAAAAATATATTCCTATTACGTGTCATGCACTTTATGCATATTACTTTCAATTCTTAGAACAATATGCAAGAAAGATACCATTCTGTCCATTTTAGAGACGATAAAGTTAAGGCTCAGGAGATCAAGTTTTCACCCATAGCTTCCACTATTACAAGTAGTTTGACATATCCAAGGTCTATCTTACCCCAGTCTTTTCATCCTCTACATTATGCCTCTAAGTAGCCTTAATTTATTCCTGGCTTCACTATCCTCCATCTGTTTATTCAACACCACTAAGAAAGACAAAAGTTCCAGACAGAAATAGAAACGGTGGAATTTAAATTTGATCATTAAAAATACTTTGCCTTATAATTGCAACAATGTAGTATGATTCAAGGTGGAGACAAGGTTCCGCGTCTCCTGATTCCACTCTCATCTTCCAGACAGTTCTCTAGCAAGGTCAGCTGACATGGCTGCTGAACCGATTTTCTGAGATCGGTAGGAATAGATATTTCAGGATCTCTGTTGCCAGTTTCAATATTTAATAGCCATTAAACCTAGTTTGTCCTTTTTTATATTCAAATTCTTTTTGCATGTTAAACCCATTAGGTTTTATTCTGTCCACTACAAATTTAGAGAACAGCTGGTCATTGTAATCTTTATAATTATCCTTCATGTGGTCTAAGGCAGCACTGTCCAAGAGAAATATAATGTGAGCCACATATATAACTTTAAATTAACTATTAGCCACATTTTTTAAAAATGTAAAATGGGACTGGTGAAATTAATTTTAATAATGTATGAATTTCCTGTGACTGCTGTAATAAATCACCATACACTTGATGGCTTCAAACAACACCTTTATTCTTTTGAAGCTCTGGAGGCCAAAAGTCCAAAGTCTGAATCACTGGGCTAAAATCAAGATACCAGTAGCTCTGCTCTTTTTCTGGAGGCTCTAGGAAAGACTCATTCCTTTCCTCTTCCAGTTTCTGATGGCATTCCTTGGCTTGTAGCTACATCACTCAAATTTCAGTCTCCATCTTCCCATCACCTTCTCCTCTGTATGTCTGACTACCTCTGCCATCCTCTTAAAAAGACACATGAGGCCCTGCCAGTGTGGTTCAGTGGTTGAGTGTCAACCCATAAACCAGGAGATCATGGTTTGATTCCTGGTCAGGGCACATGCCCAGGTTTTTGACTCGATCCCCTGTTGGGGATGTGCAAGAGGCAGCTGATTGATGATTCTCTCTCATCATTGATGTTTCTATCCCTCTCTCCCTCTCCCTTCCTCTCTCTGAAATCAATAAAAATACATTAAAAAATAAAAAAAGACACACACGATTGTTTTGGACACACCTGGATAATCCAAGATTATCTCCCCATTTAAAGATCCTTAACTTATTCACACCTACAAAGCTTCTTTTTCCCAGAAAGGTAACATTTATAGGTTCCAAGAATTAGGGCCTCATATAGGGGGTCATTAATCAACCTATTAGAAATAATATATTTTATTTGACATTTCACTCTAAGTCTTCCAAACCTGGTGTGCTTTTTTATATGCTTACAATAATACATCTCAACTAGAATTAGCCACATCACAAGTGCTCAGTGGCCACATGTGGCTATTGCACTGAATAATGCAGTAAGGAATGCTTTAATTTTCTCATCAAACAATTTTCTTTCCTTGCTCAGAATCAAGGAAGCTTTTGCAATAAAGGTGTCCTCATTCAATTTTTTTTCTTTTTATCGCCATGGTATAATTCCTATCTTTCTGCCTCATAGGATTTCTGTGAGAATTAAATTATGAAAGCTCTTTGGAAAATGTAAATCACTAGGTAGTCTTTTCAAAAGCCACCCAAATTTATTGCCAAAGTCTTCTGCTCAGTATCTCATAGTCATTCATGCTCACACACTGGCATAACTGAGACCTATTACAAAATAGCAAAAATAAAGGAGTGGGGCCACTCTGCAGATGAGAGCTGGGAGTTTGATCAGCACAGCTGGTCATAGATAAAGAAATATGAGGAAAATAGAATCAATGTTTAGAGAAATGTTGAGAAGAAATGTCCCCATTTTGACATTGAAAATATTAATTTATTCACTCATTCAAAAATTTACTATGTTCTTGGCATAATGCTAGGTGCTAGGGATGCAATGTTTATTGTTGAGCAAAAGAAAAGATATAATCCTTGCCCTCCACCTCTAACCCCCTACAGGTTAGAGTCTAAGAGAGAAAGCAAAAATAAATTAAATGGGGAAACTGCAACTGTGATATTTTCTACCAAGAGGTGAGACATGGTTCTCTAAGAGGGAGCTTGACCTTATCAGGTGGGTCATAGAAAGTTTCCTTGAGGAAATGATGACTAAGCTAAGATATGAAGCATAAGTAAGAATTAATTCAGTGAGGAGGAGACATTGCAGGCAAGACAAACTCGTGCACAAAGACCCTTCTGTGGGAGGAATCACGATGAGATGAGAGACAACTGCCAGAATGTGTGGAGTGCAGAGAATGAGCAGGGGGGACCAGGTACAAAGTGAGACCAGAGAGGTAGGAGGGGACTCACTTATGTGACCAAGTAAGAGAATTTTGTTTTTTTCCTAAAGTAAATAGTAATCCCCTGACAGGTTTTGTGCTTTGAAAGGATCGTTCCATTGGAGTATGAAGAACAGATTGTTTAGGGGACAAGATGTCGATTGGAGAGGGACAAGAATATACACAGGTGGAACAGTGATGGGGCTATTACAGAAGTCTAGACAAGAGATGGTGGCATGGTGCAAAATATGGAGTCATCCTTGAATCCTTTTTTCTTTCATATCTCATACCTAATCCATTAGGAAGGTCTATTGGCTGAATCAAAAGGAATCCATTTATCACCTCTAATGTTAAGCTCTGATAGAAACCTCTGGACCAGATCAACTATCTTGTCTGGTCTCCTTGCTTCCAATATTGACTCTATAATTTATCTTTCTACACACAGAGCCAAAGGAGTTTTCCTAAAATGTAAGTCAAGCCATGTCATTCACCAGCTCAGCACCCTTCATGGCTTCCATCTCACTCAGAATAAAAGCCAAAGTCTTTCAAAGTGCTTCATGGTCTGGCCCCTACCAAATCTAACCTCATCTCCTACCACTCTCTCCTTTGCCACAATGGTCAACTTGCTTTTTAAAAAAACACACAAAACAAGCCAAGCATGGTCTAATTCAGGGCCTTGTCACTTGCTGTATCCTATGCCTGAAACACTTCACGGCCCCTCATCTAAAACTCATCATTTAGATATTCACTTAGCCCCTTATAATTTAGCTCCTCATCTAAAATTGCGACTTCATATTTAAAACCAAAGAAGGTGAAGGTGCAAACCACAGGGATACCTGGTAGGAAAACATTTCAGGCTGTGGGAATAGCAAATACAAAACCTCTGCAGCAGGAGTTCAAGGAAGAGCAAGGGAGCCAGCCAGGCTAGAGGTGTGCTGGTGGAAGGTGGAGTAGGAAGGGGAGGCTGCTGGAGGTAACAAGGACATGCTCGCGAAGAGCTTGCATGCACGTCGTTGCGAGGATATTGCTTTCACTGTGAGTTGAGAAGTCATGGAGGGTGCAGAGCAGAGGAGTGGTGTGATCTGACATATTTTAACAGGTATGTTCTGGATGCCATATTGAAATTTGACATAAAGGGGACAAGGACAGAAGCAGGGAGTTTATTTATGAACCTATCTCAACACACCAGATAAGAAATGATGGCAGCTTAGACAAAGCTAGCAGCCATGGGGGTGGAAAGAGGTGTTCAGATTCTGGATATATTTTGAAGGTAGATCTATTGAAACATTGAATATGTGGTGTGAGAGAAAGAGATTTGGGGCCTGAGAAGTTGGAAAACAGGGTGGTCATTAAGCGGGATGGGGAAGACTACAGGTTTTGGAAGATTTATCAGCAGCTCAGTTTTGAATGTTGGTCAAAATGACCATTTGACATCCAAGTAGAGATGTCAAAGAGGAAAAATGATATACTCAGGTGAGAGATCTGGGATGGAGATAGAAATACGGAGTCATCAATGTACAGATAGTATTTTCAGCCATGAGCTTAGATGAGATCACCAAGGAAATGGAAGCTGCTAGCCACTAAAGGAACCCTCCATAAAATAGAAAAGAAAGGAGTAGCTTCACAGCTGTAACATATTGGCAAAATGATGCTTCTGGGCTATCACCTACTCAATAGGAGGGGAACTCCAACGAGCAGGTGAAGGAAATGGAGTAATATGAGCACTTGGTTGTTCCAGGGGTCTGAGGTACCACTGACAAATACCAACACCACAGTTAACCTAGCAGAGAACGTGTGGCCAGATTATCCTCCAGGGTTCAGCTCTCTGTTATAAATGACTCAAGTTTCCTCCAGGACCAAAGCCCTTACATGAGTTACAATGCTGAGGTCACCCTGAGGTGATTTATGTCCGGAGCACAATTTTATATGTATGCTTCCTCCAACTACATCACTTACACTTTTACACTCAGCTTCAGCGATTCATAAAAGCCCATGGATCATAATAATTACAATGATGACCCCAATTCTCTGACACTGGCCAAAGGGCAAGCTGTTGTAAACTGACAGAGGGAAACTCTCCACAGCTAGTCCCAGGGTAGTGGAGATGGAAGGCCTGGTCCCTCATGGCCATCCACTCCTCGCCCCTACTCTATTGTCAGCTTGATTCTCTACGGGGGTCTGACCTGGGTCATGAAATCGTAGCACCCAGTTTGTGGGGGGTGAGAGATGATGAAATGCATGAATTAATGAAAACAGAAGGTTTCTAACATGTCAAGTGCACACTTGTTAGCATAACTGTTCCTTCCACTACTACCACCTTCACCAACATCATCATCATTGTCATCCTCACCAAACAGTGGTTTTACAACACACCAGGAATCCTAACTGATATCCTCCCCCATTTCCACCTCTCTCACACTCCCCTCCCCACAAAGCTCCCCATCCCCACAGCATGCTCAGGCTTCTAGTCTAAAAGAACAGCAAAAGTCGTACCTTGGCCAACCAAAATCAAGGAGATAGTCCTAGCTTCCATATTTGCCTAACCCTTACCTTCCTGCTCCATCTCCTGCCAATTTGTAAAGTGGTTACTCCTCATTAACCTGAAGCTCAGATGTAGAATTTTCCTCTTTGGTTGTGTTGGCTAAAAGTCTAAGGTGAACTGAACCCCAGAGCATTTGGACTGTGAGATGCATCTTGGGCACCCCAGGTGCAGAGTAGGTAAGACTCAGAGGCACAGGTGAGAATGACAAGGAGGTGGAGTTTCCATTGGCACCATGAAAGACTTAATAGAAGTTTTATATAGATAAAACCATTCATTCAGTTAATTAACTTGAAAAATATGCGGGGCCCACCAACTATGTTTCAAGAATATAGTTGATGTATTAGTGAAGTGATGATGACAAATGAACTGATAATATAATGTGCAAAATAGATATTTTTTTCTGCATTCATGAAACATAAAGTATAGCGAGGGAAGAAGATAGTAATCAAATAAATACCTCCGTAATATATACATTGTCATATGTTAAGCGGAAGAAAAGAAGAAAGTGCTATAAATGAAAATAATATGAGGCATCTTTTAGTTTGGATGTGATGGGGAGAGGGAATCAAAGAAGGTCCTCCGAAGAAGTGGCACTTAAGATAAAATATCAACATTGGGCAGCTATTAGCCAAGGGAAGAGAAGTGTGTGGTATAAAAGGGGGTGAGGGGTGCTGCTCACAGAGAGAATAGCATGTAGAAAGGTCCTGAGGTAGGAAAGAGAAACTAAAAAGACCAGTGACAAAACTAGAGCAATAGAATGTAGACTAGTGGATGCCTGGGGCTGCCAGAGAGGGAATCAGCTGCAAAGGAACACAGGGGAATGTTTTAGCGAGATGGAAATGTTCTAAATCTGGATTGGATAAAACCAGATGGTTACGTGACTGAATGGTTACGTGACTGAATGCAATTGTCTAAATTCACTGAAAGTCACTGAATTTTATTGTACATAAATTATTCCTCGATAAAGTTTAGGGAGGAAAAAACAGTGAGCTTTTTAAGTCTTTTCCTTTTTAAGTCTCAGTTTCAGGTTCATGTTAACTTGATTTCACCTAATATAAAAACAAAGCAGAAAAATGTACAGAACCACTAAATTAAATGTATTTGTTTATGACTTTATTTACTTGTTCATTTGCTCATAACTTATATGTTTAAAAAATGATTTAAGGTGGAAAGGGCAGATTGAATTCTAAAAGCCATTCAATATTTTTATTTTCTCATCTAGGAGCAAGGCACATTTCCGAACCTCTTTCCTCATCTATAAAAATGGGGAGAAAAGCATCTCTCAAATCAGGTTGTTGAGTAGATTTATCTCATTGGAAGATGTCAGTTCTAATAGATACATAGTAGGTCCTCCACTATCATTCCCTTTGGTTTCTACAAGTCAAGCATATTACCTAATAATTCTGATAAAATCAGCCTTCATGAAAGAATATTCATGATTGTGTGTGATGTTCTGGCTATGGGGTACTTCTGCGGCAGGACCCTAGGAGGGCAGAGCTGACACTGTAGGGGACTGGCAATGCTGGTGTTAGGGATGGGGTGCCATCTCTACCTTAACCTGTCACTTGCCCCACCCCCATATGGTAGAATCATCATTACTCGGAGGCCCAACACACCCATCTTCATCCAGAACTGGCCTGAGATCACATCCACGTGAAGGGACAGAATAGAATGAGATATGTTCAAACCTCCCCACAGAAAAGCAAAACAAAGAGAGTGTTCAACTCAGATGCAAAAAGTAATTGCACACCTAAAGGGCTTCTTGAGTTTTACTCAAAACCTATTTTCTCTCTTTTATCTTTTCTGTTTTCTCCATTTCAGTTCCTCACTCTGGCTTTCTAAAGTCATAAAGACAAAATTTCTAACTTTGGAAAGTCATAAACATTGAAATTCATTATTCAAGGCTGAAACAATTCGCTCTGACTCCCTTTAGCTTTCAATTACTCAAGAAAACCTCGTTTTCAATGGATAAAGGCCACCCTTTCAACCAAGTTGGGGTGTCTCTGGAGTGAGGAATTGTGGTGATCGTCACCATAAAAATGCACAGGCAGAGGGCAGACAGGCAGAGAGCTTTGGGGAGGCTCGAAGACAAAGGAGGTGTTATGTGTAGTACAACCATTCACTGCAAAGGGATTGTTTAAGTGGAGATGGCTGGTCGACACTCACACAAGAGGGAGCCTTCATACATAAATAAAGGCTGGCTGCCACGGAAACCCCTCCATCTGTTGCTGCCCATTGCCTGACTTCCAAGGCGCTGGCTGCACTAATTGAAAACATAGATGGATCTGTGCCCCACATGTTCACTTTTAGAAAATCACTGAGAGTTTGTTTTCGGGTAAGGCCAGCCGCAGGCTGACTCTCCACTCCTCTGAGCCAATGGGGTATCCATGTGGGGGCTTACGGCTGCTGTTGTCTTTTGATCATTGATTTCGATACTTTTCTTCACTAAACCCCTCCCCCTATTTGGAGAGCCGTAGCCATAAATATGGCTAGTGATTTGTGAAGCTGCTAAGCTTCTTTCACTTTGGGGCCAAACTCAAGGCCAGGCCAGAATAAAATATAGAGAGAAAAAACTGAAAACAAGTACGAATATGAGCTCTGGAGAGGGGACTGTTTGGGCAGTTGCAGGCCATGCCCCTGCTGTCCTCTGAAGGGGTTAATATGTCCTAGTTTTCAGCAACTGGTCAGAGAAGAGTAAAGAGTCCTCGGCAATGGGAAACCAGTTGCACGCAATTCTACTGGCCGCCACTTAAGTTCCTCCTCCTTCCAGGCTGAGGCCGAATTCACAGGTGTCAGGTCAGAAGCTGATGCAGGTCATAAACTCAACATCTCCTGAGTGTGCACAGAAGTCCAGCCTGAGCTAAAAACTGTTGACCGGTGGCTTCACCCCTCCTCTCCACCTGGTGGAGAAAAGGCAAGTGATTTTGTTCAGCCCTGTTTTGTACCTAAAGGAAACTGAGGCACAACTCTGTGAAATAACACACAGCCTCAAAGAGAATGGCTCATGGGCCCAACTCCTCACTAATGAGTTAGAGCTCTTTCTGTTAGATCACACAAGCTTGAAAATAGCCACCTGGCTCTTCAAATAAGCTCTGTGTCCCCACAGGACAAAGAAGTGGTGGGGGTGGGGAGGGAATTTGAATTGATGTTTACCCTGCCTAATGCTGAATCACTCTCATGATGTGCTGTCACCAGGAATAAAGGGTTGTCTATCTATTTGCTGGAGGGAGACAATGTGTCACAGAATTTGTGTAACGATAGAATTTGGAAATCAAAACTCTTTTTCTGCTGTATCTCTTCATGCTTCTCAACAGGCCACCTGAGCACATCCCATCTTACATGAAATGTAAAGAATAAACTGTCTTCTGTGCAAGTCAGTAAGATTCCTGCAGCAAACAGAGGTAACTGGTTTAAGTTCCTAAAGGCTCTATTATCTAGCATTTGCTTATCCAAACAAAGATTTTTACTGAACAATAAGTGAAAGCACTGTGGTTCCATTTTTTAAAAATATGTTTTTTATTGATTTTTTAGAGTGAGAGGATGGGAGAGAGAGAAAACATTGATGAGAGAGAAACATCATTGATCGGCTGCCTCCTGCACGCCCCCTACTGGGGATTAAGCCCACAACCCGGGCATGTGCCCTGAAGGGGGAATGGAACCACGGCCTCTTGGTTCCTGGGTCGACGCTCAATTACTGAGCAACACCAGCTGGGTTGTTGTTCCATCTGATGCCTTCTGAACACCTGACCTTTTTAGGGTGGGTAGTAACTTCATCCCTTTTTAGGGATGAAGTTACTGAGCCCTGGGCCAGCTTTCTTCCAAAAACTTCCAAATGAAAGCCAAAAGAGAATTTGCAGGATGTTGGAAGTCACATAAACACAGCTGAAAAAAGCATATTGTATTGATTTCTGCTTGAAATCTGTGCTAAATTAGTAGTAGGAAGTTTAGTGGCAACACCTCATTTCTTAAAACAGCAGTTGTTTTTAGGTCTAATTGCAACACTGTTCACTCTTGTGAGAATTTAAAAAATGGAAAACATTTTAAGCTTGCCCTGAAAAATGCTCACCGATCCAGAAGATGCACGCACTCACTTTGTTTGTTTGCCTCAGATTCTGTCTCCTGGGTAGGCTGGCAAGCACTTTTATGTCGTTAATTATTGACAAAAATATAATAAACTAAGAACTGTTTTGAGATTTCACATCCCCCAAAATCTCTTAGAACATTTAGGGTTTAAAGTACAATACGCAGATGTTATTGGAATAGTTTTAGGGCCCTCAAGATATTTTTTGACAGGGAGCCCAAATCAGGATTTGTGTAATGGATTTTGGTCTTGTAAAAGGTATTCATAACTCTTGTTAAATTTCTGAATGCTTTTTCTTAAATTCAAGTTCACCAATGCTAAGAAATGGGGCTAATCCAAGATAAAGTAGGAGCAAAGTTATTAAAGTGCTCCTCTATTTTGGTAAGGGCACTGGGTTAACATGTGATTCTCGTTGTTGATGTCAGCATACCAAGCCCAAGATAAACACCACAGGGCTGCTCTTACTGCAAATTCGGATGACATTTTTCTTTGTTAATGAGCATTTCTTTTTCTGCCAAAGGAAGAAAAGTTTTATCTTAAATTTCATGGCTTCAGGCCAAGAGAGATCTTTTCTTTCCTCTCTGCCTTCACCCTTTAACAAAAGTAACAAAATTCCTTCTTTTTCATATATACCTTTGTATTTTTGTTAATATCCTTTACTTACATCTCCTTATGACTTTTGTACCTCTTATTTTTATAGGGGGGAAATGGATTCACTTAATTTAATGTTTATGTTAGTCCTTTCTCTTGAAACCTACATTTAAGTGAGTTCAGGACTGTGAAAGGTACCAGGCTTCTTGGGTCTGAAGTTGTTAAGTGAGGATAACTTCGTGACCGTGTCTCTATGGACATTTGAAATTTGTTTTCTTTTGTTTGGGTGAGGTTTACTTTACCACTGCCCCGTTGTTATAAGAGTGGAGTAAATCTAGCCATTTGTTTCTAAAAGACTGTGGTTATTATCCACGTCTTGGATTTTAACACCAGCTTCAAAAAGATGGCTGAGTCCACCAGAGTGCTTACAAAAATACTCGGATCTGGGTTCACACAGGGTATTTTGATGACCGCTTCTTCCCACCAAGAGAAACACACATGGTGAGAGGGTCTCTTCCCTTTTAGCAGGGGAAGGAATTGGTCCTCGAGTAGTAGGACGATGCCGTGCAGTGGAAGCCAACAGGGCCAGGAATTAAAAGACCGGCTGACTAAGCCCTAGGCTGCTATTTAAGACCAACTCTTCTCTACCAAGAATCTTTCTTTATTATTATCTTTTCTTTGGAAAGATTAGGTCTGCTGAGCACACAGTACTTACAAACTAAGAAATTAAATCTTTGTTCCATTTTTCCTTAATAAACAATCTATACTGAGTATATACTCAATCAAATGAATATTCCAGACAGCCTAAGATGACTATGTTACCATATATATACTAAGCAGTCATAATGCAACAAAAGTTGATGTTGTAATTACCTTAGATAGCTGGACTGAGGGTAAATGTATGATCTCGATTAGGCTTCTTGAAATATTAAAAATAATTCATGCCCCCAACTTTCCATTTCTATAGTCTCATACTCTACATAAACTCAAGGACCAAGGTGGCAAACCATTGGCATAATTAATCTGTCATAACTTATCAGTTTTCTCTTTTTCAAAATGGGAGAAATAATGGCTTTCAGGCTCACTTCAAGGTTGTTATAAAAAATAAAATTAAATCATGTGTGTTAAAGAGCTCTACAAGATGCTACAGATCAGTATAAATTATGCACTGAAGCAGTAGAGAAACAGGAAATATGAAACCTGAATTTTTGAGTTAAAAAAACAATAACACATCTTTAAATAGTTTCTTAAGGAAGATAAGACATGAGCTGAAAATTCTTTTTGATCTCTTACTTGGCTATACTAAAACCATCAATGTGGAAACCCATTCTTTTTTTTCCTTTTTTTAAAATTTATCTCTATTGTTGAAAGTATTACAAATGTCTCCTTTTTTCCCCCTTTGATCCCCTCTACCCTACACCCTTCCCCCCAGGCCTTCCTCTCACTGTCTGTGTCCATGGGGTATGCATATATGCATATTAGTTCTTAGGTTAATCACTCCCCACCCATACTTACTTGAACAACTAAACAGGTAATCTCTTTAATATGAGATCGTCATGTTTTGAGTAAACATGGACACTACTTAATAACCATATTACTTCTTCACCATGGAAAATTGGACCAGGAGTCAATACCTACCTCATAGGACAAAATTCTCTCTCCTAAGATTTTAAGCTACAACACTCAAAATCTAGTTAAGTGATGAGGGGCACTAACGTTGAAAGGCCATATAGAATCATTCATTCATTCACTCATTCACTCATTCACTCATTCATTCATTCACTCATTCACTCATTCATTCCAAAAGTCAGCGCTCATCAGCTGACAGAAACCAGGTGCTGGCCTGAGTGGAGGATAGGGTCAGAGTGAGCCGGACCCTGTGGCAACGAAAGCCAAGGTCATACATGACGCAAAATTATAGGGAACATGAATTAAGAGACTGCAAAGAAGCCAGTTTGCAGAGACGAAAGGAGAACTGGCGTGACAAAGAAGAACAGAGTGAGCCACCCGCAGAGAGGGGCTGCCTGGTGATTTCTACCTTTCCTGAGCCCTCCCTACATTTCCTGCTCTTGGCTTATGTGATATTCCCTGATATCCTTTTAATAAACCCCCTCTTTGCAAGATTTTGTGTGTGGAGGGAGGGAGCTTGGTTCCTTAGAAGCAAATGTGCCATGACTAAAACAGGTACAATTGTTCATTTTTAATGTCAACTTGAAACACTTTTTTTTTTTCCAGCCTAAAAGTTAGAGATGTTTTAAGGCCAAAAAGCATTAAAATTAGTCATCAAATTCAGTGAGAACAGAGGAGCTTTGTTCCTCCTACCACTGACACGGCCCCCCAACTTCTCACCATGGAAAGTGCATGAATGGTTTAAGGGGGAGGTTAGCATATCATTTCCCTGGGTCCCCACACTGGAGGGAAATGGGGCTAACTAGCAAGTGACCTAGCCGACAAATCCCATTTCGGAGCCAACTCCTCTCCTCCGGTACAGACAGATTCTGATTTTATTTAAATCCTGCTCAGAATTAAATCCCCGTGACATCAAGCTGAAAAGGAGAGCTAGGTGTGAGATGGAGAGGGAAGCATCCCAACTTGATACGTCCTAGTGAAATGGCCTGCACTGAGATGACTGCTGAGTGCCTGTGAGGGGAGGTGGCAGGGGACAACCCTGGTGGCAGTGCAGACACCCTGGGGAGGGGAGGCCAGGAGTCAGAAAGTGTAGGGATCCTATTGTGTTAGGCTGTCTTTCTGCACATATCTTTGAGTCACCTGCCAATGTAACTAGGTCGGATGCAGATTTTGTGAAGAAAGAAAGTCATAACCAATTCGGAAGGCTCAGGGATTTTAAGCAATCATGGCCGAAATGATTCTCTGAACTGACTTTCCAATGCCCTAAAAAGTGATAGAAATGGAGTTAAATCCCTCTTAAGCCATATTGAGAAGAGGAGAGCAGGCTTTAAATTTGCCTGCTCAGTCTTAGCACCTTCTCATTCCTGGGCCTTTGGTTGCCCCTCTTCCTAAGGGTATCTCCCATTTTCTTAGGTTTCCAGTGTGTTTATGAAATCACACGTACCCCTCCTAAAATTCAAGGATATGTCCAAAAGTCATTCACATCTAGGCACAGAGAACCAATTAGGTTACAAGTGAAAACCCTTTTGGAACCATGCATTTTAAACTTAGACAAAATTGACTAGGGAATTGATCTCCAGGTATGAAGATTCAAGCATCGGCGAGCTGCAGGAAGATATATAGAAGGGGGACGGGACACTCCTGAGGGTAATTTGAGAGTCTGCATCTCTTCCAGTGAGGCTGCATCTGGGCAAGCCTCTGGCAGCACTGGAACCTATCTGATGCAGAGAGAGTAACCAAAGATGGCAGGAAACTGAGGCCCTGACACCTCTTCCCCACCCCCAAGCTGTCCATCACGCTGGCATCTTCCCAGAATTCCCCAGTAATTCCTAAAGAAAGACAAAATCTCTGAAAAACTTCAGCATCAGATAAACTTCAGAAAATCACCAACAGACAGATTTAGAATGCTGAACAAAGCCAGAAAGCGGTATTAAAGTATTTGGTTGAGTTTCATCAACTGGAAAACTGGAAAAGACCATGGATTCTGAATGATGGGAGGTTCTCAGCAGCACCTGGTCTTCCTTCTGCCTGTCCATGTTCCCAGAGACCTATTTCCCCCAAACCTTCCCTCATCCATATTCACGCTGCCATCACTTTCACCCTCAGCAACACTTGGGTATAAGTGTCCTTATACCAACATCAAAGCAAGTATATTGCTAAAAATCCACTTGAGGTTTGAAGTTAGGATGAGGCAAGGGGCCAAAGACTATGGGGGGGAATGAGCTAGCAATTCACACGTGCAGTTACACAAGTAGCTCACAAAGCGGTTACTGTGCTCTACGGTTCTTGTTTTGTTTGTTCTGTTTTTTGACTCATAAGACAGAATCTATTTGCTTCCAAAGCATAATAAGCCAGGTCTTTATGATAAACGTTTTCTCACATATTACAAGTTTTCAAAAGTCAAGCCTATTGCTGCAAAAACTGAGAAGTCTATCACTGTCATTTATGTTCCCAGTAGGAGACGTAACTTCATTGTTCAGAGGCAAATAGAATAATCCCCTGCTTCAGGATTCTTCCAGAAGAGATGGGTTCTCAGCCTATTTGAACGCACCTGCAGGTGGCTTAATAACATCCTGGGCAGGGAGATTTGCTCCCTCTAAAGCAAGGTGTGTTTTCATGCCATAGGGAAGAGCTCCCGAGGGCAGGAAGTCAGCAGTTTTCAAAGGGAACTAACATCTGAGAAAGAATTAATGTCAAGCCAAGGAGGCTGGGTGTTGCTGTTCATTTGCGTGATGTCTGTGCTGACGACCCTCAGAGTGTCCATCCTTCCATCTGTGAAAAGGAAGGCTCTTTGGCATTTCCTTCTGTGATAGACGGGGCGCCCCTGCCTTCTCCGCCTGCGAGGTAAAGGCGGCCAGCCCGGCCCCGCTGCCTCCCTGCGGTTCGTTCCCAGGCAGCGCCGCACCAGGCAGACGCCAACCCGCAGCATCCACCGCCCGGTCTGCACCCTGGCCATCGCCGCCAGCTGCCCGCCTTCTCTTCCTTCCCATGGCCCTCACTGCTCGGACTGTTCTTCCCAGAAAAACCTTGGAACAAAGAGGGGGAAACCCTGATACCATCATGTTTGGCACCACAACCAGTAACCACTGCGAGAACCATTTATAAAAAGGCTATTCTCCTGTTTATAATCTGCTTTCATGATCGCTTTTAACTCACTCGAGGAGTGGCTGCACTGAGGTAGGAAGGTTTGTGACCCATCTGTCGAGTGTATAATTTCCTTTTCATTGGCTAGCCCAGCCCAATAAAAAAAATATTATTAGGTGCACTAACTCAATCAGCAAACAAATGACAGGCAGATGGTCTTCAAAAACAATTCTGACCATGAATGCCGGAGAGCCACAATGTGGGCCCCCGCTTTTAGGCAGCCTTTGTCTGAAAACACTCCACTGGGTTAAGTGATGCAAAATACGAGCGAGAAGCTGTGTGTAAATGAGGGAGAAGTTACGGGCTTCTGAAGTGCTCCATGAAAGGCTATGATAATTTTACTGGGAACAGAAAAAAAAGCATCCACTTAAATAATCTATCCTTCTGACGGTGCTTAAATCCACTGGATCGAGTTCACGTGGTACCGCCGTCCTAAATCCTTATTTCAGTCAGATTTTGTTTTTCTTTCTCTAAAGGGCAGTTTAGCTCACAGAGTTTTCTCAAGTTTTGTTTTAGCTGAATGACGCGATTTGGTGAGTAAAAGCTTTTGTATGAGAGAATTTCACTGATTGAATGGAAGGAAAGAGGTAGGAGGAAGGACAGAAGGAAGGAAGGGAATGAGGGAGGGAGGGAGAGAGGGACTTTTAAAAGATTTTGAAAAATCAATGAGGTCAGAAACTGGCCTCGATAATTTCAAAGTCAGAAAGAGAGCTTAGCACACTGCCTGGTGTATAGAAAGGCCTCGATAAGCTATCAATGATGATAACTTGTGCATAGACTATATAAAGAGAATATATAGACTATATAAAACCTTCAACAGTTGGTAACTGTGAGCAAGAACTGGCCCCATGTCCTGGATAACCCCCCACTCTCAGGCATGAGTTCTGGTTTGCTTGGTCAAAGTGGCTGAGGATTTGGATTCACTAGTTCACAACCCCCCTAGGAGTAGTGGACAGCCTACTTTCTATAACCTCCAGACCCTATAGCCCCTCCTTTTAAATGAGAAAAGAAGAAAAAGTACAATCATGTCTAGGTAACATTTTAAAAGTATTTTTTCTTATGAAGATAATGCATGCTCCTAGCAAAAGACAAAACAAAACAAAATAAAAAAAACACACACACATACAAACAAACAAAAATCACTCAAATCCTACCACCTAGAATAGCTCTGTTAATAGTGTAACATAGCCTTCCAAATATTTTTTCCTTCGCATTTTCTACATATTTGAAAATGTATTATTTTGCATTCTTTTTAAACTTAACCTCATATCAAAACTCTTTATAAATGTTTTAAGAGCTATGTAACATTTCACTGTGTATGTATGAGGCAATCTTTTTAACAATTTAAAAAGACATGGGATGGATCATTTGTGTGTCTTGCTAGCTTGCAAATTTGATAAATTAAAAACCATCCAGAGTCTCAGTTTCCTTACTTGTAAATGAATATAATAAAAATATCTATAACTTAAATTTCTGTGCATGTTGAGACCTCCCAGATCGTAAATGTCGATGGTCTAGGGTCTGGAATCGGTGAAGTCTTCAATTTTCCATTTTAGTAACTGATGTCAGAATTTTGATCACCAGCTATCAATTAGTTTTGGTTATGTAAGTCATTGATACCCTAGCGTCTAACAGTTTATCTCCCATAATCTATTAGCCATCAGCACAGATCTTTAGGTTCTGGTATCCTGCTACCCGTTTTGGCCTTATTGCCCTTTAGGATAATTAGCCTAAAAGATTAAATGTTACCACTTGGCTCCTGCGTTCCAGGGAGCTCCATTTCATGGTAGCATCGTTTGTTGTTCATGCAGCCTGCAAATGAAGCTACCATGAGCCTTTCAAAGACGCTGGAGGCCTCTCACCAGTAAATTCCACACTGCCTCAGCGAAACAGAGCGGGGTGGCGTCTTTGTCCTCAGTCCATTCCATCACTCCCACTTCCCTGAGCCTTCTGACTCCTCCCACAGCATCCTGCCAACACAGCCCAGTGTCCCAACCTCATGTCTGTAATTTTCTCTTTTCAAGGTTTTTAAAGAATTAACAAATGCCAACCATTACACAGCCCTATGGTTACCATAGCTCCTACAGCACTCAAGTATCACAGCCTTAACTAAGCCTGCCCATCGTCTCAATCTGCTGTGGATAAGTGTGTTCGTAATCGTGATGTTGCAGTATGTCAGCACCGCTCACAACCAGCAATGGGGTTTTTGCTATAGTCTGACTGATGAGGGATCCAGCTCAACAGTCCCATCCCAAGGATCTGCAATCTGGGAACTCTCCTAGTACCAACTGTCATAGCCTGAAAGCAGTGCCCAAGACAGGTAATTTATTCCAAATGTGATTCCAGGGATCAGGTATGGTATGTTAGGATGAATGGCTAAGGAAGGGAGAAAAATCCACACAAGGATGCATTATTGTATCGGCCACTACTGTAGGCTACTGGTTCTCAATCCCATGTGCCTGTCTGAGGATTCTTCTAAAATGCGTGTCCAAGCTATCAGCACAAAGGATGAAATGGGGAAGTGGTCGGTTCCCATTCCTTGTTGGTCAAGGGAGGCCCAATAGGTATTAACTCCCTCACACTTACAGGTGGTGTGAGCATAAGTGCTGAGCTGGTGATTCTTTGAAAATGTCCAATTGAAGAGGCCTTTGGCCAACGTTTCGAACTCTCTTTAAACAGGGCATCTGGCCCAGCTGGCATGGCTCAGCAATTGATCATTGACTTGTGATCCAGGAGATCATGGTTCAACTCCCGATCAGGGCACATGCCCAGGCTGCGGGCTCGATCCCCAGTCAGGGGGAGTACAGGAGGCGGCCAATCAATGACTCTCTCATCGTTGATGTTTCTCTTTCTCTCTCCCTTTCCCTTCCCCTCACTGAAGTCAATAAAAATATATTTAAAAAATAAAATAAAATAATAAATAAAAAGGACATCTGCTCTGCTTCCTCCAGATATTTATTTCACTAAAAGTGTTTATTTCGAATTAAGGAGCATCATTCTCCTTTTTTTTTCCTTTTCTCCTTTCAACTGTCTGTGTCTCACTAAACACGTTCTAACACTCTGGACCATGTGTCCTTCTAGCATCTCAGGCTGAAATGAGACAGAGTGAGGAAAAATATTGTCATTATTACTCACATCTAAACATCTATTATTAAAATGTGCACATGGGAACAATCATCTTTTAATTCCAAAATTTTATAAGAACAAATGTGGGATTATCAGAATATTCATCGGGAAAAGAAAAAAAATAAAATGGGGCTGAGAGACAGATCTGTGAAGAGTGGATGTGTGGAGCCAACACACGAGCCTGACGCCTCTGAGCATTAACACATGGTCCCTCCATCAAAGGTCTGTATATGCAACTCAGCTGCTGGACTGACAGAAGATTTGGGGTTGTTAACACACACTTCATTAAAATACCAGCTAAAATCCAAGTTCGAAATCCCATAGTTTGTGTTAGTTGATAAAACTCAATTGCTTCTAATTACTGTTAGTGCAGCTTTAAAATAATATTTTGTTGTAATAAAGGATTCAATATGACAAGCGAGAGTTGGCCTGCCGAACTGGAAACACCGGCCAGAGAGAAGCGTGCACACGCAAGTGCTCTGCCTGATTTGTTTTTCTGAAAATGTTCTGAGCATGCAACAGAGAAAAAATGACCAGTCTTCAAGTGGGTTTTGAAAAGGTGAGGATACTTAAAGACTGGATACTATTTGCATCTGTGACTAGTCACTGTAGCTTAAAAGTGAAACACTGAGCTGAAATGAGACAGGCAGAGTTGTGGTTTTCCAATGCTTTTGTGGAGCATGAGCCAAAAATTATCCAACACCCTCTTCTTTCAATACTTCTGTTCTCTCCCTCTACCCCCTTCCTGAAAGGTTGTAAGATAGGCACACTTGATAAGATGGAACATCATCAAATATTGAAAGTTGTTGACCTTAGCATTGGAGAAAGAAAGGGAAATCTTGTCTCTCACCAATCTCTTCCGCTCATTGTAACCAAGGAATTCTGGTCTTCTTAAGATTTCTACAAAGGGCTAAACTACTTCCCACCTCCTGGCTCTCATACTCGCTCCTGCCCCCAAGCCCTACCCCCTTCGCCCCACCCCTCCTAACTTAGCTAACTCCTACTCAAATTTTACTTCTCAGCTTAAACTCTAGCTCTGATGGAGTCTTCCCTGACCCTCCACATTTGTTAGGTGCCCATTGCATATACACTGTCATCACAGCCTGCATGTCTCCTTCAAGGCACTTTTATTAAAACCGTGATCATTTGCATGGTATTTATTTAATCTGCTTTCCATATTAAGCTCCAAAGCTTGGGTGTCTCTTTTGTCCTCCCTTTTCTACAGCCATATCGAAAGTATATAGGGCATCGTAATTGACTTCCTAAGTAAATAACGAAGACCAGATAATTGAAATACTATATTGGGAAGAAAGAATAACATACTAATATGGAGGCATGGCTAGGAACAAGGTAAAATGTTTGGTGAAACAGAGCTTACTCAATAAAGAAGAAAGGAGAATCTTCTTATCCTGTTGGCAGAAACAGAGAAGCTATAAAACCCTCTTGGAGAAACCGTTTTATATACTGACCTACTGTTCCCTATAAGCAGAGATTGTCCTAGTTTTCAATGTCCTGTCACACATGTACAGGTGTCCCAAATTGGTCCATATCTGAAATATCTCTACTTCTGTCCATGGGTTTCTCACTATTTGACTCATGAGCAGCTATAAATTCCATCTTAGTCCTGAGCTCTCACATCATACGTTAGAGATAGATCTCAGGCATAGATCTTCTCCTTCAATGTTCTAGCAACTGAGAATAAAGATGATGATGGCAAATAATATTCATAGTAATAATAATAAATATAATGGTGAGATGGTATCTTTTGGCTGACCAGTATCCATTCCACCTTCTCTAGTATTAACTTCCTGAAATCTAATGTGGAGATAACAGTTCCCCAATGGTCCCCAGTGGTTCTCTGTTCTCTCTGGGCTAGGCTATTTAGCCACTTACTTTCTGGAAGTTGAATCTTGAACAAAGTAACAATAAGACAGAAAATGGTTTGAGTTCATATATTTAAACAGAAGCAGCCTGGAAAGACTATTGGGGAATTCCTTCTTCCTAAACCCTTGACCCACAACTTGAATTGTCAGAGCTCCTTCCATATTTGCACCTGGATCTCCTGTTTTACCTGTCAGATGTTCAATATCCTTCTAATAAATATTCTTTTTATTTAAGCAGCCAGAGTCTTATTAGTCTCAGCCAAAATTTCAACCAAATTACTCTGATACAGTGAAGAGATAATGATGATGATGATGATAAAAAATAACCTCAAGAGATTTCATAAAAATCTTTAGCAAAGCTCAAGTTATTCTAAAATTACCACACTCACTTATTCAGATAACTCTTCTGGATTTAAGTAGTTCAAACTTGAATCAAGTCTCAATGGTTATTTGTTTAAAATACAAAATACCAGTACACCAAACAATTCTACAAAGATCAGAACTATGATACAATCTAATCTTAATTATTTGGCTTTATATTGTTATTTTAATTTTTACAAGCACTTGCTGGATCAAAGAGTATATTTGTCCTAAAATTATCTCACTAAGAAACTCCCTGTTAATATTAACATTGCAAATGTTTTCCTATTTAAATATTTGAAAATTCTAAAAAATATTTCTGTCCAAAAAATTAACAGCTTTCATAATCATTGTTAATTATCATAGCACTCTTATTTCAATAACATGCATTTATATATTAACTGAATAATAGAATTTTATGAGATACAGCTCTTAAGAACAACTTCACTCCAAGTTAAATCGCAAATGCTTGCCTATAGTTAAAAGTGCATATGCATGCCCTGGCCGGCATTGTTCAGTGGTCAGACCATCGGCCTGAGCACGGGAGAGTTCTGGGTTCGATTCCTGATCAATGGCATATACCTTGGTTGAAGGTTTGATCTCTGGCCCTCGGTGAGAACACTTGTGGGAGGCAACCAATCGATGTGTCTCTCTCACATCACTTGGTTGGGTGTCATCCAGTGCAAGAAAAGGTTGCTGGCTCAATTCCTCATCAGGGCACATGCCTAGGTTGCAGGCTTGATCCCAGGTAGGGAACTGCAGGAGGCAGCTGATCCATGTTTTGCTCCCACATCAATATTTCTCTCTCTCTCCCTCTCCCTTCTTTTCTCTCTAAAAAAATCAATAAAAATATTTAAAAATAAAAATAAAAGTGCATATTCACAAGCTCTATTAGACAGCGAGGCTATATAACCAACCCTAAGATCCAGTGGCTTAAAATTACAATTATATATTCTTGCTCATATATCTGTAGGTCAGCTAAAGGTGAGCTGACCTAGTGTGGGTGACTCTGATTCAAGCTGCAGTACTAGCTGGACTTGGCTCCCGGCTGCAGCTTGGGCTCAGCTCTCCTCTGCAGGTGGGCATTCTGGGCCCAGGCTCATGGAGCAGCAGCTGCTCAGAAGCTCTTCTCGTGGCGGCAGCAGAGGTGCAAGATGGGAAGCCAGATCGCACAAGCACATTCCAAGCCTTCGCTTGTACCACAGTCTCCAGCATCCCATTGTCCACAGCACATCACATGGCCAAGCCCAACATTGATCAGGAGGGCAAGTATATTCCATATACAGGGGAGGAGAGACCAGTGAGGATTTTCTGAATAATAATTCAGACTATTGCATAAGCTGGCAATGCATCTGAGAGACATAACTTATTTATGTAAATAATATTATTCTGCTGACTAGCTATGATATTAACTTATTTGACCATACACAAATTCAAGGATATGAGAAGTGACATTGAAAATGGCATTTAGCTAATTGGCTATCCAAAACCTAAGGGCAAAGATAGCAGACTAGGGATGAATCCCAAAGGCAAAACTAAAACTTCAGTTTATCCAAACCTAATTTGGCCAAAGTTGCCGCTTTGCCGTGGCGCAGCTGGAGGTTTACCCAGGTTTTCCCGAGTCAAATCCCATGTTCTTAAACACTAGGCTTTGGGCTTCACATTAAGTATCATAACTCCATTTGGGAAAGGAAAAATTGAAGCATCGGACATTAGAGCATTAAATATTTACTGTGTGCCAGGCTTTGAGCCAGAGGGTTTATTTATATTATTTCATTTTCTCCTTAAATATCATGAGGATGAAGTAATTTTTCAGAATTTACAGATAAGGAAATAATTGTTCAGGAAGTTTTACAAGTTACTTTTCTTTTTTCTTTCTTTTCCCCCCCATTGATCCCCTCCACCCCACATCCACGCCCCCCTAGCCCTTCCCCACACTATTGTCTATGTCCATGGGTTAGGCATATATGCTTATAAGTTCTTTGATTAATCTCTCCCCATTACAAGCAGGTAGAAAACCTAAATTTTTAAACCTGCCCCATCTGCCGCAAAACCCATATTTTTCTATTAAACTATTATCTCGAAATATTCAGGACTGAAAGCTGGTTCCTGAACCCACGCGTCTTGACCCAGTGATTTCTCTATTATTGCTCTGGCAGCCATATTTCCAAAACCATACATTTTTGCTTTAATACATGGTTTCACAACTGGTCAAAATATTTGAATTTAAGATTGTCCAACACACCTTGGTTGCCATGAATATATGACATACCCCCTTCTTATTCATTCAATCATCATTTGTGAGCTCTTTCAATATGAAAGGATAAGTCATACACATTATTTCAAGTGTTTTGTTTTTTACCATTAAGAAAAAATTTACATTGAAAAGATAAAAGGGGCCTAAATGCTGCACAAAACCTTCCAGGTACATGTTCCGTTGTCCCCATATGTGGAACTATTGCCTCCTGTCACTGATAGGAATAGTTATAATAATAATATAAAATTACCCTTTTAAGAATTTTCATTTCATAGGATTTTAATTCACATATTAACAATTTCTTCCAATTACTGTATTTTGATAGATTTTATAGTGCATTCTTCAAGACAGTGTCACTTTTGTAAAACTTTTAGCAAGGTCAGCTCTATGAACATGCCTTGTATTTCCAAATATAAAACTAAGCTCGTCTATAATAGTCTATGCTAATTTACTGGACTCCATGCTTGGAGAACCTCAAACCTAAGAGTAAGCTTTCCTTTGGATAATGACTTATTGTGAATTGTATTATCTGCTAATTAACTGAAATTAGAAAGATTGAATCAAAATAAAAATACAGAAAAACCATTTGTTGGTCCAACTTAATGTGCTAGGATAGAAAAAATGAAGTAATTTAAGAAATAAAAAAATTTTCCAGCTTTATTGAGGTATAGTTTACAAATAGAAATTGAAATTCTTGTGAGGAATAAAATGCAGTGGAAGGGACGGTGTGCCAGTTCTGAGCCTAGGCCTCCCCAGGCCTTGCATGCTTTGGCCCTGTCTTCTGGAACCCTGCCCAAATACCCATATGACCAAGGCTGCAATAGCCTGCTGGAATATGAGAGCCATGTGGGACAGGGCTTAGCTAACCAAGCTGAGGCTGTCCTAAACTAACCAATGCTCAGTCAACTTGGCACCTGACCTTAATCCATGAATGAACTCAGCCAAGGCCAGAAGAATAATGCAGCTGAGCTCAGCACCAATTATTGGCTTGCAGAATTGTCTATACAAAAAGAGTTATATAAATGCTTGTTGTTTTAAACCACTAAGTTCTTGGGGTACTTTGTTATTCAGCAAAACTAACCAATTAAAAGAAGTCTAACTGATATAGGACTCAAAGCAGGAAACTGAGTTAGGCAGGGTTTTAAAAGGAAAGGAAAATATAAGAAAGAAGAGAGAAAGAGCACTGACATTTGTCCTTCTTGGTGGTAGGTACATAGGTGTTTGTTGTATATTTTGTAATTTTCATTTATTTTAACATTTTCATCATAAAATTTTGAATTAAAATTTACATTTATAATAAAAAGAATAAATACTGAAGTTACAGCAAAAATTTCTTTTGTGAGGAAATTTAAGATGTTACATGTATAATGTAGAGAGATGCATGAAAGACATTAATCAAGACTGGACATATAGAAGCTATCAGAGAAAATATGCATACATTGGACTATATAAAATGTAAAACTCAAAACTCTCAGCAAAGTCGGAATAGAGGGATCATATCTCAACATAATAAAGGCATATGTAACAAATCTATAGCCAACATCATACTCAATGGGCAAAAACTAAAACTATTTCCCCTAAGAACAAGAACAAGACAGGGATGTCCACTTTCACCACTCTTATTCAACATAGTACTGGAAATCCTAGCCACAGCAATCAGACAAGAAGATAACATAAAAGGCATCCAAATTGGAAAGGAGAAAGTAAAACTATCATTATTTGCAGATGACATGATATTATACATAGAAAACCCTAAAGACTCCACCAAAAAACTATTAAGATTTATAGTATGAAATTGGCCTGTTCTGTCAGGCTCCCAGTTCACCTCAATATTCTCCAAATAAACAAACAAACAAACTTTTGTGTAGCAAAAGAAACCATGAACAAAGTCAAGGAACAAACCATCAGTTGGGGCAAAGCAAAGAACAACCAGAGGTGTAATAGCTATGATATACACAAGTCTCTGCAGGTCACCAGGAGAGAAATAGACAACTCAATAGAAAAACAGGCAAGGGACATGAAGAGGCATTTCACAGAAGAGTCTGTTCAAATGGCCATCTGGCATAGAAAGCCACCTTCAAACTAGTGAGAGAAATGCAAATTAAAGTAAGAGTAAGATAGCACTTTAGACTTACTATACTGGAAGAAAAATATCTTACTGTCAAAATGCAGAAAAAGGGTACTTACTGATTAAAATGTAAATTATTATAATTTGGGGGAAGCAACCTTTCAAAAATCTATTAAGATTACAGAACACACATACGCTCAGAAATCTCATTTTCAGAATCGTATCTCTCAGAAAGATAAGCATCAGTATAGAAGGATATTTTTATAGTATTGCTGTTAGTGGCAAAAATAAATAAAGTAAAACAAAAATAATCTGGAAACATAGGGAGTACCCATCAGCAAAGAAATGGGTAACAGTACTTTTTTTTTCTATGGAGTATTATACAGCAATTAAAAAGAATGAATTAGAAATATACTTGAATGTTATACTTCATTGGTAAGAGAGAAGTATCAGAAATAGAAACGTGTCAATAATATGATCTCACTTAAAAAAACAAACAATGCTTCCAAAATACTCAACATATATATGTATGTGTTTATATGTGTGAGTGTATTTGTATATTGTCATATAAAATGAAACAATATGTAAGGAGATATGCTGGATTGTTAGAGTGGGTTACCTCAGGACAAGGGGTATAAAATAGTTTAAGGGGACAGAAGGGAGAAGAAACCAAAAAAGGGAAAGAAGAGAAAATAATACACTAAAAAATGTAATATAATGCAATCATGTTCATATATTAATGTACATTTATGTACATAGATTTTATGTACATTTTATGTACAAATATATCACACTTGTGTACTTATGTGAGTGTGAATGACTTTGCATTGATTGTCTTAATGAAATGAACCTACTGTTGCACTGCATTCAATAGCGTCCCTCAAAATTCATATTCACTCGGAACCTCAGAATGTGACTTTATTTGGAAACAAGGTCTTTGCAGATTCTGTCATTTAGATGAGGTCATACTGGTCTAGAATGCTCTAAATCTAATGATTTATGTCTTTATAAGAAGATCACGTAAAGATGCACAGGAAAGAAGGCTGTGTGAGGTAAGGCAGAGAATGAGTTGTGCTGCCACAAACCGAGGAGCCCTAGGAGCCACCAGACACTGGAAGGGGAAAGGATTTTCCTCTAAAGACTTCGGAGTCAGTGTGGCCCTGCTGACAGTTTTATTTCAGACTTCTAGCCTCCAGAGCTGTGAGAGAATAAATTTATGGGTTTTTTTAAGCTACCAAGTATGTTACGGCTGAGCTGGAAAACTAATACAACCACGTAGCATAGATTTTACAGGCTTGATCATGTGAAAATCATTGAACCTGATTCTATCTCCAAATAAAGTTACAACTAACAATGCAGGCCTTGCTAGATTGCAAATTCCATGACTACCTTGTCCACCCATGTGTTTCTAGTACTGGGCACAGCATTGGCACATAGTAGGTGCTTAATAAATATTTGCAGAATAAATATTAATAGATAATAAAAATATACATAGCCCCATGCTTTTGAATTTTGAAAGTAATTTGATTTCTACGTGCTGTTCAAGTGTGGGCCAGCTTACAAGGATACATTTTGTTTCAGACCAAGCTTCCTGGCTTTTATTCCATATAAGTGTTGGAGCCAGGACTCAACGTCCAGTCTCTCTGAAAATAGTAATTGGGAAGAAAGAGTAATAATAGTAATAGTAGTAGTGGCAGCTAAATCTAGCAAGGAAATCCAACTCTTTCATCTACACATTCTAGGGGTCTTTTCACAATCCCTTCAACCCGTTTCTCGGTTATCAGGAAGCTGGAAGAACCTCACCACAGGATGGTCTAGACCAGCTGCGCCCGTCAGGCCTCTTCCGAAGGGTAAGCTTGCGTTGCACTGTGTAAGGAATTGTTACGGAAACCTTCCTGGAACATAAAAGTTATTCTGGCACCTGCCTGAGGGTTACTGTGAGCAGTCTGGAAGAATTTCAATAGCAGTAGAAAGACCAGGCGAGTGAGCGCGGTCGTTTCAGAGCCATCCTTGGAGGGCAGTGCCCGCGCTCGGGAGGGGTTTCCGCGCTTCGGGGGGCAGCAGGACCGCTGCTGAAGTATCCCCTGCGGGCGCCTTAACCTCACGGCCGAGTGCATTCACAACAATTCTGCTGCGATAGTAAAAAATATATGTCCGTGCCCTGCGTTTCCAGAAGAGCGAGCTGGCCTCCTTTTCACATGAGCCAAGAACTGAAAAAGAGCTGAGGGGGTGCATTGCTAAAGTGCTACCACAGGGATTTTACTCTAAATACTGGTTGGGGAAGCCCCGTGGTCCCAAAAGGTTAGAGACATTAGTTTTACAGGCTGTGTGCCGAAATGAATAATTCACGGAAAAATGTTCCTAAGTCTATTCAGGTAAGATTATATGGCAAAGTAAGAGAAAATACCAGATAAAATATTCTTTTTTATGTGGTCTTTCTGGCAAGCCGCTAAAATAATCCTTCACATGTACCCTGTGCATAGCCCTCTGCTAGGTATGGGGGTGGGGGTGGGGGTGTAGAGCAATTGTACCTCAAGCGAACTGAGCATGTGAAACCTTCATATAGTTAATAAGTATTTAACCCATACCTGCCAAGTACAGGGGAGCCAGTGAGCTTCTTACTGGCCTTCCTGCTTCTGGTCCTGTACCTCTCCTTTCCCCACTCTGCAGGGCTCAGAACTCCTCCCCACCTCCTTCCAAAGTGCAGGAGTTCAGAACTTTATCTGCCACGTTATCTCCTGCCACTCTCCCCATTCACACAGCTTCAGCCAGTTCCTTGCCCCCAGGCCTCTGACTGGGAAACCCCTTTAAACCACCCTGTGTCTCTTTACATAGCATGGTTCTTCCCACCCTTTGGGTCCCAGCGTCAATGTCACCTCCTTAAACAGGCCTTCCGTGACCTTGTCTATAAAGTATGTGCATCCTTATGCCCGATCTCAGTTCCTTTTCTTTGTTATCTTCATAATGCTTACTAACAATTTCTAATTATCTTAATTGCTTACTTAGAGGCTTTCATGCCAGATAACATGTCTTGTTTGTCATTATATATTCAGTGCTTAACACAGAGAGTAGATAATAGTTATTACTGAATAAAATTAATATTTTACTAAGCACAATAGTTGCTTAATAAAATTTGTCGACTGGCCCTGGCCTGTGTGGCTCCGTTGGAGTGTCCTCCTGTTCACTGAAGGGTCACCGGTTCCATTCCCAGTCAGGGCACAAACCTTGGATTCAGATTCAGTCCCCTACGGGAGCACATATGGGAGGCGACCAATAGATGTTTTTCTCATAAATCTATGTTTCTCTCTCCCTCCCTCTCTCTCTCTTCCCCTCTCTCTAAAATCAGTAAAACATACAGTCTGGTGAAGATTTAAAAAATAATAAAATAAAACATATTGACTGAATGAATGATCCAAAGTGAACAATGCTGGCTCTCCCTCAACTAAATAGAAACAGCTCAAATCTCGGTTATGAACCCCTATCCTCCACAAATTCAGCTCAAGATGCTGGGCTGCAGGTGATGAAAATGCAGAAGATGAAATTCAACTTCCAGTTAGAAAAATGTTGCTTCTGTTTTCATTTCAAGTTAAAAACTGTTAGGACAATTTGATAGAACTGATTAATGGCTCTGGAAGGAGCTAAGACTCCTTCCTAGTCTATTCGCCTCCCATCATCCTACCTTTTTGCTTCAAGAGAAAGCAAGTGATGGCCTAAGTGGGTCAAGTCCAAAGACATTAATTGGGATGCCCCATGGTGTTTAAAGTATCAGCAAAATAATGTGACTGAGCCACCGTTGGGAGAAACTCTCTTTCCTCTTTGTTTCTTAGTGGGATGTACCATCTGAATGTTATAAATACAGATTTGGACATGGACCTACGGATGAGCAAAGTAAAGAGGTTGCTCTGCCACTTTGATCCCTGTTTCAGGGCTGCCTACTCCAGGCTCATGGACTTAGTGATTCTGTGCCCTGCAGTCTGTATCACTGGAAGCTACTCTTGGTTTGAGGCAAAAGAGGGGAAATTTGAGGCAAACTGAAATTGTTTCATGAGGGTATAACCTCTCTGTATCACCCTCAGAATCTTTATATGGCCTTGAGGGTTGCTCTATAGCTTGGACTCAGGACCCTGGTTCCTGGGAAAATATCTTGAACAATCATTAACACAACATAGCCCACCCGCATCCCTGAGATTTGTCGGTAATTAAATAAAAATAAATAATTTTTTTATAATTCTGATGGAGGTGGTGGTCTGCAGATGGCAACAGTCCTAGGGAGAATGGCAATGTCTATGACAATTGCCAGGGGGCTGCATGCCCAGGGAGGACACATTTTGGGAGCACAGAGGTTTTGAAATGCAACAGAAGATGGTGTGGGGAAATTGGAGAAAGGCGGATGACTGCCATGTAGCAATACAGTGCCTCTCTGTAACTCCACAGATTTTCAGTGAAGTTCTTAACCTCAAAAAGTTCATGAATGGGTTTCTTATTGAAAATTAAAAAGGAGCTAAAATTTCTGTACTTGCTGGGAAAGAGCTCAACCAAGAGGGCTCATGTGGAAGCAGCCCAGAGACGGAGGCACTTGGAGGAACTATACTGTAGAATTCGCACTAAGCTTTAGGGAGAGGCCAGACTTGTACAGACTGTGATACTGGGTTTGAGTCAAATGTGCCCAAAACTTGAAGAGCCAGGGAAGCCAAGAAGACATTTAGGTTAATTTTCTGGGGTCCCCACCTGGGTTTTTGCATCAGAATTACCCAGACGTATCTTGGATTTAATCACCATTCTAGAATTGGGAAGAGTGGACCTTCTCCAAAATTGCCAGCCTCTGGATGTATAGAGTAGATCAGCACACCCGCCTTGTAGAGACTGACTCAGCACATGCTGAGAATTGGGGAGTGGGGCCCAGATATCTCTTAACAGACCAAGTGATGAAGTAGCCAGCCCAGGACTGGTTACAACAGGGCAGCCCAGCATTTGAGTCATTGATTCAGGACGCCATACCTTTCTCCAAGTCAACACAGGAAATCAAGAGTTAGTTTTATCATCTGACTTCGTTGGGTATCACGTGTCTCCAATTATTTTTCTCTGATGCTTATTAAAACACAAATTTTGAGCCTTGGACAGGACATAAGTGAATAGAAATATCTGAGAGTGGAGTCCAAGAATCTTTATTCCAAAAGGCAACTCAAAAATTCCTAAGTTCACTGAAGTTTGAAAACTACAGTTCTTTCCTTTTTATTCCCATAATGTGAGGCATTTCTTTATATAACCACTATTGATCTCACTTCCTGTGGTCAGATACCTAATGTCTGCCAGATCCTTCTGCTTTCCCATTCTTTCTTTATTGTTGCAACCTCTGTCAAGCAAAAGATGCATCCTCAAAGTGGCGACCCTGGGTAAATCTTTGCATAATCTCTATCTCCAGACGTTCTTGCAACAGACCTTCCACTCTTAAGTGTTTGACATTTACTCCCACTGATGGAGTATTAGCAACTTGTTATATATGGGATGATTAGCCTTCAGACTTGATGTACCAATAAGTATTCAGCAACTAGCATGTCCTTAGCACCATGCTACAGGGAAGGACAATTCCGTAAAACATCTTGAAATTCTAAAAAACCATCTCTGCCTTCGAGTGACTTAAAATCTAATTATAATCTAATAGTAGTCTGAGTTAGGACAAATGTATAATAAAGTATAACCACAAAAATAACAACAAAACAAGTTGGTAGTGCAGGCACTATGAAAAATAGGATGGCAGTTCCTCAAAAAATTAAAAACAGAATTACCATATGATCTGACAATCCTACTTCTGGGAATACACCTAAAAGAATTGTAAGAAGCATCTCAAAAAGATATTTGCACACTCGTGTGCATAGCAGCATTATCCACAATAGTTAAAAGATAGAAACAACCCACATATCCATCAATGGGTGAAGCATAAACAATATGTGATATATACATACTATGGAATATTATTCAGCTTTAAAAAGGAAGGAAATTATGACATGTGCTATAACATGGACGAAACTTGAGCATATTTTACTAAGTAAAATGAGCTAGTCACAAAAAGACAAATAATGTATGATTCCACTTATATGAGGTCTCTAGAGGAGTCAAATTCATAGAAATGGAAATAGAAAGGTAGTTGCCAGGTGCTGGGCAAGAAAATGGAAAGTTACTGCTTCATGAATATAGAGTTTCAGTTTTGCAAGGTGAAAAAGTCCTGGAGATTGGTTGCACAACTATGTGAATATACTTAACACCACTGAACTGTACACTTTAAAATGGTTAAGATGGTAAATTTTATGTTAGGTGTATTTTTAACTTGATAAACAATAACAAATAATAATAATGCAGTGGCTATTTGGCTTGCCTTGTTGTTTATGTGAAAGGCCTCCACCCGTCAGGCAGCTGCTCTCATTCGCGTGGCACCATGTTACCTGAGCATGGCTGCTGCTATCATCCATGAGCGTCCAGGCTTCAGAGACAACCTAGAAAGTTCCTCACCTGGCACTCAAGCAGTGATCCTCTCTGAGCTCCCAATTGGACCGCTTTCCTCCGCACAGGTTGGAGGGCTATCCTCCTGGGTTCCTGTTGGCACCCTCCCCCAGACAGCCTGGAAGGAAGGAATGAGATGGGTCAGCATTTTAAACCAATGACTGTCCTTCGAGGTGACACACTGTCCACAGAGGCCATCACGGGAAAGGTAGGTACATTAATCATCTTCCGAGATGGAAATGAAGGAGAAGAAATAAATAAACAGCCCATCATCAGGATCAGGTATCAAAGGTTTGTTTTAGGTCGTACCCCCATTAAAACAAATTTCAATGCTGTCAGGAGAGATGTCATGAATCTTCTGTATTTTTTTTCTAATGAGTAATTCACGCTGGGAGGAAGCACCTATAGCTCTGTACAGAGTGCCCCCACCATTTCTCCACCTGTTCACTTTTGGTGATCTCAAAGGAAGCTTTATTTGGAGGAGTGCTCCACATTTACCTCTGTATTAAGTGCCTCTGCCTTAAATACATACTAAGTGCAGTTAATGCAACTGGTAGGAAAGTCAGTAACTTAGGAAATACTATCAGCATTTTGTTCTATGTTTGTGCCTTATGTGGGGCTATAATTTTAATGTTATTTCTTAAATCTTTATAAAAATATTTTTTTAAATATGCATCTGTATAGATTGTATGTAATGAAATGAAGTAAATGAAATATAAACATTTACTCTCCCACCTTCCCAGTGGTAACAAGTATTAGCACCTTGGTAGGTATCTGAGAAAATCTTTTTTTCATGTATGTACACACACAGACACAAATAAATTACAAAATATTTTGGAAAAAATGAGATCTTGTTGCCCATTTTAGTAGACAGAATTCTGAGATGGCACCAGAATTTTCTGCCAGACACCAGAAGTGTCTCAAAGATATGGCGTTGGCCCCTCAGAACTCCAGGCAACTGTGTGGAGTGGTAAACAAGGAAAACAGCCCCAAGAACATATAGGGTATCCCCATAAAAAGTATACAAGCTTTGGATGATTATAAAGTTAGTGTTTATTAACATACAGTTCATCTTCACAATTTAAAAGAATCCATAGAAATGAATAATTTTTTTTGTCAGTGCCTGTTTTCAAACTGATGACCATTCTGGTCCAAGCACTGCTGATAACTCGAAGCAATGGAATCGCAAACATTAAGAATCATTTTGTTCGGTATTTGTGTACCTCTAACTCATCAACTGTTGCTGGGTTTGTACCGTAAACTTTATCTTTTATCTTTAAAAAAAAAAATTTAGTGGCACTTTCAGATAAATTTTCTTTGTTCAAAACTTAGTCTGGCTTCACCTTATTTCAAATCAGTTAAACCTGAAAAGGCGTGGAAATTAAGTGAGTCATCAGCTGTTAAAGTGTGTATACATTTTTTGGGGACACCCTTTCTTCTAATGATGTAAAGCCAGCAACATCATCTTTATGCAGGAAGGATATAAAATTGTTTTTATTCCTTTAAATCATGGATTATGGAAAGGGAGAAAAAAATGTTAAAAAGATGTGTTCCCCTTCCCATTCCAGGAGGTAGCTTAGGAAAAGAGATCATTATCTGTTGAAGTCAGTAATTCTTTAGGAAAAAATGAAGCAAGGGACCTGTTGTGGAGGAAGAAAGGTTATAGCTATTGGGTTGGAAGACGAGTATTTTTTAGTTTGCTGTTCTTAAAATAGGTGCCATCATTTTTACTTATGTGTTTTTATAATATGGTAGGCTCAACTCCCACCCAACTCTGCCGCCCAAGGTCTAGCCAGTGGCAAAGAGCATTAAAATAAACCTGAATAAATAAACAAAATTCTGAATCCTCATTCTATGTAAAAAAACAAAACAGAGCCAAAAATGACTTGTTCCCCCTTCTAACAGAATGCCCCCAAAAGAAAATGTTCTCATACTGTTAAAGCCAACCATCATCAGATTCCCATGGGCAGGAGTGCTAAGCTTGCTAGTACCTAAAAGAATTTAGATGATTTTTCTCTTTCCTTAGAATGAATTATAGCCCAAGGAAAAATAGATTAACACCTGAAAAATTCTGATTCCTGACAAATTATGTTCCTAGAAGAACTTGTTTTTATTTCAACCATTATTATTTATGAACTATGAAAAGATTCAATATATCTCACTTTTGTTTGCATTCTCTTTAATTATAAAATACTACATTCACATTAAATCAGTTATTTTTCTCAATGAATTTAATCCTAAAGAGATGGTATATATATTCTTAAAAAGAAACCTCTGATCATCTGACCATATTGGAGAAACTGGTTCCAAATTTACCTTCCTGATATAAACAACTATAGAACAGGATAAAATATATAAAGAGGTGTTTCAGGTACTGGACAAGAGTCAGCATATGACTGTGATTATGAGGAAAAAGAACTACCAAGTCCTGAAATCCCCCTGCATTTCTTTCTGGAGGCACTTTGCAGACTAAAGTAAGGGATGGGGGGAGAAGCAGGCTGTCATAGCCTATCAGAGTTAAAGAGACAGAGACTGGAGCTCAGAGAGGCTGAGGCAGCCAGAATCTGTGGGCAGGGCACTAGAAAAGGGAGCTATTCAGAAAAAAATAAGTTTCAGAAATACATATAAGGATTCTCTTAAGTCTGTTGCTGAACATTAAGCTACACTTGTGCAGGATGAAACCCCATGAACCTAGGCCGACTCCTACCAGGATGCTGTCAGCAGCCAAACAACTGCCAAAGCTCACGCAGGCCTGGGGAGGGATGGAGTTCTGACCAGCCAGGATGGAGGGTCTACATTGACTATCTGGGGAATTCAGTACACACCCCAGAAGACTTACTTCTTACTGGTAGGACTAAACCAGCCCTAGAGCATAAACTACTCTAGATTTGCCCTATCAAAGCTTTAAACCATTCTCAAAGGACCAAACTGCACAGTAAGTTCCGTAACTGCCTAGGAAAATAAAGCCCAGCAACTTTTAAAAGAAGACAATGAAAGCCAGACACTCAGCAACATAAAATTCATGATCTTTAGCAGCCAACCCAAAATTACCAGGCAGGCACTCAGAGTCAGAAATATAGCATCTAATACAGGGAGAAAAATCATGAAACCAGAAGTGGATGGAATTAGACACAAATTTTTTTATCAGGTTTTATATACAAAGATGGAAATAAGGAAAACATGAACATGATGAGGGGAAAACTAAAATATACAAAATGAGAAATGTTTTCTAAAATAAAGATTCATTAGGCGAGCTTAACAGAAATTTAGGCATTGAAGGAGAGAATGTCAGTGAATTCGTAGACATAGCAACGTAAGTTACCCAAAATGAAGTTTGGACTAAAAAAAGAGACTCGCAAAAAAGTCAACAGAACCTCAGTGACCCCTGGGCAAAATAAAGCAGCCACACGTAGAGCCTCAGCCCCAGAAGGAGAGGGGGGAAAGATTGAAGGAGAAATTTTTGAAGAGATAAGGGGCAATTATTTTCAAATTAGATGAAAACAACAAACCCACAGATTCAAAATTTTAGTACTTCCTTAGCAGGATATCACAAAGAAAACCACATTGAAACACTTTATTATTAAATAATAAGGAGAAAAAATATTTTTAAACCACCCTATATACAGGAAAACAAAGATAAGAATGATCACAGACATCTCAGAAACAACACAAGCCAGAGGTAATGGAATAGTATCATTAAAGTTCTAAAGAAAAAAAAAAAGGCTCCCATCCTAGAATTCTATATCCAGCAAAATCTGTACCTTGAACAAGAACAAAAGGAAAAGATGAGGGAATTTGAACTGTAGGAATTTGAACTGCTGCAAAACTATAGGAAATATTAAAGGGACATTTTTAGGCTGAAGGTAAAAAATTTCAGATGAAAACATTTTTTTTAGAAAAAGAAAGAAAAGTGGAAGAAAGAAGTCATCCATATAGTCTGTATGATGAAGATGACATGATTTAGAATTCTGACACTGATACTTACGGAGCATTACTTTCCTCACCTGTAAAGTGTGGATGGTTATGTCTGCATCACAAAGTCATTGCAAAGGTTCAATGAAATAAGGTAGTCAAAGCACTTAGCACAGTGGAACATACTAAACATTCAACAAATCACAGTGATTATTGTTTTGTTAATACTGTGCCAAGAGATTATTGTTAATAACTCTTGATAAATACTTTTGCACAGAGCACCATATATGTAAAAAAGAGAAAGGCTGCTTGATATTAAGCTTTATAATTTATCTTGGAAACAGTAAGGTAGTTAAACATCTTAGTATTATTGGTGCTTTGCAGTGTGGGAAACTGATAAGGGATAAGTTATTGTGAGACAAGTAACAAAAAAGTGTCCATAGGTGAGAGGAGAAATTCTCAACTCCCAGATGAAGGATCCACAAATGTCTTCTTGGTCTGTAATGAAAAATCTCAGAATATTTCTGACTATTAAGAGAATGTTGCCCTTTCATTGTACATCCAGAAGAACTGTGAAATAAAAAATAACTATTTACAATTTTTTTCTTGAATCTTAAGTTTGTTTCATTAGGAGAAAAGAATTTATTAAATAGGTACCTGCTCTGGTTCTACAAAATAACCAATGCAATGGGTATTCTCAAGTAACAACATTTAAGACCAACGTGTACCAGGAAATGAACTATCTAAAGTTTGAGTAAATATACGGGTGGATCAAATAAACCTGTAAATAAGTAGAGCATAGTAGATTGTAGCATAGAATCTGGAATCCAACTGCCTGGGTTCAATTCCTGTTCCACCCCGGACTACCATTGTGGCCTCGAGAAGCTCTATAACCTTTATCTCACCTGTAAAATAGGGAAAACAATAGTATCTATCTCATAGGGCTGTTGGAGGATTGAATCATTTAAGAGGTCATATGTATGGCTTGTGTGTGCTACTGTATTGTATAAGAAATAATGAGAGACTTGAAGAAAAAGTTACAGGCAGGTGCTCATAGTCACATTATATAAATTTAATTCTTTTTTCAGAAAGTATTTCAGGTTCTAAGTTACTTTCAAACTGCCTAGGGGTAAAACATGGTTGCCACTGTTATTACTACTAGCATTTTAACATGAAATATTGGCTCAATTTGTTTGTAAAGAAAGGAAAGCTCCTTCCAGTCTAAAGTCCCTGAGGGCTCAAGACAGCATCTGGAGTGAAGCGACTACTAATGTACTACGAAGACAATCCTTGGTCCGACTGCAGTAGCAAGCTCTGCTCTAATCATTCAGCTGAACAAACAAAACCCAGGATTTAGTTATTTTCCCAGAAACTAGATAAACAGCCACTTCCTTTATAGTGTCTCTTTTTAAAGTAAGAAGGCCCACGTCTCTCCTAATCATCACTTCACTCTGTATTTCTATTTTAAAAGTTGCCTTTTCTAGATTTTTGCTATTTTAAGTCAATAAAAAATGTCATAGGCAAATATGCTCTTTAAATAATATATGAATATAAATAGAATCCTGTTGCTTATGCATAAATTTTAAACCACAAATTAACCCAACAGTCTAGCTGGGGTCAGTGGCACAATGTTAGACATTTGGTTGTCTGGACAGAAACCCACTCACTGAGATTATTGGAACTGGAACAGACTTGGAAATCCTCAGGAACATGGAAAGCTCTGGAGACAGGCTGTTCTCTAGTCTCTTTCAAGGACCACGTAGTTTCTCTCTATTTCATGATGTTTCCATTTCTCTCAGCACATCTGATTCATTCTTCTCTTTATTACCACCTGTCTTCTGATAGTTCCCATTCTAATATAACTTTGACTGACACATAAACTACTTTGGGCTTTATCTTATTTATAGCACCTTTAAATTTGCCACTTGGTTCAAATCTTAGTATCTTCCTTGTTCAGTTCAAATTAGAGGAGAGAGAAGGAGATTTAAATATCTGGTCAGCACAACTTATCTGGGTCAGGTGCCCACCGCTGATCCACATGGGAGAGATCACATAGTACTAACCACCAGCCCCCACTGCTACTCCATGTATTGGGTCTATGGGTAGAGCAGCTTTCATCAGAAGGTATGTGGGCAAGCAGGCATCAGAAATATCTCTAGTAAATACACTCAAAGAAAATAGGCCATGACCAGGCAAAATTCTGTAATGGACACTGTTTACTAGGTCTGCCCACTCAGAACTAGGGTGTTGAATACAAATGTTGTTTGAGTTCACTGTGGTAAGATATTTTGTAGCAGTATTTGATAGGATTATTTTATGGCATCAAAAAGGTTTCTAGATGATAATTACTGAAATCATGCCTTAAAACAAATACTGAACAATTGTTAAACAATAAATTTAAATCTAAGTATAGGTACAAATTATAATTGCAATTAATATATTTACACAGCCATAAAATGGTTCCCAGTCTCATTTAAGTAATCTGTCCCTGAAACCTTGAGTTATTTGGGCTCTGTGAAATTGTTTAGTACTGTCATTTATTTATTTATTTTTGGCGTTATTATGATTGTATACTATCTGCTGACTCACACTGACATCCCTAAAAGTTCCTGTTAAGCTGATCACCTCCATGCGTCTAGGCTAAGTCAAATGAAGTGTACCCTTAATCTCTGAGATGGCAATTTCTTAACATTTGATCTTTGAAGTTCTAGATAATCCTTTCCTTGTTCATTAAAGCACAGAGCCATGCAAATGACACAGATAATGTCACCTGCAGTATGCTTTCTTCCCCATGTTGCTGTAAAATACGCATCCCTATATTGTTTGGTTTTGTTTTTTAAGTTATATCTTTATTATTGTGCAATAGTTCAAACTTATAGGAAATTTGCAAGAACTATACAAAAGAACTTCCATATTCCTTCATCCAGGTTACCAAATTGTTAAGACTGTACCATATTCTCTCTATATATATGTGTGTGTGTGTGTCTGGGGCAGCACTTCTCAAAATGCAGTCCAAAGATATTATTTGCCTTTGTTACAGTATTGACATTTATACTAAGGGTACAAAAGCAATGGTGGGTAATGCCACTGGTGCCTTAATCAAGGCAGTGACAACAAGGAGTACTACTTGTCCTTGTATTCTTAACAATCCTGCACTTTCAGGGTGTTTTTATTGCCAGTTTCTTTTTTAAGTGTCTTGATAAAACTTTTATAAATTTATTAAATTTATTTTTAAATTCATTTATTAGATCTTGACCCTTAAGTAGTCATCTTTTTAAGATTCTCTGTGATGAAATGGGAAGGAAGCATGAAGATTTCCTGCTGCAGATGGAGTGAGAAAAAGCACTTATGTGATTGATACAAGAGATGAACTAGGTGTTCTCTTCATGGAACACCATTTTCACCTGGAAGAATGGTTGACTAATGCAGACTTGGATATTTGAACCAATTGAGTTTGTGATTTTGAGGAAAACAGCCAACTGTATTTGTTGCCATACTAACACTTCAGATTTCAAGTGAAATTTAGAACTTTGGACATCTTGTATCTGCCACCATGAGCTTGGCAGCTTTCCAATACCTAAAGACATTTCTGATAAGATCTGTAATATATATTAATGACTGTAATCTTTCATATTATATAATAAATACATTAATATTTGGAATATCTACATAGCTCAGTGAACTGATATTTTCCAAATGACTAATACATGATGTTACAAAATCAAGTATGGATTAAAGAGCCTGTGAAAGTGTGTCACAGGCCAATGCATTTTAGTGCAATAGAGTGCAAAATATTTACTAATATGGTTTCGAATTTCACATTGCTTTAGAAATTAATACATGTTGAGTTTTGATCCACAACTGTTTGAAACAGCTATGAAAATAACACCTTCTGCTCCACATATCTGTAGGAAGCTAGATGTTCTTTAAATGCATCAAACAAAACAACATATTGCAGGAAATTGAAGGCAGAAGGAGACATGAGAATGCAGCTACCTTCTGTTAAGCCATACCTAGAAGAGATTTGTAAATTAGTAAAACAATGCTACTTTTAATCTTGTGTGTGTGTGTGTGTGTGTATTGGAAAATATATTTGTTATTTTTGTTTCTAGATGAATTAATAAATGTCTTTATTTCTCAGCTTTAAATTCTAATATGTAACTCAGGTAAACAGAAGTTGTTCAGGTTCTCAATAATTTTTTTAAATGTAAGGGACTTCTGAGGCTGAAAAGTTTGTAGACTGCTTCTCTGGACTATAAATCTGGAAATGAATTTGTGAAGCTGTAGGCTGTGCATATCTTTAACTTTACTTGATAATATCAAGTTGCCCCCCATCCAGTTTTGAATTATAAATCTGCATATGCAAGTTGAAAGATGACAGCTTAATTGAATTATCATAATGCTTCCTTGGCATGAATTAATTAGTTATTAAGCAGTCATTTACCTAAAATTGTTTAGGTAGATTTTGAATATTATTTAAGGCAACTTTAGAATATTTTGGCCTCACTAAATACCATCTATTTTTATTATTAAATTTAAAAAATTCAAATAGAATCAAGTCTTCTTGAATAAGTATACAGGTTAAATGTGCCCAGAGATGTTAAATTTCATTACAATATTTTATTAATAATTAAGTCAAACAGGTATCCTAGACAACCAATAAATTGAAAATATTGTATATTCCTCCTGTGTAACTACAGTATATAATTATTCAGGGAGCCAATGCACTGATTAAAAGAGTTGCAATGATTAAAAACATGTGGTCTATTACCATGTAAAATAGGTTTGGGATTAATTCTACAACTGTTTGATATTTAAAATGAGTGTGTAATTCAGTATATTAAAGAGTTTTTATGTCTATACAATAGGAAATGATTTAAGATTTCTTAACATTAAAATATAATGCAAGAAGGAGGTAGAAAGAAATTATATTAATTCTCCCAGAGCAAGACATTATAATAAGCTGAATCATACAATTTTAAATTTTAAATTTATGGGTTAAAAAGAATGAAAGCACTTGGGACTAGCTGGAATAAGATAAGATTACAATCCCAACAGGGAACTTTTTGGAGATCTTTTCTACAGACATCATATCATCAAGAACTAATGGAAGAAATACCTTTCAATCAGATCTTCTGAAGTCATAGAGAATTTTATCATGTCTTATGCATAATGAAATGTTAATGCGATTTTTCTTGACTGATATAATTCTAAATGAGTAATTCATTTTCAACACTAGTTCTCACTTATTATAAAATTGATTTAACTTGGCACTTATAATTAGAGACTGTTTTTAAAAATTTTTTTATTGAATTTATTGGGTTGGCATTGGTTAATAAAATTATATAGGTTTCAGGATAAATAGAGATAGAAGGAGACTTGACTTTGAGTGGTGAACACACAATACAATATACAGATGATGTATTACAGAGCCTGTTTTTCAAAATGGCAACTGAATTCAGAGGAGTAATGAACTTTCTCAATTACAGGAGGAATTTTCTTTACAGAATATTCACTGTACTCTATATTCATTGAATTGAACTTTAGGCAGATGTAGAAAAGTGTTCAATAAATGATCCTCAACTCATCAGAACCCTTCCTCCTAGTCTTCCCACTGCTAACTCAGAAATGACATAAAGATATTTTAAGTATTGCTCTCTATGACAATCATATTCACTATATGGTAGTGAATACATATAGACTATATTAGCCAAAAATATTCATCATAAGGTGGGGCTTGAGACTGCACCCAGAGCAAAATTATCTGACACTTGAAGACCAACTGTCCATGCAGGGGCCCTAGAATGCAGTGCAGACAGATGACAGAAAGTCTCCACACACGCAAATGAAGGAGTGATTCCACCCCACCCCTCTTCTTCAAGGTGGATCCGACAACTAACTGTAGTTGAGAGCTCAGGCTTGCAGCTATGATCTCAGAAATCATATACCCAACTGAGGGAATTAAAATGTTCGGGAAGCCACCCAACGTAGATAGATTCACAGCTCACCACCCAAGGGATTCTGTAAGGGACACCCAGCTATTATCAAGTAGGTCTCCAAGCCTAGAAAGTCTGTGCAGAGTGTCATCTGTGGTTCTGACCACATTGCCACAAGGCTGACTAAGCCAAGAGCTGGACCAGAATTTAAAAGACTTTCCCTCCCCCTCTCATCTCCTTTTTTTATTCTCTGGTAGATAGAGGTAAGAGAAGGTTAAATGACTTTTTTAAAATTGCCATCGCCCTTGTTCTAATTTGTGTCTTAAAACGGTCTTGAAGAAATACCGTCCATCAGGGAGGAAATGATAAAGAACCTGAAATGCTTTGTGTAGCATCTTGTTTTTAAGAGCTCAATTTCAATGTCATCTTTCGGGGGCCTTCCTTGTCCTACTCTTTTCTCTGTCACATTATCTTATTTTAGCTCTCTGCAGAGTCAGTACCATCATTTGATACTGTTCTTGTTTGTTAGACAGTGAGATTAGTGTAGATGTTATAAATGCAGATCCTGAGTCAGACTGCCTGCATTGGAATCCTGGTCCTCCAACTTAATAGCTGTGGGCAAGGCTCTGTGCCACAGCTCCCCCTCTAAAAATGGGGATAACAATTTTACCCATAGCACAGGATTTGGAGGTGGATTGCACTGCATAATAAGAGCAAAGTGCTAGATCCAAGGCAGGCATCGAGTGAACACTTGATAAATACAAACTTCATTCTTTATTTGCTTGGTGCCTCTCTTCCTTCACTTGTCTGCCTTGGTGACCAGTACCTAAAATGATGCCTGGAGTATACATAAGGCTCTCAACAAATCTGTTATTGATTAATGAGTCTCGATTAACCCCTGCTCACCAGACTTTAACATGGCCTGCAAACTCAGCAGTTCACACTGAACATCTACTATCTATGGTAACAAAGAATAGTGACCCTACTCTTCTTTGCTTCAGGTATTGAGAAATTATCCTGACGGTTTCTGCTACATACACCCTATATACCGACAATCTCATTTCCTGTTGTTATAAGTGATTGAGTGAAATCCATGCCATACCATTTGGGCCACCTCAGAATCCACAGTGGAACTCTTTCTATCTTCTTTCTCTCTCATGCATTCTCTTAAATCACTTCTCTGTACACCATGACTATTTATTTCCATTATTATTTTCCCTTTTAAAAAAAGTTTTTTATTATCGGGCTCATGCTACAATGCCCAGGAGAACTGAAAGATGTGTAAATGTATGTTTTACCCAGACAAGCTCTCCCTAGACCCTGAGCTGCCTTCAAGTATAAGCTGCCCTTTTCTCAGTCAGTTGGACCAGACAGGTTATTAATAATTCCAAATTAAATTGGAATCTCAAATGAAATAAAAACTAGTGTTGAAAATAGATCTATCTTCTCAAATGACCAGACTCAAGATAATCATATTACCATTCTCTCTCCATATTTAAGCGGCTCTATGAGATGCCTTGTTCACTGGTAAACTTGATTGAAAGGCGTCTTTTCAGTCAGAGGAGAGATTATTGTGTGGGGCAGATTTATTGCATAGGTGTATAAGAGGATCTTAGAAGGCACAGTGGGGCAGTCATAAGCCCCAAGGATGCCTAGGTGTTTCCACTGATAGAGGAGAAAACTATGGGGAACAAGATATACTATAAGGTCCTTGAAAATAAGTGGAGCCAGGATAGGAGGAGCATGGGTCTTGTTAGGAAAGTAAGAAGTCAGCTAGGAAATAATTTTATCAGTGAAACTTCAGAACCTTAAGTGAACTTGCATTGTTATTACCACTTCATAAGGACCAGGAGGCACTTCTCACTGTGGCTGTTGACCTCTCCTACACTCTGGGTTAATGGTAACTTTCCGGTATCCTTTCTTAATCAACTTGTGATTTATTTAACAAATGTTTCTGAAGTCCTACCATGGACCAGGCATGATCCTAATCACTTGGGATGCAGTGGTAAGCACAAACAAACACAACCCTGCCCAAACAGAGCTCACAATCTGATGAGAGAGAATGAGACTATTTCTGTCAAACAACCACACAATAACACGTAAAACTGAAGCTGTGATAGTGCTGAGAAGGAGAAGGAAGTGATATTCCGAGAGCATATAACAGGGATTGGGCAGATCAAGGAAGGCTTTCCTGGGGAAGCAAACCTTAAACTTAAAACTGAAGAATAGATATTAAATGGATATAAATGGGAATAAGGAGCAAATAGCCTTACAGGCTGAAGGAATAGCATGTGCAAATGCCTTGTGGCAGGGGAGATCATACTACAGAATACAGGGCTTGAAAGAAGGCCAGGCTCACTGAAGACAAGAGAGGAACAGAGCATGGTATGTTTGATGAAGCTAGAGAGGTGTGGAGTGACCAGATTGTTCTGGGCCCTGTCAGTCTTGTTAAGAAGTTTTTGCTTTATTCTAAGAGCAATGGAAAGCCTCTAAAGAGTAATACTGCACCTCCACCATATGATTCTGCTCTCATCCTAGCTGCTATCTTGTGCATTTAATGCAACATAATACTGGACTAAATCTGGTAAAAAAGCAACTAGCAGGATCTGAATACGTTGAAATTGGAAATCTGCAATCAAGGTTTCTGATTCAGTAATGAACCAAAGCTTAAAACAAAATTCTGTGGATCAAAACCACTTGGATGCTGTCTCTGGATAAAATCCATAGAGTTCCCCACAAATCATACCTTCCACACTTCCCTTCTCCCAACCATTTACTATTTGAGGACTTTCTTATGTTAAGGCCCTTTGAATGTCCATCACAATTGCACAAGTAAAATGAATGGTAATAAGAAATTGATTTAAGGTCTGCCCTAGAGTAAAATAATGATTCATTGACGTTTGTAGCATTTTATTGTAAGTGTGGTGGAAATGATTATTATCTTTAATGGTTAACTGAGTAATTGATTATTGATAAATGAGTACTCTATTCAAGCCAGGATCCATCTTACATCACCTGGAAAAGGATGATGTTCCTACTCTTTTAATGACCATTAAGTGGTAAATAAGGAAGTGGAAATGTTTCATAACTTACATATTAAGTATCTTTGGTCATTTAACCACCTCCACAATGAGAGCAATGAGGCAGCTGGGGGTAGGTAGCTGACTTAAGGAAAGATCAATGACTGTTTTTCAGAGTTTTATTGAAAGTGCATTATAGATTGTCTTGCTTTTAACATTATTACTTCATTGAATAACGATATATGAGTAGGCAACGGGGAAAAATTAGAATATAGCTATGCAAGGCCATCTTTGTGACAGGATGAGAATTACATAGTAAAATGACCTCCAGAGAAAATTTTAATCCCACCCCTGCTCTCTCTACCCAGTGTAAGTGGGGTTGGCCATTGGAAAAACAGCAAAATGAATGAAGTTTGTCGTTGTGCTTTGCCCACCTCCTTTTGGGGAGGCTGTTTACCTTCTCATGTCCCTTCGTAGTTACTCACCTGAACCCGTGTTGCTCTCTTACGACCAAAAGTTCACTCTCACAAACAATTGTACATCTTACTGAGGCTTAGAATTCACATGAATTTCTCATGTGCCATAATGATATCTTTTGTAATCACAGCTATTTAGCACAATTCCCATTCCTTCAGTATTTTTATCTCAGCCAAGCCTTAAGAGAAAAGCAATACAATCTAATCAATTTTTACTAATTTCCTTTTAACCTGCTTTGTGGAGGTCTCATTATTTAAAATATGCCATTTATATATTTAATACATTTCTGATGGGAGGAATTTCAGGTGGTTTCAGAAAATAATATGAAATTTCATGGGACTATATAATGGGGCATGTGAAGGGAACATAGGTGGACTATGTATTGCTGAAAGTGGTTATCGGAAGTAGGATTAAATGGTGACCTCAAAGTCCAACAGACTGGGCATCTGAAAACCTCAGAGTCATCTGTAAAGTTAGATGTTACTGTCCAATGAGATTAGAGTGAGCATTAGATAAATAACATATGTATGGTGCTTAGTAAAGCTGCTAGCACAGAGGTAGTAAAAACAAGCAAATTATCATTACCATTTTTACATAAGCAAGAGGCTACCAAGGCATTCTAACTAAAAACAAGTGTGGACCACTGAAAATCATCTGATTTTTTCAATAATCCCAAGGAAGACTTGAGTAAGTTAAAGAAGAACTTAACAAAGAAAAAAAGGCCTGCCTAGAGTTGGAATATCTGAGCATCACTGTTCACAAAACAACAACCCCTGACTCCAAGTCTAATCTGAAACTTAGCTTGAGAACTATGAACTTCTTAAAGACACTCTGCTTTGGCCTTGGGTACAAAAGCAAGGCACTAGTACTAGCCTATTAACATCTTCAGTATAATTTGAGAGGTCATTCAGTATTTATGTCAACCACAGAATAATTCTAGTTGAATTAAGATAATTTCATTTTTCATAGGTTATGATGATATAATCACCAAAAGACCAGTTTCTTTGAAATACGTCTTCTTAGAGTAGTATCCAGTATATTTCTATATTTCATGTCTTCTGATTCTTTAAAAGATCTGTAGTATTTCCCAATTATTTATCTAGGCCCTAGAAAGTAAAAAATTTACCATCTCCTGTCTTCTCCTTCCCCTAATCTTAAATTCAGTAAAAGTGCTGTAGCTTTGGTCTTTTCTTCACCCTAAGTCCTTCGCCCTTCAGTCACTCCTGGAACCCATGGTACACAACAAAACAGTTTGATTGGAGTTGGAAAATATTGATTTAGTATATTTTCTCTAAGACCATTTCTGGAAGAAAAATATTTATAATTTGATGTTTCATATATACCATCTTTTTTAAAAGTGAAAGGATGCAGAATCTAGCCATAAATTCATTACTTCTAACCCTTGACCCCAAAGCTTCAAGCCATTCATATATCATACATTGGAGAGTCAAAGTTCAGGGTCCCTTTAAATCATACATAGCAGTTACTCTTCTAATAGTCTATTGAAAAGAGCCACCAATCTACTTTAGATGAAAGAAGTCCATATTTACTACAGCCCAACTGCGGTGCAGTTTCTGCGCTGAAATAGAAAAAAATATGGAGAGTGGAAGTGGGAGAAGCCTGGAGTAAAGAGGGTGTTGGCTGTTGTGGGAGAGTGGATAAGGGGGTTGCATTAAGTAATTATATAATATTGCACTTCCCTCATAGTATTAGCCCAAGGCAGTGGTATTTAAATTTTGCCCTCTCTAGCCTAAGAATTCTGTAGAGGTGCCCAACACAAGGCCCGGGGGAAGGCTAAGCAGGTAGGTCTAGGGCATATCCTGCAACTAAAACAGCACCCACATGTGTAAGGTCATCCTAGGAAAAAATAAGAGTTCTATTTCTAAAACATATTTGAGATTCATTGATATAAGTTTCTGGAGGATTATTTGTTTGCCCCAGTAGCCAAAATATAAGCAAAGAAAAATATATATGTTGATCTGAATCAACTTCAAAAATTACTATTCTTTAGCTGTCAAACTTGAGATGACAAAAACTCATGTAAGAAGAGTCAACACAATCAAGTGCTGTCCTATTCCCAGAACTATGCTAAGGGCTTCGCATTGATAAGTCTCATAACAACACAGAGAGGCAGGTTACAGTATGATCCCCATCGTGCAAGAAAGGAAACTGAGGCTCAGAGAAGCTCAGCTGTGTCCAACGTTACATAATCAGAAAGGAATTAACAGAGTGGGATAACTGTTGAAACAACCTCAAAATTTTAGTGGCTTAACACAGCAGTTCATGCCCTATTTACAAATTAATTCATTAAAAGTATTTGGAAGATCGTCTTCCACTGGGTAATTCAGGGACCCAGGTTTCTTCAATCTTGTGACACAGATCCTAGAGCCTCAGGGTCCTCTGCTGGTCTTCTGCATCTGGTCCCCAGACAGAGAGCAGAGAGCAGAGAGCAAAGTATTGGATAGGAGGTTTGTAAGGGTCAGACCTGGACATGGGATGTGTCATTTCTGCCCACATTCCTTTGGTCAAAACTCATCACAAGGGTGTGTGTCCAACTCTAAGGGAAGTTGGGAAATATTGTCTGGTTACTTGCCAGTCTCTACCACAATAATACGACCAGGATTCAAACTCAGGAGCTTCAAATCTTCTACAGCTCACTACAGTATGGAATTAACTTGATCCAGACCAAAAAAAAAGCAAAGCATTTTAAATTGTGACCTCTAGGGTCATCACTTCAGATTCTGGATAATTTCTAAGAACACTGCACATAGATATTCATTCCTTTATTCACTCAACATTTATTGAACACTTACTATATACCAGACAGATATCATTCATTCATTTATTCAAAATTTATTGAGCACTTAGTGTGCCAGGCAAGTAGTTGGGGCAGCAGCGATAAACAAGACAGAAATAATCCCTGCTAACATGGAACTCACATCTAAAGGACTTGAACTGTATTTTTCACAAAAGGCTCTTTACTACTTTCTACAAAATCATGCAGCACTGTGTACTTTATGCATTTCCAGCCTCTCTTGTTTAGCTTAAATACATATGGAAATGAAGAAAAATACACATTTTCTACATGGGGGTATATATTGAAATTCCTTTGCAAAGGCTGAGATCTTACTTACTATGTTTGTCTTTGCACGTTTGGCACCGAACCCAGTATCTGGCATGTGAATAAATGTTAGTGTCATGGAAAGAGCCCTAGACTAGGAATCATGCTGTTTAGGTTTTATTCACTTATTACTTGGGCATGTTTTCACACGGCAAAGTGAAACTCTCTGAATGACAGTTTTCCAGGTCCCTTCCATTTATAAAACCCAGGCTTAACATTGCGAAAACATTTGCTCTAGTGAAAACTACATGAGACTGATCTGCAAATGCAAGTTATAGCTCTGCTTCTCCACTTCCTCGCAGAAGTCCCCCCAAATCTCTGGTCCTCAGTCTATTCACTAGTAAACAAATGCTTTTGAGCATAAAGAGTATCCCTTCAAATTCTAATATTCTATTAGTATCTATAATACTAACATTAGGCACCCAACAATCAGGTTCCCACTTCAGAGTTTAGTTTCCTGTAGCTGAGTTCTGAACAAGGATCCCTAAAGATCTGAAAAAGGCAAACTCCTGATCATTCCTAGCATCTTTTTCTTTTCCCCCAAATTTACAACCATTCTGGTTTCAAATACTTGGCTCGGTATTAAGTAACTCCCTTTCTCAGTCCACTTTACTCTGCTAATTCATTACCTAATAGCGGCATTACTCCAGACTCTCAGCTTTCCTCCCCCAAATTAAAAACCATGTCAGAGCAAGGCAATTCATAACAGCCTAAACAATGAGGCTGTCTCTCTTAATATTTCCATTTATCATTATGTCATATTTATTTAAAGCTTTAACCAAAATGGGGAAAAACATGGTCTTCATTATAAGGGAAAACATTTTACTAATGCTCAGGAAATCAAGAGATTATGGACAATTAAAATTCATAAAATGTTTAGCTCTATACCAAATGTTAACGAGACCTATTGCTAATAAAAGCAGCTCCATTTGTCATATTGGAATATCTGCAGTGCATATGAGGGCCCTGAAAGAAACATTTTAGATGACACAGATATAATTATGGTTATTTTACCAATACACAGGAGATATAAACATTTGTCTAGAACTATGAAAGTAAGTGTAAATCACAAAACTAGGGTTCAATTGTTTCCCAGAGGCAGAAAGTAGAGAGAATTCCCTTAAAAATAGACGGAGGTGGGGGAGTGAGTGGGGAGAGAGTAATCAAAGAATTCATATGCATATATGCATAATCCACAGACACAGACAATAGTGTGGTGAAGGCCTGGGGAGGCGAATTTGGGGTGGAGGGGATGGGGGGGTGTAAAGGAAGGACATCTGTAATTCTTTCAACAATAAAGATAAATTTAAAAAAATAGATTTGACCATAAGTCAGAATCAGATTGTTTGTAGATTCTGTCCATAGGTGTTGCTAAAATATGGATTTTGATTTGGGTGGAGGCAGGGGGCTAAAAGCTTACTAAAGTACAGAATAAGGAATTAAAAGCCTCAAAGCCAAAGGTTTGTGATGCCCTCATTCATTATTTAAAAACAAATCTCTTTCAAATAAAAAGCTGAAATTCAAGCATTATTTGGTCCCAGCCTAATATTCTCCAGGTTGACTTTACTGGTTGCCTGAGAGCCTGAATGATGCTAATGCTCTCTGCCCAGCTGTGGTTACACCAGCTCTGAGGCCTTGAGGGAAATGCAAAGCCAACAGCAGTAAGAGTATCCCAAGTGCATCATTTTCCCTCTAAGTACAACAGGCCTGCAGAAACCAGTCCCCACTTTTGTGTGTCTTCAAAACCACATTCAAAGGAGTCTTATTCTATGAAATCTGATAGAAAAACTCAGAGAACTAGTTTCTGAATTGGTGTTTTCCAAAGTTTAAGAACACACAAAAAAAGATCAAGCTGGGCACGAGAAGAAAATATTAAAACTTCATCTCCTCTAAAAAATAAGAGAAATTAGTCTTTACTGGTATTTAATATATGGATGGTGACTAGTACATGTATACATTTAAAATTATTGTGTGCCTTGGAGAAATATCAGTCACTGTTAGAGCAGGAAACAGAAGGTACCTTCAAACTGAATAAACTAAACAGTTAAATAGAGGGACACAAGTTTGGGGCACCAACGTTTAGCAACGAGAGAAGGTGCATCCTGGACAAGCCACTGCAGGGAGGGGCAAAAGGAGGAAACAGATACCAGAAGCAAATGGAGAGGTACGAAGAGGACATGTGACAGGAGCTGTAACTGTCAGGAGAGGGAAAAAGCCAACCCACAGCCACTGAGCAGTGTGTGAGCTGAGGAAACAGTACCCTGGCCTCACTCCTGGCCCATCCTCTAGGTTTCCTGCCAAACGTACCGGGAGTCAGAAGACAAAAAATCCCATTAATATGGTCAGTCTCTGCATGTGGCCTGGAGGGGTATACGGGAGCTATCCATAGAAGATATGCCCCAATTATTTTTACTAATAGGGTTACTCATCTATATAATCAAAAAAGCTAGGATACCACTTCTTTAAATAACTTAACTAGGTACTAAGACTGTGTTAGAAAAAGGCTAAGCTCAGAAGACTTAGAGTGCTGAGATCTAGACTCCGTAGCTCATAATTAAAGTCTGTTCTGCATAAGGGAAGGGAAGGGAATGTGTGGCATTTGGGTCATATGTTTGCCATCTCTTCATTGGGTTATAAAACCAATATTTACTTCACTGGATTTTATTTATTTTCATTCACTCTTTCATTCATTTATTCACTCATTGTGTCAGGCATTATACAGGTGCTCAGAATATGATGACTTACACATGGTCCCTGGCCTCAAGATTGGGAAGTTTGTAGAAGGAGACAGGTATGTAAATAATATGTAGAATAATATTGTAATTATGCCAAAAAATCAGAGCAGGTTACAGTGGGATTACTCAAGAAAAAATGATCAGTTTTACTGAGGGTTGGAAGAGGTCAAGAATTATTTCATGTAGACATTAATTTGGGGAAATTGAAGAAGATAGACAAAATATTCCAGGCCAAAGAAACATTATGGGGGAAAAACTTGGTGAATTTGATTAAAGGAAAATATTTCAGCACAGCTGAGATTCAGAGTGAAAAAGGGAAAAGCATACAGTGTAACCAAAAAGCTAGCCAGACCAAAATAGCAGAAAGCCTCATTTGCCAATCTAAAAATTGGAACCTTTTATCTGAACTATTTCCTACTGAGCTGTTTGCGTAGCTCTACCTCAATATATTTGGAGCAGGTACCTCAACTGGAAAATAAGAACTACTGATTATATGCCATCACACAGAATCAATTGAAAAAGTCATTTTGATCCACAGTATTAATAGGTACCCTTACTTTATGGTGAAGAAACTAGCATTGAACAACAATCTCTCCTAAGATCAGTTTTGGATGCTGTGAACACTCTGTTTCTTTAAGTATTTCCAGGCTACTTCAGGTAAAACCATTGGGCTAAAATAACCTAGCTTGGTCATTCAAATTAAAATTTATTAACTAATAATGCCAATGATTATCAAATAGGATTTAATTAAGACACAACATCAAAGATCCCTTTCCTTCTTATGTTTTCTTAATTATTGAAATACACTCCTACTAAAAGCTCCCAGTCCCACCACAAAAGGAGCAGAGCCCAGACATTTTTCATGTACATCAGATATTTTCACAATACTACAATCCTGATTATCCAACAGTTTCCAAGCTAGTTGACCTATGTAGGTGTGGGAGCATTGGCTTTGGCATGCTTTTTTTCTGAAAACAGAGGAGGCTAATTAATTTGCCCTCTCTAAGCTGATAAGTACTAGCACCAATAAGTCTGATTTTCATCCTGCCGCAATCACAAAATATCTGTTAATTGTATAAAGCAGTTTAGAGAGTGCATTGGCTATTTGACAACTCAAATGCACAAAGAAATTCAATAAAGAGGGTTTGCAAGGAACAATGGAGTAAAAAATAAATTCTGAGAGCATTGAAAGTCAGAGTTGACCTCTTAAAGGAGTACATCAAATGAATGAACAATAAATTTTCCATAAGGCGAACCAAAGCATATTTTATAAAGCAAGAATTGTCTCCCCTGAATACTCAACGAGGCACCTAATGGGCCTAATTCTAATCCAGTATAACTCTCACAGACTGGATCAGCTCTTTCCCCAACACATTCACTGGCTTTCATATTTCATTAGCTTATTCTCGATCAATATTCCTGCCATGACTGGCTAAAAGCGCCACCAAGAGGGAAGTCTTTGGAAGACTCACCAGCAGTTGAGTCCTCCTGAAGACAAAGCGAAGTGTTTTATTGCCACTTATGAATTCCAAGGTAAATAAAGGCAGGGACCCCTTTCTACCCCTAGTTACTTTCTTTGAGACAAGCCAGTGGGACTTTGCATTATAGATGAAATCCTCAACAAAATTCTCTGTGGGGTTCTCTGAGTTCCTCAAGCTCCTCACTCGTTACGGTCAGAATGATTCAGTCCAGCACCCATCCCAAGTATCAATGGCTACAGGTTCTGGACCACCCTGAGTCAGCAGGAACGCAGTGGGAGGCATGGCTCATAGGTGATGAATACCTTCTGTCACTGAGAAGATCAAATCTCTCTTCCTAAGAAACCAAAAAGAGCCAGGAAGAAGATGCTGATGATGTAAAACACCTCTTAAAACTCTCATTGCCTTTGTTCGCTCTTATCCAGGCTCCATCACAAAGAGAGCTGTCAGCAAGATCCCCAGGGTCTCTCCATTGCCTTCCAGTTACTCAGCCTCAACTTATTTTGTTGCAATCTATGAAATCAGTGCAACTAAAGGAGTTGCAGATGGATTGATTGTGAACTGATTTATGATCCTTATTGCACCAGAGAAGTAATTTCATGCATATAAGTTCTTTTACAATTACCTCCACATGATTTCAAAGGAGTTCACTGTTTATGGGAGGAGGCCATCAATAAGTGACACTTGCATATTCATTCATTTCAATCAGAGATTTTTAAAGACTCGGGGGACTAGTTCAGTGTCATTGAAAATTACTTTCTTTTTCATCATGTTTCTGTTATTGTTTTTGTGTTGTTATTGTCGTTTTCAGAGAAAAAACATACGATACAATCACAGTCTGTTTTTATTTACTTTATTTTTACTTTAATTTTCAAGCAAATTATATTTAAGGGAGTTTAAAAGAGAAGCTTCATTTATAAAATGCCAACTATGTGCGAGAAACTCTGCTATGTGAAGCTTCATATTCTCTCCAAGGCCATAATTACTTGATCTGTTCCACTAATGAAGAAACTCAAAGACACACAAGTACTTGTCCTAGGTCAACAGCCAAAAAGTGACAGGCAGGCTTGTGTTTGAATTCACATCTGTCTAACTACAAAATCCATCCCCTTTCCCTGATGTCACAATCCCTCAAGTTTTAGAAGATAAAACTCAATCTGTCTTATCTTTCTCAATCTGTGAAAAGGTTTTTCAGGGTTCTTGAAATAACCTGTGGCTATTTGCCAAACCCCAAAGTCTTAGGAAGCACACATTCTCAATGCTATCTTTTTCTTTATTTTTTAAAAAATATGACTTACCTTGGGAGGCCCTGGTGCCCATCAGGAGCTGAGATATTAACCATGTGTTCAGTGCCTTGGTTGACCCTGACAACCCAGACAAGCCAGTGCTACTGCAGAGAGGTCATAAAATTACCTAGTTTTGTGACATTGTGTTAATCAGTTTTTTCCAAACTTCATTGAAGAACATCCAAACCATTTTCCCCGTATCTGAATGATGCTGAGCTATTATTAACTTTATATGTCTTAATCAATTTTAACCTGACTTGGTTTTTTATTTAATCTTGTTCTAAGCAATAAGACATTGGTTTAATGTACTATCAATATTTTCCTTATACATATTAAAATACATGCATGACTAGGAAAGTGAAAAATGTTCCTCGTTACCCTTTGGGAAGCACTTTTTATGCGCTCGTGTGTCATTTGTTCATGGTTTCACGATGTATTTGTTTATTCATTCTCTCAAGACACATTTATTGAGCACCAACTGTATATTAGACACTCTGGACACTGGCAGCCACATGGAGAGTGGTTTGGGCCAGGGGGAGAATGAAAGCGTGGAGGCCAGGCAGGAGGCTGCTGGGTTATTATAGTAACCCAGGGAGGGCTGAAAGGGACTGAATGAGGTCAGTAGTAACGGAAGGGAATGGGCAGGTTTAAAAGACATTTCAAAAGTGGAATCAACAAACCTGGGTGTTCAATTCAATTCACAGTGGAAGTTAGGAAAGGGAAGATGGAAAAATGACCCTAAGACCACTTAAATATTTTAATTACATTAAATTATAACACTCTGTTTTCTTTAACAGTTTTGAACACATCTGTAAATCCATAATGAAGAAAATTTAGAAGAGAAGGGAATCTTGCTTAAAACCAGATCCGATATTTAACCTATTTAGCAACCTATGTGCATCAGCTACCAACCAATTGGAACAGACACTGGAAGGTCCTGGAAGCCTCCTTCTGAACCCTAGAGGATGGAAGGACTAGGAGTAGGAGGCTCAGGATATAGCTATTTACCTAGCAGTATGGAAACATTTCAATATTTTGCCAACAGTGGCAAACCTATCAGCCTTACTTAAATCCCTTCAGTGTTCCCACCTCCCTCAGAGTCAAGTCCAAAACTTTGCCATACTCCCTAAGGCCTGGACAATGTACCTCAACAGCCCCATCTCAGCTCCAATCCCTCATCTTATCATCACTCCCTAACTCTGAAAGTTTAAGCTGCAAAGCCTTTACAAATGCCTCTTTCAGCCTAGAGAATCATCTACCCTTCTTCCAGTACACTCCTAATTATTACCTTGGATGTGGTATGTCAGAGAACTTTCTCCTGACCTTCCATATCAAGGCAGGTCTTCTTTTTACACACAGCACCCTGTTCTTCTCCTCATAGCATTCAAGACAAGTGGAATTACTTTGTTGGATAATTACATTTCCTGTCTGTCTTTCCACATTTGACTCACTAAGCTCCATGAGGCAGGAACCAGGCCAGGCTTGTTCACCATCCTTTCTCCAAAGTCTCGTATAGAGCTTGCTAAATCAAGGGCACTAAACAGTAGTGACCCAAAATGTTTTCCTCTGCAGGAAGAGAGAGGAGATAGTGCTTACTCACTTACTCTTATTGATTAAGGGGAGGTTTGCAACATTAAAAGGGAAATTATCATTTACAGAATTCATACCATGTGCCAGGCACTGACCTCAGAACTTATTTTTATCTCATCTAAGTTTCATGATAACCCTGAAGAGTAGGTATGATTGCCCTGTTTTTTAGATGAGGAAGCCAAGGCTTAGAGAAGTAAAGAGCCTGGCTCAGTGTCACTCAGCTAATAAGTGGCAGAGTAAGAATAAAAAAGTGTGCCCCTCTACTACTCCCCAAACTTGGTTATTGAACTTTCCCTGGCTTAGGACAGCACCATCACAATTGCCAGCAGGTAACTGATAACAAGAGGGTTGAGGGATTTTGTTAGAAGCTCTTATAGTAAGAAGGGACAGCTGGTGGCATGATATGAAAAGAGACCATCCAAGTCTGCCTGTCATGGAGGGGGCTCAGCACATTCATAGTTTCACTGTGTCATTCAGTGAGTGTTACAGTCACTGATATTCATAAAGTCGTGATCTCAACAGAACAAAAAGATTAATTTGTTCCTGAGGAACTCTGTTGAATAAGGCAATGTGTGCATATTTTATAAGATTTTTGAACAGTGTTGTAGGTATCTGAGAAACCTGTCTCTTCTGAAGGCGTTCTTCTCCGTCCAGATCAATAAGGCATTGCAACGCTTCCAGCATAGACCACACAATTTGGCTCAAAATGTTTCGTTCCCTTCCAGAGCTAAAGGAGACATAAAGATCCAGCAAGATAGAAACCTAATCTATTGATAACCAATCTGATTAGAATGCTTTTGCTGTGAAACTGATGGGCATTGATTCATTTACAACCAATTAGAAGCCTGTTGCCAAGGGGAAATCACACTCATTCAGGTAGAATAGAACAGGTTGAAAACAAAAGTTGAAAAACTGGTGTGACTAGTCTCCACAAGGATTATCACACAAGGATAACTCACTTCCTGTTCTAGTTTCTTCCTGGAATTTCTTGTGTATAGTTACAACTTTACTCATTAGCAGTTTTTCCTAGACCCCTGATTTCTGATGGGTGCCTTGTCTCATTAAAAAAAAAAAAAAAAAATGTTGCCTTTAGTAACACATATATTATACTATGGTCATAATTTTCTTCAAATTGTAAGAATGCAGCATTTTTAAAGTTGCGTGATGCATTATTGCCAAGTCTGATATTACTATGAAGTGAATCTGCACAGTGACCAATGGTTACACAGGTCAGAATTTATATAGGACATAGAGATGATTAGCATCCAGCCCATGACCCCAGCAGCATAAACAGATTGGGGAATGAATGCCTCCTCAAAGCTCCATATATGCCCACATACGTGGGAGGAGTTCTCTCCTAAAAATTTCCCTTCTCAAAAAAGGGGGTAAATGGCTTTATTTAGGAATCTTTTTAAAGTATCTCATATATAGGGCACCCTCTCAATTGCTTTAATTCAAACAACTGATTATTTTTATAAAGAAGTTACTTTACCTTTTAATTGCTTCAAGCACTACTAGTTCTGGTTGTTCATTGAGAGTATCTTACTGAATCAATGAGAAACTAAAAAGTAAAAAATATTTAACACAATTTCTTAATGTTCTTGGGGGATGTTCTCTCAACAGCAACTGTTAAACGTGGCTGCAAAAAAGGGGAGGACATTTTAAAAGCTGTTTTAAACACACAGTAAATGACTTTTATAAAACTGACTTGGGTAGAATTTCGAAGGAGAGTGTATAATATCCACGCATTTCAAAAAGAACATAAGTCAAACAATTTAGATGAGAGAGAGATTATGCACCCTGGTAAACTATGGCAACAACTGAAATGAGCCCTCATGATGGCAAAGATATCTCTGAAGGAACTGGACAATATTGTTTGTAAAATGTGAGAGTAGACAAAATGCTATTCTACATTAACGTTATTCAAATGATGTGCCTCTAAATGTTATTTTAAATAAATACCATAAGTAGACAGCTGTTTTCAGCATAAGCCTGAAGGTTTGCATATTCAATTTGCCCCCAAGCATTTTAGGGGTCTTTTCATTGGGAAAGTGTATGATCACTTTTTTTTGTTTAAGAATGCTTTAAAAAAAATTTTATTGATTTTTAGAGAGAGAGGAAGGGACAGAGAGAGAGACAGTGATTTGTTGTTCCACTTAATTATGCATTTATTGCTTGATTCTTGTATGTGCCCTGACTGGGAATGGATCCTGAAACCTTGGCATATGAGGATAATGCTCTAACCAACTGGGCTACCCTGCCAGGGCTAATTGCCTTTTTTTGAAAGCAAAAAAAAGCAATTAGTATCTTTTTTTCACTGTTATATTCCCACTGCCTGATAGAATACCTATGACATTATGATTGCTCCCCAAAATTTAATTAATGTATGAAATAATTAGACAATATTGTTTATATTATGTAAAGTATTACTATTATTAAGCTTTATTAGATTCCTGAAGCTAATAGAACACATAGGTTATTTGAATGGAAATAATATTGGGCATCATGTAATCCAATCTCTTTTTACAGATGAGGAAATCACAGAGTAATTAAATGAGAGTTGGACTTAGAACTCAGATCTTCCCCTTAGATGGTATAACTGAGTTGTTTTCCTTGCGTAGTTCACCCCAGTCTCTGATTTCTATTTCAAGTTGAAAGCAAGCAGCATCTTTTTCTTGAGAATGGGTTCTGTTGAGAGGCAAACACAAATTAATTGGCCCTAGGAAATGATGGACAGAGAGAGAAAGAGTTTGTGATACAGAATCCGCCCAGATACCCTCTCTGTGGTCGTGATCTGCTATGGGAGTTGGTCACCTAATCATAGAAAAATGCATTTACTTTTTTGGTGTTGACAAGCTTTCTGTCTTTACAGGTCTTTATTCAGTGGACAGCCCTGGACTCTGTGAGGCAGAACTCCCACACCAGAGGCCAAAAGAAAGCCATGCACAAGAGATGCAGTAAACCTGTCTTAGACACCCATCCAATAGACCATGTATTTATGTCCATGAAAAATCAATGAAAGTGAATCTCTTTCCTTGCATGATGTATTCTTTTCTTTCTTTTTTCTTTTTTTAAAATATATTTTTATTGATTTCAGAGAGAGGAAGGGAGAGGGAGAGAGATAGAAACATCGGTGATGAGAGAGAGTCATTCATTAGCTGCCTCCTGCACACTCCGCTGCTGGGGATCGAGCCTGCAACCCAGGCATGTACCCAGACTGGGAACTGAACCTTGATCTGGATCATAGGTCGATACTGCTGAGCCACACCGGCTGGGCAATGTATTCTTTCCTTAAAAAAAGTAAATCACTGTATATCCCTAATAGGGATTTACAAACAGAAATAATGAGTGTCTCTAACAATTCTAGAAGATATGCCCAAATGGTTGAGTTCTTAAAAAATTCATTTGAATGCTGCTGACTCTCAAAATACAGAGAAATCCCCCCACCCCAGTCTTGTTTCTTTTTCTTTAATCTTTAAGTTTCCTCACTCATATGAGCATCCCCAATAGATCTTAAACTGCCCTGAATAGTTAGCCATGTTAAATTTGCTGATGTGGGTAGATATGCCCATCCTAAGCTGCATTGTATATATAATTAAGACCTGGGCTGTGTACATACAAAGCACACAGATGTTTTTATAAGCCTTCAAGGAACAATACCATGGTCTCTAATAATACTACTAATAACATACATGCTTCACTTACTAAGTACCAGACATCCCCCTAAACACTTATATCAATTCATATAATCCTCCTAAAAACTTGATACTTTCATATTCCCCTTTGTACAGACAGGAAATTGGAGCTGGAAGAGGTGCAGTAACTCCAGGGCAAACACAACTGCTAAGAAGTGGAGCTGAGATTTCAACTCAGGTAATCTGGCTCCAGAGTTTGTGCTCTTAAATATTATGATTTAATTCCACAGCTTGGTTTGTCAAATGCTATTTAAACTCACTTTGTGCGCTGCTTATCTCTGCCACTTTTTACTTTAACAAAGAATTTTCATAATACTCTAATTCTGCAATTAAGGTTATTGTGAATATTATGTAAATTATTTTTATTAAGTAAAATAATCTCTGCACTATGGAAAACACCAAGATTTGGATGGATTTCCCATCTGAAGGGCTCACAATATAGGCAAATGTGAAATTTCCCTTGCTTCCCACGTAGTTTGTGGCATTGTGAGTTTGTGGATTATTTGAGCACCAAAGGCTTTTTTTTAAAAGTATCAGGGATGACTTAAATAATAAAACATGACTTGGCATGAATTACAGTATCTGAATTCATTTCTCTAACTGGTGTGTTTGTGGGCCCAAGGTTGAAAGCAATTAGTTGTGAATTATTACACCATCTTCCATGCTCTGGACAGTTTTATGATGATTATAAAATTTTATTATTAATGGCTCACTGTTTTTGGAGGAGTTGTTAATTTAAATGTATATATTTATATTGTTCATTAATGAATAGGACAAAATTAGTTTGGTGAAATCTTTCTAGGGACCAGTAGCACCTGGGGAGTGGAGAGGATGTTGCTGACAGAGGTCTGGGAGCTGAAGACTGGAACTGGAGAGAAGCAGTGTGTGGCAGTTCCATTAAGGGCTACTAGAGTGACAGGGTGCCTGAGAGACCATCTTGCCCACATTCGTTGTTTTAAAGACCAGGAAGAAGAAGTGACTTCCTCAAGAGTCGCATCACTAGTTAGTGGCAGGAAGGGTCAGCTCAAAGACACTCAGGGTCCTGGCTCCCAGTTCTACACTTCTCATTTTCAATAATTGAGGAAGATTTGACTAATAAGCTGGGAAGGCATGATTCGCATCATCATAAACAGGAAGACAAAAAGTCATAAAAAGTAAAACAAGAGTTTCCATTTAATTGGGCTAGTTTGAGTGTCCAAATAATGCTTGGTTGTGTGTATAGAGAAGAGTTGAAAGAGAAAAGGGAGTCAAGAAGGCTTGCTCAAACATTCTGTCAATATGGCAAGGTAAGGCCTCTAGGGTTGTGATATTGAGATTGTACAAAAACTCAGGGTATAGAGTAATGCATTCATAAGAATGCATTTTCTAAATGTTGAGACCACAACTGAACAAACTAGCTTGCCCCAAAGCTGTGTAAGTAATGACTGGCATGAGCCCAAGTAAGAGCCACGTGTAATTCCCAACTGTGGGCCATGCTTCATAGTTCCCTTCCATCCCTCATCTCACAGTGCTCTCTTCCTCCTGCTCACTGAAGGGTAAAGATATTTTCTTGGACAAATTCAGGTAAAAAGGAGCACTTGAAAACCTATTGAATTTTCCCATGGTTTAGGCAAGAGAAAAAGTGCGGTGCTTGGTAAAGTTTTTTATTAAAGAAATTGGTGATAGAAGCAACCATGCAGAACTGCTGGTACACTGAGCAGAAGTCTATCTTAATCGTAAACAAGGGTCTCATTCTTTTTGGGATTCTCCAGGGAGGTCTTAAGCAAGTGGCCAAAATGAATTTGACATTGAGAACCCAGGCGTGTGTGTGTATTTTTTCCTTCTCTTAGAACTCTGTTTACCAGGAGAAGCCACACTGAAAGCTATTGGTTGTTATCCTGCTTGAAATCCTACAAAGACTTCCCATCACTCTCAACGGAAAAATCCAAATTTCTGAGCAGGAACATACGTGGCCACTCCAGTCTTGCCTCTCACATTCCCATTCTCCCTCTCTGTGTCATCCACACAGAATGAATGAGAGTCTCCTCAACTTTCCACTCTCTTTGCTCCTGGCCTTTGTCACACTCCTGCTGGCAGGGAGATGGCCGCAGCAAGGGCACCCTCTTGGACCTGAAGGCCAAAGGCACTTGACTGAGAACAGCTGCATTACTCTAAGCCTATTACCCCTAGAGATAAAAGAGATAAATCCATGTCTATCCTGTTTAAGCCACTGTCTTTTGAAGTCTATTTGTTATCAGTCTTAGCCTAAATCTTAACAAATGGCAAATTTTACCCCCACACCTTCTCATTTCAAGTGTCCAATGAGATGTCTCTTCTCTCAGGACCCCTTCCTTGTTTCTTTATACAGGTTAGATGTCCCTCTGCAGTAACTCCACCATAGGGCATATCACTTATATTGAAATTGCCTGCTTAGATGTCTATCTCCAACCCTAGGCTGAAATCTCTAAGGTCAGAGACAGTACCTTACTCATCTATGTATCCCATCACCTACCACTGGGTCTGGCACATAGTAAACACTCAATAAATGTTTTGAATTAATGCAAGACGAAGAAAGGATTACAAAGTCTAACTTTATCAGGAATTTATGAAGAATTCCTATTTTTATGTATAGACAAATATAAATGGGGAGTTTGAGAGAGAATTATACCTCCTTGATCACCAGTCAAAAATCGTAGCCCAGCCGGGCATGGCTCAGCGGTTGAGTGTCGACCTAGGATCCAGGAGATCGGGGTTCAATTCCTGGTCAGGGCACATGCCCAGGTTGTGGGCTGCAGCTGATCAATGACTCTCTTATCATTGATGTTTCTCTCTCTCTCTCCCCCTCTCCCTTCCTCTCTCTGAAACCAATATATATATATTTTTAAATTGGATATAAATACAATAAACTACACAGTTGCATATATAGTATAACTTAGTTTCTCTAGTCTTCCTCCATCCCACTTCCAAATATCTCAGCCCCTGAGACAAACTGAGATTTATTACCATTAGGCTTATTCCTTTGAGCTGAGACAGGGTTTCTCTGATTAAAAGTGCCAAAATGCAAATATGTGAAAATACATCAAACCATTAGCACACGCCTGGTGTCCCAAAAGAATGTATACACATTTTGAATAATTATAAAGGCAGTGTGTATTAATATACATTTTATTTTCAAAATGTAATAGAATTTACAAAGTGTGTATGTGCACCTCGATAGGGATTAAATGATCAGAATGTATAAAAGATACAAGGGCCCTGAGGAAATGAGACAGAGGACTGGGTGATTTCAATAGGAAGAAGGGGCTGAGAAAAGTGGTAGCTGAAGAGGGAAGGTCTGCATCGAAGGGCTGAAGAAGGCATAGACATCAGGCAAGCATGGCTCCTGAAGGGAGCAAGAGGTGCTTAGGAGACAGCCTTGGAACTAGAAGACCCACTCGGTGCTCTGGATTATTTGCCCTGATACATCATACACTATATGTAGATTCCTGCTCTTGTTTCCCTTGGGTAGAGTTACTCATATGGTTGGATTATATTCATACAGCCAGCATTCCATATCTTCTTTGCTAGCTTGTCCTGAAGGAGCATCTTCATTTTTATGCCCAAACAGGTATATCCTAGTGGCCTCCTGAGATCAAAGGGAGAAATCATTCAAGTCCTTAGTTGAAGAGATAAACCAGGAACATGTTGTGATATATCTCAGGCAATCCTCTGGGGGCTTCTCCTGATTCTGCTTTCCTATGATGACACTTTCAACAAGAACAGAAACTCATGCCAGACTTAATGCATTTTTATGACCAGAATTGCTACAAGAGTGGCAAATGTCTCTCATTCTTTTATAGTGGGTCATGACTGTAATCTCATGGCCCTGCTCAGATGTCAACCTCTTGACTGGAAGGGCAAGTAGATGATACAAGAGTTCATTCTCGTTCCATCTTCAATTTGTTCACTGCAGAGTGAAGAGGGGTGCCTCCATCAGAAAACAAGGCATGGGCCTCTCATTTTGCATTTGACTCCTGGTGTGTGTAGTAAAGTGGACGGGGTTGACCTCCCCAGGCTTTAATCTCTCTGTAAAGTTATTTCTAGAGCTTTGGGTCCAGCGGTGTGCATGCACAAACCCCAACACACACACACACACACACACACACACACACACACACACACACACACAGTCCAATGGCAATCACACATGCAGCCGCTAAGTATGCTGTTTCTCAGGTGCAGCAATCCTGGGGCATAAAGCAATCAGCATCTCCCAAGCTTGGCTTATATGTACCCTCATCTGAAATCTTATACTGAACAGTTAACTGAAGAAAAACTGATCTAAATAAATTTGTTGTAGATGGCAGACATCATGTCACGTCTTACTTTTCAGAGAACAAAGAATTGTGTGCATCTATGAAATTGGATAATAGTCCCTTATTTCATGTAAATTGGCACAGATATATTATACTTTGCAGCGATAAAAGGCTGCAGCACTAGGGTTCTGAACCTTTCAATGTCACAAATTCACTTAGAGAGCTATGGACACTTTCTTTAAAAAATATACACACACCAGGACTACTTTTTACATTATGTCAGGGGCTTTATTACTTTATAATAGATATTCTATTGGTAACTACAGGTGTGGGCAAGGGTAGTTTTACAGTTGTAATACAAATAAATAATACAATACTTGATAAATAATAATATAAGAATAAATTTTGTGTTTTGCATACTTACAACTATAAACCTACATTTGCCAACTCCTATGTATATTTTCCAAAAATTTTGATATCACTCCTGGTCAAATCCTGTACACAATGACTATACAGTTCAGTTTGAGTTTTTTCTTTTATCCTGAGACTTTTGGGTTCTGAATATTGCTTGAAATAATATAGAAATGACCATTTTCTTGACATAAAATGCTTAGCACATAATTATGAATAGATGGATGAAGAAAGAATAAATAAAGGGTTATAATCTATATTATCTTTTGTTACTAGGCCATTCTCTTCAAGTAAATATAAATATAAGGAGTATAATCGATTTTCTCAAGTATGTTTTGGTGTTCCACGTCAAAATAGAGTTTCTCACAAAATGTTCAGGAAACATCTAGAATCTTTTCATCAGAGATTCTGATCCATTTTATTAAACACATTTCAGATGTGTTTGATAAAGGGCCCTGTGGCTCAGGGGCCTCCTATCACATAGAGCACACCCTTTTGGAGACACAGAGTGACTGCCACACTGGGGGACCTAGGGACTTGTGCCTCCCACTGCTCAGGCAGGCAAGTCTTGCCTCTTATCAAAAAACAGAAGAAAGAAATATGTCAGTATGCTCTGGTGATTATTGAAAGCAAAAAGCCTACCTAACCAAGAACTCTAGCCTCCTTCCTCACTCACTGATCAAGGTTTATAGAGCGCCTCTTCAGCATAAGGTCCTAAGCTAGACCCTCTGTAGCACTTGCACTCTTGCAAATCCAAGCAGAATTCCCTGGTGAGCTCAGTCTGGTTGGCATCAGATGGGAATTACAGCCAAGTGAATTCTCCATATTGTAACCCTATTATCTCTCTCTCCCTCCATCTATCTCTCCTGTGCTGTGCATGGTTGGGCCTTATGGAAAGTTATCATTTGGATGCAAAACAATTATCCTAAAACAGTTAGCCAGAGTGGTCTGGACACAGAGATTTATCTTCCCTCTCCTTCAGTGAAGAACATCTATCTTCCATGACCTCTTGATTACTGAAGCCTTCAGAATATATTCTTTGGTCTGTGACACTGAGCTCAGTGCTGGGCTGAGCATTAAATATCACCCTCTATGATTAATTGGAAGTTAATTAAATCTATCACTGAAACAATGGGAAGGCAATGAGCTATGTAATCATTGCAATAGTAAATGAAATGATGTACAGGTCTCTCCATCTCGCTTATTGACAATGATGGAGGGGTGGCAGGCCTTGGATGCCTAGCGAGGCTTGCTGCCTGACCTCACAGCGGCTCTAACATTCGCGGAGCCCAGGGACGAGGCAACCAGAAGCAAGTTCTGACCATCTCTGCTGAATGAGAGACCCTCTCTTCCTGAGGCCTCTAGGGTTCTTAAAACTTCAGAATTTTCAAAGTGCTTTCACAGACCTAATGGCGTTTGGCCCTCATAAACCCTGGTAAGATGGGGGAACTGGGAACAGAGAAGTTAAGCAGCTGGCCTGAGTTTAGATAGCTGGTTAGTGAAAGAGGTGAGTAAAGCTAATTAGAAACTGAAATGGCAGAGCCAGGCCTAGCCAAATCTGTAGTTCTTGTTTCTGAACTTGATTTAATTTGTGGATGTGAGGACATAGAAGGTCATGAGGTTTGGAAAACACTAAGTTGCCAGATTGCCAAGAGTTCCCCTGGGGTTCAGATTGGCATATTTCAGTAGTCAGTATGAATATTAATTTGTCACAGGATAGCCTTCCAGATACTAATTTGCCTTAGTCAGCTTGGGCTGCCATAACAAAATACCAGAGGCTGGTGGCTGAAACAACAGAAATTTATTTCTCACAGTTCTAAAGCTGAAAGTTCAAGATCAAGGTGCCAGCGTGGTGTGTTCTGGGGAGAGTTCTCTGCCTGATTTGCAGACAGCTGCCTGCTCACTGAGTTCTCACATGGGAGAGAGGGAAGGAGGAAGAAAGGGAGAGAGCAAAAAGTATGAAGAGAGATCTTTCTCTCCTTATAAGGCCACAGTCTTATGGGATTAGGGCCCCACTCTTATGACCTCATTTAACCTTAATTAGTCCCTAAAGACTGTCTCCAAATACAGTCACAGTGGAGATTAGGGTTTCATATTTGAGGGGACACAATTCAGTCCATAGCATAATTTGAAAGTATATTTTGAAAATTATCACTCAAGAAGAATTATAAATTAGGATAAGTTCTTTAAACTCTAGTCATCCAATTTTTAATTTCCATTCTCTTCTAGATGTCTCTAGGCAGAAGAACATATTCAGTCCTCAGGATTAATTGGGGATCCACCTCCCCCTCTTTCCTTCAATCCCTTCCCCTTCCTTATGGGATGGTCTCCAAGTTCTGGTGGCACTTCTCTTCTGTTTGAGGAGGACTGGCCCTCTTGCTACCTTCTCAGATATACACTGGGTGTCAAGAGAAAGAAGACCATCAATGTGTAATGGTCTTCGGGGACCCAGAGGATCCTTAAAAGGACTAAGGTATATTTTGGGATCAATTGAAAACAAATTAATTAAATAAAGGTCCCTTATCACAGAATTGAAGTTTAAGGTTATTTAGTGGAAAGATGTCCAGGTGAATTTCTTATCACTCATAGCCAGAAGAGATATCTATCCCCTAAAGGCATTTTTTCTTTCTCTTCCTCTCTCCTGCTAAAACACAATCAGGCCCATCTGCCCAACACTGTCTAACTAAATATCAAGGACTTTGGAAATATCACACTGGATCTGACTCCAAAATTTGGTCCTGCTCCAGCTCCTCCCAGAAAACTGCTGGTGCATGTGTAGTACAGTGGTTACAGAGAAACCAAGTCAGAGTCTGTCCAAAAAGAGGTTACAAAAAAAGCAATGCATGAGCACACTCTGCCTCAAGGACTTTGCACTCGTTCCCTTGGCTTGGAGCACTCTTCCCCTTAAATATCTGGGTAGTTCTTGTCCCTACCCCTTTCAGGTATTTCTTCAAATACCCTCTGATCAAGTTAGGCTTTCTCCTATCAGTCTATCACTTTCTAACATTTTACCCCACTTTATTATTTCCTCAGAATACTAATGACCACTTAACATTATATTATTCATTTATTTATTTTATATCTTTCCCCCTAGAATATCAACTCTATGGAGTCAGGGATTTTGACAGTTTTCTTCTGTATCCTGGAGCTTTGCACACAATATGATATATAGTAGGTGCTGAATGAATGAATGAATGAATATAAGGGACAAAGCCAAAGCCAATAAATAAGTCAATATCACAAGGCCAAAACAGCCATAGAGGCAGATGATATGTTGGAAGTATCTGGGCTATACATGATTCAAGCTACTAACCTAACCTTCCTGGACCAGAGTTTACTTATCTCTAGTGGGTGAGGTTTGAACTACATGTGTCCTTCCAGCTCTAACATTCTATCACCTATGATATGAATTCAAAGGTGATGATGTGACAGGCTGCCAATCTCAGGAGTCCTGATTTTGAATCTGCTAGGCTAGGCTGGAAAGGGATAGTTGAAATCGATGTTTTATGACTGTCTTTCTTGGGTTCCAGATTTTTTTAAGTTGAAGGGCCAGCATGACCCATCCCAATTCCCTAAACACAGTGGTAACAAATGTGATGCTGCTGTCTTATCCTGAGTCTAATCCTGTGCTTTTTCCAGGTATTCACCTTCTAGCTCTTGTGCAAAAACAAGCAAACAATGATTTCATCATAAATTATGCAAATAAGTTCAACCTGAAATTCTATTTGCAAAAAAAAATTAATAAACAGAACTAAAGAAAACTGGACAATAAACTTCCCTGGAAACATTTTACATGGTGGAAAAAGTATGAAAAAGATAAATATGGGTGACACATTTTAGCTCAAAGAATACCTTGGGCTGATAAGGACTATAATTATGTTGCTGATGTCACTTCCAGTCATAATGACTTGGAGTATTATAACCAGGAGAATGTTATTAAAATTATTGCAGAAGTTTCTGTTTATTTATTTAAGCCTATTGACTTAAAGACCCTGGGAAAATGTACAAAATTCTTATTTGAATTGCAAATTGAATCCATCAGCTAAAGTTACATACTTTTTAAGTCAAATTTGGTATCCCAAACCATTAATTCATAAGTAGGCTTCTGTAGAGTATATGAATTAGCCTATCACAAAGATAATGATATAACATTATTGAACAACATAAAATAACTTCCTTTTATTTTCCCATAATGTCTGAGTTCCAGGTTTCCTGGCTCTCTCATAATGCCTGATGGTGCCTCAGGGCAAATACGTGTGAATTGTAGTTGCAATATGAAAAGTGACTCCGGAAAAGGCGTGTTGGGGCTTTCAAACTGATTCCCTGTCAATAGCCTCTATATCAAACAGCCTCAGTGTCTAGGTCAGGCAATGTTTGTCATAGATGCAGGCACTGTCAGGTCAGCGCAAGATCTGAACTCTGAGATGCGTGTACTCTGTTAGATCAGTCCCAATAACAATGATCTTGGGAGGGACAGGTGTGCAGGGAGGGAAGAACTGATCTGATTTTACTTAATCATGAGTGTGTAGGGTCCTAATGGCCCCTCTTAGGGAAGTGAGGCACATGCATTCTAGGATTGATCTATCTACATAGGAGATGAATATTTCCAGTCTGCCCAACCCCTTGGTTCTATGACAAGAGACTCAGAAGTTTGAGCTGACAAAAGTACATGGACTTAGAGAACTTATTTTGCAAGCAAGCATGACTACTTCAAAGAACTAGAGGGAAAATAAAGACACTTGCCCATGTCCAAAGGAAATCCTGCAGCCCTCCAGAGTGAAACAGACTTTTGCTGTCTCTGTACTCAATTCGGTTAAAACAATATTTTCAGACTATTTGGCACTGTGTGGCCTCTGAGCTGAATAAAAGGGTAAAGGAGATGCGGTTGCATTTTTACTTTCAGTAGCATAACTGAGCATCATGTTGCATAGAGTAGAATCCAAAACAGTATGATCATTAGTTTTACGATGTATTTGTTTTGTGCTCTTAATTCTTGTCTAAGTTTGAATTCATTTTATGCCAGAATAACCCATTGAAAAGTGGAAGTGTGGGTTAATCAACATTTTTTTCCATGTTTGATGCCAAACAATTAATGTGTCTGAATTATTTAACCATATTGACACAAGCATTTAACATCATACTGACATAGCACTAATCTCCTATCTTAATTTATCTACTAGGAAAATAAAGATAGTAAGTGATCTCCAAACTTTCTCTCTACTATACGATATCTATGAGACCTATAATCATTTTCAATATTCATATGTAGGCATTAATTTTCTTAGATAGTAAAAGACAAGGGAAGGTGATTAAGAGAAAGATCTTTGTTCAGATACTGACTCTGCCAGTAATTAGGTATACAGCCTTGGGCAAACTACTTATCCTGATGGAGCCTCAGTTCCCTCATCTCTAACATGAGATGATTCTATAGCCACATCATAGGACTGCTGTGAGGAATAAATGAGATAATGCAGATAAAACACTTAGTAAGGCTCAATAAATATTATCTATTTTAATTATATAAAAGATCTTCAAGTGACAAGAACCAAAAATATCATTTTTAAGTATTATTTCATAAGTTTGTATTTCAATGTGGAAAGAGAAAATAATGGTGAAATAAATTTGCATTGATGCATAGATAGACTCACAAGGAAAGTTACTATTTTCTTGAAATGAAAGAATGAAGGTCTATAAAGTGTTTCAGTGTTTCTTTTATGAAAACAGCAGACAGTGAAAGCTTCCTCCACCTGTCACACTTCAATCTCAATCAGTAAAAACTACAAATGCCCAATTATGGGGAGTGTGGAAGGAATGGATCTTCCTGTTCCTGAGGAAGTTAAAAGCATTGAGTTTCCTTAATAAAGGCCCCTCTTCCCAGTAGCCAGCTGAACAGTGCTTTTAGATCCTGATATCAGGGTGATGCTGAGCGATGCCTACAATGCAACAACTACAGGCTCATAAAGTGGATAGTTCTGGTTTTGTGTTGTTTTGCTTTATTTTGCTTTGCTTTCCACTGTGATGAGAAAATTTGGATCAAGAATAATCTTGTTGGGAATTTTTAAATCTCTACCAACCAAAGCATCACTTCTTCCAAGATGGTTCCAAGGACATGCTGCCTTACTCTAGACCCAGCGATTTTTAACCCATTATTTCAGTATTTATGGCATGTTGGCACTGGGCATGCTCAAAGGGCAAGAGCTGGGTCAAGGCCAAAAGCACTCTCAGTGACTGTTCCCACAGATGATTTCTATAATACTTAGGGCCAATAAATAGAATATTTGACTTGACAAATATCTCACTTTATGAGACATATTTTAAAAATTCTGACCCTCTCACTTTGCTTCTAAAATCAAGCAAAGTCTTATATGGGCTTTGCTTCCATTAGAATCAGAAAGGCAGACCTAGGTTTAAATCCTGTCTCTTGGCATTGAATGCATGACTGTGTACACTGGCCATGTGATTAGTTCTCTGAGCCTCAGTTTCCTGAGATAATACATTAAAGTGCTTAGGATAGTACACAGTTATAGCAAACAATGAAGAAATATTTGTTTCTACTAACATTATCACTACTAAAAAGAAAAAAGAAGAGCACTGAGGGAGAGTAGACTTTTATCTAAAAAGAAAAAAAAAGAACTTGCCTCCCCATTCTTAAAGCTAGTCCCAAGTAAGCTTTCATATGGCTTGTTATTTTTTTTCAGATTGCTCTTAATTAAAAAGGTTCTTGTCTGGGAGATAGTATCCAGAGACTGCTCTAAGGAAGAACCAGAGAGATTTACTCTCAAATACATCTTTATAGCTTCATCACCATAATACCTAAGCATTCATGTGGACAACATCATTTCATCATAAATGAGAAGGTCGTACTATTGAACTGTAATCCATCCATTGATTTATGGTCCCAAGTTCCTCCAAGGATTTTCACAAATGCCTGTGACGTTTCCTAGTGCTGGACTTTGCATTTGGATCTGTGATTTAGATGACAGATGTGTGAAATCATATGTAGCCAGACAAATCCCGGGTGATAACACATTTGAGGGGGCTCAAGCAGTGATGGATTAAGGCCCAATCAACCAGATCAGCTAATCTGAGCCCTCTTCAGTGACATTGGCCCTGATGCTTTAAAGGGGCACCCCCAAATAAATTACTTTCCAGAAATAATACTTTCTGCTCTGCATCTCATCCTACTTCCTTTTCCACAATAAGTCCCAATACTACTGGAGAAGCTCTGCCTGTTTCTAGAGAATAGATTATTTTGTCTGGGATTAATATTTGCCTCTATTGACTGGTTCACTTCTTTTAAAATCTCATATTCTAGTAGCAATGGATTATTAATATGATCAGTTTGACTGATGATAACCATTTTTGAAAGTCTGACAAATGTAGACGCTGCAAAGCCAAGGACTTAATAATAGTTTGTTAGATGCTAGAGTTAACTCCAAAAAAACCCCGATACTCACATTCAGAAGATACATAAAATCAAGGATTTTCTGGGAAGAAGTAAATATAAGAATTTGACGCTGAAGCTTTTTTTTTCCAAGAGCAAGCCTTATGATGCCATATGCTGGCTTACTTTCAAAACAGTTGATCTCACATCTATTTTTTATGGAAATAGGAAGGAGTCAAGAAAAATCATACTTGTAACATAGCAGTAAAGGAATATAACACAAGATGAAGAGCTAATATACTAAAAGAAAGAGCAAAGAATGTTCTGGGCTCCTACACAAGGGTCTCTCAATGTTGTGCAATCCATGCTCCACCTCAAGGGTGCTCCCATTTAATTTCATAAAAGACAGGCTTGAATGCTTTATTATTCTGTCATTTCTCTGGGCTTCTTATTTGATTTTTGCTCTCAGGATCAACTTTAGACATTTTTCTTTTCTTTTTCAATATTGATTGACATGCTATACAAAATAGCTCCCTGGATACACCAATGTGTGGCAGCTGCGGGCCTCTAAGCAAGTCTGTGCTGCATGCTTTGGATAATCGAGAAATTATTTGCAGTAAGGATATGATGTCATTAAAATATGTAGCCTGAGCTTGAGAAGCAAATAAGCAAGTACTGGATATATGTCTGTATCTTTGATTTTACCTTGCTCTTGACTAGGTTACTTATCTGACTGTCTTTTCTACCCTGAAGCCTCTATGCTATTGTCCTTTGTACCATCCTAAAGGTGACACTCTATTCCAGCATCATAGTCTAGTGATCCACCAACATAACTCCCCTTTCAGAGAAGGCCTGCCTTAGAGTGACTTATTTTCTTTGCTGAAGCACATTAAAACAATCTTTTAGCAGGATGTTTCAAATAATGACATCTAACCTCACTAGCTGCACTGTATCTCTCTTCCCTCACCCCACTCCTGACCCTAAAACAAAAACCGGGCGATAGTGTAGCTGTGAAACTGAATGCTAGGCTATATACCCAAAAGCAATCCGAGTGAACTAAATATAAATCAGACAGGGCAAGGAGAGTATAAAGCATTTCTCATCCAAATTGTCAATTTGCTTCTACTTGCAAGACCCTTTCTTTATGGACTTCTTGGAGTTTATATGAAGGCAGATGTCTGTATTCTTTTGAGATGATATTAAAAAAGAAAAAAAGCAGTGACTGGGAGCAAAGTGAAAAGAACAAAGGTAAAATTTAAGAAGTCAAGTAGAACTGTTCAGATTAAATTTTTTGAAAATATTATCTAATCCAAGGGTACACAAATTACAGCCCAAAGGCCAAATTCAGCCTGACATCTCTTCCCGTCCATCAGTCTACTTATTGTCTGTAGCTGCTTTTGTTCTACAATGGCAGAATTGAGCAGTTGTGACAGGGACAGTGTGGCACACAGAGCCTAAAATGTTTACTACCTGGCCCTTACCAGAAAAATCTTTGTCAACTTCTTATCTAATATCCTGAAGAAAATTCATGATATTTAGAAATCAAATTACATTTTGCACACTCAATACTCTTGTGACATTTGAATATTTACATATTAAAACCTATGGAGAGAACATGGGGGGAATGGTGAGTACATGTACATGCATTTTGGGAGTGTGCCCTAAAATAAAACACACTTGCTAGGAGAACTTCCTGCATACTCAGAGGTTTAGCACATGCAGAGAGTCAGCTGTGTAATGCTGGAAACATTCAACTCAAAACCAAGAGCTAGAAGGTAGTCTCAGGTATACGATCTTGGACAAGCCATTTAGCCTCCATTTCCTCACTTTTAGAATGGGAACCCTGATGCCTGCCTCTCAATACTGTGTAAATCAAAGGAAATTACCCATGTGTGTAACCTTTGTTAAGCCATAAATTACACAAATATAAGTTGTTATTATGTAGAGTCCCAAATAAATGGTATTCTGAGCAAGGATATCTCAATCAACTGATTCACGTGATTCATGTCATTATCATTTGCCCTTGACATGAGTTGCCTCCTCTCCCATACTCCACAAACTCTCTATATTGCATCAAAGCAGCATTTCAGAGAAAGCATCATTTAGAATTAAGAAGTCTGAGGCCAAGGATCAACACATAAGATGATCGGTTCACGTCTGCCTCTAGAGTCATTTCAAAAGTTTTCATAGAAGTTTACAGTTTTCTCCCACCCATCATTTGTGGTTCATCTCATGGCATTTCTGTACCTGACATTTCCTTCCTTAGCTGCCTGCAGGCCCTCTCTCCCTGCTGTCCCCTTTCAATTCCACCCCAGTCCTCTCTGATTCTTTTCTCATTTCTAATTCTGAAACCCCTTTGAGGAAGGGGGAGGGGAGGAAAACAAAAGGTTAATTTTCTCCAGCCTGCCCAGGCCGACTTAATGTAACAGAAGGCAGCAAATTGTATTGATTTAGTGACATGCAACTGTCCAGAAAGAGCTATTTATACATTATTCAAGACAAACACTGTCATAATGGACAAACAGCAGCAGCATCTGGGATGTTAATGTCTACAAATAAGATTATTCTTTGAAAGGATTAGGATGAAGCATTTTGTGTAATTAGATTTCTCCGTTTCAGGAATGAATTGCCTTTTAGCAGTAAAAGCTGTCACTGAGGGAGCCATTAGCTCCTTATAACTGAATTAAATGCATAATTAGTGACATGATCACATTAGGATTTGTTTCATTTTTAACTAATCTGAACGGGGGGGAGGCAGGGAGAGTTGGGGAGCGGAGGCGGCGCCATTTCCAGGTCACTGCGGCCTTCCTCAGCTGGGATAGGCCTCAGCTGGCGAGCTGAAGTTGGTAAAAGTCAGGCGTGTGTGAATCAGAGCCCGGGCCTCGCCACGGCGACGGCCAAGCTATTCATCACTGGGTGGTGGGTGACAGTGACTGATGGGCTAGGCCCGGGCCTGGCACTTCACCAGTGCAAGAATCATACGAGCCAGGGAGCAGAATGACAGCTGGAGCGCTGTGTCAAGTGGTGGAGAGACCAGAGCTATTAATAATGTGTGCCACATGATCTCGGCGCGAGAAAACAATGATTTAGACATTGGTGAGAATAAAGATTTTACATTTAGTCCAGGGGTGACTCTTCTCCTTGGCACTTGTAGAATAAATCGCTAAGCAATCAGCATGTATGAAAATCAGGCAATGCATATATTAGAGCCTAACTCCTGAGGGCGGGGGCATGGGTGGCGATTTTAAATCCTGGCATTGATTCTATATGCTGTTAATCCCATCCTCCTGACGTTTCTGCAAACCCCTTGAGGTAGCAGGAACGTATAAGGAGACAATGAGTACGGCTTTTACATGGCTCACTCACTTGCCCCTTTAGCACTTGGCTGCTGAAAGTCTATTCCCTTCAGTGCTGCACTAGGTGCTATAAGAGGAATGAAGAGGTGGGAGGTATTTGTCTCTACCCTCCAGAAGCTTATCAGAACTAAAAGGGAGCTGGGACACCAAGTGTGTGTTGTTAGAATGCATTGACATTTTGCTTGCTTTGAGGGACCTCTAATTTTGTTTCTTAGTCTGAAAGTTAGGTTGAAAAGACACAAGAGCAGTATATAACAAAGGAAGCTTGATAAAGATGTTCCCGTTCAAATACCTCAATACCAAGCAAGACTTCTGCCAGTAGAGGAAGCACTAGGGAATGGTAGCCTGGGAGGCGATACCAATGACCACTGAGTCAGTGAGTTTGTGGCGAAGGGACTCCCTCCCAGCTTGGCCTGAGCATTCTGTTTCTAGGGGAACTGGCAGCTGCTGGGCATTAGGTTCCAGATGGTTTCAAGTTTCTGGCAGTAGTAGTGGAGGCTTCTCCAAGGAACAGAGGATTGGAGAGCAACTAAAATGTTCCAGTCCTTCAAAGATTCATCCCTCTTTCCCACTACCGGAGCCTACAGATTGGTTATTTAGAGATCCATGGTGACCAGGGTTTACCAGCCCAGGGTCATCATTGATAGAGTCCATCTCGAAACCAGGAAATAAATTAGAATCTGATGGTTAGATTAATGCACTTGTAGTCCTAAAGCTTAGGACTCTATGATTAAGATGTGTTGTTACAGAAATAATTTTTTTCTTTTTTACAGAAAGTAATTTTTATTGTTTTAAAGTCTCTATCCATTTCAAACTTATTGGTAAAAGTGGACCTTTTATCTATATCAAATACAATACTTATACTATTTACTTTTAGATGGTTCAATGACATGAAAATAATGTATTCCTAAGAGTTGTATTAAATAAATCTACATTTGAAAAACTACTAACTTAACATTATAACACTGTTTAACTTAAATATGGGCCATTATAGCATCAGTTAAATAATAGCAGTTAGACTGTAAAGACTGAAAGAAATAAATCCAAATTACTTTTATAGAGAGAAGACACAGTCAGTCATATGTCTTGCCGTGGTGTCCAGGCCCAGCTGCTGTGAAAGATGAATTAAACCTGCATGGGACCCTCAATATTTGAGACTTCCTAGCATGACCTTTCTCCTTCCTGAGGGACCTGATGACCCAGGGGATCCCCAGGTACTTCTGGACCTCTGTGGGTTGTGTGGGGAACATCAGAAAGAAAATGTTCCCTTGGGAATGGCTTGGATTTGAATTGGACCTTAGCCAGTATTTGTCCAGTGTAATCATTTTCCTTTTTTAGCTCGTTGAGTTGTCTCTTGGCTGACAGAGTTACCATCCACCTTTCTTGAGCTTTTTTCTCATAGAAGAGAATCTGGTTTTGACAGGAGAAAATGGTTCTATACAAATCCTTTTCTGTGCTTTCTGCCATCTTCTGGTAGAGGCTGTGTTTTCAAAGGGTATAGTCCATGTCACTATACACCTTGTGACATCTCTTACTTTCCAGGCAGTGCCTTAGCTCCTTAATTGTTTTCTCAGAAGCTGGTTCATGTGCTCTTGATATAATTCCAGCAGCATTTGAAGTTGCAGCTGAAGCTTCTGAGTCTCACCGTTGAGCTATGAATGTTGAGATTGTAAAGATGCTTGCTCTGCTTGGAGAAGGTTTCTTTGTCCCATATGCATGTCATTGATTTGATTTTCTTCACACAGTTTTCTGGATGTTTCTTTCATTTTTTGTACACTTTTAAGTTAGCAGCAAAAATGAGACTCTTCAGATTGGCTTGCGATGGAGGGACTGGGTGATGTCCACTTCCTCCATCTCTCTTTCCTCTACTTTCAATGTGCCAGCCTCCATGGGACCTTCTGTCAGGAGCTGGAGCACCTGGATGGCCTTCAGCAGTTTCAGCCAGAGAATTTAAATGGCTCCTTCTCATTCAGTTCCTGTTGCATCCGTGTGTTTGAATGCTCCAGTGAGTGAATCCTTTGGTCCCATCAGCTTTAGTTCTTTGCTTCCATTCCTCACATTCTAAGGAGAGCAGTTCTAGACTCTACTGGAGATGAATGTTTTCATTCAAACCATCCGTGATTTTCTTTAGAAGGTGTTGAACATTTTCTCAGATGTTTTCAAGATGTGTTTTGCATCAGTCACTTGGGATTGGTGGGATTCTGATGTCTCTGCAAGTGACCATATCCCTTGTTGAAGGTGAGCCATCCATCATCAGCCCATGAAATGAAGGTGGAAGGGGCTCACTTTCCTTCCTTTCTCCATGAAGTCTTCCATGTCAAGTGACAACATGTTCTGGTTTTTATTCAGCGCCGCCAAGCACAGAGTTTGTAACCGGGGTACACTGGCCACAACAGCAGGGGTCTTGAGAGCTTCTTCGTAAGTTTGTATAATCAGTCCAATCTTCTTCTGGACATTTCCATGGATATTTTTTGGTTAGAACATCTTCTGTCCAGCTCTTTTTCTTCTTAAAGTATGTCAGCTCTTTACTATAAAAATCACCAGAGCAGCACAGAGGAGGATCTCGCAGGAAAACCCCAAGAGACTTGGGCCTCGTGTCAAAGTTTTAAACATCAACAACAGTACATCCCACAGCTGCTCTAGGAATAGACACATTGGTGGCAGGCAGCAAGCCCTCCCTGGCTCCACAGGCAACACAGCTCTGCCTCTGGTCACCAGTGTCCTCTGGGCCACAACTGACTGCATTGAACCCTGCAGAGTGTTCCCTCTCTCACACAAAACAGTGCTAGGCAAACAGGGCAAACCATCATTAGGGATGGGGGGGCAAGGGGGCCAGGAGGACAGCCAGGTTCTAGAAAACTGCTCTGCTCATGGTGCACATAGGAACCAATATTACCTATACAGTATCTTTGGGAAGTGGAGAGGGTTGATTGCAGCCTGGAGAATATAGGCGATACAGCAAACACAGACAGTCAAAGTAGTCATGCCACACCCCCTCCTCTGCACATGAGCATGTCAGAGCATAGTGGTGAGATCCTCAGTCCTGGGTGAGGCTCACTCTCCAGATTTCCTTTTGCTACAAGGAAGGCTGATTCTGCCTACAAAGATCCCAGGGATCAGCCTCCTCTAAGACTCTCTCCTCTGTCATTGCATTTGGTCAATGTTTGGGCAGGAACAGAGGACCAAAGGGTCCCTCAAAATGGACTAAGAGACCTAGATTCATTTGTGAGAACTCAGCAGAAACCAATGACAGCTGGCAGGTCTTAGAAGTCCATGGAATTTTTTTTTTTTAATTTTTCAATTATAGTTGACAAACAATATTATATTAGTTTCAGTTGTACACCCAAGTGATTGTACATTATATAACTTAATAAGTGATCATTCCAATAAATCTGGTACCCAGTTGACAATATGCATAGTTATTAGAATATATTGACCCTATTCCCTATGCTGTACCTTACATCCCCATGACTATTCTGTAACTACCAATTGGTACTTCTCGAAACTTTCACCTTTTTCACCCATCCCCCAAACCTCCCTTCCATCTGGCAACCATCAAAATGTTCTCTGTATCTATGAGTCTGTTTCTGATCTGCTTGTTTGTTATTTTGTTTTTTAGATTCAATTGTTGATAGATATGTATTTAAAGCCATTTTATTGTTCGTATTTTTATCTTATTTTCTTCTTCTTAGAGAATATACCCTTTAACATTTGATGTAATACTGGTTTAGTGGTGATGAATTTCATTAGCTTTTTCTTAACTGGGAAGCTCTTTATATGCCCTTTGATTGTAAATGATAGCTTTGTTGGGTAGAGTAATCTTGGTTGTATGTCCTTGCTTTGCATCATTTTGAATATTTCTTGCCACTCCCTCCTGGCCTGCAAAGTTTCTGTTGAGAAATCAGTTGACAGTCGTATGGGTGCTCCCTTGTAGGTAACTACCTGCTTTTCTTTTGTGCTTTTAAAAATTCTCTCTTTGTCTTTAACCTTTGGCATTTTAATTATGATGTGTCTTGGTGTGGGCCTCTTTGGGTTCCTCTTGTTTGGGACTCTCTGCACTTCCTGAACTTGTGTGTCTATTTACTTCACCAGGTTAAGGAATTTTTCTGTCATTATTTTTTCAAATAAGTTTTTAATTTCTTTCTCTCTTCTCCTTTTGGCAACCCCATAATGCAAATGTTGGTACACTTGAAATGGTCCCAGAGGCTCCTTACACTATACTTTTCTCTCTTTTTTTAGTTCTTTTTGCTGTTCTGATTGGGTGTTTTGTGCTTCCTTATATTCCAAATTGCTCTTTTGATTCTCAGCTTCGTCTACTTTACTGTTGATTCCCTGTAAATTATTCTTCATTTCAGTTAGTGTATTCATTTCTGACTGATTCATTTTTATGCTTTCCATGTCCTTTTTTATGCTGTTGAAGTTCATTCTAAGTTCATCTACTCTTCCCTAAATTCATTGGGCCCCCTTATAACCAGTATTTTGAGCTCTGAATTTAGTAGATTGCTTGTCTCCATTTTGTTTAGTTCTTTTTCTGGAGTTTTGTTCTGTTCTTTCATTTGGGACATGTTTTTTTGTCTTCTCATTTTGGCAGCCTCCCTGTGTTTGTTTCTATGTATTATGTAGAGCTGCTATGTCTCCTGGGCTTGGTAAAGTTGCCTAATGTAGTGGTGTTCTGTAGGGTCTAGTGGCACACCCTCCTTATTCAGCCAAGCTGGGCACTCCAGGTGCCTCCCCTCCTCCCCTGTCTGGGCTATGTACACCCTCCTGTTGCAGTTGAACTTGATTGTTGTTGGCACGTCAATAGGAGGGATTTACCCCAGGTTGATCAGTTGCAAGGACTGGCTGAAACCACCGTGGAGGATCAGCCCACCCCACAGAGCAGACTTACTTCAGCGGGGCTCTGGTGCTGGAAGAGTCCACCCTTTGAGTGTGTCACTTGTGGAAGTGGTTGCATGTGCTTGGATGTGGTCTGAAGCTGTCCACCAGGTACCCTGGCTCTTGGGCCTCCAGGGAGGTTCAGGCCAAGGTCAGCTGCTGCTTGTATTCTGTCAGGGACCACCCCGCATGAGCTACAAATAGATCTTCAGACGCCTGCTACTTGTGCTAGGCTTGGAGGTGCCCAGGAGAGTGAAAACTGAACCGAGCCCAAACCAAGGCCTGTTGCTGCTAGTGCTGGACCTGAGGCCACTTAGCGAGAGGTACGGGGCTCATCAAGGCCAGATGCTGCTTGTTTGAGAGATTTTAGGCAAGTCTGAAGCATGAGCCAAGACAGGCCATTTGTATGGAAAAGCTGCTGGAAATAGCTTGGGGGGCCTGCAAGCTAGGTGGGGTAGTGTCTCGGGGAATCACCAGAATGGAGTGAACAGTGATAGCCAGGTTGATGAAGACTCAGATATGGCACTCACCTGCTGGCTCTGTGGAGGAAGGGCTCGGAAAAGGAACAATGGCCTCTGCCAATACTTCTGTCTGGGAGAAACCTGCCCCTTCAGCTCTCACCCTGATGCCAGACAGTTCACTTCCTCCCACTCCCTGTACATCCCTGGTGCCTTTCAAGCTGCTGCCCCAGTGCTGGAGCTCAGAGCAAGTATGTTCAAGTAAGTCTGTGCACAGGCCCTTTAAGAGGAACCACCTGGAATTCCAGTATCCCTCTATCTCCTTCAGCCACAATTCTGCTAGTTTTTATAGCCAGAAGTTATGTGGACTTTTCTTCCTGGCACTAGAACCCTGGACTGAGGGGGCCTGGTGTGGTGCTGGAATTCTCACTCCTCAGGGGGAACCTCCATAGCTGAGATAACCCTCCTGATTTTTATCCACACATGTGGGTTTGGGACTAGTCCATTCCTCCCCTCCAGCAGTCTCAAAGTGGCTTCTTCTTTATATCCTTAGTGTAGGACTTCTACTCTGCTAGATTTCAGGTGGTTCTGAATGATGGTTGTTCTCTAGTTTAGCTGTAATTTTGATGTGGTTATGGAAGGATGCAAGTACCACATTTACCTATGTTGCCATCTTGACCAGAAGCCTAGAAAGAAAGACTTTGACTTATGATTGGCAAAGATAGTTGTGGAAAAAATGTCACTGATAACCATGATGATTCTTTAAGACGTTTTTTGTGCTTTCCTAGGAGATGGCTTGAGCTCTGTTAAACTCTTGGTAACCTTTGCTGTACCAGAAGCAGACCATATCAAATCTTCTTAACTAATAGCTCAGCAAAAATCAACAATAGGGAAAGAAGTGGAAATTCTTATTTCTTAATGTTACCATTTGATAGAACTTAAACTTTAAAAACAGACTTTTGTGAATTGCTTGAGAAAAGATAGAGCTTTCATGATGCTATGCCTAGAAAATGTATGTAAAAATTCACATATAACCTTTATATATTGGTGAGCATTAAGATTTCCTGTTCTTTGAGGCAAATATTGACCTTGACTTCACCTCGGTCAATATTTACCTCTCAGGTCAATAGATCTTGATGTTCACCTCAACAGAAGTCAATATCTACTTATTATCTCATTTCTATCTGTCAGGTAGCAGTGTGTAATCAGTAATGTGAATTTCCTTCCCTTATGCATTTCCTGAGGTTAAGATGGGATTAATTTTGGACCTTATGCTTTCCATTTGCTAAATACCTTCTCCCCACAGGAGTTAATGGAAGTTTGTACAGAATATTAACTATGCATTTTCATCTTCTATTGCTTGGTCTCTGCCTCCCATCCCAAATTAAGGTAGCACGTGGATAGAATAAAGTGTTCTAATATGAGAATTTCATTCATTTATTCAATAAATGTTTACTGCCCACCATATATCTGGCACCAGGCCACATGGTATACAGATGGGGCATATATCTGGGTATATAGTGGGGATATATGTAGACATGGCCCCAGCCCTCAGGAAGCTTATTGTCAAGTAGAGTACTTTACAAATCCCAGTTTTTAGAAGAATGCCCTGTAGGCTGCAATAGCATCACTAGAAGAGTGTTTGGGGTCTTTTTATTTTGGTTTTATTTTAGAGAGTATGATTTTTACAAAGAGTGCCCATATGCCCATGGTTTGTTGGTGAATAGGCCTTTGAAGCAGGGTGTGGGGGGGGAGGCCCTGATTTGTTGTAATTCTGACTTTTGTGGTGTAAATACTCCCATCATGTACAAGTTCAGGCTACCCATATGAAGTCCCTGACATGCACTTGGGAAGAGAAGCCCAGAATCATGAGCCGATTCACACTGGTTCCAGTACAGCACTGCTACCTTGTACCTGGGTTTACCTGCTGTTCATGTTTCAGCCTCTTTGATTTATTATTTTCCGCCTCCTCTTTTTCCTTCTCTTTTTTTCTTTTTTCTCTGTATACTTTTTGAGGGGTGGAGCTTTTTAAACACACTGATTCCAAACCCCCAAATGAGTAGAGATGCAGTGAGATTCAGGATGTGTTAATAATCTTACGGTGATATTAATGCATGGCCAGGCTGAGAAACCTCAGCTTAGTCTAATAGACCTCATATAATTTTACTTATTTGATTTTGAAATTCTGAGTCTCATAAATTCCACCTTTACCTTTATCCAAGGAATAACCAAATGAACTTTCTTGGAATCTTCCACCATGCCACGGTACCCCAGCCTTCTATCCACCTGGTTTTAATATGTGGTTATGTAGGCCTCCCTCGTCTGATCATTCTCTATAAAATCTGATATGACTATTCCCCTCTTCACTAAATTCATGTAGAAAAATTACTCCAAGAGGCTCTGTACCTACTCAGAGTAATGAGAATCTAACCATAAACTGAAAGTAGTACATAAGGGAGTAAGATATATTGCGCTGTTTAAATGATCGAGAAATGCCTTTTAAGTCGTTGATAAAGAACTTTAGATGGGTTTTGACATTTTTAATGCTTGTTAATGTACTCCTGGGAATGCTTTTGTAACTTCTGGATAAATTTAGCTATTAAGCTCTGTCTTAATTTATATAGTTTCCATAACAGATTTGTTTACAAGACAGTTCGAACTATAACTTTTGGTTGGAAAAAAAATCAATTGTAGACTCTCCATAGGAGCACTCAGCCACAGCAGTGATATACACACTGTTGAGACACAGCCGCTGTAATGCAGGGCAATGCTGATTTATATTCATCTTTACCCTGCAAGGTGGATACTTCCCTCGATGTCAGGACTGGATCATCATAGGTACTCACATTCCCTTGGAGGTTACCTGGGAGCACCACAGTTTTGAGGAACAGCAGAGATTTACTGTTCTAAAAGACTCGCTGGCAATCCCCTTGCTAGCTATTTCACCTTAAACAAATTACTTAGCCTCTTCAAATCTCCATTTCTTCATCAGTGAAGTGAAAATAATAATAATATGCACCCCATATTTTTGTTGTAAAGATTGAGATATCATCAATAAATCACCTAACAGAGTCTGGTGGATGAAAGGACTGTAATAGATTTCATTTCTCTTCCCTTTGCCCACCACCACTGCAACCCTTCTTATTCTAACTACTTGGGTTGCAGTGGCGGTGGGCAACATTGGCCATTCGTTGAAGAGATGTCAAGTTTTTTTCACCCCTACATTTCCTAGGAGAAAAGACTAACACAGAAATGTAACTCCTATAAATGAAAAATGTGTTGTTCAAAAAACACCATAATATTATCTATAGTTTCCAGAAATAGTTTAATATGTATGTATATTCACTTGGCATGGTTATTTAAAGTTCAGTATTAAACTCCAAACCAAATTCTACAAAGAAACTACCCAAAACATACAACTCTGAGAGCTGCCTCATCCACCCACCCCAGGAGGGCTGTTTCCCTTCAGAGACCCTCAGCAACTGGAGCAGTTGAAGTGTTTATAGAGAAGCCATCAGACTCATAGACTGTTCTGCTCATGGTTTGGGTGGTTCATTTGGACTCAGGGATTGTAGATACTTCTGCAAACTCACTGTTCTCCCTCCCTGGCCTGCTTCATTTACCTGGAGAATTTCCCAGCTCCTTTTTCCAGTCTCATTACTTTATTTTCCATCGAAGATGTACAATATAGAACCCAGTCAAAAGAAAAACCACTTCCAGTGGCAATGATACTCATTTTCAACAGATCTGTTAAGTCTGACACAGTTAAAATGGCGATCATTTCAGTTTTAAACTGACTGTGACGAAAATCAATAGATCTCTTTCACCTCTGAAAAACTGGGTTCAGATCTGAATTTGCTCTCAAGTGAAATCAATTTGGTGGCCTCTTAACCCAGTGTCTGGGAACCACTGGTCCCCATCACACAATCACCCTGTTGCTTTTATTCAGCCTGGTTGCCTTTACTCTAGAGAGACAAGGGATCATAGGTGAGAGAAAAGCCAAGATGGGGTTGAGAATGAAAGTTGACTTAGGGGAAATCTGACAACCACCAGTCAGGTGACAGCAATGTCTTACAGGGTGGAGGGTTTTGATGGTGTGGAGGGGGAAGAACAATAGATTCTATATCTTGATGTCAGGATTCATGTCTTTACCTAGAGCTTTTCTTTTTCACTAATTCAGGTATGCTGCCCATTTCCTTTTCTCTTTTGAAATGGAAATAAAATTTACAGTTAAAAATTCACAATGAGAGTAAAATTATGTATTGAAAGTACATTTTTTAAGATCTATAGATACTATGTAGAACTTTAAGTCTTGAACCAAGAAGTTAAACCCAATACCCCAAATCCAAATTCAACCAGCTGTGACAAAAATGCTCTGACTTGGTTATCTTTGTAACAACATGCTGAAGCACAATATACATATAAAATCACAAAGAGGTGATTCTTTTCTTTTGACAAAGTTATTAGTCATTATCATCAATGTTGAACAAGTAGATATTTTCAATTGAGCCATTCCTTAAAATATTCCTTTTTGAAATTTGGGGATTCGTTTTTTTGGTACAGCAAAGAGTTTAACTTCACTTCTTATGAAAATTATGCTTTGGATCCACAGTCAACAACTAAGCTAATCGATCATAGTTCTTTTTAATAACAAAATTTGCACCACTTTAATTCCACTTTTTTGGGAACTCTTTTATTCATACTCAATGAAAAGAAATGACATTTTTTCTCTTTTCCAAAGTTGGAAAAAAAACTATAATTCTAGAGTTCAAGCTTTTAGATTCCATTGTTTTTAACACATTTTCTTAAATAATTATTACAATTATGCTATTTCTCTAAGTTGTACTCTAAAATCTAACTATACACATCTGTTGAAGGACCCTCGTAGTTATTGGAATGAAGTCCCTTCTTCCTAACTTGGCTTACAAGATCCCATGCTCTGGCCCACTTTACTTTTTCAATCTCCTCTGCACCTTAAGCATCACCAATATTAAAGTTCTTTTACTGCCTCAAATTCATCTAAGTCCTTCCTTCCCTCAGAATCTTTGTGCATGCTGTTCTCTATTGCTCTCCATGGCTCTCCTCACCATATCTTCACCCAACCAATACCTACTTTTTGTCTTTTCTATTTCTTTTATGTATATAGTGCAATGATTTTTAGTAAATTTATAGAATTGTGCCACCATCACCAAAATCCCATTTTAGAACATTTTGATTGTCTCAAAAAGATGCCTTGTACCTGTTTGCAGTTAATCCTATTCCCATTCCCAACCCCAACAATCTGTTTTCTGTCTCTGCCTTTTCTGGGCTTTTCATACAAATAGAATCATACAACATGTGATAATGTATGTCTGACTTTTTTCATTCAGCATAATATTTTTGAAGTTTAGCTATGTTATAACATGTATCAGTAGTTGGTTTCCTTCACATTATTAAATGAAATATTCATTTTATGGTTCATTTTACTCATGTAGTCACCAGTTGTTGGGCATTTGAATGTTTTTCAAATAGACGATTATAATCAATGCTGCTATGAATATTCATGTAAAGTCCTTCTGTGGATATGTGTTTTCATTTCTCTTGGGTTAGATACCTAAGAGTAAAATTATGAGTTGTATGATAAATTTATGTTTAACTTTTCAAGAAACTGCTGAACTGTTTTCCAAAGTGACTGTATCATCATTTATTCCCACCAGCAATGTGTGAGAATTTTATTTCTTCACATCCCCACCAACACTTAGTATTGTCTCTTTTTTATTACAGTCATTCTAGTAGATGTGAAGTGGTATCTCATACTAGTTTTAATTTGCATTTCTAAAATTATTGATGTTGAACATTTTTCATGTGCTTATTGGCCATTTGCATATCTTCTTAAATAAAATATCTATTCAAATATTTAGGTCCACTTTAGTTTCTTTTTTGTCATCTGGTTATTGAGTTGTCAGAATAATTGGGAAAAAGAGTGATATGCTCTGGATACAGTGTCCTTTGTCAAATATATGCTTTGCTAAAAATTTCTCCTTGTCTTTGCATTTTCTTAACAGTTCATTTTAGAAGTGCAAAAGGTTTTCATTGTGATGAAGTCTAATGTATCAATATTTTTCTTTTATGAATTGTGCTTTGGTGTTACATCTGAAAACTCTTTGCCTAACCCATGATTACAAAGATATTCTCCTATGTTTTCATTAAAAGTTTTCTAATTTTATTTATACACTTAAGTCTATAACCCAGTTTGAGTTGAAATGTTTTTGTATGGTGTGAGATAAGATTCTAAATTCATCTTCTTGCATGTAGATATCCAATTGCTTCACAATCTTTTGTTGAAAAGCTATCCTTTCCCTTATTAAATTGGCTTGATACTTTTGTCAAAATCAATTGATCATAAATGTTAGGGTTTATTTCTGGACTCTCAAATCTGTTCCATTGAAAGGTCTATCTATGTTACAGTAGCAGAGTATTTTGATTACTGAACTTTATAGTAAGTTTTGAAATTAGGAAACATAAGTCCTCCACCTTTGTCCTTTTTCAAAATTATTTTTGTTGTTCTATGCTGAAGCATTTCTATATGAATTTTAGGATTAGGTTGTCAGTTTCTGCAAAAAGACCTACTGGACATTTGTTAATATTACACTGAACTATAGATCAATTTGGGGGGGTTGGAGGGTAGATTGCCATCTTAACAATGTTGAGTCTTCCAATCCTTGAACATGAAATATCTCATCATTTATTTGGATCTTTCTAAATTTTTCTCAGCAATGTTTTATAATTTTTACACTTTTTATGTTAAGTTATCCCTAAGTATTTTATTCTTTTGATGTTATTTTTAATGTAAGTTTTCTTAATTCCATTTTTGGGGGTTCATTGCTCCTACAAAGAAGTATGATTGAGTTTTGCACATTAATCTTGTATCCAACAACCTTGCTGAACCCATTTATTAGCTGTAGTAGTTTTCAAGGAGTCTGAATACTGTTTTAGAGACATCTCATAAATTTTAATATGTCATAATTCCATTTTTATTCCATTCAAATTATTTTCTAATTTCCTTTGTGATTTCTTCATTGACCCACGAGTTATTTAGATATTTTTTAAATATCCATAGAGTTGTGGGCTTCCACAATTTCTTTCTGTTGTTGAGTCTTAATTCAATCACATTGGATCAGAGAACATACTTTTTATTTGTTAATTATATCTCAATAAAGCTGGAAGAAAAGAATTATAAAAAACCATGACAACAATGACTCATCAAATAAAAATAGCAATAGAGAGATAGAAATTTCAAAAAGAACTAAGTGAATTGTATTTAAGGTATACAACGGGATGGTTTGACATACTCATACATTATGAAATGACTAACACAATCAAGTTAATTAACATATGTGTCATCTCACATAGTTACCTTTTTTTTTTTTAAACCAGGGGTTAGGGGATGAGAAAAATGGGGGAAAGTTGGTCAAAGGGTACAAACTTTCAGTTATAAGATGAATAAACTCTGGAGAGCTAATGATTATAGTTAATGAAACTGTATTGTATATTGAAATTTGCCAAGAAAGTAGATCTTGTGGTTCCTATAATTCTTTAGACATAGTTTCCTTTACTTCTTTGAGCATAATAACTGATTGGGGGCTTAAGTTTACTATGTCCAATAACTAGATTCTCTCTGAGACTATTTCAATTATTGACTTTATTCCCCATGTGTAGGTCACACTTTTCCTGTTTCTGTGCCCATCTCACATTTTTTTTGGTGTGGAAAATTAGACATTTTAGATATTATAACAAACCCAGATTCTGATTCCTCCCAGGGAGTTATTGTTTGTTTAGTACTTTAACTAATACTATACAATCTGTCTTCCCTGAAGTGTGCAGGTGTTGATATCTCTCTGAAGCTGGCCTTTTCTGACTGTTTGCCTTGGAGATTGCTATTGTTTATAACAATGCCCCGGGTGTGCACCTGCTCCAATCAAGTCAGCCCCCTCAACTAGTTTTCATACCTTGCCCTTACCTGGTAGAACTTCTATGCCAATCAGGCTAAAGGGCTAAACTCCCACTGTTACTCAAGATTCCATTATTTTTCTTGAGTAAACTTTTCTAAATTTGTTGCATGCCTTTAGTCACTTTCTAGAGTCCTTAAACAGTTGTTTTTGAAAGCTTTGTTCAGTTCCATCACTGATTCTTGAGGAAAGGATTTATCTAGCTTCTCACTTTACCATTCCAGAAGTTCCCTCCCAATACCTACCATTTTTGTCTTGTATCCAACACCACTTCTTTTATATATCACTCCCTAAGGCTGGATTAAATGTCTTGACATAGGACCTTGTGATATTTCAAAGGATTCTTCCCATAACTACAAGTAACTCTCTGCTTACTTATCTGGCTCCCTCATTAGACAATAAGCTCACAGAAAACTCTGTGTGTGTCTCTTCTGTTCACTGCTGTACTGCCACAGCTAGCACGGCATTTGACACATGGTAGACACTCAATGAAAAAATGGATTTACTTGAATTAATTAAGTGAAATTTAAAACTATAGACTTATTTATCTAGTGTAACAATTGAGATTCCAACAGGGAGACAAAACTAAGGTCATTTGACAGTTTATAGCCACAATCTTTGACTCATGCCATTTATACAAAATGTCAGATGTATGTCAGTGGATGCTGCTGTTGGGGGGAAGTTATTACTCAAATCTTTGCAGCTCAAAAACATTACAACACAATGAGTTTTCCAGTAGAAAGGTCACATGGATGATCAGCTACATAACAAGAGAACTTGTGGTTACCATCACTTGATTCATAACATATAGTAACATTGACTTATTTGGGCTGGCGGGTATCCACATACCTCTGAAAGTAAAAGAACCAAGATGCAATACTGGTAAATTTCAACACACACACACTAAAGCACTGCTCAAAACTGTGTAAATACCTAGCGCAGCATATTTCATAATGATGGAAATAAGACCTGTTGAAGATTTTTAACTCACATTTAGGTTTTAGCTAGGAAAGCAAGAACAGATGCCAATATCATGTTTATTACAGAGCCTCTCAAAGACATGCTTTCCATTTATTATCAGGAGACTGGACCAGGGGAAAGAAAGGACAGAACTTTTTCAGATACTCTGTGGTTATACAGAGAGAGGGCTCAGTGAGTGCTGTTTGAGCATTTATTGAACACTTTAACGTATGCCATTGATTTTCAAACTGTTCTCCATGGATTGCCATAGAAGTGCCTCCAAGGCTATAGCAATGGACTAGGGGTACCAAGTGAACAGGTGTTGGGCCCCTTCTATCTTTTCACCCCCATTTTTATGTGTTTTATATTGGAGTCTGTCATAATTTTTTAAATGAATTTATGGCAAAAAAGGGGGGGATGAGAAAAACACAGTTGCTTAATATATTTTAAAAAACGACTTTCTCACCCTAGCTGGTGTGGCTCAGTGGTTAGAGCATCAGCCCAAAGACTGAAGAGTCCCAGGTTCAATTCCGGCCAAGGCCATGTAACTCTGTTGCTGGCTTGATCCCTGACTCCTGCTGGGGTGTGTGTGGGAGGCAACCAGTCGATGTCTGTTTGTCTGTCTGTCTCTCTCTCTCTCTTCGCCCCTCTCTCCCACTCTCTGAAAAGCAATGGAAAAAATATTCTCAGGTGGGGGTAAAAAGAAAAATCACTGGATTATTGTGAGAGCTAAATGAAATTATATATTTGAAAATACTTTACAAACTGTAAAGTGCTTATAACAATGGATGGTGTATATGATTGCTGCCTTTGAGAAACCTGTGGCCAAAGGTAGACTAGCATAAGAAGCACATTTATATCACATATACATTTCAAGCTCTTTGCCATTCATACTGACATTTTTCTCTACAGAATTGGTTTTTCTTTTGGATGCATTCAGGCAACCCACTGAATTTGGCCCACTGTTAATGCAGAGGCTAGCTGTTTTATCTCCTACAGCTCCTGGGTCCCTAGTAAGTAAGACAGAACCCTCAGGGACAGAGTTCCACAGCCTGCCATGCTATCACAAAACAATGTCCCTCTAGAGAAAACAAAGAGTTGGAGTTTTTTAATTAAAATGTCATAATTCTATTCTGTGTTTCATGTTACAATGGCACAAGTTAAGGAGGGGTGATGTGTGTTTAAATCTGATTTTATCTCACTGCCCAGTGCCTTAAAGAAGAAAAACAAGCACCAGTTATTCTGATAATAAAGAATGTTCTCTTAATTTCCTATTGTTGTGTACAAGATTTAGTGCTTACTCTTTAATTTCAGTGTCAGAATGTGAACTGTAATTAATTTTCATAAAATGGAAAGTAATAAAGTTAGATATATTAAATGCTGGCTGTAGAGGTTGAGATTGTATAATTTACAATTAGGGGTGGGTGGGGAGGAACAGCCTACACATTAAGTGAGTGATAATTCATCTTGGCTTCAGCTTCAGAATTATGAAAGTGGTCAACAAAGCTATTCAAACAAAACCCCCAAATCTCTGGGGTATGTGGAACCTTCTCAAGAAGGTCCATCAAACATGATGTCACCTCTCCCTATGCCAACATTTGGATTGTTTTTATTATCATTAATTAACAATAATAATATACATGGACCTAAATTACCACTTAATGAATCACCTGAAATCTTTCCTAGGCATTATTTGCAACAAACTATAGATAATAAACCATAATTCTATATCAACCATAAAAAAAGTCAGCAGGCTACTGATTAAAAATGCAGATTTCCTTCATTTTGACATCAGAATTTTCACACAGAAGGTACGTTTGAATTTGGGGGAATATTTGTATGGTGGTTATTTATAAATTTTAGACAATATATACTAAAATAAAGAATGCTATATACAAAATTATGTAGAAAACTTTTTCCTTTTTTTAATTTTTACTTTTAATATATCTTTATTGATTTCAGAGAGAGGAAGGGAGAGGGAGAGAGAGAGATAGAGACATTAATTTTGAGATAGCCATTGATCGACTGCCTCCTGCATGCCCCCTACTGGGGATCGAGCCAGCAACCCTGGGCATGTGCCCTGAATGGGAATAGAACCTTGATCTCCTGGATCCTAGGTCAAAGCTCAACCACTGAGCCACTCCTGGCCAGGTGAAAACTTTTCTATATTAAGAAAACAAGTAAATTCATGTAGGAGGAATTAAAATGGGTGTACTTTTCTTTTTTTCTCTGTGTTCACCACCCCAAGTCAAGTCTCCTATGGGTGCTCTTTTTTTAAAAAAAATTTTTTTGTTAGTACCAAAGTATATTTTTTCCAAGTATATTGATTTTTAGAGAGAGTGGGAGGGAGGGGGGAGAGAGAGAGAAAAAAAAAAACATTGATGTGAGAGAGACACATCGATTGGTTGTCTGTCTCCTGCATGCTCCCTGACCTAGGCCAGGGATCAAACCTGCAACCCAGGTATATGCCCTTGACCAGGAATCTAACCCATGACCCTTCAGGGAGCAGGCTGACACTCTAACCATGAGCTACACCAGGCAGGCCTGGGTGCACTGTTTTATCCTCTGACTTGCTTGGTTCAGGACATGCTTCCTAGGGAATAAGACTAGAAGTGTTCATTAAAAGAGCAGAGAGAAGCAGTGATTTCTCATTACATGGAAACTTATGTTAGAAAGTACTGGTACAAACTTGACAGTTCAAGGCTCCTTCACACATTATCTCAATATCACCTCATAGTACCCTAAGGTGAGTACAGAGAAAACTCTAATGTCCTATGTTTCAAGGACACTGAGAAGGAAAGTTGCCTGTTCAAGTTCACACCATCAGTAAATGACTGAATCATAAATTGAATGTCACACCATCAGTAAATGACTGAATAAAAAATTGAATGTAAGGCCCAGCCAGCATTGCTCTGCAGTTGAGCATCGACCTATGATCCAGGAGATTGGGGTTCAATTCCTGGTCAGGGCACATGCCCAGGCTGCAGGCTTGATCCCCAGCAGGGGGTGTGAAGGAGGCACTCTCATCATTGATGTTTCTCTCTCTCTCTCTCTCTCCCTTCCTTTCTCTGAAATCAATAAAGACATATTTTTAAAAAGTACACAACTCTTTTATTTAAAAACAATTGAATGTAGGTTTAGGATTCTCTAAATTCTGTCCTGGAGCCAACATAAGGCAATAATAATACCTAATAAGACCAAGAGAGTGTTCATTATTTGGTGTGGCCCATACCTCGCAGAAGTGACGTGAAGTATGTTTACAAATAGAAAGGGAAAAAAGATAGGTTCCCAAGCATTAAAAGGGGGACAAATACAGCAACCTCAGGCATCATTTGAAAATAAGGGAAGAGAAAATTAATAGTAATAGTAATAGTAATAGTAATAGTAATAGTAATAGTAATAGTAATAGTAATAGTAATAGTAATAGTAATAGTAATAGTAATAGTAATAGTAATAATAAATCAGGGAAGGAAACAATAACTAAAGTACAATAATTTCTAACCTACTAGGTTTTGCACCATGGCCCAGAGACAGGTTCATGGAGAATGGCACACAGACTATATGGATCTTAGTTTTAGGTACAGTTAATTATCCACAGTTTATCTACCCCACAGAAAGGAATACAAGTCGAACATTTTCGGTCCTCTACAGATCCCATTGCTAGGAGTTAGAATGTAAGTGATTAATCAACTGGCAATTATAATTAATTTTCATGGAGATGGAAAAGAGCTCCACATTGAAACAGTGTCAATTATAAAATAATCAGTGATTATTTTTATGTACATATAGAAAAAACCCTGGGAAAATTAAATTACACGGTTAATCTTAAATTTAAATTTAATTTAAATTTTAAATTTACTAAGAGGTGGACATATAAGAAATAGTTATATTTTTTTACTTTACATGTCTGTATTACTTGATTCTTTTCATAATGAACAGTTATTATTTTTATAAAAAGAAACTAAACATGAAGATTACATTTTGTAAAAACCTAAGTTGCATTCTCCCTAACTTTCCATGAAATGTGTTAGTTGAGTTGCTCAGATTAGGCATCAATATCAGTCTCAGCTTAAATGTGACTTCCTCCAGGACGCGTTCCCTGACGTACACACACACACACCACTCCTGGAAGTGGGGTCCCTGTCCAGACTCCCTCCTAGCCCTCTGTCTTCTTCCTTCATAGCCTTTATCATAGCTCGTAACTATACATGCAGGTGAAAGACTAGTGGCAAACCTGCCTAAACCAAGGAAAGAGAGATTCTGTTCTAGGCCCCTTGTTTTAGAGAACCACTCATAACAGCATACATCAAAATGCACTTATTGGTTTCCTTTTTTGGTCTCCAAAGAAAGACTGTTGAGAGTTCAGTCTATTTTTTCAGTGAATTATGGAAGAGGTATGCTCTGAGCAAACTGAACCATGCAGTCCAGAGCATCTGGGCTGGGAATGAGTGAGAAGAAACAGCTTCAGCCCTGGGAAGTGGAGAGTGAGGGGCCACCTTTGTTTGACTTTGTCAGCCCCAGAACACCCAAAGCAGACAGGTTTTTCCAATGACTGCACTCCCTCCTTCTCCTGTCTCTAGCAGAGATGCTTAGAACTTTTGAAAGGGGGTGAGAAAGTGAGGCATGAGAGGCGAGTCTTCCTAGCCCAGTCGCTTGGACAGTCCCTTGGTTCGCCAGTGTTGGATGAGTTCAGTCACCACTCAGGACTCAGACCCAGCCCACCTTCTTTCCTGCCCCATACCAGCAGCTCCTAGCTGCCACTCAGGGCCACAGGTGCCAGGACTGACCTGAGAGAGAACAGGCTCCTTTAGTCTCCAGGTCAAGGGGTCATCACCAGGCTGTGAGCTTCGAGGCTCTGGACGGGAACGGGAATGGGAACTGGGCCAAGGGCATAGGTTACCACTTTTAAATATTTAAATACTTGATGTGTGGCTTCCATTTGCCATCTTGCCCAGGCCCCACAAATTTTAGAAGCAGATCTGATTATTAGTTTAATGACGACCTTACTTGCTAACAAATATACTCTATAAAGTGAAAGATCATATTTATTTATTTAAAACCTTCGTACAGGGCCTAGCACATGTTAGGCACACAATAATATTTATCAAATGAACGAATGTCCGAAAACAATGTGTTGGTAAACAATACAGCCATGTGCCTTGCCCTCAAAGCACTTGTGAGAAAGGAAATAGCTACATAAAAATTGAGAAGATATCCTTTCGTATCAGGCAGGCACCCAGTGCTGACAGCTTTTGACAATAGAAGTCAGTGTGCCTCCGGCCTAAAATCATTGACCTCCTTTACCATCAAGAGAGTCCAAGAAGTTTTCTATTAAGGACTCACACATACCAATAATTTCTGAAAGGTGGTGAAGAGTTCAAGAGTCCCACCCTCCACCCTGACAAGTAGTCCCCAACTCCCTCTCCACCCCACACTTGGGTTCATTATAATTTTATTCTATATAGTTTTATTTTTTCAAAGTTTATCTTTCTATACTGAGTCAAATATAGGACCAGCAAAATGGAATCAAATTTTCTTTGGAAAAACTGCATTGTTTTACTGTAAATTTAAATTTTAGATTGAAAAGCCTAGTTACACATTTAAAAGCAAGTCGGATACAATGTGCATTAAACCTATCATTGGAACTAGTGATTCCTGTATTGTAGGTCAAGGTGACAGTTATCACATGTTCTAATCAGTACCCACCACCTTGTAGGCCCTTAATAGCTGTGAAATGATCATTTCAACTCTGCCAGCAGCCAACCTCAGGTAAGTCGCTTTCTTATATGTTGCTCTCTATCAATGGGCAAATGAATGCCTCCAGGAATTCCGCAGGCATTTATCCATGAACATTTCCTTCCCATAAACATCTAGTTCTGAAATGATACCATGTTTCATGCATAGAAGGTTATGGATATAAGAAAGGAGAAAAACATAAACAATGCATAGTGAAGGAAAAACACATGTGAATCTATTGATGGAAGGAAAATGTGCCAAGGGCAGCTATATTTATCATCTTCAATTTCTTAAAGCTTTGAAAAAATATTTAAGTAACATAATAAATGTTGCCAGAGCACTGGCAACCCATGAGTAAAATAGAGAAATAGAGAAGTGTCAGGAATAGTCTGGTTCAGGCTAAAGGAACTATTTTATACTGTTTTATGGTTTATAAAACACATTCACATCATTGTCTCAACTGATCTCACAGCTACTCTCTGAGATAATGCACTGCCCTGTTTAATGAGAAAACCGAATTGGGCTTTCACCAGAATGTTGGTTGCCTCCCCGATACCCATCCCCTCTTTCTTCCTTGCCTTGATTTTGTTCACACCTTACCCTCCACATCGCGGTACCTGTTAGGGAAGGTGGGCCCCACCCCTGCCCGGGGCCAGTTCTGATTAAGCCAAGCCAGCCATGGCCATCCCATTCCCTTTGCCGATGGCTGGCTTAGGCACTGTCACGTGATGCCATTCTAGCCAATGAGCACGAGGAGAAGTCTGATACTTTATCTTGGGAAGAGACCAGGCTTGGAAAACTCTTTTCTGCCCATTTGAATGGGATCCTAGAGACTTCGATAGCCATCTTACAAGTAGGTTAAAGACCCCCAACCCTATACCTCCAGTTCTAAATTTTCCATTGTATTTGAGATATGTATGTCCGTCTTCCTGTTAATAGTTGCATTTGGAAATGTAATTGGTACCTCGAAGTTGACATATTCAAATTAGGACTCTATCCCCACCTTTAACTTGTACCAATCTTCCCTGTCTCAGTGTCACCATCACTTATCTAGATGTTCACTGCCAAATTCGAATCTATCAACAAGTCCTATCAACGCTCACTGCAAAACCCCCCACTTTTGCTCATTTCCATATATTTCCACAGTCACAATCCTCAATCAACTCCAGTGTCTCTTGTCTGCAATACTGCAACTCCTGGCTTCTGCCTAGCCCCTTTCAAAATCTACTCCCCAAGCACCAGCCAGAGCCAGCTTTGAAAAGAGTGAATCAGATATGTCACTCCCTGCTGAAAACCCTCCGTTGACTTCTCATGGCACTGAGAATAAAATCCAAACCCCTTAGCACAGCCTATATCACCCTATAAGACCTCAAACACCTACAAATTCACCTCCTATCCTTTTCATGTTTCTTGAACACACCGAGCTTATTCTTGCTTAGAGCCTTTGCACCCACTGCTTTCTCTGCTGGGTACATGCTTTCACCAAATCTTTGTATGGCCAGCTTCACCTTGACAAGTTTTGTTTCAAATTCCATCTTTCAAAAAAGCCTACCAATCTGAAGTGGCTCTTACATGCACAATCTTTACCACATCACTCAGTTGTATTTTCTTCATAGCATTATTGTTATCAGAAATTGTTTCATTCATTAATAATGTGTTCATTATCTGTCTCTCCCCACTATAACACCAACTCCATGAAAACAGCAACATTTTCTGTCTTGTTTGTCAGTTCTACCAGGGCCTAGAAAAGTGGCTAACACAGAGTTGGCACTCAGTAAATATCTAAGTCAATGAATAAGTGCCAGTCACTTTGCTGGATGCTAGAAATATAAGAATAAATAAACTTTATCCCTTCTAAGAATCATCTGCTCAATAATTCATTCTAGAATTTTGCTAAAAATATTGAAGTCAGAAGCCAAGGAAGCAAAAGGGCTATCTAACCAACAAGGAAAACTTGCATTAAATTATTGTGTGGGTAAAAAATGACCTCATATTATTTTAATCCACTGAAATTTTGTGTGTTTTTAAATGACATCTAAAATCTACACTGATCAACACAAAAATCTGTGGGACACTGACAGCAGTTGATGTATGCTAAGACAGAAGAAAAATAAACAGAGATGAGAGAGAAGGCATGAGACAAGGGCTTGAGGTAGGAGAAAATGGCAAGGCTTGGGAATGGAAGGTTGTTCACCAGAAACAAAAAATACCATGATTGAGCAGACTTAATGAGATTTCTGGAATTAACAGATAATGTAAAATCTTTTCTTGAGCAAGTTTATGATATGTGCAATTTATCTATTAGATCTGTTTATCTGGGCTTCTCTGTAAATGCAGATTAATATTGCATGAGCATTTTTGCAAATAATAAACTTATCTTTTTCACATAAACTACTGTCAACTCTACCCCAATCTTCCACACCCTCTTCAACACTTGTTGTTTGTTGACTTTTTGATAATAGCCATCCTAACTTGTGTGAAGCGATATCTCTTTGAGGTTTAGATTTGCATTTCCCCAATGATTAGTAATGTTGAGCATCTTTTTATAAGTCTGGTGGTCATTGTATATCTTCTTTTGATAAACATCTATAATACTTTACTGAATACAGGATATATGATATCTAGGGCAACTTTTCCACAAGTTTGTTCCATGTAATACTATTCCTGATCAAATAATTTTTTAGGGAAAACACTGTCTGAGTCATAAAGCATATGATCCAAAATTGTGGTGGCTCTAATTTTTTAAAATTATACAATAAAAAGTTCATCAAGCTTTCAAATATCATAATCGTGGGCCTCTTGTCTTCCCAAGGAATTACTGTAACTTGAAGGTAATATAGATAAAATTGCAGGTAAACTGAGATATCATTGGACATCCATCTAGAAATCTAAAGTTAAGAATCAGTTCTCTGTTACAACCTCTATTACTTAAGCAACCAAATTATTAGCAGAATGAGTCCAGATTTACTCATATGCTCCACTTTTAGCAGGGTAAGTCCCTCATCTTCACTGTATTTTTGCCTCTGTGTCAAGAAAGCATGATCTAAGTCACCCATATGAAGCAGAAGTCTATGATAACTTCCCACAGCAATAGTAACTTTATCTCTTTCTTTCCTCAGAGAGATATTTTTCCATCTTGAGGTCTGTGGATTTCCATTCAATTATATACTTCCTTCCCAGTTACCTATTGTTATATGTAATGAACTACCCCAAAGCTTAGTGGCTTCAACAATATCCCTGGTGGTGGTGGCAGTGTCATCATCATCGTTGTTACTGGTTTTTAGTATCTCACAATTTCATGGGTCAGAAATCCAGGATTCAACTGGAAATTTCTTCTGTTTTACATGGCATTGACTGAGGTCACTTGCTGGTACTCAGCTGGCAGTGGGGCTGCACTGGATGGCTTAGTGAGGACAGCTGGAGGGCAGGGCACCTACGTGCATTTTCCAGCACTGCAGTCTCAGGGTAGTCAGACTTTTTACATTGTGGCTCAGGGATCCTGAAGAGACAGGAGGTGAAAGCAGCCAATCTTGTAAATCCTGGGCCCAGAAAATGTCACAATATTATCTCTTCTTCATTCTATTGATCCAAGCAGTCACAAAACTGATCCAGATTCAAGAGGAGGGGAGCAAAGATCACATTTCTCGATGAGAGGAATGTCAAAGGAATTTGTGGACATCTTTAAACTGCCACACATTATTGTTATTAAGAATTTGTGCTCTGAAACCACCATTCCAAATTGGCTCTCCACCACTTGCTAGTGTGACAGAACAAAACTAATTATTTAATCTCTGTGTTGGTTTTCTTATCTGTAAAATAGGGATAATAAATGCATTCATTCGACAAATACTTATTGAGCATGTAGTATGCAGCAAATGGTTGAGACCAAAAAGAGCAATAAGCTGGCCCATGCTTTCAAGTAGCATATAGACTAATGGAAAGGGGAAAAAAAGATGTGTGTGCATTCATTCTTTCAACAAATATTTAATAAGTACTTACAAAGCACCAGCAGAAGCATTTGTGCAAATCTCTGCTGGGTAACAGAATAGAGTTCCTTCTCAAACTGGATTTTGATTAAATGGGATCTTGAAATCAGTTCTGTTTTCTTTATGGAAATCTAAAATAGTCTTTTTCATTCAAGTTGAATTATGTTTACACTGAATCTCCATGTCAGATGAGGTGCAGAAACCATGGAGAGGCCAGTGACTGAAGAGCTTAATAAGAGTGACATGTTCTCCCTGAAACCTCCCATTGCCACTGAAAACCCCTTTATTAATGCAGAGTCAGGTTGGTGCTCGATGACAGGGCCTACCTGGAGGATTTCAGTATTAGTTTAGTTTTGGCATTTCAATAATCATTTCAACCACTAATAATCTTGACTCTAAATCATTTTGAGTAGTCTTTAAAAGAATAACCAAAGAATAAAATACACTCTGTGCCACTGCTTTGTTGATAAAGGAGATAGTAGAAGCACACGTTTTCAAGCTTCTGAAATAATTTTGTGAAAGTCTTAAACAGACCTAGAGCCCGGCCGGCGTGGCTCAGCTGTTGAGCATCAACCTATGATCCAAGAGATTGCAGTTCGATTCCCAGTTGGGGCACATGCCCAGGTTGCGGGCTCGATCCCCAGTTGGGGGCACGCAGGAGGCAGCCAATCAACGACTCTCTCATCATTGATGTTTCTCTCTCTCTCTCTCCCTCTCCCTTCCTCTCTCTGAAATCACTAAAGACATGTTTTTTTAAAAAGTTTTTAAATAGACATAGATACCTGTCTAGACATAGGAACTGGTGTATACAGTTATCTATGTTTCTGTCTCTCTTTATCCAGGATTCATACATGTGACAAAATACACAAAGATTCGGTCATCTTGTATTTCACCACAGAACCCTCCTAAAATTTGATTCTTAATTAAAACCTTATCTGTAGCCTGGCCAGGCATGGCTCAGCAGTTGAGCATTGACCTAGGATCCGGGAGATCACAATTCGATCCCTGGTCAGGGCACATGCCCAGGTTGTGGGCTCCATCCCCAGTCAGGGGCCTGCAGGAGGCAGCTGATCAATGACTCTCTCATCATTGATGTTTCTCTCTCTCTCTCTCTCTCCCTCTCCCTTCCTCTCTCTGAAATCAATAAAGATATATTTAAAAAACGAAAAAACCTTGCCTGTGAATTTACATGCCCTGTTTTTCACATAGTAGATATCTAATAAATAAGTTTTAAACAAATTACTACATTCTTATTTGCACACCGCGCAGAACTATGCAGCAGGACCAAATGGCGAGACTACGGCTTTGAAGTCAGACAGGACTGAGCATTAAATCCAAGCTCTACCACTTATTAAAAGACTAGAAGTTTCTTAAACTCTTCGAGTTCAGCAACAACCTCATAGAGTAGCGGGGAGAATTTCATGATCATTTGAAGCACAGGCACAGTGCTTGGACACTGCATGTTCCCAATGAATGACAGCTATAATTTTGTTGTCATTGTTGTTATTTAGGGATGGCATTTAAAGATGCATAAAATATTGCAGAAAATGTCCCAGTATTCTTGTCCCTTGTGTGTACCCTAACTGCCTTTAGTCATGCTTTTTTGTGATACCTGAACCACTGTAAAGGAAAAAGTGAAAGAACACAGCGTGTATGGAGACAGGCTCTCAAAGATCCCTGGACAGGGCTCCATCCTGTGATTCGTTAAGCCCAGCCCTTTGCCCAGGGGAGATGCTCACCGAATGTCTATGATAATAATGACAGTGAAGTACTCGATGTTTATGTCAAAAACCTTTGAAATATTTAAAAGCTATCCATAGCAAACTGATAGTTTTATGCAAAAGGAGCTAATGTGTTTTTAATTCTTATAAAACAAGATGAATTTCAGAAGCTTGCACAGAAACAAAGTATTGAACCCTATTATTAACACAAAATGAAAAGCATGTTCTTTCCTTTACAATTCCCTAACCCAGTGACTGCTCTCTCCAATCTTTTCAAAGTGGCCTTTGTCCTATGGATGGCCAAGCCCTGCCTTCTGCAGCACTGTGACCAGAGCCATTTGAATTACGAGCTTCTAACCCTAGTGAATCCCGTGTCAGAGTGAGGCAGATACTGGCCCACCTAATACTGCTTTTGTTAAGTTAGGAGTAGAGTGGTCGGAAATGGTGCTTAAGATACTGCTCCATGAGAATTACCTGGGAGTAAGGGGCCGGGGGCTTGTGCTTCCATCTTATACAACTCACATCTCACAAATAAAAGGGAATAAAATCCCCACCACCCATCCGGTCCTTCATTTTGCCCTTGAACATGTGCTAGTGACTCTTCGTGGTTTCATTAAGGCTGGACACGGAGCCCCAGGTTCCTCAGCTGGATATTCCTTCAGCCTCTGCTACATGTACATCCTGTAACGAGGGAGAATCTTCTAATCGCTTCCTCTTTACAAAGCCTAACACCTCCCCCTTTTCTTCTGCAGGTGTGATTTCATCTCTGAAAAAGCGCATTCACCCTCCTGAGACCCTCTGGAAGAGCAAGTCGAGCAAGCTGGGGATGGATTTCCAGACCCCCCCCACCCCGCGCCACCCTGCGCCACCACTCTTGGCTTCCATGCCACCCTCCAGCCAGTTCACAGCGCTGCTCACAACTTGAGGCCAAGACAGCAACTGCTGGGGCAGTGACCCAGTCGCAGCAGCTTCAGCATCTGCTGAACAATGCAAAGCCCTCGCTAGTGCACTGAAAATTTTAGAAAACCCATTTGATGAAATTGTGGTTACATCCCACTTTTAAGCCCACTTAATTGCCCTTCTATGCTTAAAAATTGTTCAGAAACAGGGCATTTGGGCTGAGAATGCAGGCTGTGCCTTGTTCCCATCCCTCCGTCAGCCTCCCCTTGATGGGCAGCTAGTTCTTCAACAGAGGGCTTGGCCCCAGAGCTGGCGACAGAGGTGAGGAGCCGGTAAGGGGAGGGCAAGAGGAAGGGGAGAGCGGGCACTTCAGGAGGCGGCTTCCAGTCCACTTCCTTCCTGCAGAATTTCACAGCCCATTCAAGGAGCCCGGCCCCCTCTAAAACCAGTCGCCTCTGACATCCTGACGCTCCTTATTCAACTGGCACCGAGGCACTTAACCTGCTGCATGGCCCGCCTTTCTCCAGACACCTGCCCAGCGGCAGACTAAACAAACAGGGATCCTCCACTGCGCAAAAGTTGGCTTCTTTGACTGGGTCTCCCATCTGTTAAAAAGCCATTGTCTGAGAGTGTCCAGCTAGCCGGGGAGCGGGGCGATCGCACACTGAACTGCCCCCTTTTCCCCATAAAAAGTCCTCGTTAGCATTTTCTTTTCTCCCCGGTCTCCACTGCCTGATTTATTCATTGGTTTCACCTCTTCTCCCCTCCCCCTTGGTTCAGGAGGAGAGCCTCCTTGTCTTCGGTTTCTCAGGGGTCATGTCTTTTCAGTCACCGGGACAATACCCGCTGCTGGCATCTGCTTCCAGATCCAATCAGCCATATTGTGAACACATCCTGCCAGAGAATTGTTCCTCCTTTTGCTCGGCTTTGTTGCCAATTTCATGCCATGTATTGCTCCATGTTTTGTGCTTCATGAAGCTGTCACGGGCATAAAAGTGGTCTGACCAGGGTCGTAGTAAAAGGGGTGGGAATGAAACATCCACCAAAATGTTGAGCAGGCCACCCACAGTCCACACACACACAGACACCCACACACACTCGCACACCCACAGTCCCCACGAAAACACACGCATTCCATGCATGAACAAAATATGCACGACCACACACACTCACAGTCACACACAAACTCAGTCACACCTGCACACGGTTTTCACATACAACACAAACATAGGCACATCTGGGGCCCTCACACACTTTTCTTTCTCTCCCCGGATTTAATTGTCACTAGTGAGATGCTTTATGCTTCTTCAGAAGGGTAGACAGTTTTCTAAAGGGTCATAGGGTTTGATTCCTTTAATAATGACAAGGAATATATTAAGGTGGGGGGGTAAGTGTTGTGAAAGTTAAAGAAAGACTTTAGAGTTTTTTCTTTTTCCTCTAGTGTTTCTAGCCATGTATAAATATTAATAATCCTTTGTACAAAATCTTAAAAACATACCAGGAAGTACTTTACAAGGCAAATTAAACTATTCCAGATTAAAAGAACAACATTATAGGAAACATATTCACTTTTTTGAGACATTCGCCTCTCATAAAAAAACAACCATGTGTAAACACAGGACTACATGGCCACAAAAGCATAAAAATTAACTTCTTGGTTTTAGGGAAGGGCGTCCATGAGCCCCTCCTCTCAAGTTGTGGTTCTTGGACACAGGAGTATTCCAACGTATCAAGAGGCTCTTTGTAAACGGTGGATTAGCCTGCCAGAGCACAAAAGGCAAAACTGCACTGCAAAGCTTTGCTGAAACCCAGCTCTTGGGAAGGAGGGGAGCTGGGTTGCATGGCCCTTCACCCAGAGCCCCACTGATTGAATTGGGCCTGGCTGCTGGCCGCCAGCCAGAGGAGGGGAAGTTGCCTTTCTCCTTAATGTCATAAGTTAAGGGGAAAAGAGAGAAGGACAATGGAGAAGGAAAAGTCAAAATTCCCACAATAAAATTTTCATTAAACTTTTCTCATTTTTATATTGTGTTCTTTGTTTTTTATTTCAGAAAGTTCTAAAAATTATGAATGTAGCTGCTTTACAGTATATTATGTCTGTACTTCTGTGTTCCTAAGTTTCTATTGCAGCACCATGAGTAGATAGATCCCCTCACCTGTTTCTGTGTTTTGGTTGTTGGTGGTTGGTTGCGAATGCCAACAGTTTTAGGGAAAAGCAGAGTCCCATGCATGGACACAGGAGGGTAATTCTCTTCTTTGGCTCCTCACCTCTAACAAACTCACACAGTGGCCCATTCTGGTGCTTTAAGATTCCCATCATTGGAATCCCTCCTCTAAAGAGAGTTATGAGTATTATCCCAGAAGGACATAACAAAAATGCAAATCTGTAACCCCAGAGGTACATTTAAATATGCAGTTTGTAGCATCCACAGAATCACATGCCTGAGGGATAGCCACTCACAACAGAATGAAACAAAGGTGTTTAAGCCACCCAGTCTAGGGCATTTGGGGAGGGCACCCCTAGCAGACTAAGACACATCCCAAGGTGTTGTGTGTCTAATAGATTCAGAAAGAAAGGGGAAAACATATAAGCATAGCACGCTACTGTCATAAATGGGGTGTCCCTTCACAGACTTCCCTGGGACTGGATGTTTGGGGTTGGGATTTTTATGCACCACAAACCACCTGGGTCCTTACTAACTTCCTGGCCCTTTGAACCCTTGGCCTCCTCTGAGTGATTTCTACTCCTGGAATGTAATTCATCAGGGTTACCTCATCACCAGAGGTAACCCTCACAAAATCAAGGCAAACAATGCCTACTCAAGGAAACTACTGGAAGTTTGCACCCACCTACCCCAGCAAAGCCTGCACTTGGTTCCCACTCAGCTCCGCCATCCACTAGACGTGGTGGAGCATCTACTACATCAGCTGCTACGCTGAGCTCCAACATACAAAGTCACAGCCCCTGCGCTCAAAGAGCTTCAAATCTGGTATCAGGAAAGCGCTTGCTTCAAATGTTACAATTCAGTATGTCACAATATAAAAATTACTCTACAAAAATAGGGTAAAGAGCGAGTGCCTTCCTAGGAAAAGCACTTTCCTTCTGTAAAAGGACATTCCTTTTGCAAAAGCCAAAAGTATAAAAGAACCTGGTATATTGAATGAAAAGGGGGATGTGCAGTGAAGTAAAGCATAAGATGCATGGACTTAAAGGATGAGAGGGTTAGGACATGGGAAGCCGAGGTATAAAACAAAAGGAGGGGTCATACTAAGAAATTGTTTTCCATGGCACACAGGAGTGGAGGCTGAAGGGAGAGAGAGAGAATAAATACTTTGGTGAGATCAGTTCAGAGAGAAAAGAAGATGTCCTCAAATACCCAACTTCCTAACCTAACCCCCGAGTACCCCAGTCTTTTGCTTTTCTCATGACTTCATTATTTCTAACTTTTTCAAGGGCCTTTTGAAATTCTAAATGCATCCAATGTAACCAGAGTCCAAAATGTGCTCTTTTTTGTTGTTTCATGATTTTTTTTTCTTTCTTTCCTAGCCCTATACTTTTTATTTATGTTTAACAAGGACATTGAGCCAGCAAGACTCGTAAGAGGGCCAGAGGCAGCTTTGTGCTCTGTGTGAGCGTGTATGTGTGTGTTAAACAATTTCATGGACATCTGTCATGCACAGTTAACTTTGCATTGCTGCATTTTAAGTGGTGGGCCCAGGCTTGGCCGGCAGTGATAAAGTAGCTGGCAGTTTTCAAAAAGCCACAGGATAACAGAGCATGAATCATAAAACACACTACTGTGTAGCAATATCCAAGTTCATTCAATGCAATGAAACCATGCAGAGGCCCTTTATCCCCAGCTAATTATGTGGAAACGTCTAAGACAATAAAGCATCTGGTGGTCTTTCTTCCCCGTTTCAATTTTTCTCAATATTGTGACAGGGCAAAGTATTGTGCCTTTCCCAGGGTAGTTGCAGTGAAGAGGCGTAAAAGCAAGGGTCAGGGAAGAGCAAATAGATGAATTTATAACTTTCTTTTTATTTATTCCTTCCCTATTGTCTCTCTGGAAGTCTTCCTTCGGGGCTGTATTTTGCGATCACTACTCTCATTGCACTCTGCTTGAATCCCCTTTTCTCCTTCTACAAAAAAAAATACCACCCAAACTGCCAGGCCTTGTATGATTCCCTGCTGCTGGTGGGGCTTTCTGCCAGAGGACCGGGAATTTAAGTATAAGATTTATTAGAACTCTCTGGATCCAGGCTGAGGGAAGGGTCCATACGTTCGGGAATGAAACCTAATATGCCACTTCTTTTCCACTAGGAAGAGGTGATGAGAATGGTCCCGGTGATTAAGGTTTTCCCAGAGAGGGCTCCCCGTAATTGCCCTGCACATGGGTCTTTTTGCCATTCTCTGGAAAACACACGCAAATGCCCTGCGTTGCACTCCTGGGGGTTTGATGAAAGCCCCTTCACAGCTAAGCGCTGTGAATGAGGCCCGAGCCAGAGGCTGATGAGGTGACTAATTGGTACCACTAGCTTAAAAAGCTAATAAGTTAATTAGATTAACTTCGTTCGTGTTTGCACAGGGCTTTGAAGAGGGAAACACTACAGGAGCCCTAAGCTCCTTTGAGTTGAGATTGGATGCAGCTCCATGCTGGGTACAAGCTTTCCTGGAAAGACAAGTCTATTGCGGTTACATTCCGTTTTGTTTTGTTCTATTATTTAATTCCTCAGCCACCTTTCAATCTTTCTCAAAAGCCAAATTAAAGTGACATAATATGCCTTCAGCATCTCCTGGGGCAACATTTTTAGTCACTATAAATCTAAATTCCATTCAAACCATTATGAATGTTTTTCTTTTCCCATTTTCTCTGGGTATTTATTGTGTCGTAACAGCCAGATCATCTTGATGCTAACTTAAGAATCAAGTCAGATGCTTTTCAATCCAAAGGCAGAAATAATTGCTAGAAAATTTACTGGAGTGGTTATTGCATTCTCTTAGGATTGCTTAATTATCCCACACCTTGAAAATACAGTGAGGCCCAGAGTCATGGTATCATTGTTTTTTATAGAGTTTTTAGCATTAAGTAAATTTTGTAGCCATCATCAAAGTCCCCCTTCATCTATCTATCTATCTGTCTTACTGTTTGTCTATCTATCCATCCTTCCATCCATCCCTCCACCAGCTAGCTATCTAATATGTTTAGCAAGCAAACATTGAACAAGACACTAAAGAACTGCCCAGTGAATTCACAGTGATGAAGACTGAATGCATCCCTCAAGGAACTTTTAATCTAGGACACATAATGTAGGACACATAATGTAGGACACATAATGTCTCCTCAGGAGAAAGTGTCTAAAAGCAAAACAAGGAGAGGGATGGTTGGGCTGGAAGACCCAGGGAAGATTTCAAAGATGAGGTGGCTTTTAAGCTGAACCATAATAGTTTTAATGAGATGAGATGGAGAAGAGGTTCTCCCTGCGTGAAAGAGATAGCAGAAACAAGGGTTCTGACAAGGAAGAATGTATGGCACATCCAATAAACAGAAAAATAATCCCATATGGCTGAGGAGTACACACACAGAAGAAGTGAGAGATGGGGCTGAAGAAGCAGATGGGGTCAGATGATCAAGATGGAGTCTTTCTCTGGTTTGGGGTATGTGTGTGTGGTTGGTTTGTTTGTATGAGCAGGGAAGTCACATGAGTCGGGCAAGGAAAGCCAATGGGAAGATCAGCAAAGGCATTTTGAGATGCTCATTTAAAAGGCAATAAAGAACAAACTCATGGTTGCCAGAGGGGAAGGGTCAGGGGATTGGGTGAAAAAGGTGAAGGGGATTAAGAACTACCAACTTCCAGTTATAAAATAAATGAATGAGTCACAAGGATATAATGTACAGCACAGGGAATATAGTCAATAATATCATAATAACTTTGTATGGTAGCAGATGGCTACTAGACTTATCATGGCGATCACAACTTAAGGCATATAAACGTCAAATCACTAGGCTGTACACCTGGAACTAAAGAATATCCTATGTCAACTATACTTTAATTTTTTTTTAAAATATATCTTTATTGACTTCAGAGAGAGGAAAGGAGAGGGATAGAGAGATAGAAACATCAATGATGAGAAAGTCATTGATCGAGCCTGCAACCCGGGCATGTCCCCTGACTGGGAATTGAACCCGGATCGCCTGGATCCTAGGTCGGCACTTAACCGCTGAGCCATGCCCAGCCGGGCTATACTTTAATTTTTAAAAGAAGGAAGTAAAAATTCAAACTAAAGTGGTGGCAAAAGGTAATAAAAAAAGAAAGGAAAGGGAAAAGACACATCAAACATTTATGAGCTTTTGAAGTGAAAAAAAAAATTTAAGGGCAGATTGGAAATCAAAATGTATAGTTTAATCTTATAAAATCACATTTTTTTATTTATGAAGTTTTATTGTCTTTGGATAGTAGGCTTAAAAGTGTTTACTTGGGACTTCTGAGACTTATTTTTCTCAGTAATGAATATGTATCATTTATAAAATGAAAGACTTTAAATTTTGTCAACTAATATTAAGACAGTAGCATCCCTAGAGGAAAAACTTAGAAAGTATTTCAGATAGAATGACTGTTATGCTAACACCAATAAAAGTGTTGAAACTCGAGGTGGCATAGTGGAAGAGCATCATAAGAATTAAAGGTGAGACCACTTGCATTTTTATTTCAGCCTTACAATTCTGGGCAAATTGCTCCAACTCTCAGTTTCCTCATCTGTAAAACAGAATAAGAACAGTGCCTGCTTTACGGTTAGAATGAAATGAGATAGCTGTATAAAGTTCCTGACACGTGGTAGACAATACATGTTACTCTCTTATCTCCTCACAACCGGTGTCAGAACCTCGCAGAGTGTATGTATGAAGGCACAGAGAGAGACCTTCACAATAATAATTTCTTAGTACTCACTTCACCTGGTCTTGGGAAGCCTAGAAACCCAGACTGTTCAGGGAAGGATGGTACCAACCAGCTTTTCCTAGTCTCTAAAAATATTGCATCCTTGCTTCCAGCCAGTTGCCTGCTGTTCCTCACCTTCAGTCATCTGACATGGAGCTCACTGCTACACGCAGGCTTGGGAAAGACATAAAGAGATACTATCTTTGCCTGCATGGTGCCTGTGTTAGTTTCCAAGGGCTGTCATAATAACGTACTACAAACTTGGTGGGTTAAAACAACAGAAATTTATTCTTTCACAGTTTTGGAGTCCAGATGTCCAAAATCAAGGTGTTTGTGGGGCTGTGTTCACTCTGAAGACCTCAGGGGAGAATCCTTCTCTGCCTCTTCCAGCTGCTGGCATCCCTTGGCTTGTGGTAGCATAGCCCTAATCTATTCTCATGGTCTTGTTCTCTGTGTCTCCTGGTGTCATCTTGTGTATGCTTCTTATAAGGACACTGTCATTGAATTTAGGGACCCCTAATCCAATCACCTTTGATCTTTATCTTTATTACATCTTTGAAGATCCTACTTTCAAACATGGTCACATTCTGAGTGTTTCGATGCATGGACATGAATTGTAAGGGGACACTATTCAACCCACTTTTGCTTTAAATCAAATTGGTTTCCTGTCAACTGAAAGGGCCTAAAAAATGATACCGCTATAGCAACAAGCATACCTCATACCCAGATCTAGGTTTCTAATCTCCAACAAAAGGAACTAGGACTCCCTGAAGGGATGGCTGATTCTAGGACTGGGGCAGGAAACATACAAGATGAAATTGGAATAGCTTGTAGTGCCAAAAAGTTAGAAAGTGCTCACACACATATACATGCACACTCACACTCACACACACACTGGTGGGGATCTGTCAAAGGAGTACAGCCTCTATTATATGTGACCCCAGGTGCATGAGCAGATGAACTGTCCAACTGGGTCTCACCATCCCACAGAATTGTGAGGAACAATTAGTCCTGTTGTTTTAAGCCACTAAGTTGTGGGATGCTTTGTTTTACAGCAGTAGATAATAAAAACATACCTTTTCCTCTTACTAATTTAGTAAAGATGTTTTTTAAATGTTCATGCTGTTAAAAGTATACCAAGATATGAACATTCAAAAATAAAACTGTACATAATGCCAAGTACCTCATGATTCAGTAGGATATTCAGATATTCACAAATCATTAGAAGCAGATGATTACAATTTTTCAATCTTCCCGTTGTTGATGGCAATATTCTATTTAAGAAACACTAATCAGGAAGAATATATGCACTCCTACGTTCATAGCAGTGCAATTTACAATAGCTAAGATTTGGAAACAGCCCAAGTGTCCATCAGTAAATGAGTGGATAAAAAAGCTGTGGGAAATATACATCGTGGAATACTATGCAGCTGTAAAGAAGAAGGATCTCGTACCATTTGGGACAGTATGGAAAACCCCTGAGAATATTATGCTAAGTGAAATAAGCCAGGCAAAGAAAGACAAACATCACATGATCTCACTTATATGTAGAATCTAAAGAACTTAATAAACTGATAAACAGAAATGATTCAATGACATGGAAGCATGGATCAGACTGATGAATCTCAGAGGGATGGAGAAGGGTGGGTGAGTGGAGGGGGAGACAGTAACCAAAGAATTTATATGCATATATGCACAACCCAAGGACACAGACAATGGTGTGGAGAAGGACTGGGGATGGGGCTGAGACAGGGAGGAATGGGTCATTGGGGAAAAAAAGGGACATCTGTAATATTTTGGAAAAAAATAATTTTAAAAAATTTTAATTTAAAAAATTTAAAAATATCAGTTGTTTTGCTGGTATATTTGGAGATTAATAAAGCCTTATATTTTTATTTTTAAGCTAATTTTTAAAACATATGGTAAAAGCACTTTCAAGGTTTAATTCTTTCAGTTGAGTAAATTCATCCTTTGACTGAGACCCTGAGGAAGTTTAAACATAAGTATCTGAAGAAGGAAGAACAAAGACAAACAATGCTGAAGTGAAGAAAATTTAGGGCATAAGACAAAATGTTTTGATTGTCAGAATGTGAGATGTTGGGGTCATTGGACAGAAGTGGGGTAAGAAATAACCTCCCCATGCCACAGAGGAGAAAATATTAAAAGCATGGCCATCAGCTGTCTAATGTTAGTGATTTCTGTAAGTTAAAAGGAGATCAGAGAATCTTAAAATGTCAATTAGAAGAGACGTAATCATTTTGTTCTTGACAGGAAAGTAGTAAGTCCACATACAACAAGTAACTTGCCCAATACAATTTGGTGGCATCAGAGCAAGCAGGTACCCCAGGAGGCCCAAAGATCCACAAGGGGGATGCCCTTTCCATCTGATGATGTCACAAGTTACAATCTACTGAAGGTTATTTACTAAACATACGTTAGCATGGGAAGGAGCACATTCTCTTTGTAAATCAGCTTTTATATCTTTTGCTGAATTAATTTTTTTAAGTTAACTTTGCCATTGTGCTTTATGGAACACTAGGGGTGCAATGGATATATAGAAGCATGTATATGGACAAGGTATGTATAAATAAGTCAATGAGAAACCTATGCATGCTGCTTCTACTTTTCTCATTGTTTCAATAATCCTATGGGTTTGGCTTCCCCCTCCACCTTTCTTCACTCTGTGAGGTCATTACTAACTTCTAAGTAACAAATCCACTGGGCTTTTCTCCATCACATTTGTTTCTGTAAATCAAGTCCTCCTTTTTGAAACTCCTGGTTCATAGTCATGATGACACTATAGACTCTTTTTTTACCTGTCTTTACCCTTCCTCAGTCTCCATTACTGCTCCTCCTGCATTCTTTACATGTTAGTGTTCCATCTCTAGCCTTGCCAGACTCATCTTCCACAACAATACCTTAACTACTTACTGGACCTTCTAAACAGCAGCTCCTTCAAGCTTTCCATTGGCAAGTAGTCCCATCCTTTCTTTCTCCGCTAATTAAAACTCTAGTTATTTTTCTTAAGACAGTTAAAACACTATGAAACTCATCTCCTTTGTTTAAGTTACCAACCCTGCCCTGTACTCCAAGAGCACAGACATGTGTTATGTGTTATAGGAATACAAAACATCATCCACCATAGTGGTTGAGTGTGGGCTCAATAATTAGCCTGCCTTGCTTTTAATTCTGCCTGTTTTTAATTATGCCTCAGCTTTCTCATCTGTAAAATAAGAATAATAACAGTGCTGATCTCTTGTAGTGCAGTAAGGATTAAATGAGTTAATGTATGTAAAAAATCTAGAACAGTACCAGGAATGTGTTTACTTCTCAATAAATGCTAACTATAAGAGTTATTGTAGCATATTACCTTGCTGAATTGAAATTCTTTATTTACTAGCCCAATTTTGTTACTAGAAAGTGAGACTCTTGAAGACGGGAGCAGGTATCATTCAAGATTCTATACCCAATTCATACCACAGAACACATAGCAAGTGTGTAATCTACTGATCAAATAGAGAACTTAGGTGAGAGTAAATGGAGTATGAAATAAAGTGATATTGATCTGGGAAAATACTACAGTTCCCTTGGCCAGGTGAAGGCATGATGCCCCTATAATAAAGATTGCAAAACTGCCACAAATAAGAAAGATAAAGTAATAGTAAGAGACTTCAGCTACCTGGAGAGCTGCAGGAGACCACAAATGCTGACAGCAGGGCATCAGACAAGTAATTGACTTTCCTGAAACACAGAGGATTATGGAAGAAATGAGAACTACAAATAATAATTGAGACCAACAAGAAAGAACCATTTGGGGATGTAAAAATAGGATTTGGGACAAATTAAAATTAACAAAGATATATTTTGTAGCTATCGCAAGCTCCCATATATTGTATTTTTTCTCTTCTGTTGCCTATCCCTTTCCACCTTTATCATTAATTTACATAAATGTAACCTCTTTTAGATTGTTAATCTTAAAAAGGAAATACCATATCTTCCACATTTTGCCTCTCTCACAGCATGTAAGAGAGTCCCTTTCACCTAGAAATCAGTTAATATTTGTTGACTGGCTAAATGAAGAGAAACCAAGAGGGAAGAATACATGGAAAAGAAGGAAGCATATGAATGTCACGTTGCTAGTGGACTCTGCAGGATTTAGTGATTTTTAAGATATACTGGTGTAATAGAGAGGAAACAATGAAAGGTCCAAAATTCTGGCCTGGGGATTAAGAGAAGCTGGCTAGGAATCAGATGTCATTTACAACCAGGTTTCAGAAGCAAATAAATGAGTGTGGTTCAGACTTGCTGACTGGGGGCGTTTGGTGAAATATCCAAATGGAAAACTAGGCTGTGGCTCACCAGATGAGTCTAGAGCCCAGGAGAAGATTCTGAACTAGAATCAAATGTGACAGTCAGCCATGTAAAGGTGGGAACTGAAGACATTGAAGGAAATGAGACTGCTAGAGAGAGGGTGAAAACAAACAAGAGAAAGGCTCCAAGAATAATACTACAGGAAAAGAAGGAAGAAGCATTAAGTGAGGCTAAGGCCAAGCAATGAGAGAAGAAGGAAAGGCGTTAGTATCATGAGTGTCATGATACTAACACAGAGGAAGCCAAAATGAGAAAGGAATTTCTTGAAGGAGCTTGTGGTCAACCATGTCCAATGCACCAGGGTCAGAGGAAGCTGAAAAAAAATGAGAAAAGCCATTGGTCTTGTAGAGAGCAGCTTCACGGAGGCAGGGTAGCCATTGTGAAAAGCTAACACTCCCAAAAGCCTTAAGAAAAATTAAGGCAATGACTGTAGACCACCTTCAAGAAACTGGAACTGAAGGGAGAAGACTTAACACCTTGATGTCAGACTGAATGAATAAGAGAAGTGATCAGATGAACAGGTTGGGCCAGGTGCAGATATATGGAAGCCATTAAAAACAGAACGGTTCAGACAGACTACCAAATATCTGACCGAGGGACTTTCTAGACAGCATCAAGGTCAAAGCTCTGATGTTATCTAGGAGGAAACTCAGAACGTTAGGTGGGTAGTTCAAAGTCACCCAGCAAGTGCATGTCAGGATAGAGACTCAAATGAAGGTCTCCCCTCTCCCCGGTGGGTGATCTTTCCACTACACTGCCTTTGCCACATGAACCTTAAGCTTGGCAAATAACAAAAGAAAAGAAACAGCGTATACCTTTTGCTATTTTCCTTCCAGTTACTCCTTCTAGCCTCTCTGTCATCTCTCACGTACACACAATGCTCCTCCTTCTTCATGGATCTTTAATAAACTATTGTTTCCATGAGGAAGGTGGCAAGAGGTCTTCCCAAGGTTTTTGGACAAGGACCTCATGCTTTCCTTAGCAAACTGGACTTCATCTTCCCATGACTGCACAAGACCCCAAGGGGCCAAACTCACATGTGAAAAGAGAGGTTGGCAGGACCAGCATTGCTGGAGAAACAGCTTTTCCTCTTATTTTCATACAGGAGGAATCTACACAGCTCAAGTGGGCTGAAGGAATGGAGTAATAATCTGGCAAACTCGGGCACTGCAAAAACCCACGCCAGCCACCCAGGCCTCCAGGCAGAGGAAAACATTTTCCCTGACCCTGCCAAGTTCCCTCCATGCTCCAGGATCTAGGCCTGAGGGAGCTGTGGTTCCCAAATGGTGGCATTGCCAAGCTGGCAAGGGATTAGGGGAGGCCTCTGTCCAACAGAACATTGGACTCCTTCCTTCCCCCTGCTCAGTTCTCCATGGCACTAACAGGCGATTTGGGAAGGAGCACCTCCTCTGTGCAGCCGCTAGGGGACTGTTTGATGCACTACATTGGTCATGCAGTGTCTGGGTCTGGCTAATGTAGATTCACTGGCAAGGGATCCAGATGCTATGGTGATAGGTGATTTAGCAAAGCATGGCCAGTTACAATGCTGCCTTTATTACTTCACTCATTGGCTTCACTTACTGACTGGCTCCAGCCAGTTCCAGTGGAAGAAGATATTTCTCGTCAGTTAGTTGCTTTCCTTGGATTGCCTCTTCTAGGAATCAGAGTCCAGACTTTTAAAGTAAAATGGAAGAATGATTTTCAGTTATTTTCTCCATACAAAAGGGGCCTGGAGTGTCAGGCATTGTGGACTCTTCTCTCTATGTCCAAGTCACAGGTTAGATAACTGGCAACTCCTTCAGACAAGGGGGAACTTGGAATTTCAGAATCATTTATTTAAAATACTTACCTCCTTAAGTTGATTTGGCCCTCCTGCACCCTACCTGCTACACCTGCCCCAGTGGAGAAATGGCAGTTTTGTCAGAAACGCACCCATTTTTAGCATGACCGTATCTATTCGTGCAGGAATAAAGCTTATGGGGCTGCTACCACTTGCCTAGCCACAAGAACAGATTATCCCCAAGTATTCACTCTTGTTCCCCGTTTTCTTTTTGCTCCACCCCCCAAAAAACCTCATAACAATAACAATATTGGAGACATCTGGGAAATTTGCCTCTTTCTAAGATGACACAAACCTTGGTGGACAAGTAATGTATTCAGCAGCCACCTAGTCAGCGATGCAAAATGGTCCCTGGGTTCAAGGCTATGATACATTAGAATATAATTTGGCTGCAGCTTCTCTCTCTATTATGGAGAACAAATGCATTTTTGAGTGACTCAGAGAAGAGGTCATGCTATTACTTCCGATGGGTAAACTCAAAGAGGGTCAGAGAGGAGACTCAGTTCAGATAAGCCCTTGGAAAATATATATGCTCTTTCAAACCTAATCCCATTTTTTAGGTCTCTCTTCTCTTCACTTGCAGGGCAGGAAACTTGGCTGCCCTCTGGGGATCTACTTCCCGCTTGTTGGGAGATTTCAGACAACTGCTGAATCTCTCCGTGCCCACCCCACTTACTCCATTGGTAGAGTATGAAAAATGCCACCTACCTCAGGCTGTAGGGGTCACAGAAAAGTTGTTATTGCTGCTGCTATTGTTGTTGTGGTTGTTTTGTTTCTCAAAAGACTAGAATCTAGTCATTTTCCAAGAGCTTCGAGATAGCTGGGTATTCTTTCTAAGCATGTTGCAAAGAGGCCTGTTTGCTTAAAGCTTTGTCATCTTTTCAGTCCCTCCCCCTTGTCTGCTTTATACATAGGTTCATATCCACAAAAAAACCAATTTAAGTTCTTTACTAAGGAGCTCAAGTCCCTAATTTTCACAACCAATTTAGGCAGTATATTTAGAGAGAAGGCAAATATGCCTTAAATAGTCTTAGCTAAACCCTTCCAAGAAAATTGCTTAGCACTGCATTCTATTTGCAGTCTGCGCTTTCCTAATTAAACTGGGTTAGGGGAGGAGTGGGAAAATTGTATAATGAAATGAAAAATCAGTCTTGCTTATTCTGACAGGCTCCGAGTACACTGTCAGAAATCATGACTCAAAGTCAACTGTTTTTACTCTGTTCACATATTTTTACACGTGTGCTATAAGGGTGAGCGAGCTTCCAGGCCAAGGCTATAGTAAGCCTTGTTGGTGTTCATTGGTAGAGACCAAGTGGGCATCTGAGGGCCAGGTTTAGCCCATCTGTGAACAGTCTCATAGTCCTCAGAGCTAGTCTTGGCTGTACATCTTCCAGCCTCTGCACCAAGTTTCTTTTGCTTGAGAAAGAGTCACAGTCCATCTGCTGTGCAAATACACAAATACAAAACCATCACCAGTTTCATTAGGAACTAGTCCCCACCAGGATACAGCAGCCCTTTCACCTTTCAGATGAGGAATGAATGTTGTAATTGTAGATTGAGCTCCTGAGTGAGGCCTTTCCCGGGCAATTGAATGGAGTCAACCTTGGCTCCAGGAAGCCACTGGGCCAGTGGTGCCCCGGCAAGTTCTGTACCCAATGCAAAAACAATATGTACCAATTTTTAGTCTCCCCTTTGTTACACTACCTGTTTTTCCACCCCATTGGGTGAGTTTGGGTGGTAAGAAGTAAAGACCTGAGTGAAGGTGAGATCACTAATCATTTCCAAATATCCAGCACATCTGTGCCAGCCCATGGCAACTGAATTTCTCTCTGCATCTTCTTCATAGCCAGTATTTTCACAGTTAGTTTGTGAACCATCCTAAAGAGTCAGACTGACTTCATGGAGTCTTGTATTGTTCTTCTTTAATTTTTAAATAATGATTAGGTATTATTACTTCTGTAACTAGAAAAAAATGAAATGCTCTGACATTTTACATGACTTTCTTCCAGGCATGGGTATGACCAAAAATATTAAAGAAGAGCAAAATTTAAAACTGAGTCTATGTGTATGTCTCAGATCTCACCGGAAGGGTCTTAAAAGCCTTGTGACAGTGGTTGTCTCTGGGAAGAGAATTGGGTGCTGTGGAAGGGATGTCACTAAAATGCCCACAATCAGTGGAGGGGAAGGAAGAGTAGGAAGTTACTGTGGTTTTCGGAGAGATACAATTTTTTTTTTAATCAATCTTTACTGAGATGGCTATTGAGAAAAATAAATTCTAGTAATCAGTGTAGACTACAGATTTTTAAATGTCTCATCAACTATTTTATTTTCTCCCTTTCTAACTTGGTCTTAACCATCTCTTCTTTCTCTGTTGGATACATCCATAGGAAAGATACAAGGTCCCTCACTTACAGCATTGGTAATTCAAATGTGATTTGTTCTTTCTTTGCCCTAGCCACTCTTTCCCTCAAGTATGCATTGTCTTAGGGTTTCATTTATTTAATTTATCTATCTTCCCTTTCCTCTGTAATAACATTTATTGAGTACTGATTATATTCTCTCTTTAATTCATTTATTGGGTGCTTATTAGATGTCAGGCACCATCCTAAGTACTTTATGCACAGTATCTCATTTAATCTTCAGAACAACCTTATAAAGTACTATAATTATCTCCATTTTACAAATTAGAAAGTCAAATATTAGACAGATGAAGTACCTTGCCCCACCCCTCGCAGCAACCCAGACCTGCCCAGTAAAAGCCCACATACTCAGGTTGTAAAGGTGCTCTTCTTTTCTCACCTCTTCATATTTTTATTCAAGTTTCTTTTTTTTCAAATCCCTGCCCATTATCTAATGCCCTTATATGATTCGCCTTTTCCTCTTTTCTTTAATATTCCATCACCCCTGCAGCACCATATTTTGTTTTCTTTGCTCATGTCCAAAATACAATCAGGGGATTATTTTCAGGGCCTTCTTTCCTGCCTCTCAGAGCTGTAGTGAGGGCACAGCCACGGTAACAATGACCATGGGCTCTACGCTATTTGGTAGCAAGGTGATTTCCTGCTTATTTACAGCTACGATACTTAGTTAAATGCTCATCCTTGTCTGTACTTGAAAGTGGTGCTTGTCCCTAAAGTTAGATGACCTGTCTAAATATTAAAATACTTGATAAGCATTTTAATATGGTAATGAGAAGAGAGGGGTTGTATTTGACTACACATTAGGGCCCACCTGGTGTTGTAAGTTAATAGAATAGATACTCTTTTCAATGAAATGTAACTTATACTTGAGAGAAATGCAAATGAAATTCTATTATGAACAGACGCTTTTATTTTTAGCTCCAAAATATCAAGATTTGCAAAAACATTGAGCATAAAACAGTATCACGTTATAAAGCGGCTCCTGTTCTATTCACGTCACTCTATTTCTGCAAAAGTTGTTATTATCACCCTCATGATCACCATTGTTATTATTACATGAAGGAGGAGAAATTGAAGAAAAAATACCACGACTTTCAAAATAAAACTCATATATGTCTTGCCTCCACCCTTGCACCTCATGAACTATGGATTAAGAAAAAAATCAGGGAGTCCTGGAACAAGAGAAAAGCATTTGGAGCTAAAATTCATATTCAAAAGCTAAACTAAGAGAAGAAAAGATTTCTATCCAAAGATAAATAAGCATGTGGACACAGACACACATGCTCAGCCTCTTCTGCGTCAGAAACCTTGGCCGAGGCTCCCCTGCGTGACATCACTGCATCACCAGTAATATGTGGTAATGAATTCATTGCATGGGATCTCTGACCAGAAATTCATCCCTGCCCCTCCCCGTTGCCCACCCCTTTAGCAACAGCGAGCCAAGTTTGTGTAGCACCACTGTGCTGCTCAGCCTGTGTGCTTAATGCATTCATTAAACAGGAGACTGGGGATGGTTTCCTATGTTTCTCATTATTTAAAAGAACAAGTTAATCTCCCCTTTGGGGGGCAGCAGGGGAACTGAAAACCACATGATCCTCTTAAATAGTTCTTTGCCGGGTCCTCCCTTGTTGACAGGTCTGCTTTCATAATTTTATTGTCGTGGCTTTGGAGCAAATCTTAGAGAGGTAGAGTTTGTTGATGGAAGGGTGGGAATGAGAAGGAAGATGAGGCTGGGAAAAACCTAGGAGCGAGGGGGGGAAATCCAGCCATCTGATAGACGGCAAGTCTTTTATCAGATCTACCTCCTTTCCTCCTCGAGTGCCTATCATATCACACAAACTGCTCCTGAAGAGCCCTCCATTTACCCTCTCCCCTAATTAAATGTGCACTTCATTAATGTAAATTGGGGGTTTAATGCTCTTGTTGAAATTCTGAAGAAAGTGCTATGGCCTCGCGAAATGCTTAAGCATCATTGCAAATTAGATTAGGGACCAAGAAAGGCAGTAAAATTAGAATGATAATGGCTGATGTGGCTTCCTGACAGGCATGACTATTCAGGGATCAATGGAATGGAGAACAGTTTCCCGAGCCGAAAGTGAAAGGCAGGGACAAACGTCAGCCTACAGATGTGGCTTTTGGAAGCACTTTCAATTAGTTTAATTTGGTAAATGGTGGGGATTTAGAGGCTCTCGGCCAGTCATACAAGACAAGAATACATTGAAATGTTTTTCACTTTTTAACATAAAATAGGATTGGCTTTAGATTTGCATTTCTCGAACAAGAAGACGGAGAGGGGCGGGGTGGGGGGTGGAGGGTGCAGGGAAAGTTTCCAAAGTGTTTCACCAACTCTGCTTTTGAAAATGGAAATGACTTTTATAAGCTCGGCCTGGAACCTTCCAAACAGTGGGAAAGGAGAGAATAAATGTGCCCCTTCTGGTTCTCAGGAAGGCCTTAAATCCTGAACAGCCAAGAGCCCAATATGTACGGAAACATGTGATCAAAAGCTGGGGGTGGAAGAGGTCGGGGGGGGGGGGGGGAATGTAGGTAGTGAAATACACTCAAACTCATTCATCATTTTTCACTATAAATATGCTCTTGTCTTTAAAAAAAATGCTATCTCTCATTTACAAGACCCCTCTTCTCCTTCCCCTCAAAAAATTTTAATCACATTTTCAAAGGTATCATAAAGAGGAATACTCATAATCCTGTTCCACAAACATTCACTCAAGCACACGTGCTCCAGGTTCTATTCTAAAGGCGTCGGCGCGACCTCAGCACACACTAACTAGGTGGACAGGCTTTTGGCCTCACTTGGTTAGTGGTAAGAGCTCCTCCTGCTCCTTTTTGTTCCCTCCTGCTAGTTCCTCCCCACCCCCAAACCACCGGTGTCTTCACTGGAAAATAAATTGGCACTAATCTGGTGACTGGGGACGTTTACAGGCAGGACAGCTTCTGTGCACAAAGACCTCCTTCAGATTTGCAGATTTCGACTACAGGTCCCTCCTTGTGTTCCCAGAATGCTGTCAAGCTCGAGTTGGACCTCCTCCCTGAAGGCGTCTGCATCTTTCATGAGTGAAGAGGAAGGAGATGGTGCGTCAGAAACTACAGTAAATATTACCAAGTCCCCAGGGACTCCCAAAGCCTGCTCAGCCTCAGGAACCGGCGCAGTGACTCACCACCCAAATCCATACGTTCCTCTCTCAGACTCACCAACCGTTTGCTATCAGGCTCCCCTCGCTCTCTTGCTAAGCTAATATTGCAGACAAATCCATACAGGAGGAAGGGAGTCACTGCCCCAAAGGAAAGAGAGTGGTCTCCACGTGTAGTGAGAATAAACCAGGGTAAAGTAAAGGTAAGCTCATGACATGGTTTCACTGTTAATAATTTGGTGCCTAAGAGTTCTCAGTTCATCATGAGGATGGTAGCAGATTGTTGGTGTTACAAGCAAATCCACAATTTATGGGCTTCGTAAGGCCCATTTCATAAAGGATACTTGCTTCCCACAAAACACCCAATGGAGAAGTAGAAAAAAATTGCCAAGTGTCCCAATGCACTTAATACAAATAATAGTATCTAATATTTATATAGTACTTTGCTGTTTTCTAAAAACACAGACAAATCCAGTAAGTTATTTTATCTATAACAAAATCTTCTGAGGTAGAAAAGAAATGAATAGGTCTTCCTGTTTTATAAATGAGGAAAGCAAGGTTCAGAGGCGACCAGTTCCTTTCCCACAGTCAGTAAGTGGCAGAGGAGGAATTAAAACAAAAGTCATCTTTCTCTCATAACTTTAATGTTGCAAAATTGATAGACGATTTTTGAGGAAGATTTTCAAATAATACAGAAATGTACACAAAAGAGAGTAAAATGCATACCAATAATTACCAGAAATATTTCGCAAACATTTTTTCATGTATACTTCTTTGCATTGGTAGATAGTATTAATGATAATAAGAGCTAACACACACTAACTTCTCATGAGCCAGCACTATCCTTGGATCTTGGATATTGGTATTGACTCCTTAGAGCAACTCTGTTAGGTTGATGTAACTTACAAATGAAGAAAATGAGGCTTGGATGCCCGGCCCAGTGTGGCTCAGCGGTTGAGCATCAACCTAGGATCCAGGTGATCGGGGTTCGATTCCCAGTCAGGGCACATGCCCGGGTTGTGGGCTCCATCCCCAGTCGGGGGCGTGCAGGAGGCAGCTGATCAATGACTCTCTCATCACTGATGTTTCTCTCTCTCTCTCCCTCTCCTTTCCTCTCTCTGAAGTCAATAAAGATATGTTGAAAGAAAGAAAGAAAGAGAGAGAGAGAGAGAGAGAGAGAGAGAGAGAGAGAGGGAAAGAAAGAAAGAAAGAAAGAAAGAAAGAAAGAAAGAAAGAAAGAAAGAAAGGAAGGAAGGAAGGAAGGAAGGAAGGAAGGAAGGAAGGAAGGAAGGAAGGAAGGAAGGAAGGAAGGAAGGAAGGAAGGAAGGAAGAGAAAGAAAATGGGGCTTGGAAAAGTAATTTGGCTAAATTCACACAGCTATGAATATTACTTATAAAAATACAATCTCTCTGATCATGCACGTAGGTAACTTGTTTCTTCACACAATATATCATGAACACCTTTACATGCGCCCACCTCCTCAAGTTTCATGGCTACATATGCTTCACTCTATGCAAGTGCCATAATTTAATTAATAAATCCCTGTCTACAGGCTTCAGGTCACTTTTAGTTTTTTCTTTTGTAAACACTGCTGTGATGAGAAGCATGAGCACAGTTTCTTCCACAGTTAGGTGGTCATCTCATTAGGGTTCATTTTAGACATAAAATTTAGAGCAACACTGAGAGTTTCTGATTCCTGGCTTCACATGTTTGCCTTCCCTCCACTCCCTCTCACGTAGCCTCCATCACAGGTAGCACACAGGGTGGGGCAAAAGGAGGTTTACAGTTGTTCATGTGGAAAATAATACAATGATTAATAAATAATAATACAAGAATAAACTCTGTGTTTTGTGTACTCACAGTTGTAAACCTACTTTTGCTCCACCCTGTATAACCTCAATAGCTGTTGGCTGGAGGTTTTTAGATTTTTCACAGACGAGTTGGCAAAGTGTGTTCCTAATCTATGATCATTGCTTCAAATAAATGCATCTCTAGGATTCTTCTGCCTCTGGGACCTCAGAGAATTGCCTGTAAGCAGTCCAGACCCCCAGGCAGCAATGATATGACAGTGCAATGAGGTGAGACAGAATTGTCATTTCCTTCCTTCGTGTCATTGCCCAAACACCTGACTGGATACCAAGGAAACATGCCCAATAACATAGATTCTACTCTCAGGAAGGGCAGACACAGAGGAGACACAGAAAATAAAAAGGCAAGTGCAAAGGAGTGTGATAAGCGCTATGATATACATATTCCCATGATTCTTACATGGCAACCAGGCTGTGCACCCAGCCCAGGCTGGTGAACTCAGGGAAGGCTGCCCAGCAGAGGAGATACCGGGGAGATCCTGAGGATGAGCTGCAGTTACCCAGAAAGAGAGAATGGATGGACATTGCAGGCAAAAGCTCCTGTTTGGGAGCCTTCTCCATACGGCTGTCCTCTCCAGACACCGTGACCATTCTCCCTTCTGACCCCATCAGGCAAAGGGGTGGGTGATAATGGTTTTCCACCTGCTAACCTCAGATACTGGATTACCCTTTTTTCATTTTTCAAAAACCCTGCCCAGCCCTTTATAGGGAGCCTTTTATTAAACTCTCTTCTAATAACCCAGTTTGAATGTGAGATCTGTTTCCTGTCAAGACCCTGACCATTCAACGCATATATACATAAAAGACTGGACACAACTCTACAGATTTCAGTCTTCCCCTCCCTCCTCGACCTTTGTCCCAAAGTCTGCCTAAGGAGCCGGGAATGAAAATCCTTGCTCCAGAAGAAACGCATAGCGCTCGGATTGGCACTGTTCCCTTGCTGGCACTAGGATCTCAATGGGACATTTCTCTTCTGGTGCCAGTTAGAAATGTTCAATTCCATTTCACTTTAATTTGCAATAAATGTGCCTAATTTTATTCTTAATTTCCTACATAGATTGATTTGGCAAAGTGACTTTGCCAGCTCAAAGGTTAAATTCCTGATTGAAAATGCTAATATGGAATTCATTTTCTCAAACACTGATTCTCCAATTGTGTGAAATTACTCTTGTTTAGATACGAATCAGAGAACTGTAGAGATGGGAGGAGATTCAGTAGACAAGACCCCAAAGGGCTCAACAAAGTTAAAGGTCTTACCCAACAAGACACAGATCATTAATAATATCCTTCCCTCCTGGAAACCCGAGTTGCCTGATTGAGGCAACTGTTGTTTGCACTGGAAAAGTATTGACTCCTAAGAATGATTCTTTGTATTTTGTGAGACTCTTCCTCCCTTGGCATTGGAACTACTTTAAGGTATGGTCTCAGTTTTACTTACCATGTCCTGGAAGGAGGTTTAAAAAGAGAAAAGAATAGCACAAGAGATGGGTAACAGTTACTGCCTTGTCAGAAAAATGAGCACCAGAGAAGGGAGTGGGGAGAATTACTTTTTATGAGTTAATTTGTAACTTGTGACATTTATAGCATTTGAATTTATTATCTAGTATTTGAAAAATAAATCAGTTTATTTTAAAAGGTGAAGAAAGAAGTAACACTTAGATTCTGTTTAGAAAAGACAGATTGCCCGCCTACTGCAAGTTATGAAACACGCCAGGCATTGGGAAGGATATACGGTAACTGAGGCACAGTTCCAGAGCACGAAGAGTCGGCTGTCCTGTGGAGGAGACAGAATGTACAGAGACAATGATAATCCAGCAAGGAACGTGTGAAGTCACAGGACAGAGATGGTGGGAGAGTCATTTCAGGTCGGTGTATCTGAGCCGCATATTAACAGATGATTGGAAATTGGGAAAGATGCGAACGCTGATGGGGAAGTTGAGGAGGACATGAGCAATGACCCCTGCCCCTCCCAACGCCCGGCAGGACATCTTACATTTTTCCCAAAAGTCCTATTTGTAATAATTATGCCTTACATGAGTATGACATTTCAGTCTTTAAAAGGTCTTCTCAAATAAACTGCTTCCTTTAACTTTATAATAACATATCCTACTGTATAGTTAGAAACCAGCTAAGAGAAGAGAGCAGAGTTGAATGGGATTTTAGAGGACACTATCATTTTACATATGAGGAAACTGACGCCTAGTGAGGATGTATGACATTTAGTTAGAAGCAGAGTCAGAAGTTTCTGAAATTATTTGCCTCACACATATAGGGGACAAAACAAACCTGTCTTCTAGCCAAACCCTGCCTCCATCTGCATGGAATAATTGGGAAGCACAATAAAGTAATACTTGATATGTACCCTCGTTTTCTGCCTACATGCAGAAATAAGTATATACATTTCAGATGTCCCTATTTGTCCATGTCCTAGAACTATATTAGAAAAAAATACTATGTGTATCTTAGCATTACCAAGGTTGTTGTTGGTTTTTTTCTTTTGTTTTGTTTTGTTTTTTTTGGGGGGGGGTTAGTTTTTGTCATATACCTACTGTTATTTACCTGGAATCTCCCCACCTTGAGTGTGAACTGTGTCTGAATATAGCTGTAGACTGGGTAGGAGAAAGGCAACTCTAACCAAGGGCAATTCAGAGGTTTGCCTAGTCCCTGCATTCTCTACCATTCATCCAGAGAACACTTTGATAGGAGGGGCTAGTAAATGTTTGGAGGACAATTATATCTTGGCTATTGTAAATAATGCTGCAATGAACATAGGGGTGTGTATATCTTTTTTAATTAGTGTTTTCATATTCTTTGGATAAATTTCCAAAAGTGGGATTGCTGGATCATATGGTAGCTTTGTTCTTAATTTTGTGAGTAATCTCCATACTGTTTTCCATAGTGGCTGAACCAATTTACAAGCAATTTACACCAACAGTGTACAAGCGTTCCCTTTACTCCAAAACCTCTCCAATAATTACCTCTTGCCTTTTTTAAAAATATATATATCTTTATTGATTTCAGAGAGAGGAAGGGAAAGGGAGAGAGAGATAGAAACATCAATGATGAGAAAGTCATCATTGATGGGCTGCCCCCTGCATGTCCCCGACTGGGGTGGAGCCCACAACCCAGGCATGTGCCCTCACTGGGAATCAAACAGCAATCTCCTGGATCCTAGGTCGAAGATGCTCAGCTGCTGAGCCACACCCGGTCGGGCACCTCTTGTCTTTTTGATGAATGCCATTCTAACAGATGTGAGGTGATTTCTCATTGTGGTTTTGATTTACATTTGCAATGAATGAACAGATAAACAGGAAGTGGCATATGTATATACAATGAAATACTACTCAGCCATAGGAAAAAAGATGAAATCTTGCCGTTTATGACATGGATGCACCACAAGTGCATTACACTAAGTAAAATAAGCTAGATGGAGAAAGACAATACCATATGATTTCACTCATATGTGGAATAGTTTACAAAAACAAACTCATAAAGGCAGATTGGTGGTTACCAGAGGGAAAGGGGGTTGGGTGGAGGGCAATATGGGTAAAGGGGGTCAATTGTATGGTGATGGATAGTAACTAGACTTTCGGTGGCGAGCACGCAGTAGTTTATACAAATATGTCAAATTAAAATGTTCCACACCTAAAACTCATATAATTTTATAAATGTTACCACAATTTTAAAAAAGAGAAAAATCAAATACATGTTAGAACATAATTGATGCTATAAAGCTGCAAAGTTCTAGGGCAGGAGGAGTTGCTATAGATACCAAGCAGCAGGCAGCACAGCTAGAAAGGGACATTTATTCTTGAGTTTCCTATATGCAACATATAAGTAAATTCACCTTTTACCCCTCACTACCCCCTCACGAAATGCATGCCCTTCTCATAGACCAGGCCCCCAAACCCATACGGTCCCCATCTCTTGCCTTTTTGAGAAGCTCCCCCAGGCCCCAGCTGGGCCTGAATGATTAGGTGTGGCCCTATAGCTCACTCTCACTTATTCAGCTGTTAAAGCAGCTTAAACCCTCATAAGAACATTAACATTTGGGTGCCAATAACAGATTGACCTTTATTCATAAAGTGCAAATAGTTGGAAGTCGAACAGATTGGTTGCCAGCGATTGCCTTTTATGTGCAGTTTGAGGCTTTGATTCCTGCCCTCTTTCTTCCTTTAATCTGACATCGCTGGCTTGAATGCGGTTTGCACTCTAAGTAAACAGGGCCAGGGGAGGCCTCGCTTTTGTAGCACAGTTTGCTGGTGAGGAGGGAAGGATAAGAGAGGGTGACTTTAAAAGATTTGCCTTTGGAATTAAACAATTTAAGAATGAATTGGAAACCCCCAAAACTGAATGGAGCTGTTGGAAGATCTCCGAACCAGACTCGAACAAGAGCCTTTTGCATATGGGACCACTTATCCGAAACTGGCCATCTAGACGCAGAATGAGAATGTAAGGATTTATATGAACTCTCCTGAAGGTTTACTCCAGGCCATATACAAAAGGGAAACTCCGAAACCCACGGGGCCTATGGATTTGAAATGGGACCACACTGCACTGCTTTGTCACCCCCTCTCGCCAGCTGTCAGCATTTTAATGCTCCAGTGTATGAAGGGTGGCTGAATCCTTTTAAACAAGTTGTGTTTCTTTAAAGCATTCCACGGAAATACGTATCTCTTAAGCATAGGCTTTTTAAGATAATCTCCAACATAGCATTCGGTTCTGGATTTTTTCCCCTGATTTATCTTGACAATACTTCACTTTCAACAGCACGGCCTACGCTTTATAGCAAATGGAGAGTCTTTATAGCATTTCATAGATAGCATGTGTAAATGCAAAGCTTTCCAGCAATCAATTGTGCCCATTTAGAAATAATAAAGTCCTTTGTGAGTCAACAGAACGAACCCAGGAAACGGAAGGTACAACGCTCTCATGAATAAGGGTTGACTGTGTGAGGCAATTTTATGTGAATGCTGGTTCCGTGAGAGCTTTTGCATTACCTTGTGAAAAATCTTTAAATATATTTTAGCAGCAAAGGAGCATTTCTGTTTGATCTGGACAATTTGGCATTGTATTGTATATTAACAACTTGGCTTTAGAATTAGGCAGATCTAGGTTTGTGTCCCAGCCCTTATTAGAAACTCATTAGCTGTGTAACTTAGACAAGAAACTTGTCCCAAAGCCTCACTTCCTCCTCTGAATTTATGGGCCACTATAGCACCAGTCTCAGAGAGAGGAGCATCCCAAAGAAGCTCTGAACACAGCTCCTCGGCCCTTAGTTCAGTGAAACTTGGTTATTGTTATTTTATCAATTTTTACCTTTAGGTGGTGTTGATGTCATACATGGGTCTGTATGGATAAAATGACAAAAAGAAACAGAAAGTGCCTAACAACAGACCCATCCCGCACATGACCACATAAATAGAAACTGCTATTAGTGTTATTATTTTACACTTTCTTGTGCACAAACTGTTTCACTGTCTCAAACTACATTAGACAGCAAATAGGTCTTCCATTGCTTTGGACCCCCTGATGCTCTGATGAAGTATTAGATGCAGAGTGAATGCTTAATAAATGACTTCTTGGTTAACTGTTTCTTCTCCTTGATTGGAAACCACCTGCTTCCAAGGGAAAAATATTAGCATTATCTTTCACTCTTTTTCCTTCAGTCCCTTTGTTTAATCTATTACTGAGTCCAATCATTTTTTGCTTGAGAAAATGAGTTCTCCTAGTCTCCATTCATATTGTCACCAGGCTGATCCAGGTGTGTCACAGCCTTCTAATAGAGAATGTGTCCTAACAGCCACTCCCCACCAGCTTCCAGATGTTCTCCAGACTTCTTTCATGTCCCCACCCAGGAATTCATGCTGTGGCCTCCACTCTCTCCCAGACATTCCCTAACAGTGGTGTGAAAAGTTGCATAGGTGGAAAGAGTTTAAGAAAGAAATAGGAATATTATTCACAGTGCTTTGATTCAGGGGTTTTTCCTGAACACAGGGTGTCATAAGGAGGGCCAAGCCTTACCGCATTTGCTAACTGGTTAGCCACCTTGCCAGCATGTACCTGGTTTCAGCCCAGGAAAGGGATGGTTTTACAGGTTATGGATGAACAACTTAAATAAGAAAATAATAATAATAATTTGGTTGAAAATGGGAAAAGGACCTAAACAGACATTTTTTCAAGAGGACATACAAATGGGCAACAGGTACATGGAAAAGTGCTCAACATTACTAATCACCAGGGAAATGCAAATCAAAACTACAATGAGATATCACCTCACACCTGTTAGGATGGCTATTCTACAAAAGACAAGAGATAACAAGTGTGATGAGAATGTGGAGAAAAGGCAACCTTTGTTCACTATTGGTGGGAATGTAAATTGGTGCAGCCATTATGAAAAAGTGCATGAAGTTTCCTTAAAAATTAAAAATGAACTACCATATGATCCAGCAATCTCACTTTTGGGTATATACCTAAAGAAAATGAAATCACTCTCTTGAAGATATATCTGTTGTGATGCATTGCCCCATCTATATTTACAATAGCCAAGATATAGAAATAACCTAAGTGTCCATCAACAGATGAATGGATAAAGAAACTGTGATTTATATGTCTATTATGTGTGTATGTATATATACACACAATGGAATATTATTTAGGCATGAGAAAGAAGAAAATCCTACCATTTACAGCAATATGGATGCCCCTCTAAGGTATTACACTAAGTGAAAGAAGTCAGAGAGAGAACAACAAATACTGTATGATCTCATACGTGGAATCTAAAATGCTGAACTCATAGAAACAGAGAGTAGATTGGCAGTTGCCTGGGGCTGGATGGATGAGAAAAATGAACAGATATTGATCAAAGGGTACAGTTATAAAATGAATAAGTTCTGGGGATCTAATGTACAGCATGGTGATTATAATTAAGGCATTACTTAATTCTATACTTGAAATTTACTTAGAAAGTAAGTCTTAAATGTTCTCACCAGACACAAAAAAAAAACATAAGTATGTAAGGTAATAGATGTGTTACCTAACCTTATTGTGGTAATATTTTCACTATACATATATTTAATATATTTATTTTATACATATTATATATATATATATATATATATATATATATATATATATATAAAATATATAATTTACCTATTATATATATTTTATGTATATATAAAATCACTACATTGTACAGCTTAAACTTATACAATGTTATATGTCAATTAGAACTTAATAAATCTAGAATAAAAGAGTCTGTGGATGATCAGAGCCAAGACTAGTGGGCAAAGGCACAAACCCTTTCAACCTCATCTACTATCAGTGCTGTCATGATAGACAGATAAATGATAGATGATAGATAGATGATAGATGATAGATATGATATAGATTATATAGATATATAGATATAAATTAAAGTGTCTTTTCTCCAAAATTTCAGTGGTCTACCAATGTCAAACCTGAGAACAATCAGAATAACCTTAGAACTTTGTTTTGGAATCCCAAAACAGGGATGGTTTTACACAGGGCAGAAACAAGACAAGGTTAAAATTTACACACAATCCCAAAACAAAGGGCCGAAAACAAGGCAAGGTTAAAATTTACACACAAACATAGAAACACATAAAAATAGCACAGAAGGCAGAAAAGAAAAAATGAGGATGAGATTGAGATGATAAATTTTAGATTCCCAGAACAAGTCCAACTTTTGTGAGACCCTGGAGTTACTCCAAGGTAGGACAATAGCCCAGGACAGTGAAACACTACCTGCTCTTTCAGGTCTCACACCCACCCGTCCCCAGATCCAATGCCCACCCTAAGGCAGGGCAAAGTCTCATTTCTATTTAATTGTTTTTTTCACAGCTTTTCCTTCCATAATCAGAGACTGTGATGCCAACTAGCTCTCAAGCCAAGTCATTTTAATGAGGGAAAGATTTCAAAAAGATTATGGATGGGATTTTAAATGTCTACTGAAGTACACACAGAAAAGTCTTCATTGTAAAAGAGGAAATGCTTTTAAAAGTATCTTTAAATAAATCCTCAATAACAGAGACTTGGCAGGCCCTGGGCTGTTACCCGGCCATCCTGGGAGAGTGGGCTTTTTATGGATTCCAATCTACGTGTCGGCGCTGACAGGAGCCCCTAATCTACAGTATTGTTCAGGACTCGCGAGACTCTCATTAATTAGTAGCTGATGAGGTACAAAAGGAGTAAATTTTGTTTCAATTTAACGATGACCTTCATTTTAATTCCATTTCCTTTGTAAAAACCTGAAAATTATATGACTATCCCCAAACAGCAGAGTTTTTAAAAGCTCCTCTAGTCAGGCAAATTGCTCTAATTTCCTGCCTCTTTACTGAATGCAGAGCTGCAGGGAACCTAATGTACTTCTGGAAAAAGAACTGACAAGAAAATGTAGGTTTTTTGATTGTTGGGGAAATTTTGGCAGAGGATATATAGGGAAAAAATGAAAGGTTTTGGTTTGCACTTATGACAGAACGAATTACATAAAAAGTCTGAGGCTGACAAAAAATTAATTGTTAGTATCATCAAAACAAAAAGCACTTAGTGTACCTAGGAGATCAATGCCTGGCACAGAATGTTTTTAATAAATGTTTATTGAGGGAATGAATGAATGAATGAATGAGTGAGTGAATGAATTCTTTAAATGCCACCTTACCTCAGTCAACACTGGTGTTTTCAGCTGTAACATTTCTAAATAATGAATTACTGCTGGTACCAAAAATGTTGAACAATTCCTTGTCAAATCAGCCCTTGGCTGCCCAGCAGGGGATAAACCAGAAGGTACAGGACAAGCTGAACAGGCGGCTGCCCGCTTCACCACCGCCGCAGGGTCTCAGACCGCAGACCCCAGCCCTCGGGGCTCTTCCTCCCGGCCAGCGGCCAGCGAGGGCGCGGCCTCACTGAAGCAGCTTGGAAGCCGTGCAGGCGCACATTACCATTGGCTCTTGGGACATAGACATTTTAACGAAGTAAAAAGAGTAGTGGCATTTTCTTTTCTTTCTTTCACTTTTTAATACCAAGTAATCTGTGCAAAACACCTTTCGGCCTCACAGCATCCCTGGCCCATCATCCGGGATGGAGTAAGGCTTAGAGATGGGTTGAGGATGTCTGTGTCACACATTACTTGGAAGTTTTTCAAAACTCAAAGTTAAATTACTTGAAAGCCGAGTAAAGCATCCTATTTTCCACAATGACCCCTCCATTGTCCTGTACACACACGCACACATTTGCGTTGTCTACTAGACTACTAATTGAATGAATGAGGGAATGGCTGCTATAATGAACTGCAGCTAGGCATGGAGTTCGCATCATTGGCCACACACTTAACATTTACCCAAACCAAATATTTCTAGGCATTGGATGGGTGAGTGAGAAGTAATCTGGACAGAACAAGACATGACTCTTAGAACTGTTCTGAAGAACTTGGATCTAAAACTCTCTCCAGCTGAGAGAATCAAAGGTGCTCATTACCCAGATGGGTTAGACTCTCGGGCCATCTTGGGGCTGTGTTGTCCCCTTTTCACTGTGGGAGAGAGGAACAGATAGGGTGCCATGGTGGTATTCCAGTCTGCTCTAGGGACTGGACACCATACCCTTATTTTCCTCTCACTCTCTTAGTAATGGATCCAGAGCCATTCCAAAGGATATCAGGGCAGATTACTCTTCTGCCTAGCTACCTTTCAGTTCTGCAAACCCCAAATGATTCTGCCCATGTCTCTGTTTTCCCTCTCAGAACCAGCTTAACACATACACACACACACACAAACACACACACAAATAGACACTAAGGGTATGATTTAAGAAAAAGTATATTTTCCTACTGTCTGGCTTGGTTCAAAAGTTAGAGACACATTTGCATTACAAGTCAACATCAACAAAAAACCAATTTGATAAAAAATGGGCAGAGGATCTCAAAAGACGCTTTTCCAAAGAAGACATACAGATGGCCATTAGGTGCATGAAAAGGTGCTCAACAGCACTAATCATCAGGGAAATTCAAATCAAAAGTAAATGAGACATCACCTCACACATGTTAAGACGGCTATTATAAAAAAGTAGAGAGAAGTATTGGCAAGGATGTGGAGAAACTGCCAAGGTCGCTCTGGGAAAGATAACCCCGAGGTATCTGTGGGAAAGGCATCCCTGATAGTGTGTTTTAAGACATGTGCTATCAGCACATGACAAAATTTGGAAAGTAGGAAAGGTTCTGGCATTGACAGAAGATCAAATACAAGAAGTAAGAAAAATAAGTATGCTTTGGAATGTAGGCAAGCCCTTCATTTTCCTCTTTTCACTTTCCATTGAGTTTTCCAGAGTGAGGTCAAGCTTTGTGCCCATTCCTTCATCTGGACAATTTTAACAGCTCTTTCCATCCGAGGTTAACTTCTGTCTCCAAGCTCTGCAGCATTGGCCTGGGTGGAGCAACCTGCCCAGCTTTCATAGCAACACCACACTGCTCAGAAATGTGAGTCCACAGAGGGAGGATGTCCCGCTCTGTTCTGTGCCCCTCTTTGTGAGATAGGTTCCACCCTGAGCACATCAAGGGGCAGGAGCCCCACATCAAGAGCTGGGGAAAGCAATCTTAAGAGCTAATAACGATGAATGTTTCACAAAGTCCTTCACAGTCCTACGAAGTAGAACTTTCACTCGTATTACTCTCGTTTCCAGGTGTGGAAACTGAGACATGGAGAGATTAAGTAATTTTCCCAAGATCACACAGTTCTTAAATAACAGGGCAGGGATTTCACACAAGCAGCCTGATCCCAGGGTCTGAGATCTTAACTAAGCACTATCAGAAAACTAAATCACATGAGATTTGTCAGGAACCTGAATGCTTTTCTCCTAAGTAACCTAGTCTTGGAGGTGTATGGCAGCCTTCTGTTTGAACAGCATGGAGAAGTGAATGCAGAAGTAGAGCCAACAAGTAGATATTATAGGCAGATGTCAACTGAATAGAGCTTTAAACTTTCTAAACACAGATATGTCTGCATTGATTGGGATGTTTTTAGTCTCAGCTATAAAAACCCAACTCAAAATAGCTTGATCAAAAAAAGGAAATTATAAGAAACTGAGTTTCCTGTAACTAGAAAGTAATTGGAAAGTGTAAGGGTGAATAGGCATGGCTAGATCCAGGTGTTAAGATGATGTCAAAAGCAATCTGTCTCTTCTCCATCTGTCCACTCAGCTTCTCTGTCTGTGCACATTGTTCTCAGGCAGACTCTACCCTGTTGGGAAGAAATATCACCAGCAGTTCTAGACTTACATCATCCTCACAGTTGACAATCCCTCCAGAAATGCACAGAAATTAGCAGTTAACTCTGCCTATGGGCATGGGGTGGAAAAATCTGGGAGGACTTTACAGAGAAGGTGACATTTACTTGCATCTGGGTAATATGTAGGAGTTTCCCAGGAAAAGAAAGAGGTGATGAGATGGGCTTTCTTATATTTGAGCGACGACTCCATGCAGCTTGAGCATATTGGAGCATGTAGCAGAGCACAAAGAGATGAGGACAGCTGCCAGATTCACTGAAGGCCATTTGCCAAATGGCCCATTTGAAGAACGGCTAAGTCACCGAAAAATCAACGTGCCAAACATTCAATTTGAAATTTACCAAATTTATTGATTTATTAAAAATAACCTTTTGGACTATTTATATAATGCACACAACAATTTGTATTGGATCAATGGCCACAGTTGACCAGTTTTTATTTTGTCTTTAAAACTGCATTTTAGGGGCTATCCAGTTTATTAAGAACTAAGATAATATAGGGGTGGGCAGTCTCCTTAGGACTCTATTTGATACTCAGAAAAGTATATTTTAAGCAAAAACCAAATGTCAGTGTTTCACATGGGAATATTTTCAGTTGTGACTGATTTCTTTCATGCTTTTCTCTCTCTTAAACATTTCACCACATCTTGCCAAACCTTACAGGAGACCTTTTTTTTGGAGGAAGTTTTTGCTTTTCTGTTCAGAACTCATAGTTCTAACACTTTAGACTCGCACTATTCAATGTGATAGTCACTAGCCACATGTGGCTATCTAGCTTTAAATTAATTAAATTTAAATCAGATAAAAATGTCAGCACTTCAGTCACACTAGCCACATTTCAAGAGATCAACGGCCACATGTGGCTAGTGGCTCCTGTATTGGACAACACAGAGAAAAAACATTCTCATCATCACAGGAAGTTCTGTTGAGTGGCATTGTTTTCAACCTGCCTAATGAGTCATGAGTCTACTGTTTCCCTAGGATTCTGTCTTTGATTCCCTGAGCTCTATGCCCCACAGCAGCTAATGAGCCAGACTCCACTCCTGCCCGGGGGCTCAACTCCCCAAGGCCTGACTTGCATATAAAGGGAATTTAGAGAACAAGCTCATGGTTGATCATGTCCATTTTATTCATTTTCTAGCCTAGCAACAGGATGACTTGTTCTAATATTTTAAGTGTCCCTGTGTAAAATTTTCTAGGGAATGATCTGCCTCAATTAAATCCAAATAAATGCTATCCTATTTGGCAACACTCTCCTTTCTCTCACTCCACTGACCTTCAGAGAAGGAAGGAGGGGAAGAGAAAGAGAGGGAGGGAAAAAGGGAGAAAGAGGGAGGGAGATAAGAAGAGAGGGAAGGAGGGAGGGAGAGAGAGAGCGCATGCATGAGCAAGAGAGATCCTCCTGCCACCAAACTCTTTACTGAAAATATTAATTCCACTAAAAGCATCAAAAGAGCTTTTTTCCCCCTTAGAATGAAAAAAAATACAGTTGCATAGCAAAATGGGAGGCTTGAATGAGCATTTCAAGTCCTACCTGTCACAAGCCATTAGTTGAATTGCTGAAAGAAATCCCTTGACAAGTATAAGTGCCGTTCTTATGTTAGAGAGCTTCATAATGTTGGCCACAAGAAGAAATTTCTCCACAAAAGCTCCTTCTGTTTAATAAAGTGATTTGTTCCAGTTACAGTGATAATAAAATTGCTGAATTGAAACAGGATTGTTCAACGAAGACCTGAATCCAATTTGCTGGACTAGTATGATTACACTTTTATCTCTGTGTTTACTCATTTGTAGAATTGCTACCAGTCTCTGGATATGCAATTAATAGGATTAATGGTTTTCAGGATCAGAGGCAATAAGAGGGAACAGAACCCATCTTAGCTGGCCTGGCAGCTGTGTGTGGCCGCTCTAGGGCTGTGCACTTTGCTGGCTGCGGGCTGCAGAATGATAGGTTGATTGTCTTGCTTGTCTTTTCAAATGAGATTTCTTTTCCAATGAAAATTGTTTTGGCCCGGCCGGGTGTGGCCCAGCAGTTGAGCATCAACCTAGAATCCAGGCGATCGGGGTTGAATTCCCTATCAGGGCGCATGCCCGGGTTGTGGGTTCGATCAATGACTCTCTCATCATTGATGTTTCTGTCTCTCTCCCTCTCCTTTCCTCTCTCTAAAACCAATAAAGATATATTTTTTAAAAATTGTTTTGAATAATATCTGTGGCAATTTATGCATTTCCCCTCGGTACGTTCCCCAGGAAGCTGATGGTAAAGCCTCATAGCCCAGGAAAAACAGGTAAGGGTTAGGGTAACAGTAACAATTTTTAAAATTTAACTTTTATGTACAAAGAACTCATCCTACTCAGCAAGAGGAAGACAAACAATCCAATTAAAACATGGGCAAAGGACCTGAATAGACACTTCTCCAAAGAGGACATACAGATGGCCAAGAGACACATAAGAAAATGCTCAACGTCACTAATCAGAGAGATGCAAATTAAAACCACAATGAGGTATCACTTCACACCTATCAGAATGGCTCCATCAACAAACGACTCCTGCTGGCGAGGGTGTGGAGAAAGGGGAACCCTCGTGCACTGCTGGTGGGAATGCAGACTGGTGCAGCCACTATGGAAAACAGTGTGGAGTTTCCTCAAAAAATTAAAAATGGAGCTGCCTTTTGACCCAGTGATCCCACTCCTAAGAATATATCCTAAGAATCCTGAAACACTAATCACAAAGAACTTATGCACCCCTATGTTCATAGCAGCACAGTTTACAATAGCTAAGATCTGGAAACAGCCCAAGTGCCCATCAGTAGATGAGTGGATAAAAAAGCTGTGGGACATTTACACCATGGAATACTACACAGCTCTAAAGAAGAAAGATCTCATACCATTTGGGACAGTATGGAAGGACCTGGAAAATATTATGCTAAGTGAAATAAGCCAGGCAGAGAAAGACAAACATCACATGATCTCACTTATATGTGGAATCTAAAGAACTTAATAAACTGATGAACAGAAATGATTCAATGACGTAGAAGCATGGATTAGACTGACAAATTTCAGAGGGATGGGGGGGTGGATGGAGGGGGGAGATTAACCAAAGAACTTATATGAACAACCCAAGGACACGGACAATGGTGAGGAGAAGGACTGCGAAGGGGGGTGGGATGGAGTACAATGGGTCATTGGGGAGAAAAAGGGACATCTGTAATATTTTGAACAAAAATTTTAAAAAATATTAAAAATAAATAAATATAAAATAAAATTTAACTTTTGAATGATCTATCTTTCCCATCTAACCCCATATTAAAGTTTTTATTGCCACTATTAGTGACTTTAATAAAAGAATGAAAACATTTGACAAACTATTTCATTCATCGCCTAGAAATTTTTGAAGGCTTAAGAGTACACGTATTTAAGTTATTTTTGTTACAATTTACATATGTATATAGTTTTTCTAAACTCCATTGCGTTTGGGATGGTGTCATCTTAAACCTTCAAAGGGATTAGTGTAATCATATAGTATACAAAGTAAGATTTATTATATACATACTCCTTTTTTATATGTGGAAATGTTTGTTTTGTTGTTTTTTGGGTTTGGTTGGTTGTTTATTTGTAATAGATCAAGAAACTAGTAAAAATATATCTAATAATGACAGAAGCCAGTGTCTTTACCACTTACCAGGATATTTTTATTGAAATATATTTGAGCCCGGCCAGGCGTGGCTCCGTGGTTGAGTGTCGACCTAGGATCCAGGCGATCGGGGTTCGATTCCCTGTCAGGGCACATGCCCGGGTTGCGGGCTCAATCCCCAGTCGAGGGAGTGCAGGAGGCAGCCGATCAATGACTCTCATTATTGATGCTTCTATCTCTCCCTCTCCTTTCCTCTCTCTGAAATCAATAAAGATATATTTAAAAATATGTATATTTAATGTACAACATTTTGTAAGTTTAAGGTGTACAACATGTTGAGTTGATACATTTATATGTTGTGATGTAATTGCCACTAAAGTGTTAGCTAGCATCGTTATCACAGCACATAATTATCATAAGTGCCATCAACAAGTGAATAAAGATAAAGAAGATGTAATATATACATACAATGGAATATTATTCAGCCATGAGAAAGTGACCATAATATTTTAAGAGCACTTTGGTCACTTTTAGCAAATGCTGGTGTCTTTGCCTGGGTTCCTAGTACACAGAGCATAAGGCAATGCTTTATCGAGGGCACAATGACAGGGAAGCAAGAGTGAGGTGAAAAAAATGAAGCTGAGCAGGAAAAGGGGGAAGTGTATATAAGGTGGTGCATTACCACACTGACACAGCATCACCGGTAGTCATGCTGGATTGTTCTCTGTCCAGCCAGAGGGAGAATAAAGCAGCCTTGTATCTTAAAAGCCTGTCCCAGGGAAGAAGAGAGAGCAAATGTCCACTGGCTCCTTTCCGTCACTTGTCTTTCATTGGTCAGCATTACTTCTTTGGGGTATAAACCACCAGATGCCTCCGAGCTCTGTTGTCTGACCCCTTAGGGAAGTCATCGGGGACGCAGAGCCCCATGGGTCTTGTTGGGACAGGATATGCTATCTTTGCTGCCGCATTTCTCCATGGGCTCAGTGAAAAGCATGCCAGAGACCAGTGCTGATCCATAGGGCAGTAAAACAACCCCAGGAATTAGAAAATGAGGCTGTGGCAGCTAGAGCTATACAGTCACTGGAACAGTGTGAGCTGTTACAGAGCTGATTTGGCTGGGAAGCAGGGGAAATCGCCAAGGGCTAGGGGAAGGGGACAGGCAGATGGGACAAAGTAGATCTGGAACGATGCACAAATGGAGTTTAAGACGACGGCCAAGTTAAATCTATTCTGAAGAGCTGTTTCCACAATAAAAAGGAACATTTTCCCCAGGTCTTGATCAAATTTTAAAATTATCAAAATGTTTTTTCTTTGTTCTAAAATGACATCTTCTAAACAACCCTCTGTAGTAAGTGGAGTGTTTATATAATTTTAGCTGGGTTTCACCTGCTACCACTTCAAATGTGTGATCCATGTAGTCAAGATACCCTCCCAAGATAAAAACAGGGTGGACTGAGTTATTCACCTATGACCTCAGGGCTTTGACTGTGATAGAAACTATTGCCGGAAATTATTGGTTGAATGAACAAAAGAACGAGTGGTCAGCTAATTAGCCCAAGGCATCTACCTCTTCAGCCACACCCGTATCCCCAGCTCTGCCTAGGTTTACTGATAATGACCAAAACACTAAACATGTAATTTTATCTTAAAAAGAATATTTCAGAGTCTAACAATGGCTTTTCCATTTCACATTTTAGTGGAGATAGGGTGAAATATTTTCCACTAGACTTAGTCCCCTCTCTAGTCCTTTGGCAAATTTGCTTCTTTAATTGGAACAATTGAATAGTAATTTTGGTATCAGAAGATTAATAGGAAAACATATGTATATACATTTCATATATGTATTATATCCATTATATATATACATACCTCTCTATAAAGAGACTACTGAACAGTTTCAAAACACTCTTTTTCAAGATATGCTCTCAGTGTCTCCTCCAGTTGTAGTTCTTTATTCTAGCATAGAGAGTGGCCACAGTCTTCCATGCAAAGTGATAGTGTCTGGAAATCTTATTTATCTGGATCAGAAGCTCATACTCACACACACACACATACACACATGTGTATATATATATTTATCTGGACCAGAAGCTCACTTTTATGTGTGTGTGTGTGTGTGTGTGTGTGTGTGTGTGTGTGTGTGTGTAGGCAGTTCTCACTTTGCATGGTAGTGTGGAACCATAAAAAGACCTTTCTAGCCCAGCCAGCATGGCTCAGCTCTAGCCTGGCCAGCAATGGTTGAGCATTGACCTAGGATCTCCGAGATCACGGTTCGATTCCTGGTCAGGGCACATGCCCGGGTTGCAGGCTCAATCCCCAGTTGGCGGCGTGCAGGAGGCAGCTGATCAATGACGACTGTCTCATCATTGATGTTTCTATCTCTCTCTCTCCCTCTCCCTTCCTCTCTCTGAGATCAATAAAGATATATATATATATATTTTTAATCTTTCTAACTGAAACTATACAAAGCAATCTTAATCAACAAGAAAAATCATGATGGTCCATAACATAAAAAGTTTTGTCTAAATGTAAAAACTCTCATGCTATAAGTTATAAATGTATAATAAAATGAAAATATAGTATAACTAATATTTATTTAATACACTAATTGAAAACATTAGAAATGTTAATATGTTTTATTCCTTTGTAAAAAGAAAAACTCACGAAGAAAAGTTTCACAGTGCCTGACTCCTTTCTATATACTGTACAGGTTAGCATCTTTTCTATGTCTTGATAAATTGTCATACCCCTTTCTAAGTATAAATCATCTTCCCATCCTTTATCCTTGTGATGTCAATGTTATGAAACATCTGCAAGAGTTTATTTCATGTGAAATTCTTGCCAACTTCACTTCAGCTTGTAGACATCCATCCTTTCATCACAACCACTTTCCTCATTTACGTTGATAAATTTGCCTTCTCTAAGTTTCTCTGCACATTCAGAGTCTCGAACACGGACAGTCTCAATGTTATTTCAGTCAGTTATTTCTTCTATAACTCCATTTAAGTCTGATTTGAATTTACAACATTATCACTTTTCATTTCTTTGTTGCAATTTCATGTTTGTTAACCAATTTCCTCTTTCAACTACCCACTTCTGTAAAATGCCACATAGCTTTGTCAGTCTCTGAAATTCACCATGCATCTGCCCCTTGGAGGGTAGATGTTCACTGCTTGAACTCTGGCACAGGGCATGATGCCTGGTGTACCGTGAGTATGTAGTAAATATTTAATGAGTGAAAAAAATGACAAGGAGACAATGCAACAGCACATTTTGCTGTCTGTGCATGAGATGAATAACAGATGCTCAGTGACCAACCACAGAATTTTAAAAAGTGATGTGATTGGTCGCCAGTCATGATACCCATCTTATTTATATAGTGATCTGTGGGCTGAAGAGCTAGTAGTGAAGCTTTCTCATCATTAATATATCATGGGAACTGAAGTTTGAGCCACATTGTTGGGTACTAGTACTATTTAAGTAAGCCATAGTAACTGAAATCTGTTCACATCAGAACCTTGCAAAGTAAAGACTGCCTATATTTGATATCCATGTTTTCTGGACTTTGTAAGAGAAACTAGCTAACTCCCACAAAATAAAAGGAATCTTCACCATCTTAGCCAAGAGATACCCAAAGGAACGAAAGAACATATGTGATTTCTTATACATGTATTTATGGGTGCCCACTAGGTACTGTGCCTAGACTCATGGAGTACAGTAAGTGAAGTATATATATTTTGGAATCTGACAGAACTGAGATCAAATGTTATTCAATCTCTCACAAACTTAGTTTCCTCATATATAAAACCCAGTCTCAAAGAGTTGTGAGGATTAAGTGAGATAATATATATAATATTTTTAGTAGTGTCTGGTTCATAGTAGGGAATCATTAAATGTAGAAGTGATTGTGGTAGTCACAATGTTGTACTGCTGGGTACCTGAAAAAATGAAATATAGAACTTCAAAAAATAATAGAACTAGAGTAATGCATTGGGAAAAGTTGAGTTTCCAGAAGGTTATTGTAGTAAAATATTATAATGAACTCATAGAACATTTACTCTGAAAATCTAGAACTTTAAATAGGTTAAAATGTCTCCAATTTAGGAAAAAATAAGCTTTGACATCCATCCTCACCAAGTCGTGGTGCCAGAAAAGCATTTATGTCTCTGTTGTGAGCTTTATCCAACATCCATTTCCCAGTCTAGTTTGCAAACCCAATTGCTACAGGATTGGGAATTGAACAACAAAATTGGCAATATTTTAAGCGTCATAAATTAGAGCTGCCAGCATGATTGCCCAAATGCAGAAAAGAGTTTGGCTTGCCTATTTGAAGAGTTTGCCATGAATTTGCCTTTGAGCAAATAGACTTTCATTAACCATCTCAATGCCATGCACATTTGGGAAATTTGAAAGGACCATATCTCAATTAGGACAGGCTAATTTATTTAGGTTAAATTACAAAACTCAATGGCATTATTCAGCCAACTAAAAAGGCTGTGACCTTTACAGCTGTGTTTCTTAAACTATGTTCTATGGAATATCAGTGTTCATTGTGACGTAATATGAATTCCTCACAAAAGAGGGGGAGAAGTTTTGTAGTCATGAATCTAGAGATTCACTGTGTATATTAGCATTTGAAAGACTTTGAGAATCCCTGCAGGGGAAAAAGAAAAAAAAGAACTCTTTAGACTAACCACATTTCCCAAATATATTGACTCTGAAACACTTTTAAAAAATAACTATTGCTTTCTCACAGAATACAGTGTTTCATGTAACAGTTTTGAAAACCTGTACAGAAAATATAAATGAACTATAGATTCACACTATTACATGATTTATATCTTGAGACATAAAAGAAAATTTTGATAGTATTTCTGTGCTATATCCTTGAACATCCACACATTTTGGAAATGAAGTTCAAGTAGTTTTCAGCAGTAATTCACAAAATAATACACAAGTTTACCTAAAATGGTTTATTCCTGATACAAGTTCTTCCTTCACTCATTCCATTCCATTGTCCACACCGAACCATGCTATATTCCTTAGGAACCATTTTTTTCCTTTGGGTAGAGTTTCTTGCTCAGTCATCTTAACTGGTCCTCTCATTTAATTCATTAGCAAGAAAGCAATTTTCATCTCCTATGATGAACTCCTACTTCTGTGTTGAAAGGAATACAAAGGATACATAAGCTCTGGTACTTGGACTCAAGGGCCTTACAATTTAGCAGGAAAAGCAAAAGTAACACAAATAACGCAATTAAAAATCAACTCCAGAGGTTTTCAAAAAGGGTAAAGATCAACATGGATGGTGATAACTGGAGAAGACTTTTGAAGGAGACAGACTTGAGCATATGCATAGGATGTAGGAAAGTGTGGAGGGAGAAGGGAGAAAACTCAAGACAGGGAAAAGCATGAACGAAGTCAAATGGCAGGAAGAAGTGTTTGGATTCAGGAGGAAGTGTGGGGGGGAAACAGGCATAGAAGTCTTCCTGTACTGGGACATTCATGCTACATGTGTAAAAATACAGTGGGTTCCACACTATGGAAAATTCTGGTCACCAGATTAAGGAGTTGGACTTGTTTTGTTAAGTAGGAGGGAGATATGGTCATAAGAACAAGGCCACAAATTTGAACCTGATCAGAAAATAATCGAGTGTTCTAGAAAGATTAGTCTTGTATCTCATATGGAAAGGTTGGAGAGAGAAAGAAACTAAAGGCCAAGACTGAAGTTAGAATACTATTGAAGTAATTTATATGTTGAGATTTTTGACAGAAAGGAATGAAATAGAAATAAAGAGAAAATGTGATCCCATAAATATGAAGGCATGGATAACTATTTGGTGCAAGAAAGGGGTAAAGTAAAATACAATCCCCCAAAAATCTAGTCTAGGAAGAAGGGTGATTTTAAGAACTAAGTTTTGGGGAAAGAAGATAAATATTTATTAAGAAAATAAATATTTATTTCTTAGTGAGAAATGAAAAGACATCTTTTCATGGCTCTCTAGTTTAGTCTTCTACAATTTAATCCCAACCTACGTATCTTACATTATTTTCCACTACCTAGCCATCAATTCAACAACTATTTTATGAGCACCTGCTGCATGCCAAGCAATATTCTAGACACTGAAGAAAAAGATGTAGAGTGCACTGTTTGTGGCAAAGAGTGGTGTTGGATATGTAAATAAATAACTGGAGAATGTTAAATTTATCAATATATTCCCTATTTTCAGATTAGAGAGAAAAGATACTAATATGATTGAGTTCCTACTATGCACCAGTCCTTTCAGATTCAACTAATTTAATTTCTATATCAACACAAAGAAATAGATAATGTTATCCCATTTTTCTTGGTTAAAATCACTGCCTGTGAGGTCCCCACCATACAGAACCACTGAAACACCTACAATGTGAAAAACCCCTGGAAAATATTGCTTCCTTTCTTGGCACAACTATCAGGGACTCCTGGGTGGATGGCAGGGATCCTTCATTATGAGAACAAGACTTGTCAAGACCCTTCAAGGCTTCAGAGATTCTACCCCAACACCAAGACCGACCTACCAGATTTCAAAGATTTTAAGATGCATATATTTTTTTCATATTTTGACATCTTGAAGTTGGGACAATTAAAGAGGTGTCCTATTCTCCTGGTAAAGAAAGTTTCCTTTCATACAGCCAGGGGTGCTTGGTATCTGTGTATTGAGCAAAAGCAATGGTGTGCTTCATGGGAACTGTTAATTTTTACTTCCATTTTTATAATGTTTTCCCATTATGGAGGTTGCAATGTGCATCCAAATGAACCGTGTCCGTGATGATTTTTAAAAAGCAATCATAAAATTGCATTAGAGGATTTAGTTTCCAACCCACATTTTATTATCACCTGAATTTATTAAATACAAGCAAGAAAATGTTTCATTAATAAGCAGAAATAATTCTTCAAGTATTTTCTAAACATTACTTTTAGAAAATTATTCTAATGATTGTATTTTCAGGGTATTTTCTGTTAGTTTTAAAATGTTTCTTTACAGGGCTTTGCTCACAAAATTGGTAATAAGGTAGCCTTCCATATTTAAACCTTCTCTGCCTACATCAAATAAAATTAGGACACTGTGGCCAACACCAGTTCAACCCAAAAGTTTCATTCTGAACAAAGTGAGAAGTAAATATTAGCAATTGTCCACTCTGGGAAGTGTCCGATCGAATGAGCCTAAGGATGGAGCAGCAGCTTGATGTGTCTACATTTTAACGTGCAGGTAGCCAACTCAGCTTTTTAGGTTCTGCTGCAGTGCCAGTGTTTCTGCTTGGCATGACTTCAAGGGCCTTATGCGTCCAATCCAAGGCAGCCCCCTTCAGGATACGTGAGCCAAGCTGACTGCATGCAAACCAGGCCGGGTCCTGGAATCAGTTTGCATGGGCGTGTTGTCAGAGAAAGATGTTTATGTGTGTGAGAACCCTAAAGGACTGAATAGAAAGATCAGAAGCAAGGTTAAGCGGAGTGGGACCGGGAAGAATTCCACATGCCCTCAGAGGACAGGCTAGAGGATAAAAGAAGGTACAGTAGGGAGGCAAAAACAGAAGTGAATTCTTCACAGTCTGGCTGGCCAGCCCCGCAACAGTGCCATTCTTCAAACAAAACCCCTGGGCCTCGGATCCTGCACGGTCATGCCAGCTCTAGTGATTTACATAAAACCTTCAAGACTTTGATCGGCTACCAAAATGCAAACATTTTAAGCGATGGCCCAAAAAAAGCTTGTTTAAGAAACAGTTGATGTAAGGGTTTAAAACAGTCCATTAACAATCTCATGTAGAAATGTGTATACATCTATGCCCACCCGTGCATGCTTCTATGCAAAAGAACATTTTCATAGCCTATTAACAATGCCGTGTGCTTATTACACATACTCACTTCAAGTCCAAGGAAATGTTCTTTATCGGCAAATCTAAAGGCAAAAATATAAAATTAAGCTCTTCTTTCACTGAACCTCACACTCCTTCCCACCCCAAAAGGGAAAAAGGAAATCATACTCTACCCACCCTTCAAACATAAAAAGGGTGATTTATAGTTGGCTTTATTCAGCCCATAAATTCTTCCACAGGGTAGAATTTTAAAATACAAATTAATCATATAATTTTAGAGGCTTGAAATATCCAAATGACCCTTTCCAACTCTTTACTTACAAACAATTCCCTGATGTGTGTGAATCTGATAAGTACCCAGCACATTATTACAATCACATGACTGCTACAAATAATGCCCTACTCCACATGGTAAATGCCAGCCTCTATGGACCCAGAGGTCTTGCTCGGCCTGAAGGATTAATCAGTGAGCTAGCCTGAGAGAGCAACTGGCAAGATTTCTAACTATGAAATAAGCAGCCAGGTTTAATGGTGTGGTTTCTGTACTTTAAAGAAATTACTAAGTAACATTTGTCTGCCTTGAGGCATTTGGACTCTATTTCTAGACCTGGTGAGTGTAAAGAGCTCTGTTTTGTAAAAATATGCATTTCATCCATTCTAATAGAATAATAGCATCCTGGCTCCACATAATTCCTTAAAAAAAAAAAAAAATGACTCATGGGTCCAGTTTTTCCTTACAAAGTCACGGTGAATATTCGGGCTTATTATAACAGGATACGATAGTGACCAGAGGTGGTCAGCGGACTTTCAGCTAAGGCTTCCCCCAGCTGGAAAGCCAGACAGCAGGAGAGCAACTTCCTAATAGAGAGCAATGCACAAGCCTGCAAGGGCAGGGCAAGGGGCAGCACAATTGCAGTTCTTTCATCTTCAAAAGAAGTCTAAACGCTGTTCCATCTCAGTGACTTCCAGCCCGTAAGTTCCAATTGATCCCAAGCCCAGTGTGTTCTCCACTGAAGTTCAGGACTAAGAAGTGCTAAGAAATTTGAAAACAGAGATCATCTCTGTCTGGGCTACAAATAACACAGCCTTTCCCAGATCTTTATGAAATAAAATGCATCTAGAATTAGACAAGCCATCTCTGAAAGCCACATGGAAGGGAAGTAACCCTCCAGAGTACCAAACAATAACAAAGACTCAACCAGGGTGTTCCCTCTGTCAGTTTGGGTTCTCCTACCCTGGTTCACCAACAGGACTCCCCATTCACTCTCCTCCTTCCAGCTGAGCAAACTTCCTCAAAGCGCCCTTCCTCGTATTCTATAGCTTCTAACACTATTTATTACCCGTGCCTAGGAGAGCAGGAGTGTGCAGAACCCTCTCCTTCATTTTAGCATTTACAAAGCTCCCTCCACCCCAGCCCTCACTTAATGTAAATGAAGGGCTGTGTAACTCTATTTCATCAGCAACCTTTGCAAGCCCCAGTAAAACTGTAAGGACAGGGCGATACTGAGTCAACGCTCCTTTTTGAAAGGGAGTGTGGTAAAGTGATTAAAGATGCCACCTGTGGAGTCACGCGAACCTGGGTTTACAGTCCAGCGCAGCTCCTACCAGCTGGGCGGCTCTGGGCAAGGACAGGTGCTCCTCGACTTGTGATGGGGTTACATCCTGATAAACCATCGTAGTTGAAAATATCATAAGTCAAAAATGCACTTAGTACACCTAACCCACCGAACATCATAAATGTGCTCAGAGCACTTAGATAAGCCTACAGTTGGGCAAAATCATCTAACTTTGAGTCCACTATAGAGTGTCAGTTGTTTACTCTCACGATCCCATGGCTGGCTGAGAGCTGTGGCTCGCTGCCGTCGCCGCTATCCAGCATCATGAGAGTATTGTACCACATATCACACCTCTACAGGTACAGTTTTTACTAGTGCAGATTGCTTTTGCACCATGGTAAAGTTGAAAAATTGTTGAGTCGAACCATCGTAAATTGGGGACTGTCTGTACTGTATCTGTTTGAGTTCCTGTGCTTTTATTTACAAAAAGTGAAGGAAGGACCTCACAGAATGTGGCAGATTAAATGCTGTGTGAAAAAGATTCTAGAATTACATCCACACAAAACCTACACGTGGATATGTATAGCAGCTTTATTCATAACTGCCAAAACCTAGAAGCAACCAAGATGTCCTTCAGTAGGTGAATGGATAAATACGCCCGTACATCGAGACAATGGAATATTATTCAGCACTAAAAAGAAATGAGCTATCAAGCCATGAAGAGATGTGGACAAACCTTAAATGAACATTACTAAGTGAAAGAAGGCTATCTTAAGAGTCTACAAACTGTGTGATTACAATTACAGACAGTCTGGACTGCCTAGGTGTGACTCGCTCTCCCATGTGCCGGCTAGTGGTCGGAAGTCTGGGGAGGGTGAGTGCAGAGGGCACTGGGCAGGCCACCTCCATTGTGCTACATACCTCACAGGGTTGGTGTGAGAATTAAATAACTAGTACTATACAAAAGGGTACAGTCATGCCTAGACAGAGGGAGCACTTCAGTTTTAGCTATTGTTACTGGAGTACATCAGAGGCGTGCAACATATGAATGTCCACTGTGCTCATATGAACATCAGCTGCGAGCCAGGCCCTTGACATGTTACCCATTTAATTCTCACAATAAGCCTGAGGAGAAGAAATTGTTATTCCTGTTTTGCACAACAAATGATAAAATAGACTCAGGGAAGTGTAACCATAGACTTTGGAGGCAGAACAAACTGACGTTCAACACATAAATCCACGCTGAAATGCAAAGTTATCTAGCAGTAATAATACACATTACATTTTATTTCTATATGATAAACAACAGAGGATGAACTATTTTATTTTCATTGTCATCTTAATAATGGGCATCACTTCAGGAAATTGAGGTAAATATTTGTTTACCTATTTTTCTGCAAAGTTGGAAGTCTCCAAGAATATCCTCATGAATCTACTAAGGTGAGTGATCTAAGCTCATATGATCACTTTAATTAAACCTTTTATCACCAGAGTCCAACCAGCATTATTCTCTTACAGTCAAAGTTGCTTGAGTTAAAGTAACAGAAATACCAAATTTGCTTAAGCAAAAACAAAAAAAGAAGAAAAGGAAGATTGATTTTTTTAAAAAACAAAAACCCATACAGTCAGAGAACCTCAGGGAGGGAAGACAGCCGGGTCTCCAGGGACCAGAACCAGGACCTGCAAGCTGGCAGGAAAGCAGCAACCACTCTCTTGGCTCCCTCCCTCCCTGTAAGGCATCGCAGTCTCCTGTCTCTGCTTCTCTCTGCTTCATCCTTTGCTGATCCATTTCTCTGCTTCTCCAAGCTCATCACCACTCACAGCTCCTTACTCAGAGCATTCAAGCAATTGATCCAGACTCTCAAGATCTCACACATACACACACACACCAGATACAACTAGACGACTATCATGAGCCTCTAGCAAAGTGAATTGCTGCTATTTTGTCATATCTCTACCCATTATTCCATCAAATAACTCAGGAAATTCTGAGCGTATTTGAAGGGGAGTCTAGTTCTCAAACAGGGACAGTGAAAAGAAAAATGCAGGGAAGAGATTTTGAATTCGGATACATTTGAGCTCCCAGAAAATTGCCTCTAAGAAGCAGCTGAGCAGAAGGCTGAGCAGGGGCCTTTATGTGATGCTTAATCAGATGGTGATGAGGGAGGGGCCCTGCCAGCTAGCAACCCATCCAGCCCCGCCAGGAGCCCCGGGAATAGAGAGCAGTCTGCTGTAGAATTCTCTCACAATGGCCTGGCAGAAATGGATGGTCCACACAGGGAAGGATCAATTGTAAAAAGTGGAATTAGTCATTCTAAATCATGCAGCTGTGGTCGAAGGGAGCTCTTCTAAAAATCATTAAACAATCATGTATTCCTATTGATTTATTCAAAATACCTTGAGGGAAAGCAGATTAAACACAAGGTAAAAGTAAGCTAATGCAGATTAAATGGATGAAGGATGGGCCCAGAGTTCCCTAGGTAGTTTTTGTACTAATGAGAGGAAAATTATATGTACACTATTACCAGGATAAAAGGGTCTATTAGAGGTCTTTTGCTTGACATATTTATGTATTTCAAATACTAAGTAGCATAGTGAATTAGGTTTACTCTGGACATTTGTTATTTTTATTGCATCTCCAAAGTGATAAACAGAGTTCTCTGTGGAGGGCAGCGTGCTTCCTCACTCCGGGAAACCCTTCCTGAACAGACCAACCCCGATGTCACGGAGACTCCCTGGATGTCATTTATTAACATGCTTCATGCAATTTCACTGCAAGGACAAGGCTTTAAAATCTCAGAGCAAAATGCATGACACAAAAGTGGAAATGAGCTGCAGTGCTCCTGATGTCTGTTCCCCTCCTTTCTTCCTCAAGTGGAATTTATTTAAACACCTTATCACATCAGAAAAACAGAAATGTGATGTATATGTTACACATCATTCTGATGTGTGAGAGACACAGTAGGGGCTCTGATCCTCAGAGGAAAAATGGTACATGAGGGGTCCATGAACACACAGCAAATGAGGGTTAGTATTAAGACCTTCTATTTCCTCTCCTCTGGTTCAGGCTTTTTCTGCTACAGTGTTTACCAGTGAAATTTGCATTCATGGTCCACTATTTAACAAAAAGGATTATTATCACAAAATCCCTTCAATGTTTATAATCAAAGTGATGGTTCTCCACAAACCAATTCCATCCTTCATGTTCCCCACTCACACTATCATCCCAATTTTGGTCAACTGGGAAATTGCACACTTCTCCCATCATCCCTCTGGAGCAAGCAATACAATTTTACTGATGACCTTGCTTGCATGCTTCCCTCCCCCAAATCCATTCTGCATCCCACTGCCAGCTTAATCTTCATAAAATACAGGGTGGGGCAACAGTAGGTTTACAGTTGTGAGTACATGAAACACAGAGTTTATTTTTGTATTATTATTTTTTAATTATTGTATTATTTTTCCATACGAACAACTGTAAACCTACTTTTACCCCATCCTATATTGTTTTCACCATACCACTTCCTACTCAGAAAATCTAGGGAGGTAGGGTGGCAAGTAAACAAATTTCTCTTCTCCTCTATCTGGAAAGGTGTCATGGAAGGCTGAGATTTTGGTTGGTTTTGAGAGATAACCTATAAAGGATGCATTTCTTGTTGATGGAGCCTGTGGTGGCTTCAATCTTGAGTGGATGGCTGAAAAGGAATGCCACAAAGGTTGTGGTTAGAGCAAAAGCTGAAGACTCAGGAGGTGGAAGGAAAGCAAAATTAACCAGAAGCCATGGCAGATGAAGAGAACACAAGAGTGAGGACCTGGGTGTTAATGACAAGTCATGCAATGTGGGTGATACCATTGACAAACTCCAACTAGAACAAAGAGAAACACTAACCTCACTGCATTCTATAGAAATGACTTTAACCAGTAAATATGTAGAGTTGGTTCTCAACCCTAAAAATGTCCAGGCCCACTCAGACTTCTGGATCAGTAATCTTCAGGGGAGAAATTCACAAGTACATGGTTTTAAAAACTCCACATATTTTGATGCACAACCAGGTTGAAAGCCTCTACCTATTATTGCATTAGACTCCTCCTATAAGCCATCTATACTTGTAAAACTTGGTTTAATATTTGACTGAACTCCATGTTTCAGATAAATCATCTATTTCCTTATAGACTATATATCTCCAAGTGGCTCTTCTTATCTACAGAACCATGGGCCTGTGTATGGTCTGGCCCAAAAACTAGAGACATAGCCTATTCTTGCTTTGAGGTTAAATGTCATCACATTTCTTGCCACCTACTTATGTTCTTTACATGTTCTATGTGTTGGAGCTAAAATCTAAAGCAATAATGGCATCTTGACATCATCATAGCACTGAAATTCCATGGATAAATTAATTCACTTGGTCATTGTTTCAGTCTGTGAGCAAGGCAAGGTATATTATTATTCCTAATTTACTGATGGAGAAACAGATTCAGCTTCAGTAATACTGAAATAATTGCTCATAGTGACATGATGGATAGTAACAGAACTTAGACTAGAACCCTTTCTTCAGAATTTAGTAATATGATGGTCTTTTTCCTTAAAGCTTTGCCATTTTTTAACAAGTTGGACACAACTCTGGAAAAGAATCCCATTCTAAACTATAATATATGTGACACACACAGGGAGAATGCCATGTGAATATGAAGGCAGAGATTGGGGGATGCAGCAGAGGTCAAGGATTGACAAAGACAGCCGGCATACTACAGAGGCTAGGAGATGCATAGAGGAGGTTCTCCATCACAGCCCTCACAGGGAGCCAGCCCTGCTGACACCTTGATCTTGGACTTCTGGACTCCAGAACTGTGTGAAAGTAAATTTGTATTGTTTGAGTCACCCAGTTTATGGTGCTTTGTTGTGGTAATACTAGGAAATTAATACAGTACTCTATCAGTTTCCTGTGGCTAAAGAGGTTTGGTCTCCTATACTTCTGGAGGCCAGAAGTCCAAAATGAGTTTCAATGAGCCAAAATTGGGGTGTCAGCAGGGCTGGTTCCTTATGGAAGCTCCAGGAGAGAGTCTGTTGCTTGCCTTTTCCAGCTTCTACTGACTGCTGGCATTCCTTGGTTTTTCGCCACATCCCTCAGATCTGTGCCCCTGTGGTCACATTGCCTCTCTGTGTGTTTGTCAAATTCCCTTCTATGTCTCTCTTATAAGAACACTTGAGATTGTATTTAGGGCCCATCCAGACAATCAAGGATAATCTCATCTCAAAATCCTTAACTTAATCACCCCTGCAAGGACTCTTTGTAAGCAGGGTAACACAGGTTCTAGGGATTAGGAACTAATATCTTTATGGTCCATTATCCGTCTACCACATGTCCCCTGACACTAGGGGGAAACGTGCAGTGGTCAGTAAGATGTGAGTCTGGAGTACACAGGAAGGGAAATGATCAGGACCTATGAGAGAGTGAAAAACATGAGAATGGATATGATCACCTCCATGGAGCATGAGGGGGCCAAGGACAGAACTCTGGAGAATGCCTCCCTTAAAGAAGTGGATAGAAGATGATCCAGTGAAATGGGCTAAAAAGAGATGATCTAAAGATGGGAAGAGAACCAGGACAGTATGGGGTCATAGAAGCCAAGGGAGGAATTTTAAAAAAGAGAAAATCCCCCATCTGCTACAAAATAGTGAAGACTTGAGGACATTACGCTAAATGAAATAAGCCAGTCACAAAAGTACAAATACTGTATGTTTCCACTTACATGAGACTTACTTAGAGTAGTCAGATTCATAAAGGCAGCAGAAGGGTGACTGCCAGGGATGGGGGTTGGGAATATAGGGAATTTTTGTTTAATGGATGCAGAGTTTCAGTTTTGCAAAATGAAATGAGTTCTGGAGATACGTTGCACAACAATTTGAATGTACTTATTATTACTGAACTATACACTTAAAAATGGCTAAGATGGTAAATTTAATATGTATTTTACCATTATAATAAAATTTTTAAAAGAGCAAGTTCTTGTATTTTAATCAGGAGTTTTGTTTAGTGTCAATGTTGTCCTTTCATGAAACATAAATGCCTACTCATGCAAGTGAAGGCAATCTATGCCTAATTTCATCATTAGTCTATCAATAAATGATTTACCTAGCACACACGATTGACATGAGAATAAAAGATGAGATGAAAAAATAAACTATGATAAATATTTTTTAACAGCCACATCTAGAATTTATCAAAAATTTAAACATAGATTAACAGCAACAGGACTCGCCCCTCAATATAACATTTTGGTAAAGTACTAATACTTTTGTTAAAATATTAAAAAGAGTTAACAAAAATTTAAGGCTGCATATATGTATTAAGAATTAATGATGTTATCACTTTGCTCATTTCCAGCTCCGTTCTGTGCATTTTAGATATTTCCAGCTCTGTTCTGTGCACACACACACACACACACACACACACACAGTGGCCATTATACTATTTAAAATTATCTTGAACAAATCTAGATAGCAGAAGCAGAGACCTAGGAAATGTCAGTTAGGTTAAAACTGCTTAAATACCAAAGAACTCAGAGAGATAGCAGAAATATTGTCCTAATACATATCATCAATGCTGCAAAACACAAGTTGTAGTCCCTTTTGGTCTAAGAAAACATCCTATTCCCAAAATCATCAAATCACAATCTGGGCTGCAATACTAATCAAAAGGATAATAAATATGGTTTCCTCTCCCATTTTGCAATGGAGAACAAGATTTTACACGGTCCAATTCAAAAGGAGGCAGTAGAGGAGGGATTTCTTAGCTCAGGAGGCCCTATGCAGTTGACAGTGCCTTTTGTTCTCCTCTTGGGGAACAACTTCACTATGGGCTTGTATGTCTGGGACAGGAAAGGGCTTTCTGCTCACTGAAAATGAGTTCTATTCACAACTGTGCTTTTTCAGAGCTTGGCTGTTCACATTTTCTTGGACGCTGCGAGAGTTATAAAATAAACACTTCCAAGATTGTTTTCTTAAAAGTCAGTCCAAGAGAAAATAAAATGAAAAGAACTTTTCTGGGTCTTCAGTTCAACATGGGTGCATTTAACTAGAAACACACCTTCTTCTTCCTCTCTTTGAACTTCTTCAGACTGATCTTTGTTTTTCAAAGTCTCAACACTGGCTTGTTCCACTGGAGACTTCTGTTTGATGGCTGGCTCCATCCTAAACTCTGGGACACATTTGGGTGCCAGCTATTTATTTAAGATCTGAATTTAGGCAAATACTGAGACAGGTGTTTAGGAACTGGAGCAGTAGTTGAGTAATTATGGAGTTTAAACTAGAAGGAACCTCAAGGGACGTACGATCCATCTAGCAGCTTCCAAGCTGGGGCACCTGTGATGCAGGAGAAGTAGGTTCATTTGTTAATGGATGCACAGTTACTTAGTTAAGGAAGAGAGGAGAATGGTGAATGAGGTGGAGGAGAACCCCAACATGCCTGCTTTTTAAAAGTGAACTGCTTCCATTGCATATAGAACACCTAGCATCACCTCCTTACCACACATTCAGTCCTAACACTCTAGCAAGGTTATCAACAACTTGGGTTCTGATCTAATCACTGGGGCCTGGGTTTGAAACCTGTTTCTTTCATCCACTGGGCATGAGACTGAGCAAGTTACTTTGTCAAGTGAGAAAAATATAGAGCAGGTATCTCATAGAGATGGTGTGAGAATTAAGTAGCAGACTACATATAAAGGCTTGTCTAGCACATGGTAAATGCCTAAAAATATTAGCTATTGTCACAAATCAATAATTATAATCTGCTTGCCAAAAGTTCCTTTATAGGTGATATTTGGAAGCTTCTGATAACTCCAAGATAGGAAAAACTGAGTGTCTTCAGACAGTAAAATGGAAAGGGAAAAGAGAACAGATTTTTCATACAATAAGTTAACATGAGCTTCCAGTAAAATGGACTCAAGCTGAGGTCCTGGCTGGGGAGCCAAAAAGGCTTTACTTGCTTTAATGAGTCATATGACCATGAGTGGATTTAACAGGAAGCTATTGAAGTTTGTTTGCAGAGTCTTTCAAATTGCATGGGCTCCTTCCAGGGACCCTATCAGTATATTCAAGGAGCACTTGGATGTCTTCTCTTAAACAGTACCTCCTGAATTATATAAGCTCTAGGCCCTAAAAAACTTGAATTCGCTCCTGCAATGGTGTCCTGCTTGTGACTCCTTGAAAACCAAACAAAGCCAAAGCTGATATAATTGTGGGCAGATATCTTCTTGATTTGTCTTTTCTGTTTTCCAGGTGCCTCAGTACCAGCCCTTGGGTCCAGGAGAAGGGGTCAGGTTACTCATCTACAGTCCCAAAAACTAGATGGCTCCTTCCAGGAATGTGAAAACCCATAGCCTGGGCATAGCTTCCAGGGGACCATTTGTAGTTCTAGATCAGGAAACTCTAACAATGACCTGAAGAAGACAGATTTCAAAATTGATGCAAAGAATTTGGGATGTGCCATTGGTTCCATCAGTAACTCCTATTGAGGAATAAAAATGGGCAATCGTGTGGAACCTGGCCAAGGAGACACTCCTTCCAAGGTAAAAAGTGGTTTTAGACTCTTCAAGAGAAAGAACCATAATGGTATTAAATACACAAGACTCGTCCAGGTGAAACTGTACCTAGATTTGCTTCATCCTGATATCCCTTCTATTGCCCTTCTCTGATATCATAGCTTGTTCATCACTCTCCAAAAATGGGCATGAGGAGGAAAAGGGAAGAACTGAACACGTACTGGATTTTCAGGATTTGAGCGGACATTATGGCAGCACTGTGTATATGCCATGCCATTTCATCACCACAACCCTCAGAAGCACTGCATTCCACAAGATGAAGAAAGAGGCAAAGAGAAGCAGGAGAGACCAGTAGTGATGGAGCTAAGATTCCAAATTCAATTTAAAAAACAAAAAAAAACATTAAAAGTTAAGTCAGTTTCTTGAATTTTATTTATGGTACATTGTCTATTAACACAACCAGCAACATAAAAAGGAGCTGAGAAAAGGGAACTTACAAGGGTAATGGAATTATTTCTTCCCTCACACTGACAATCTGGGTCCTGCTCCCTAAAGTCATCTACCATGCTGGGGTAGAGACAGGCAACAGGGTGAGAAGGGGAGGAAAGAGAGGGGAAGGAGAATAGAGCAGGGAGGAGGAAAGGCAAAAGAAGAAGTGATGTGATGGAACTTCAAGAATGGTTTTCATGTCACTGGAGGAGTGGAATCCTAAAGTCTAGGACTGATTTTAGTAAATAATTAAATTGCTCTTAAACAGTATATTAGATCACCTAAATTGGTTAGACCTGAGTTCAAACTCCGGTTCCAATTGCGTGATCTTGGACAAGTTACTTTACTTCTCCAAGCTTCAATTTCCTTGTATGTAAATTGTGATTAAGATAGTGCCTACTGCATAGGATTGTTGAAGGATCAAATGTGTTTATACCCGCAAAGCGCTTTCAAAGTGCCTGGATCATGGTAAATACTTAATAAATGTTCACAATTATAATGCTATCAAGAAATTCACAACTTGGCCATCATTTCCTTTATCAATGAATTTGCACATAAAAACTGATATAATGTAAGCATTCATTCATTAATTTATTCCACCCTATAAATTTTAATGTGCACATCCTGAGGGCTGGGGATACAGCATGAAGAGGACAGACCTGGTCTCTGCCTTCTTGGAGCTCACAGTCCAAAGCACTCTCATATGTGCAATCTAAGGAACAGAATAGATTGACCAACAAGATAGGACCACAGACATGGAGGCATGGAACAGGCTGACAGATCTCAGAGGGAAGGCGGGAAGGAGGGCGGGAAGAGATTAACCAAAGAACTTATAAGCATATATGAACAGCCCATGAACACAGACAATGGACAGGTGGGGGCCTGGGCTGGGGAGGGAGATGGGTGGAGAGGTGTAAGGGGGGGATGGGGGACATCTGTAATACTCTCAACAATAAAAATAAAGAAAAAAGATGATTTGCAATAAAAAATAAAGTAAATAAAATAAAATAAAGTAAAATGCAGGGAAAAATTAACTAACTGTTGTTGTTTTTAGTGTCACTCTAAATGGACTTCTTTATCAAAATTCCTTTAGTTGATGGTGTTAATTGCTTATAAAGCATCCAGTAGATCTCTGCTCACTTTAGAACAGTCTTTGATAAGGGCTTATAAGAACCCAGCAGGGTGCAGGCTGCATGCAGTTATTTCTTAGTTAATCCCTTAGAGATAAGTCTCCTTGCTAAGTGTCAGGATAGAGTGTGTAACATGGGGGAGGAAAAGCCTCGATTTGTATTGGTTCACGTGTTTCATATTGCCTGGTGAGCCTTGGCTCTTCATTTTCAGGAAAGTGTCATTGAAGAGACATCTCTGTGTCATCTAACATGTGTTTAGTGATTACTTTATCTGTAAGTGGTGAAGATCATACTAAACGATTGCTTCCTCTGTCTAGTTAGAGCTGACAGGGTTGTCACTACTTCAGTGATGGATTCAACACCCCAGCTTCTTTTCACAAATATGTCTTATTCTATATCAGAGAAATAGGGACAGTTTGGGAATTGATTTAGCCAGCAGTAGACAATGGATTCAATATCAAATTCGTAGACTCAATATCAGAAACTGAAGTTTTATTTAAAGTTTGTCCTTCCTCTCTATCCCATAGCCCAGACCTGTTCTCTTCCTACAATGTCAATCAATGTGGTTAATTTAGTCAACTATTTAATGCTGATTTTTCAAAAGTGTGTTCATGGAAGATAGTTGTACCTCTTCCTACCTCAATTCGTCAACCCCTTACAAGTAACAGATGTGCACTACAGCAGTGGCCTTGAGGGTAAATATTCCTACCATAATGAGCAAGAATGACTCTAGGAATTTCTAGTCAGGATAGATGGGAAATTTAGCCACTGAGTACATATATTATTTGGGTAAATGGAGCCTATACTTAAATAGCAAGTGTATGGCCAGTTACTGCTAATAACATCAAAGGAGATGCCTGAAAAATACTGAAAGGAGTATTTTACCATACCTATCCTCTTCTTGTTTGGAATTAGTTGGAATCTGAGTATCCCTCCTCAAAGTCATTTTAATTACCTCTCCTATTTGAAGGTAAAAACAATGCTCAGCTTATCATATAAGCTAGCCTGTCACATAGCACCTATTTTGTCCATGAAGCAGTAATTCTAGACACTAGCATTCATCGATTTTGATTTTTCTTCTGGGCTTTCATTTCATCATTTAGGGGGGGAAAAAATGGGCTAGAATAAGATAAACAAGATCTTGGCAAAGAAATATACTGGAAAATGTCAGGGCATTGGTAGAATTATGTACCTGGTGCTAAGAAGGGAAGGAGACAAGAAAGTTGCTGAAGCAGTTGGAATAGGGAATAGAAATGGTCAGTCAACCAATCAGCAATGAATAAAGAAAAGGTCAGGCTACTTTTGAACATTACCATGTCTTTCACAGGCTAAAGTGAGCATTGAAATTCTGAAGTCTTCCGTGCTCACCAAAGTTTAGCAAGAACTGAAAATGGCATCACACCAAGATTGTGATGATATTTAGAAATGATCGGAACATCTGGGGGTAAATGTGAGGTCACCCTTGGAGCACTGCCATCAACCTGGTCACACTCACCACTCTGCCCCCCCACAGCCCCCCCCCCAATCCTTTCCTTCTCACTTCATGCATATCCATGGTACAGCTGCCTGATGAATCAGACAGAATTCTTCAAAAGGCCCCTGAGGGGCTGATAATCACAATAAATACTACAAGTTTGTCCTCACACAGACTTTCTTCAGAAGGCCTTCTAGGCTAGCCAGTTTAATTGTTATGACTGCTCTTTTTTTCTTTCATATGGGATTGATGAAACACAGTGGCTTTCCTGAGGTCACCCAGCGGGATGGGTTCCCCACCAGAAGTTTCCATACTGCCTGGAGAACCAATGATGTTGCAGAACCGGACTCCATAGGAGCCAACAACAATATGTCAGTGGATTTTAAAAAGTACTTCTTAATAAAATAGCAAAATCCATTTCTGTATCAAGTCATTTCAGTGGGCTGTGCTATGTTATTTCAGTGGTCTCTACTAACACCAAAATCAACCAAGTGGGGAACTGAATTTTGTGTGTTTATAGTATGAAGTGATGATTAACTACATTTTAAAAACAGAGAAATTTCAAAAACAGAAAACCCACTTTCCCAGTTATGTTCTTAAGCCAATAACAATCAATACACATTCACCTAACACAGTGGTTCTCAACCAGGGGCAATGGTGCACAGCAGGAAACATTGGGCAATGTCTACAGGCATTTCTTATTATGAAAACTGGGGAGAAGGGTACTGCTGAATCTAGTGGGTGGGGGCCAGGGCTGCTGCTAAACATACTACAGGACAGCCCCCCCCAAAACAAGGAGTTGTCAAGAATGTCAGTAGTGCCAAGACTGAGATACCAATAGCCTTGAAGCAGAGATGAAAATTGGAACTGATAAGAGAGAAACTGGTTGTAAGTCATTTTTGCAGTTTTAGCATCTCCAGGTTTTCCCCCAAAATCTGGACAGCAGGAAACTACTCCATTGTCATTCCTACCTTTGCAGTAAACCCTCCAAATTCTATTACATTTATCTGTATTTCTAAAGCATAGGTACAAATATGTTGGATTTTGTTGGTTTTCACTTAGTGATAAAAAGGGTATCATGCTATATATAATCTTTGGAAACATATTTTTTTGCTCCAAATTATAATGCTAAAGTTCATCTGTTTTTGTGGCCAGCTTCAGGTCATTCATTTTCACTGATATATATTATTCCATTGTATGAATGAGCTACAATTTATTTTGCTGAATATTCAGATTGTCTACAGGCATTAACTATTATGAACAGCACTCTAATAAATAAAACTCACAGTATGCAGATACATTTTTTATAAATATATATAGGTAGGTAAGTAGATAAAAAAGTACGGAATTATGTATACCCAGATATTAACAGTGACTTATCTCTATGTTGTGAGATTATTAATTTTCAAAATATAATAATGATTTTCTTCTTTTTCTTATTTATATTTTCTTTTTTCTATAATAAACATGTATCCTTTTTTGTAATAAGAAAAAAGTTTTCTGAACAGTGAGGAGATTGGCATTCTAAATAATACAAACAGCCAAATGTGCACAAATATCTGTAAAATTAATATACTATAGTAAAATATCTCATTAAGTTTAGCTTAATCCAATCTACAGACTATTCATGAATTTGTTGTTTTGTTGAATTTAAAACTATACTTAACCAAAGGAACGGTACATCAAGATTAACTCAATTTCTCAATTTGACCACACAATATATAAGGCCGAAAGTAGACCTAAACTATACACAAACTGAAACCTAACAAATAGTAAGTAATGGTGACATAGGTGTCAAAAGGCAAAGAAGAGCAACTCTTTGCTTGTTGAGGTCCTTCTACATCATTAAAAAGTCAACTATATCTCAATAAAACTGGAGACCCACTTTCCTAGGAAGGAAAGACCTGCTTAGACTTGTTGCAAAAATAAAGATAAGTAATAAAATGTGAAAGTAAACTTTAAATAATCAAAGAAAGAAAAGACTGATAATAACAACAGTAAAAGTTTATTTGTATTCACACACACACACACAAACCACTCTAAACACTATATCATCCTCAAGTTTGCAGTCTGACCATTCAAGATTAAACCTGTTGGTTATAAATCACAACCTATTTCCAGCCTCTGTGAACTGGTGATGGCTGGGGGGTGACGTGGTCACCACTGTGTGGTTCGGCTGTGGAGGGAAGCCACCTGCTCTGCCTTGATGCTTCCTCCCATCCATAAAAAAAGGCAACAACCAACCTCAAGAGAGGCAAGCCAGAATGGAAGCTGTGCCCTCAAAGATGAACCAAGACAGAAAACACAGAAATGGTTCCATCTATCCATGTCCCTCTCCCTGCTCCCATAAAAAGAAACATCACCCTTTCTAAGTCTGTCAGAGAAAGTACAGGTGAAGGCCTGAACCAACAGCATTTTTTTCTTTAATTTTCCATATCACTTTTCTTGAGTGGAGAAAATCTCAATGCTTCCCTCAATGCTGAAGGATTTTTTTTCTTTTCTATATTACAGAGCCAACATTCCCCTGCTGTGGACAGTGGCTAGAACTGTGTGGTGTGAAAGTTGGACAGTAATGTCATGTAATTCAAGATAAAAGTGGTATGAGGGGCTGCAGAAAGGGAGAGAGGGGAATAGCAGTGTGACTCACTATGGCAACATTCATCTCTTAAACCCCAAAAGTTCCTCCTTCAAAGAAAATGCCAGTCCCACTGGAAGTGAGGAATATGCTTCCTTTGTCACTGGAGAGAAAAACAGAAAGGTGGCTGGACTCCTGCTCCTGCATGACAGGACCTGCCTGTGCACAGGCACATACAGACAGACAGATCTGTAGGCTAAGAAGATACTGGGCACAGAGAAGCTCACAGTGTTTGCCAGAGGTCTTACTGGGATCTTCTATTTCATTCCGTAGTAATGCCCTTTTTGTTGACAAAAGTAAATTGATGATAGTCAAGAGGGAAGCATTTGGTGGAAAAATTCTGTTGACCCTTCTCAGATTGAATTTGACCACAGAACAGGATACCAGCAGTTGCAGAAATGATAGATTATTGTAATGACTGCCAGAATGGCCTTTTGGCATGTTTAAATGGCAATAAATTTCACCAGGAAGAAGGCAATTTTACTACTTTAGAGCAGTAAGGAAACATGGTGTTTAAGGTGTAAATAAATCGTGGGTCATTAACATCAAGCATATTCTGTCCGTGGTGCAATTCTCAATCAGCAGCTATTCATATTTAATTTAATTACGTGCGTTTACTTAGCCAATTAGGTTTTTTCAGTTCCAGGTCACAGAATTCTCAGGTTGACAATTTTACGCTCTTCCTGTCTCCCTTATGTCCATAAACACAGCCCTAGTTTCTCCCTCATTTTTCCTTCCACAGGTACATAAATATGATCGTGGTAGTTCAATAATGCTGGCTCACTGAATAGCTTACTGAGATGATTAAATTAGAGACTGGTCTGCTGTGTGGTCTTTTCCTTGGCTCTAAAATCCCCGCTGTCCCTCACTCATTAATCTGGCTTGGTTCTTCCCTGAACTCTACCACTAAAGGAGGAAACAAGAGGAAGAGGTGTGAAATGAAGTTTGACATTTCCTCAAAAATGATTGTATTAAAACCCACTTACATTTATAGCTCCACTCATCTGAGAATGTTAATAAGTTGCAATTTTACCAAGAGAAAGATACTGGGATCTAATTGAGTCGAAGGCTTGCTCACATTGGTATGGATTGTGTTTCTGAAGCATCACTTTAAAAGGTCATTTTTAAATACAGCTTTAAGGTGATAATTAACAAAGTTCATTAATAACAATCTGCTTACAGGCCATTTAAAACATTTGGGGTGAGATTAAAGATGGCGATGGACTGAGTGGAAGCTACACTGACATTCTCCTGGGATCAAACTGGAATTACAACTAAAATACAGAAAAACCGTCCTGAATAATCAACTGTAACTGAAGACAAGCTGGAGAGCACCCTTATAACCAAGAAGGAAAAGTGGAGACCACATAGGGACTGGTAGGAAATGGGGAGGCACAAGAGGGCTGGCCAGGCTCCCATAGGCAGCAGCTGAAGGTCTGGAGGGAGATCTCAGCTGTGGAGGTTTCCACTGAGGACTCTGGGTTCTAAACCCCAGGCTGGGCTTCCCAGCCAAGGGCAACAAAACTAAGAAAGGTGCCCACATAACATCTAGCTGTGAAAAGCAGCCAGGTTTCTGTCTACCAGGGAGAGACAGATGGAAATGCAGGCACCCTCTTAAAGAGCCAATACACAAAGTTTCCTGTACACCCACTCACCTTGGGCTCCAGCAGAGGGAGGGCAGAGTGGACTGGAGCTGTGTGAGGAGAATCTAAAGTTGTGGGCTCTGGAGATAGAGCTCAGAGGGCACCCCTTTAGATTCCTATGCTGAGTCATTCCCCTATATTGCAAGGGACATTTTTCACAGGCAGATATTTACCTTCCAAGAAGCTTTGCCTGTGGGTGAAACAATTGCCCCACCCTGCTGGAAAACTCTTGCTCCACCCTGTGGAGTTTCTACAGCCTGAGGTTCATTAAGAGAATCAGATTAATCAGCCTACAGGCAGAAGAAAACCTCAGAGTGCTTTGAGTCTCTGCCTGACCTGCTTCTAGACCTGGGCCTTGAAAAGCAGAGTTTAGTGTACATCTTGGGTCTGTCCAAATCCACCCAGCCCCAACAGAGGGAACCTCAAACTGTGGATTGTTGGTAGCTCCAAACAGGGTACTCAAGGCCAGTCACAAAGAGCATCTGACATTGGACTGCAACAGAGATCATCCAAAAAGACTGAGAGTCCTAGCAGGCCTACCTAATACATATAAACAAACTCAAATTGTCAGCCAAAATGGGGACAAAAAACAATCCCCAAATGAAAGAACAAGAGAAGTCTCTAGAAAAAGAGTTAAATGAAATGGAGATAAGCAATCTATCAGAGATAGAGGTCAGAATACTGATTGTAAGGATGCTCAATAGCATGAAAAATATATGGAAACTATGAAAAATGACCAGTCAGAAATGAAGAATGACATAGCAGAAATACAGAATACATTGGATGAAATAAACAGTAGATTATAGGAAGCTAAGGATCTGATCAGTGAATTAGAAGATAGGGTAGAAAAAAAATCACTCAATCAGAGATCCAAAAAGAAAAAAACAAATAACGGGTGGACAGTCTAAGGGAGCTGTGGGACAACATGAAGCATAACAATATTTATTTGTATCATAGGAGTGCGAGAAGAGGTTGAAAGTAAGCAAGGGTTAGAGAACCTGTTTGAAGTAATAATGGCAGAAAACTTCCCCAACCTGGTCAAGGAAAAAGTCACACCAGTTCAGGAGGCACAGAGAGTCCCAAGCAAGAAGAATCCAAAGAGTCCCAACCCAGGCACATCATAACTAAAATGCCAAAAATTCAAGACAAAGAGAGAATATTAAAGGCAGCAAGAGAAAAGCAATCTGTTACCTACAAAGGAGCTCCCATAAGGCTGTCAGCTGACTTCTGATCAGAAACTCTATAGGCCAGAAGGGAATGGCATAAAGTATTCAAGGTAATGCAAAACAAGGATCTGACACCAAGACTACTCTGTCCAGCAAGACTATCATTCAAAATAGATGGTGAAATAAAAAGCTTCCCAGACAAAAAAAAAAAAGGCTAAAAGAGTTTATCATCACCAAACCAGCATTGCAAGAAATGTTAAAGGGACTCCTGTAGTTAGAAGTAGAAACAGAGAGAGAGAGAAGCATAGGCATAAAGATAAGTATCTATCAATAATAACCTTAAATGTAAATGGATTAAATTCTCCAATAAAAAGACTTGGGTGGTTGAATGGATAAGTAAACATGACTCAAATATATGCTGTCTACAAGAGACCAATCTCAGAACAAAAGACTCACACAGGATGAGAGTGAAGGAATGGAAAAAAACTTTCCATGCAAATGGAAATGAAAAAAAAGCTGGGGTAGCAATACTCATATCTGACAAAATAGACTTCAAAATGAAGACCATGAAGAGAGAGACAAGAAAGGTGACTGCGTAACACTAAAGGGATCGATCCAACAAGAGAATATAACTCTGATAAACATATAAGCACCCAATATAGGAGCACCTGAATTTATGAAAAAAATTCTGGAGGACTTTACAGGAGAGATCAACAGCAAGACAGTCATACTAGGGGACTTTAATGCCCCAGTGACTTCACTGGATATGTCTTCCAGACAAAAAATCAACAAGGAAACTGATCCTAAATGACATACTAGATTAGATGGATTTAACTGACATTTAATTTACAGAACATTCCACCCCAAAGCTGAACAATATACATTCTTCTCAAGTGCACACGGGACATTCTCAAAGATAGACCATATATTAGGACACAAAACAAGTCCCTACAAGTTCAAGACGCTTGAAATCTCCCGGCCAGGATGGCTAAGCAGTTGAGCATCGACCTATGATATCGGAGATCCAGGTTCAATTCCCAATCAGGGCACATGCCCAGGTTATAGGCTCTATCCCCAGTAGGGGGCATGCAGGAGGCAACCAATCAATGATTCATCATTGATGTTTCTATCTCTTTCTCTCCCCCTCCTTTCCTCTCTCTGAAATCAATAAAGACATTTAAAAATTTTTTTTTCAAAAAAAAAAGAAGCTTGAAATCATATCAAGCATCTTCTCAGACCACAGTGGTATGAAATTAGAAATCAACTACAATAAAAACACAAAAAACATTCAAACTTGGAGGCTAAATAGCATATTATTAAATAATGAATGGGTTACCAAAGAGATCAAGAAATAAATAAAAACTTCCTGGAAATAAATGAAAATGAACCCACAACAACCCCAAACCTATGGGACATGATGAAAGCAGTCCTGAGAGGGAAGTTCATAGCACTACAAGTCTACCTCAAAAAACAAGAAAAACTTCTAATAGACTCTCTAACCCTACAACTTAAAGACTTAAAAAGAGGACACCAAGAAAAGCCCAGAGTAAGTAGAAGGAAAGAAATAATAAAAATCACAGCAGAAATAAATGACATAAAGACTAAAAAAAAAAAATACAAAAGATCAATGAAACCAAAAGCTGGGTCTTTGAAAAGATAAACAAGGTTGATGAACCCTTAGCCAGACTCATCAAGAAACAAAGAGAGAGGACCCAAATAAACAAAATCAGAAACAAAAGAGGTGAAATAACAACTGACCCAACAGAACTACAAAGGATTGTAAGAAAATACTGTGAACAACTATATGCCACCAAGCTGGACAACCTGGATGAAATGGACAAATACAACCTTCCAAAACTCAATCAGAAAGAGTCAGAAAACCTCAATAGGCTGATAACTGCTGATGAAGTTGAAGCAGTAATCAAAAAACTCCCAGCACACAAAAGCCTTAGTCAGGACAGCTTCACAGGGGAGTTTTACCAAACATTCAAAGAAGAACGAAAACCTATCCTCCTCAAACTATTCCAATACATCCAAGAGGAAAGAATATTTCCAAGCTCTTTCTACAAGGCCAGCATTAGCCTAATTCCAAAACCAGATTAAGACACTACAAAGAAAGAGAATTACAGACCAATATCCCTGATGAACATACATGCTAAAATCCTCAACAAAATATTAGCAAATCAGATCCAGCAATATATTAAAAAGATCATATACCGTGACCAAGTGAGATTTATTCCAGGGATGCAAGGCTGGTACAATATTCCCAAATCAATTAATGTGATACATCACATAAACAAATTGAAAGACAAAAATGACATGATCATATCAATAGATGCAGGAAAAGCATTTGATAAAATCCAACACCCATTCTGGATAAAAACTCTCAGCAAAGTGGGAATCGAGGGATCATACCTCAACATAATAAAGGCCATATATGACAAACCTACAGCCAACATCAACTCAATAGGCAAAAATTAAAACCATTTCCCCTAAGAACAGGAACAAACAGGGGTGTCCACTTTCACCACTCTTATTCAACATAGTACTGGAAGTCCTAGCCACAGTGATCAGACAAGAAGAAAACATAAATGGCATCCAAATTGGAGAGGAAGTAAAACTGTCATTATTTGCAGATGACATGATATTGTACATAGAAAATCCTAAAGACTCCACCAAAAACTAATAGATTTAATGAATGAATTTGGCAAGGTAGCAGGATGCAAAATTAACACCCCAAAATCAAATGGGATTTTTATACACCAATAACGAACTCTCAGAAAGAGAAACTACAAAAAAATATCCCATTTACCATTGCAACAAAAAATTAAGATATTTAGAAATAAACTTAACCAAGGAAGTGAAACACCTGTACTCAGAAAACTACAGCAAGTTGCAAAAAGAAATAGAGGAAGATATAAACAAATGGAAAATATACCGTGTTCATGGAATGGAAGAATTATTAAAATGTCCATACTACCTAAAGCAACCTATAAATTCAATGCAGTCCCTATTAAAATACCAATGGCATATTTCACAGATCTAGAATAAACACTTCAAAAATTTATATAGAACCAAAAAAGACCCGGAATAGCCACAGCAATCCTGAGAAAGAACAAAGTTGGAGGGATCACAATACCAGATATCAAGTTATATACAAACCACTGTAATCAAAACAGCCTGGTACTGGCACAAGAACAGACATACAGATCAGCGGAACAGAACAGAGAACCCAGAAATCGACCCAAGCCATTAGGCTCAATTAATATTTGACAAAGGAGGCAAGAACATACAATAGAGTAAAGACAGTCTCTTCAATAAATGACTGGAAAAATTGGACAGGTACAAGCAAAAAAATGAAACTAGACCATCAACTTACCCCATACACAAAAATAAACTCAAAATGGATAAAAGACTTAAATGTCAGACTTGAAACTATAAAAATCCTAGAAGAAAACGTAAGCAGCAAAGTCTCAGACATCTCTCATAGCAATATGTTTGCTGATACATCTCCTAGGGCAAGAGAAACGAAGGAGAAAATAAACAAATGGGACTACATCAAAATAAAAAGCTCTGCACAGCAAAAGAAACCATCAACAAAACGAAAAGGGAGCCTACTGTATGGGAGAATACATTTGCCAATGACGTATCTGATAAAGGGTTAATTTCCAAAATATATAAGGAACTCATACAACTTAACAAAAGGAAGACAAACAATCCAATTAAAAAATGGGCACAGGACTTAAATAGACACTTCTCCAAAGAGGACATACAGATGGCCAAGAGACATATGAAAAAACGCTCAAAGTCACTAATCATCAGAGATGCAAATTAAAACCACAATGAGGTATCAGTTCACACCTGTCAGAATGGCTCCATCAACAAATCAACAAACAACAAGTGCTGGCGAGGGTGTGGAGAAAGGGGACCCTAGTACACTGCTGGTGGGAATGCAGACTGGTGCAGCCACTATGGAAAACAGTGTGGAGTTTCCTCAAAAAATTAAAAATGTAACTGCCATTTGACCCAATGACCCCACTTCTAAGAATATATCCCAAGAAACCCAACACACCAATTAGAAAGAACTTATGCACCCCTATGCTCATAGCAGAGCAATTTACAATAGCTAAGATCTGGAAACAGCCCAAGTGCCCATCAGTAGATGAGTGGATAAAAAAGCTGTGGTTCATTAACACCATGGAATACTATGCAGCTGTAAAGAAGAAGGACCTCTTATCATTTGGGGCAGCATGGATGGAACTGGAGACTATTATGCTAAGTGAAATAAGCCAGTCAGAGAAAGACAAGTACCACATGATCTCACTCACGTGGAATATAATAAACAAAATAAACTGATGAATAAAATATATCCAGAGACATAGAAGCATGGAACAGACTGAGGGAACTCAGAAAGAAGGCGGGGGTGGGAGAGTGGGTGGGGAGAGATTAATCAAAGAACTTATACACTTATATGCATAACCTATGGACATAAATACTGGTATGGGAATGGCCTGGGGGTGGGGTGGATGCAGGGTGGAGGGGATCAATGGGGAATAAAAGGGAACATCTGTAATACTTTCAACAATAAAGATAAATTTAAAAACCAATAAAAATAAATAAAAATAAAACATTTGGACTTTACCTACAGCAGGGGTAGGGAACCTTTTTCCTGCAAGGGCCATTTGGGTATTTATAACATCATTCATGGACCACACAAAATTATCAACTTAAAAATTAGTCATGAAAAAAAGTTCCTAGAATTATTGAATTTTGAGTCCCACCTGTAGTTGCCTTGGCAGGGCCAGACCAAATCACTTCGAGGACTATATACTGCCTGAGGGCCAGATGCTCCACACCCCTGATCTACAATATCAGTTTCCAGCCAAATCCAGCTCACTTTCAGCTTGTGTCAGCTTTGACCAGAGGAACAACATTCAGGAGACACACTCCAAAGCAGACTGGTCAACACAGTGCTGTGCAGAACCAAATTAGTGTTGAACTTGGGCTGGCCAAATAACCAAAATGCCTCCGAAAGCCTAAATCTCATTGTATACTAAGCACAGTGTGAATTGTCCTTTCTCCATATGACTGAAAGAATAGTCTGGGTGACTCTTCCCAAGTCTCACTGTTACCTCTAAAATCACGCACGTAGATTTCTTTCTGTTGGCTTTGTGTTTCCTGGAACATTTGCCGAAACCACACTGGAAAGCTTTTCTGTTCCTATAATTTGGTAAACTGCCAGGAACGTACCAGTAGCCTCAACCACCTTTAGGCCAAAAACATCACCTTGTTTATCTCAGAGTATCCCCAAGAACTACTGAAACTCTGGGGAGCCTGTATGTGGCGTGGAGGATCCAGGGGTGCTCGCCATGCTGAATTACCAGCCAGCTAAGAGTTCATGTGGTTGGCATCCCAGGCGGATGGAGATGGAAGAGAAATGCAAGAAGATATTCAACAAAGCAAGGCACCAGTGGAAGTTTCAGAAGGCAAAATTGAGGGGTTGGGTTGAAAATATGGGAAGTGATAGCCAGAGAAAAGACTCATTAATGCATGAGTTTGAAGATTTTAGAAAATGATCTATTGCCCTGGCCAGTGTGGCTCAGTGGTTAGAGTGTCAGCCAGCACACCAAAGGGTCGTGGGTTTGATTCCTGGCCAAAGGCACATACCTGGATTGCAGGTTTGATCCAGGCCCCATCAGGGCATGTTCAGGTCAGGGCATGTGCAAGAGGCAACCAATTGATGTGTCTCTTTCACATCAATGTTTCTCCCTCTATCTCTCTCTCCCCCTTCCTCTCCCTTCCACTCTCTCTAAAAATCAATGGAAAAAATATTCCATTGATTTTTAGGTGAGGATTAACAACAACAAAAAAGAAAATGATCTATCAATTGTCTTATTTTATAGTTGATGAAGGAGAGACTCAAAAATTTGAGTGGCTTTCTTGGCTAAGACTATGATGATCAGCCAGGACTCAAATGAGGACTTCTGACTGCTGATTCCACTATTCCAGTGAACAGCATTCAGGAAGGGCAAACCTACTGAAAGTGTTGTCAAACTGCAGCAGGGATCAGCTGAAATCTGGGGCCAAACGCAGGAGCCTGAGAAAACCTGCAGGTGTCCTCACCTCACCCCTTGTCAGGAGGTTCTGTGTTCACAATTCCTGAAAACAAAGGTCTAGTGTGTTTGGGTTGCAGGGGTGGGAATGCACAGTTTTCCAAGTCTACACGTCAGTTTCCAAGGCCCAAGCTCATTTTTGTCATTATTGCTAGAGAGATAAAAAGAATCCTGGGGAGGGCAGAGTATTTTTAGACTATGGGGCAAGGTTATCTGGCTCTGGCTGAGATAAATGTGAAGGGTCAGAACCTTGCCAGCTTTCACTGCAGTAAGTCAAGTCGACCACATGTGAGGAAGATGGAATTTTTATAGAAGCTGTCGACATTTAAAAGCACACAGTCACGTGCAGTGATAAGTCAAGCCTCCCGTGTTTTTAATGGACTTGCCTCCCAGCCTCACTTCCTCAGCTGATGATAGTCTTATCTCTTAGTGCTTAGTTAACGCTCCAGCTAGATCTACCCCCAGTCAGGCAGACCAAGGGGAAGTCTGCCTGTGTTCCCTTTGTTTACCATCTGTGGCTAAGCTAATTGTAGGCTGGCAAAAATGTCCCTGCACGGGGTAATCATGACCACAGGGAAGGTAATGGTGTTGGTGATGATGAGGATGCTGCTGATGCCAGCATATGAGGTACATGTGAGCAGCTTTCTCTACTTACTGATGGGTGCTAAACTATTAAAGCAAATAGCCTGAGATAAGATGTAAATGAAGGAACCTGGGTCAATAAATGACTGTTTACTTCACATCGTGAATAAATATGGTGGCCTTAGGACCAAAAAAAAAATTCATTTTCTTTCTGTTTGATTTCTACTTGGTTGGCTTTATGATTTGCTTATTTTATCAGGTTGATCAGGTACAATTAGCATGTCTTTCTAACAAAGATTAATAACTCTTCAGGTCAACAAAGTGCAATTAGATGTGGGGTATATTATGCAATACAGTGTGAACGAGACTTATTTATTTGATCTTGTGCAGTTAGTCATATGTATGGTGTCATAGACTCCCATCTACACCACAGCAATGAGGGAGAAAAAAGCAGTTCATCCAAGTGTAAATAAGAGACCCTTTAGTTTAAAGTTAATTATCCTTATACAATGCTTCCGAAAGGGGTTGTTTTGAATTGGCCTTGTGAGAATAACATCTACCAAGCAATTACCTCATGCCAGACACTATGCCACATGTTTTATGTGCATTTTTTATTTAATTTTTACATTAGGCCTACGAGAGAGGTGTGGGAAACAACTGCTGCTTGCTCACCCAATATCTATTCTTCCTTTTGTCCTCGACAATAAAACCCTACTTTTTTTTTAATCCTCACTCGAGGATATTTTTTCCATTGCTTTTCAGAAAGAGTGGAAGGGGGGGAGAGAGAGAGAGAGAGAGAAACAGCGATGTGAAAGAGGCACATCGATTGGCTGCCTCCTACACTCTCCCCGACTGGGGCCGGGGATCAAGCCTGCAACCGAGGCACATGCCCTTGGCCAGAATCAAACCCAGGACCCTTCAGTCCTCAGGCCGATGCTCTAGCCACTGAGCCAAACCAACCAGGACAATAAAACCCTACTTTTATTCCTGATGGCAATATTGCCAGCTAAAAAGACAACACTTCTCAGCTTTCTTTATAACTAGGAATGGCCATGGGAATAATTTCTAACAATTCTAAGAGTTGTTTGAGACTTCAGAGACAGAAGGAAGTTATCACCGGTTTTGCCCTTCACCTGTTTCCTCCTTCCTTGTCTGAAAAACAGAGGCGAACAGCTCCAGTAGCATCTTGGACCACCATTAGGATGTTAGAAGAAGAGAGGAACCTAAGGCATTTTGACGACATCTCCTACACTGAGAGAAATAAAAGTCCATCTGTCTTAAGTTATGATCTATTGTATTTTCTATTCTCTGTAACCCAACCTAACCTAGCATAGTAGGTAAATATTATCATCCTCATTATAGAGATTAGGAAACTGATAGCAAGTGGCAGAGCTGGAATTTGAACCCAGGTTGTCTGACTCTAGAGCCTCTATTGCTAATACTATATTGCTTATTAAGAGCAATTGAAATGGCAGCTTCCTGCCTTTACTCCTCAGGCTCTTCACTACAGCCATTTAAGACTTGTTTTAATTCTTCAAACCAAGCTGGCCCTGCTCTGTCTTGTCTTAGACATTCACATATGTCATTTCCTTTGACTGAAAAGCACTTCTCCCTGTTCTTTGCCTGGATAATATCTAATTCAGCTTTTAAAACTTGATTTAGACATCACTTCCTCTGGAAAAAAAGAAAAAAACTCCCCCGATCCCTTTAGCCTGGTTAAGTTTCCCTCCAATATACTATCATAATTCTCTCATCACTCAGCACTTATCACTCAGCATTAAGTCCCAATAGACATGAAGGAAGACACCGTGTCTTCCCTTGCTAACATGTTTACTATTAGATAGAACAGTGCCTGGTGCCCACACAGGGCCAGGAATAGTGCTTATTCCTACTAGCTAGCCTTTAAGAACTCATAATCCATGGGGCCCAATGAACTGGGCAGAATACTCAGAAGTATCTTGCCTTAGTAGCCAGAAATAATTAGTCAGCAACTAGATATGGCTCTGATCTTACTAACAAAAAAATAATTTTTTTTTAATCTTCACCGGAGGATAGTTTTTCCATTGCTTTTCAGAGAAAGTGGAAAGGAGAGAGAGAGAAACATCGATGTGAGAGAGACACATCAATTGGTTGCCTCCGACACATGCCCCGACCAGGGCCAGAGATCGAGCCTGCAACCGAGGTACATGCCCTTGGCCAGAATCAAACTCAGGACCCTTCAGTCTGCGGACCGACACTTTATCCACTGAGCCAAACCGGCTAGGGCTCACTAGTAAATCTTGAAAGCAAGGCCAAATTTAAAATTAACCGTGTCCCAGAACAAAGTTCAAGGATATTTTTTATATCTGGCATCAAATCAAAGAGTACCAAGCTTGCAAAAATGCACAAAAATGTGCCCCATATTGAAGAGAGAAAAATCAATTGATTGAAAGTGATGCAGATGTTAGAATTAACAGGCAAGAGCATTAAAAGTTTTTATAATTATTCAAAATTTAAGTAGACATACTAAAGGTATAGAAGATATTTTTTAAAATTCAAACTCAACCTCTAGAGATGAAAGCCATAGTGTCTAAGATTTTGATTAATGGCAGATTATATATTGCAAAACAATATATATTAGTGAAGTTAAAGACAAATATATTAACTTTTGAAATGGAAATAGAGAGAAAAAGAATTTTTTAAATGAAAGACCATCAGTGAACAATTTTAAGTGAATAATTTCAGTAAATAATTTTAAGCAGCCTAATATATGTGTAATTAGAAACCCCAAAGGAGGAGATTTTTTAAAGTATTTGAAGAAATAATGGCAAAAATTTTTCCAAATTTGATATCTATAAATCCACAGATCCAAGAAGCTCAATGAAACACAAGCCCAAGAAATATGAAGAAAACTACACCAAGGCACATCATAATTAAATTGCTCAAATCCACTCATAAAGAGATAATCTGAAAGACACCCAGTGGAGAAAATGTCACCTCCCATTCAGAGGAAAAATGGTAAGGATGATGGTGGTTTCTTGTAGGAAACAATATAAGGAAGAAGACAGCAATATCTTTACAATACTGAAAGAAAAGAAAAAAAGTTGTCAATCTAAAATTCTAAATACAATCTTCAATGTTTATGCACCTAATAGCATAACTTCAAAATATAGGAAAGAAAAACTGCTAGAACTGCAAAGAGAAACAGACAAATCCACACTTATATCTGGAGATGTCAATACCCCTACTTTGATCATTGATAAAGTAAGTAGACAGAAAAGCAGTGAGGATATAGAACACCTGAATAATATTATCAGCCAACTTGACCAAGTTGACAGATTGACAATTATAAAACCATCCCCTCAACAACAGCCAAATTACTCATTCTTTTCAAGTGTTCATAGAACATTTACAACTGTAAACCTACTTTTGCCCACCTGGGTATGCAAAAAATTGGCACACAGTAGGTGCCCAACAAAGATTGTTAAGTTGAATTAAATTTATTATTTTTACCACTGTCACACCAAAAGATTTTTGGACATATCAGGTACTAGGAAGTGGGCACCAAATATTTATGAATGTGTACTCTACCTCTTAGTATAGCTACACATAATAGGTATAATTTTGAAATCTAAATTAATAATTACTAAGATCTTGAGTAAAAAAAATGGTATATCTAGCAGAGATAAATTCTTGCTTCGATGTAAAAATATAGAAGTTTCCTTTCTTTTCAAAAATTTAATTCTTCAAAGATTTTCCCCATCCTCCTCATTTTATACCACCTAGTCCCCAATGTATATTTGTTTGGTTTTTAGGGTAGAAAATAGCCTTACATAAGTCAGTGACAACATTCTGTCGGTGATCTACTGGAGGGCCTTGTCAGTTAGAGTGTCTCATTTCTCCTTCTGGGGTTACAGTGGGTCTCTGGAGACAATAGGTTCTTATTCAACCCCTGTTAACCCTTCACTGGATTCAAAACCACAGTCATTGGTATTTCAGAGGTTGAGAGCACTAGCTTTCAGGCTGATTGCCTGGGTTTGAATCTCGGGCCTACCATGTAATAGCTGTGTGACTTTGGACAAGTTACTTAACCTCTCTACACCATAGTTGCTCAGTAAGCAGCCAATGGATGTTAGCTGCTATAATAGGCACCCAATAAACATGAATTAAATAAATGAGTGACAGCTCTTGAGTAAGAGTAAGTAGATCCTATATAGTTTGACTTGAGGAATTTGGGTAGGTTTTTCCTACCTAAAAAAATATCTCGCAACTCCTAAAATTCCACCATTTTTAAAAAAACACTATTTTGAGTTAAACTGAATCCTCTGCCTGAGGTCATTTTTTTTATTAGGAGTAACACATCATCATCATCATCACCATCATCATCTTAATCATTATTGCTATGTTACATTATGTCAATTTGTCTTTACAACCGTCCTATAAGCTCAGGACTCTTATTTCCATTTTATAGATAAGGGAAATGGAACACAAGAGGAAACTTTGTCCAAAGTCACAAGGTAAGACAGTGGTAGAGTTAGGACTTAACCCAGGCAGGCTGACCTTTGTGCCTATGCTCAGAGGCACCATGTCTATCAGTCATTCATTCATGACATGAATATTTTTCGAGTGTCTTTTATGTACCAGAATCCATGCCAGGATCCAGACATAAAGGCACTGTGCACTAGGCAGGAGGCAGAGTGCACCCTGAAAGCACAAGGAAGAAGCAGAAGGGGAGGTGGTTGGGAAGTATGGGAGATGAAAGAATAGAGTTCTGTCTTTGCTTATCTACTGGTGATAAAACTTGGAATTCTCCATATGGTTGGCTTTTGCTTTTGCCATGTGTCCTACCTCTTTCAGTGTAACCTCTGGAGCCTGTTTGCCCAAATGAAGGCTGGTTCCATCGCTTACAACCTGGCCAAGTGTCTGTTAACTTCTCTGAGTTTTACCTCTAAAATAGAGATATAAACTCTTACAGCCTGCCTCATTGAATCTAACTGTTGGGAGAATTAAACGAATGAGTCCATGCAGACATAGCACTAACACTTTTCCTTTTTCCCCCAAACTTCTAGAAAATTTGGTTCTGACAGCCCATTTGGTTAATGATCTGAAAACCTTCTCCCAATCAGGCTAATCCCAAGACTAAAGAGAAGAATTTCCTCCTACGGCTTTCTCCCTGAGAAAACAGAATAATGTGCAGTTCCCAAAAGACTTCTTAAAAGACAGATAAAAAATGTTTGCACAGGGGATGATCCTTTTAAAAATTAAAACCTCTGGTCCCCATGGTCTAAACTCATCCTCTGGCCAAATACTTTCCCCAGGCAGCTGTTTGGAATTACAGTAATAGTTATCTTTGGTTGACTGACCTGAGGATCTAGGAGCTATGAGCACATTCATTTAAAATTAAAGGGGGAAAAAAAAATCCTGAAATCCTTGCTGAACTACTGGTTCCAAAAGACTTCTTAAACTCAAAATCAAGCTAAATTAAATTTCACATCTAGTTCCATTCCATCTCAGCCCTAAACTTATGCTTGATTCATTTATTATTTATATCAATAATTATTTTTATATTCACTATTTTTATTTCCATTTATTGTTTATTTATAGCTCACTCATCATGCAATATTAACCAGACTGTCAGTAACATCGTCTCTGATGGAAAAGTGGACTCTTTTTTCATTTACCTTTATAAATATTTCAAACTGGTAGCCAAAATGCACAATTCCTTCATTTTTATATAAGCTCCTTAATGTGCTAAGTTATGAAGTACTACAAACTCTTTGCTATGTGCTCCAGAAGAAGTGCTTAATATAACTGCTCCCAAACTTCTCTGCATTTAAGAAGATACTCATACATAGAAATGATATGGCACTGATTAAACTGCAACTAAGAACAGGCTTCCCCAAGAAAGCTAGAGGGCACATGACTATTGTGTTAGAGAACATCACTGAGTCACAGATCAAGTAGAAGAAACTGCCATACTAATTTAGAAAATCTGGTTTGTATTTATCCTCATGTTGACTCTAAATCTCATTTAACAGTACGCTCAACCCAAGCATTACACAGTACCACTATAGAGATGGTGAAATCCACAGTCACTTCAAGATCAAATGATTATTAAATGTTATATTATATTACCTTGCATTTCATAATTTTATGAAAATTATCTGTGCATTAGTCTCTACTCCTAGAATGTAAATTTCTTTAACAGAATATGCATAATATTTTTAATGAATGAGTCTGGTAACTAATCAAAGATTCAGTTACTAGCAATAGGGTTGTATATATAAAAACATACATAAGAGGTGAATGAGAACCATACAAAGGTTTGTTCTACTCAAAACCACCTAGAAGAGCCAAACTATTCTTCAATTACAAGTACCCTAAAACTCCATACTTGATCATTCTGTGGTAACAATATCAGTGCTCAAACTATACAATAAAGCTACAGTAATCAAAACAATATGGTACTGTTTTTATGACATAAAAACCAGATATACAGATCAATAGAATAGAGAACCCAGAAATAAATCCTTGCTTATATGGTCAATTAATCAATGACAAAGAAGGCAAGAATATACAATGGGGTGAAGAGTCTCTTCAATAAACGGTGTTGGGGGAGACATATCAAGATGGCGGCGTAGGTAACAGCTGCACCCACCGCCTCGCGCAACCACACCACAATCACAACTAAAATACAGAACCACCATCTCTCAGAGCCTCCTGAGATCTGGCTGAACAGAAGCGCCACAACCAGGGAGCTGAAGGAGCATCAAGACTGGGAGGAGGGGGGGAGACGCGGCCGATCGGGGCTGAATCTCGAGAAGTGGCCGCGGGCCCACACCTGGTGCAGCGGTTGAAACCCGGGAGGACATCTCCTTGGGGGAGGTTTTCCAGAGGAGGGAGGGGCCCCAGCCCCACAGCAGCCCCAAGCCCAGGGCTCCAGGGCCGGGAAGAGACGTCCCCACAACTCCGGGCTGTGAAACCAGCGGGGACTGTCCCTGAGGGTCGCGGAGGCTGCGGGAGCCCCAGCAGCTCCTCCTAAAGGGCCCGGCACGGACTCACTCGGACGCTCCCTCTGAGCCCAGCGCCGGGCAGCAGCCTGAAAGGACCTGGGACACTCGGGGGGGAACTAACCTGCCTGAGATCCGGGCGAGAGGCGGAGGGGCGGCTTCCTCCCAGGCAGAAGGGCTGGCAGAAGCCACTGCTCCTGTGGTGAGTCCTCGCCGCACACAGCCGGCAGGCAGGCGCCATGTTTGAATCGCCAGCACCTGACTCCCACCTTTGGCCCCGCCCCGTGATTCCTGGAGGCCCCGCCCCTCCCCACCTGCAGGCTCATTGAGGCCACTTCCAGGGGCTTTTCTATGCAAGTGGCCTCTCCAGCCCCATGCTTAGGGCTTCCCTAAATCTCTCAAACAAGAAGCAGCGGGCCCCATACGGCTTGATAAGTGGCCCCAGGCCTCACACTAGCGGCAGCTGCATTGGCTCATAGCTTGACCTCTCCTGGGCACCTCCAAGCCCAGCACAAGTAGCAGCCAACTACAGTTTGCTGTGTAGCTCATGCTGGGTGGCCCTGGGCAAGGCACTGGCACAGGCTGACTTTGTACCTCCCGGGAGGCCCCAGAGTCGGTGCACCTGATGGTCAGACTTGACCACACTGGATTACAACCCTATGACATCCACGAGTGACACACTCAAGGGGCGCACTTGATGAACCAAAGCTCCACTGAAGTAAATCCTGCTCCATGGGGGTGTCTCCAGCACAGCAGCTCTCTGGCTGTAGTTGCAGCTGGTCCTCACAGCTGATTTCCCTGGGGGTCATATCCTCCCAGTGACGCAACAGCAACCAAGGCTCAACTACAACAGGTCAGAGCACACAGCCCACACAGGGGAGCACCTAGAAGACTCAGCTCAGGTGACTGGGGAGGCTCAGCCACTGGACCCCACGGACACCTACTACACAAAGCCACTCTACAAATTCCAGGAGACATAGCAGCTCTACCTAATACATAGAAACAAACACCTGAAAGCAGCCAAAATGTGGAGGCAAAGAAACATGTCACAAAGGAAAGAACAGAAGAAATCTCTAGAAGAGGGACTAAATGAATTAGATCCAAGCAAGCTAACAGATACAGAGTTCAGAATTTTGTTTATAAGGATGTTTAAGCAGACTATTAGGGAAATAACTGAGAAAATCAATAACATAATAAAGTACCAATTTGAAATGAAGGCTACATGAACTGAAATGAAGAATAATTTACAGGGAATCAACAGTAGAGTAGAGGACGCTGAGAATCAAATCAGAAATTTGGAACATGAGGAAACAAAAAACACCCAACCAGAAGAGCAAAAAGAAAAAAGAATCCAGAAATATGAAGATAGTATAAGGACCCTCTGGGGCATCTTCAAGCAGCCCAACATTCATATTATTGGGATGCCAGAAGGGCAAGAAAGAGACCAAGAAATTGAAAACCTATTTGAAAAAATAATTACAGAAAACTTCCCCTACCTGAGGAAAAAAAATAGACTTACAAGTCCAGGAAGCACAGTGGGTCCCAAACAAGAGGAACCCAAAGAGGCCCACACCAAGACATATCATAATTAAAATGCAAAAGGTTAAAGACAAAGAGAGAATCTTAAAAGCAGCAAGAGAAAAGCAATTAGTTACTTACAATGGAGCACCCATATGACTGTCAGCTGATTTCTCAACAGAAACTTTGCAGTCCAGAAGGGAGTGGCAAGAAATATTCAAAGTGATGAAAAATGTGGAACTACAACCAAGATTACTCTACCCAGCAAAGTTATCATTTAGAATTGAAGGTTAGATAAAGAGCTTCACAGATAAGAAGAAGCTAAAGGAGTTCATCACCACCAGACCAGCACTACAGGAAATGTTGAAGTATTTCAGAGGAAAGAGGGAAGGGGGTGGAGAGTGGGAAGAGATTAAACAAAGATGTTATATGCATATATGCATAACCCATGGACACAGTCAATAACGAGGTGAAGGCCTGGGGAGGGGGTGGAAGCGAAGTGGAGGGTGTTAATTGGGGGGGAAAATGGGACACCTGTAATACTTTCAACAATAAATATAAATTTTTAAAAATTTAAAAAATAATAATAATAATAAATGATGCTGGGAAAACTGGACAGATACAAGTAAAAAGTGAAACTGAACCATTTTCTTATACCATATACAGGCATAAACTCAAAATATATTAAAGACTTAAATGTAAGACCTGAAGCCATAAAACTCCAAGAAGAAATCATAGTCAGTAGGCTCTCTGACATTGTTCTTAGTAATATTTTTTTCTGATATATCTCCTCAGGCAAGGGAAGCAAAATAAAAATAAACACATAGAACTAGATCAAACTGAAAAGGTTTTGCACAGCAAAGGAAACCATCAACAAAACGAAAAGACAACCTACTGATTAGAAGATATCTGCCAACGTCTGATAAGGGGTTAATATCCTAAATTTGCAAAAAACTCATACAGCTTAACACCAAAACAACAAACAATCCAATTTAAAAAATGGCAGAAGACCTGAATAAACATTTCGCCAAAGAGGACATACAGATGACCAATAGACATATGAAAAGATGCTCAGCATCACTAATCATCAGAGAGATGCAAATTAAAACCACAATGAGATATCACCTCACAACTGTCAAGATGGCTATTATCAATAAATTAACAAACAAACAAGTGTTGGTGAGGATGTGGAGAAAAGGAAACCCTAGTGCGTTGTTGGTAGGATTGCAAATTGGGGCAGCCACTTTGGAAAACAGTATGAAGCTTCCTCAAAAAATTAAAAATAGAACTGCCTTATGACCCAGCAATTCCACTTCCGGGTACTTAACTGAAGAAATCCCAAACATTAATTTGAGAAGATACATGCACCCCTATGTTCATTGCAGCATTATTTACAATAGCCAAGATATGGAAGCAACTTGAGTGCCCATCAATATATGATTGGGTAAATAAGATGTGGTACAATTATATATTTATACACACACATATATATACACACATACATTTATATATATATATATATATATATATATATATATATATATATATATATATATATATACACACACACACACACAATGCAGTATTACTCAGCAATAAAAAAGAATGAAATCTTACCATTCGCCACAATATGGATGGACCTAGAGGGCATTATGCTAAGTGAAATAAGTCAGACAGAGAAAGACAAATACCATATGATTTCACTTACATGTGGAATCAAAAGAACAAAATAAATGAACAAATAAAACAGAAATAGACTCATAGAAACACAGAACAAACTGATGCTTGCTGGATGGGAGGCAGTTAGGGGGCTGGGTGAAAACGGCCAAGGAATTAACAAGTACAAATTGGTAGTTACAAAATAGTCATGGGGATATAAAGTACAGCATAGGGAATATAGTCAATAATATTGTAATAATGTTGTATGTTGTCAAGTGGGTACTAGACTTATTGGGGAGATCATTTCGTAAATTATATAAATGTCTAACCACTATGTTGTACACCTGAAATGAATATAAAATAACATTGAATGTCAACATACACACATACACACACACACACACACACAATGGAATATTACTCAGCAATAAAAAAGAATGAAATCTTGTTATTTGTAACAACATGGATGGACCTAGAGGGTATTATGCTGAGTGGAAAAGTCAGAGAAACACAAATGCCTTATGATTTCACTTATATGTGGAATCTAAAAAACACAAATGAACATTCAAAACAAAATAGAAACAGACGCATAGATACAGAGAACAAGCTGATGACTGCCAAAGGAGAGGGAGTGGAGGAATGGGTGAAAAAAAAATAAAATAAAATGGACTAAATAATTGAAAATATGACTAATAGAATAGGTACTGTAAAAAAACACACACGGTATCAGTGCTCATTTAATGAGAGCTTACTCTGTGTAAGACCTATTGCCAAGTACATTGCATTTTCATAAATGCATTACCATTTAAACTTCACAACATCCTGATGAAGCTGATTCTCCTGTTCTCACATAAGAAAACTGTATTTTGCTTTGCAAGTTTTACTTTTTTTACTAAGATATTTGTTGCCCTCAATAAGTAAACATTATAAATGACACCTCAAGATTTCAAACAATTCATGTAAGTCATGTGTCCCCTTTCCTGGAGAAATTACAAAATAGTGTTCTTATTGCAGGGGCGGGGTCTGTTTGGTGTAAACACTTAATCACTGCATTATGTTTTTGGTTGGTGGACACCAGGGAATTATTCTTACCATAAACCCTCTCTCTTTCTCTTTACGAGATCTCTTATTTATCTCCTTCTTGCCCAACTCATGACCCACTGACTTTCATTAGGGAACAGACAGGTAAAGGGGAAAAAGTTGAACCCCACATCTATCCTCTTCAGATATTTTTTAATGAGTTCCGCATGAGTCACACACTCTCTGCAACATACCTGGCTCATTTGACACCAAAAAAGGTCATCCTAGTTGGCATATTCAATAATTAGCATTGTATAATGTGCAGTTTAAAAAATAATTCTGTTTATTTAAAACTGCCCATAAGAAATTGAAGCAGGAGATTAGGAAGAAAGCTTTAGTAATGACTATGCATGGATGAGTATCCTGGAGAATCAGCCCTAGCACAGTACCTGACACAGGTAGGCACTCAGGAAATATTTTTTGAATGAATGAATGTGCTGTTACCTGTGATTCTAAATATTCCCTGCCAAGGCTTTCTTCCCTTATACCACTAATCAGGACAAATTCCAATCACTGTCCTGTTACATGGCCCTTAAATTAGCAAGTGTGTACAACACCCAGAAAGGATGTCATTGCTTGAAGGGACAAAAGAAGCCTGGCCACCAGACAGGCCACAGAAGTGTTCCAGAATCACAAATGGCTTACCTTTTGGGATGCAAGTAGAGAAGAGGTGAGAAAAATGTATTTCCCACTTCACAGATAGTGATCCAGTACTTTTTTTTGGTCACTAATCCCAGAGGAAAGCATTAATTAAAAAGGTTATTGCAGAAAACCTTTCAGGAGAGGATATTAAAACTAGCTAGAGGAAATATGTCGAACTCTTTTGTATTATTTCACCCAAAATGGTTTTTCCTCCTATGTAACAATTGTCTATAAACTTACAAAGAAGCCAAGAGGTGATGCAAAGGACATTAGTCTTCATTTATCCTCAACATAGTATTTTAGAATTAGTACTTCAAAGTACTGGTATTTAAATAAATTGTAGCATGACATCTCTCCTTCAGGCTGTCACTTCTTGGTAATTGGCCTTGCCTACTGATAGCCAAATATAAACTAGAACAAAAGGTATCATTGTATTTGCAAGGTACCCACTAACTATAGCATGCTGATTCCATGCCTAAGTTAAAAAAAAGAAAAGAAACATGCACACCAATAAACACTGATTTATTCTCGACTCTCTGATGACAAAAGCTAAATTAGTCTAAAAATTATGAGTATTGCATCTGTAGAGTACCCCTGTGTTATAACTACTCCACCTCTTTAATCAATTTGCTATTCCAACGTGGAAAATGATTTAGGAAAAGCTGTCAAGCAGGAGAGAAGGAAAATCTAATCGGGATAAGTTATGAAGAAAACCGCTGCTTGGAGTCTTTAACATTTAAACTGTCCATGGAGATTCAGACATGAAGGGGATGGGAGGGCAGGGGTTGGGGCGAGGGGCAGGGGCTAGCAAGGGGGACTGGATGCCTCATGGGCACTGTCTAGCCCCTGGAAAAATGGGCAGGAAGAAGAGCGGGGAAGTCACACGTCGAGGGATCAAGATAAAAAGCAGCAGCAGAGACAAGCGGCCAAAGGAACAACTAGGAGACAGGGGCATGAATGGGGAAGAGACAAAGGGGAACATGGAAAGTGGAGGCGAAGGGAGGAGAGAAGCGGGGAGGGGCCCTGAAAAGAGAGGAGGCTCAGAGGGCACCTGCGAGAAGAGCAGAAAGAAGAGAAACTGGGAGACACAGCAGCGTCTGGGCCCCGCCGCCGTCATCTCCGCCTCTCTTCCGACGGCACACCGCGCTGACAGAAGATTAATTCAAGTCAGCTGCTGAAAATAATTATTGCATTATGGGAGCAGTAATCATTATTTAGAACATGATTAAATATGTCTGCACCTATTGACTCTGCCTATGATTTATGTATTTGTTTAGTCAATAGTCTAATGTAAATGATGTAATTAATTATAGATGGTGGTGTCAGGTCATTGGTGAAAACAATCTGACGAGAACAAGGGCTCTGTTTTTTTTCATGACAGATGCAGGGGGGTGGGGGGGGCCGAGTTGAGGGAATTCCAGGGGAACTTTTTCACGTGTGAATGGCGGCTCGGATCTCAATTTGCATGTTGTCTTTCTCTTGTTCAGCCTTCGTTTAGAAATTGCAATAACTTGTTAAGCAAAGGGGAAGAGAGCACATGATTGCCAAGAGGACGCCTGGGACTTGGGCGGGTGAAGAGGTAAAGAGCCAGCTGCTCCCTAACACAGGGGAGCGTGGCACCATCATTTACCGCTTCATAAAATTAAATGTTTTCCAAATTAAATCAGTAGGCAGCGTGCAGGAGGCCTACTATCTCTAATAACAATTTTTCAATCAATATTAGGGGCCTTGCCGGGATGAAACCCGAGCTGGGAGAGTTTGCACAGGTTTTCAAGAGCGAGCTGGGGGGCAGAGGAGCTGGAAACAAGGTTTGGGTACTGAAGCTTTCAATCAAACCAAAGGTTTAGAAAATAGAGATATATATGCATGGTGGATTCGCCATCACTGTGAGTCTATTCCCCGTAGATTTTTCTCTTAACTGATAATTCGGTCAGTCACATTCCTCAGAGGGAGGTCATAGGTCACCCCAGCCCCTGTCAGGCCTCAGAGAAACCATTTCCATTTTAATGCCACAGCTATAATCTATCAAAGATGTGATGTACAAGATACAATGAATTTAAGTGGTCTTCATATATCACTGAGCTTTCATGCCTTCACCTGGGTAATAGTCTGAATTACTCTCCCTACCTCACAATCTGTCACCCCCAGTAAAATAACTGCCATGCTGCTGTTAATGGCAGATTTGTCCAAATTGGGGCCACAGTAGCCAAAGTCATTCTACATCATAAACTTTAGCATTCAGTGCCTAGCTTGGAAAGGGCCCGTAGCTTAAAATTCTTCTGTAAATAATTCTGTAGAGAGGCTCTGCTCATGTTTTTATTTATAAGCACTAAAATAAATCTAGCTGGGGCTACATACAGTCTTCTGTCTCCATTTTTCTGTATCTAGTCCTCCAGTCCTCTTTCTTCCAAGCCCATCTAATCTGACCTGTCACTTTCCCCCGAAAGGTATCTAATAGACACAGATCTCTTCTTTAGACAATAAACACAGCAGAGTTCAGAAGACTCAGCTCATAGTTAGTGACCTTCTCTGCAACTCAACTATTAACCCTTCTTCTTTTACCACTAGGTAGTAAAAGTCCTCTAATTTTACCACAGAGTAGTAAAAGTTCCCGACACATATACCCCCCGCCTAAACTATCCCTGTCTGTGAGACTAGTGCCCTGCAAAATCCTCTGGAGATGTAGTTCTCGAGGGTCCCCCTTATTTGAGGTTCATGCATCCCCCTCTGTTTCTATTCTTTTTTTTACTTATTTATTTTTCAATTATAGTTGACATATAAAATTACATTGGTTTCAGATGTACAACATAGTGATTGTACATTTATAGAGCTTATGAAGTAGCCACCCTGATAATTCTAGTACCCACCTAGCACCACACAATGTTATTGACTATATTCCCTTTGCTGTACTTTACATCCCCGCGACTGTATTCTTTTCACTAGTTCCATGGTCTGTCATCACCAACATCCAACTTTCTATTTTATTTGCAACATTTACATCAAGAGGTGGAGACCTGGGTTTGGACCCAGTGTATGAGACTTGGCAGATATTATAAGGGGACGATATCTGTCCTAGCCCAGACAATACTGGCCATCCCACCAATGAATTCATATGATAGAAAAGACTATATAAATGGTTGGTCATTTAGGTTCTAAAACCTCTTGGATCAAGCCAAGAAAGGCAGGTTAGATCAGTTGGCTACATGCAGTCATCTCACCAAAGCTCCTGTATAAACATCTTATGAAAATGTAACACCTATGTTTGAGAAACTCAAAATACAGGCAACATTGAGAGGGGAACCTTGGTTTCTGTGCATCAGTCTAACATGATAAGAATATACATTCGAAATGAAATTTTATAATATATTACAAATCTTCCGGGAAAGAGGCAGTTCGTTTTATTTATAAGTCGCCAAGTACTAGAGTCACCCAATGTTTATAATTAATAAGCACAGAAAAATGTATGAAGACTGTTAGAGGGCTCTGCTTCTAAGCCATTTACAATCTTTCCTACCTTGTTCTTCATATGTGAAAATTGGGGCCCTTAAGACTTATAGATATTTACCTCTCAAGGCTATGATAAGGATTAATGAAGTAATGTTTATAAAATGTCTTGGGCCACTCACTCTTTCCACAGGCTATGGATTTCTAGAAATGGAGGTAAAGCTGTCTAGAGAGCTGATGTCTTGGTTAAAGGCCAAAAAAAGTCAATAGCATTGAAATTATTTAGGGAAGGTTCAGACAGAACATGGAGCAGCAATTATTCCTTCAGGTTTCAGACTGCTTGTGTTTAGCAATAACAAAGGAGTCTGGCCCTCTCGTTCCTGATAGTGCTTTCATTAAGATAAACAGTATATTATTCATGCTGACGGTTTCTCCAGCAGGCTCTGTTTGCTTCCACTTTATCTGGGCTTCTTTGCAGTGAATTGTACTCTCTCGAGATGTAAATTAGAAATATGCTCCTAGCCAGTCAAAATCAATGAAAACTCTTACCTTCAGCTGGGAAGAAATGCAGTAAAATTAGGTCAAAACTAGAAATGTTCTAACAGTGTTCTTGAGCCTACCATGGAGCAGACTTTAATGGACTCTCCAGCCTGTTCATGAGGCATTTGTAAGCATATATAATGCAAACATATACACTGAAAAGGTGGCCTCACTCCTACAGTCACATCTCAGCAGGCCCCTGAAGAGAAAGCGCGTCCCATGGGCATTGATGTCCCAAGGAATCACTTTGTCATCATCCTGCACACCTTTTGGCCTGAAAGATTCTTTGGATTATTATAGATATAAAAAATCATTTAACTCAATTCTCTGCTAAAAGAAACTAGAACTTACCCAAAGACTTTCACAAAGTTTTCCTTAAAAGGTACAGACTGATTTTTACCAAGTAATTAACTTCACTTCCCCAAACTGGATAGAGCTGAAAGAGTTAGCAAATTGTGTGGCCCAATATTTAGAAAATCAGTATAGATCCCCAAAGAAAGTAATGAAAATATCCATCTAGGAAGCACCTGTCCATCCCCTTCCCCGCCCCCACTAAGGACCAGGCTTAGAAAGATAATGGGGGGGGGGGTGCTGATAAGACTCAGATTTATCTTAAAGTTGTGGCTTTTCCTGTGGGAAAACACCTTGTAAAATGGGGTGGAAGCAAGGCTTTGCTGACCTCTTGTTTGTACACTTTGGTAGTTTACAAAGGTCTTCCGAGGCATTTAAAGTCAGATCGGCACAAATCCTGCCACCCTTCAGCTCCCAGAAAGTTCTCAGCAAGGGCCAGAGCTTCGCACTAATTCAAAACACTTGGCTATGTCCCTCCAGTTTGGGTTGCTCAGACTTCAGTGCTCATGAAATAGGATTGCTAGGCAAAAGACACAATGCTCAGTTTGATTTGAATTTCAGACCAATAATAAATAGCTTTTTGGTAGAATTATGTTCGAAAAATTGCATGGGATATACTTATACTTTTAAAATGTTGTTTGTCTGAAATTCAAATTTAACTGGGTGTCCTGGGTTTTTATATTTGCTTGTTTTGTTTGTGTCTTTTATTTTGTTTACAAATTCTAGCAACCCTAGAATAAGAATTACCTGGGAAGTTTACTTTACAATGTAGATTCTCAGTCCCCAAAGCCCATGGATTTGGATCTGATAGTTCTATGGTGGGATTAGGAAATCTAATTTTTTAAGTAAACTTTCTGGTTGATTCCGTGTGGGCAAACTTGAAACCACTCTGAGTGACACTTCTTAAATGGCAGGATGTCCCCTGATGTTCATCCATATATCAGCAGCAAAATATTTTGAATTTAAAGGTGCTAGTTATTCAAACTTTGCCATGGGAAGTCTAATCTTTTTACCCACCTTTCTAAAACCGCAAAGACAGATAGAGTCCTTGATCCCCCAAAGGGGATAAGCACAAACAATATGAATTTCTGTCAAGGGATAAATGGAGCCTATTACCTCTTACTGGTAATTTTCCTTTTTCACATATAGAATAAACTTATTTCTGTTGCCATATTTCTATTGCAACTTGGGTATTATTTACAATAAATTGAATCCTTTCCGGGCTTGACATATTACACTGATCTATGACTTCGCTTTCATTTTGTCCTGTTAACTAGAAACCCACTTCATCATGAAATATGTTCCTCACACTTTCCCCCATAGTGAGTAAAAACATTGATAAAGCATCATAAATTGTAGGTCATTTCTCAAATGCTTCCTGTTAGGAAGAGGACTGGGAGAAGGAAACGCAGGTACTGATCAATGGCCACTTGATAGAATTTATTCTGAATGTATGAACAGAAAAGGAATGGATGTATTAGAAGCTGCATTATAAGATGCTTGTCTCACATCCAGACCTCATTCTTTACTCCATGGTGCCAAAGGTAATTCGGCCTCTCTCTCTCCAGCAAACTACTCCTGCCCCTCAAATAAATTCATTAATGTAAACTTCTAACAATGACTTTTGCCTGTATCACCCAGATGACTGAAAAGGAAATAATATACCTAAGCTATCAGGATAGTTACCCAGTCGTCCCTTTATTCTGTGTAAATCTTGGGTATAAATTGTTGCTTAAGACTTAATTTGGACCAGAGATGTGAAAATAACTCCAATCCCAGAATACCCAGAATCACCAGTATAACGGCATGCAAATTTACTGCGAGACAGAGAGAGAAGGAGGGGGGAAGGGATGAGGGGGGAGGGGAGGAGGAAGGGGGGAAGAAAGGGGGATTGGAATAGAAGGATGAGGGCCTTTCAAATGTATTTCAGCTAAATTGTTTTCCATACTCTTTCTCCAAAACACCCTAAGTATAGCATCAGATATCTAAGATCCTTGAACATTCCAAGGAATAGATGCTTTTCTTTGCCATAGCACAGTATCCACTTTATCAGCCTCTCCTCCCCCGGAAGCGGCGCCTGCATAAAATTGAAATGTGCTTTATGAGTAAATTCAACTATGAAAATAAGCACTTGCTGATATGTCCTAGTAATACGATGACTTCAGGTCCTCAGCCCTAAGCCCTGCAGCGCTCAGGGTCTCATCTGCCTCGCTCAGGCTGAGTGCTCCTCGGCCAACTCTTCGCAGCCACACTGAGCAAAGGAACACGCCTCTCGGGTTGGTATGAAGAATAGCTTATAAAAATGAGTGCGAACCCCTTTGCAAATACCAAATGCTACAGGGGTGCTAAGTAATAATAAAGATCTGTATGAATGCAGCGAAACAGCCCACCCTCCAGGTGCTTTTTCAAACTGGACACCAACCATTTAAGATTCATCCATCATTCACCTTTGGGCATCCCTTTCTTTATGAAAAATAAAATGGGCTGTCTGCATCGCAAGGACATGGAAGAATTAAACTTCAAAGCATATAAAGCCCACATACCTTGACCGTTTGAAGTAATGGATGATGTTAGATAATAAAGATAATGCTCAGGAAGTAACAAAGAGGCAAAAATACCAATTACCATTAAGACTTTGTTTTCCACTCAGAGGGCACAAGATTCTAGCTGCAAGTAGGTTTTGGAAGCATCCTAAAGACAGATGGCACACAGCCAGGACCACAGAACATGTGTAGTCATTATGCCTTTTCTTAACCCCTCCAAGAAGTCACTTGTCAGTAATCCCCAGCATTGTCTACGTGTTGGAAGACAGGGGCCGGGAAGAAGTAGGGTATTCATAAGCAAAGTGACAATGACTGCCATCCTGCAGCTCCTTCCAGCAGGAAGAATAGGAAAGAAAGAGAAAGAGGGGGAGAGACGGAAAGAAAGAGCTCTTCTCCAGCAAACCATTTCCTCCAAGGCGTGATTCACTAACATTTGATTTGACAAGCTATAGGCACTCCTAACATTATTTTTTTCCCCTTTGCTGTTCATTTGGGGAGCAAAGATTTATTGCCTCTCCTGAAAAGGACAGGAGATGCACTGGAAATAAGAATTAATAGGGTGGGTTTTTTTCCCCATTGCCCATCCTTATAGAAAAGAACTACTTCTTGACTAGATTCTTAATTCTTTTTGGTTCCAAAATACAGTGAATCGTTCTCTACAATTTTAAATGAAATTTGGGGACAGAAGCCAATAGTAGCCAGGTTGTGGGGCAATGGGAGGCAATCCATTTAAAAGTCAAATCCTGTTCCCATGTGAAGTTTCCTTTCCACACTCAGTCAATAGCCCCTGTCACTGAATTGCCCTCCTCTTTAAAGGTAGTGTGCATAAATCTGCCATACATATGTCACACTGTATATAGGTTTGCACTGAATGTACACTAACAAAAAATTAGGTAATATTTCATTCATAATACACCAAGCAATTATTGTTCAATAAAACAAAGGGAAAAAAGAGGCTGGCTCCTGGTCTGCATAGATATTGTTGGGTATGTAATGAAGTGCAATATGAAAAAAAATCAGCCTGGAGAGCCAGGGGCTCAGCTGCATCAAGTTTTACTCCTGGGTGCAAAAGAACATAGTGTTTGTTTCCTCCCTTAGGGTAGGTAAGTGGGCCTAAAAGGAAAGCCAAAGAGAAACAGGTAAATTTTGTCCAACATGCAGTATATGAAACTAATTTTTATGAGTGCCATCATGTTTTGTCACCGGTAACATAGGTGTAACCTCCTGATGTATGCATATTTTATTCATATACATCCTTTTAAAGCAGTCTCAGCTCTGGCTGTTCAAATGGCAAAGAGCCTCTCAGCATTTCCATTATAAAACCTGACTTTCAGGGATTTATAACTAAACTGAGTATTTCCTTCAGGGTGAAAAAAGATTCACCAAATCTCAGCTCAAAGCATAATTTTGCTTTCAGTTTTTTGGGAAGTTTGGTTGGTCATTATCAAGTTATAGAAATGCAAAAATAAATAAGTCAAAGCTTACAGGGATCTGGCTTTTTTACCCCTTTTAAAAAACCCTCATGGAGCTTTCCAATAGCTTGGTTATCTGAAATGACATTTAGTCCAAAATATGGATTTCTTTCTTAAAATGACTGCAACTTTGACATTTAAAGATTGGTTATTACACATGCATAGGAGCTGCTTCTCCAAAAGATACTTGGCAGTACTGTGCAATATTGTATGTATCACGCATACTGAAAGCCCACTTTCCAAATGACCCTCTCTTCTTGCTAGGAGGAGGAAATACCTTTTAACAGGAATGACAGATACATAACCAATTCAATTATTGCTTTATTATATTTCACTCATTAAAAGATTGCTTGAAGAATAGCATAGATCATGCAAAAATTACTTAATTTCATGCATCATTTTAAAAGTAATTATTTACTTCCAAATTAATATTGGCTGAAAGACCCTAAATATCCCACCACTGAAGACTCCTGGAAAACTACAATGGTGATTTCATACAAGCTCCAGGAGCATCAAAGGAAATAATTAAGAGCAGGATAATGCCTAATAAACATTCACAGAATGAACCATTACTGTTTTGCCCAAAGAGGAAATAATATTGCACATGCTCCACAATGTGTTTCAAAATACAAGAATTTCAATCAAGTGTAAATAGGTTCATTTAAAAAAATAAAATTTAATTCATTCTGACTCTCACCTATGTGGTACTTCTTTCCCTTATTGGAAAAGCTTATGTAATACATTGGTAAAAATACATATTTACAAGATGTGTTTGGAAGGTGTGATTGAAAAGCTTTTTCAGAGTCATTTGAATATCATCACTATGGCAAACCCAAATAATTTAGGACCATACAAATTCTTAAAACAAAGACATGAATAGTCAAGATTTGTGAATGAGGCTAGCCTAAGAGTTTTGGTGTGGCCAGACTAATAAAACTGGTTTGGTGTGTGGGTTGGTTTGTTTTTCCAGCTGAAGCCCAAGCTGAAAGCAACATAAAAGGAGGAGTATGGAAAAATGTTTTGTGCAATGGAAACATGATTAAAATGTGTGACTTTTTTCAGTTCATGAAACAAGTATTACATGCCTATTGCCAGGCAGATACTGTGCTGGCTGCTGAGATCACAAAGTCAACAATCATATTCACAAAGTTCTTAATGATCTACAATCAATGCATTTTTATTTTTTAGATTTGTATTCAAACTTAATCATATGTATGTCGAGCCTATTGACATATACTCTAAAAGTTAGACAAAAAACATTACAGTTCTTGTTTCTGTTCAACAAACAAGCTAAATGAGTGAGTCTTGGGGGAGTGTACAGATGAAGGAAGGAAGGTGCCTGTAGCATCAGTCAGTAATCTGTCAAGAGACTGTGTGTTTTCTCAGCTATCTGAACTCCTTAGAAAAAAATACACCGAGTAAGACTGTTCAACTGCTTGACCACAATATAATGGATAAAAATTATATTCTAAAGAATCTCCAAGTTACAATGCATTTTTACATATTTTTCCCCTTTCGGTCGTCACATTAAGTCTGAGATAGGGATGGTATGTATTATCCTTATTTTCTAAATAAGAAACTAAAGTTGGAGAAATTAACCACACAGGAAGTGATGATTCTGGGACTAGTCAGGAACAATAAGAAATAATAATGGGAATAAATGCAATTTTTTCTGAAGTCTGGATTGTCAATAAACCTTTTTAAAATTCCAACAAATTCATATTTTTGTTTCTTTCATTTAGTAGCTGAGGCCGTTATTTACATGCCATAATTAAATTAGCCAGAACAGGCTGCAGTCAGTATTTCTGGTGGTCTTAGATACGTTCAAACGGTAATCAGTTTAACTTCACGTGAGATAGCCTGGGCATTACAACAAACATTCAAATCAACTTTGCCTCCATCTGACTTCTTCTGCCATCGAAGTAAATTAAAACCAAGACATATGTTATTGAGGTAAAGAGGGTGTTTGAGTGCTTGAATCACCTAGGGCGGCTATCTATCTATATAGGAGTAAAAAACAAAGTGTTGATAATATGTCTGACTCCATTTCACTCTGCCTGCTGCGCACATCACTGAATTGTACGGCAGGGCATAATTAAAGCAAATGAATAAGTGCTGTGAACGAAATGTGACTTTTCTTGAGTTTGCTCTATCATAGAATAAAGGCAGATCACTTACCTCACGTGGCTGCATTATATGCAGAAACAGAGTGATCATAGACATACAAAGAGTGTGGTTTGCAGTATAAGAAGCAGAGCATTGAAAAGAACATGAGACTTACAGTCAAGTCCTGGACTCTAAACCTCCTTCCACCACTTGCTGTGTGACCTTCATCACCTCTCCGCCTTAGTTTCCCCACTGGGGAAAAAATAAAATGTGAATAATAATAGCATCCTGTAGCTCAGGGGCATAACAAAGTGAAAGCGTTTTGTAAACTATGCAAAGGACTACACACATGTGAGGTATCAATTTTAAGGTACTGTTATTATTTTCATGATCACAGAGAATTTTTTTACTTTAAATGTAGGTTTTTAAATGCCTGAGAAAATGGGACGGTCACAGAACCATGACTTTAAACAAACTTTATTTGGGCGCATGACTGACTGGCAATTGTGTGCAATCATTTTAGCTGTCACAGGCCCAGAGAAATGTGGGCGAGCTCTTCCATGAAATGTTTATATTTCATAAACAAAATGATGTGCTTAACAGTCAGAGCGATGGGAGGGTTCCGGCTAATGCATTTTCCAATGTGTGAGGCAGATTATTAATGCGCTCCAGTAGCTGTTAATTTCAGTTTGCCGGAATGATTTATGGGGAGGTAAAGGAGAGAGACATAATCTAATTGAGATCAGAATCACTGTTCTAGCAGCAAGGCACCAGCATGGGCCCTGGGCACGGCAGAATGATTAATATCTAATAAGCAAATAATCCGTTAAATTATTATAAACATTACTTTTGACAACTCTTTTGTTGGCAAATGAAAGAAAAAAGAAAAAAGAAACAAAAGATCTAAAAATCACCACTTTGTCGAATGATAGTATAAAGGCAGATTTGTTGGAGCAAGGGTGATGGATATCGTGATGGGTGTGAGTGTTATGGCCAACGTTAAGTACACTGGGGAGGCATTTTTATCATAACATGAATGACAATTGACTACCTGGAGCAAGATCACTCTTCAGAAACAAAAATAACACCAGTTCTCAAAGTGTGGCTCCTCTTACTACACCTTACCATCACCCCTCCTGTCCGCATGCCAGTCCCTCGGCACTGTGGAGGTAATCAGATGCAGAGCCTAAAAAGGAGAGGCAAAGAGCCCCTCTTCTCCCACCAGCTCCTTTTCGTTTTTCTCTTTTTCGTTTTTTAATGCGGTAAAATGTGCATAACACAAAATTTACCATTTTAAGTGAATATTTCGGTGGCATTAAGTACATTCACATTGCTGTGCAACCATCACTACCACCCAGCTCCAGAACTCTTGCACCCTCCAAAACTGACACTCTGTACCCACTGAGCAAACCTACGTTCTCCCTTTCCCCCCAGCCCCTGGCAACCACCATTTTCACTGTCTCTATGAATTTGACTCACACCATATTTTTACTTAGCGTAATGTCTTCGAGGGTCATCCATGTGGTAGCATGTGTCAGAAATTTCCTTCCTTTCTAAGGCTGAATAACAGTTCATCGTACGTATATACCGAATTTTGTTTACCCATTCATCTGTTGATGGATAGTTGGGAGATACACATATGAGGTGGTTTCTACATCATGTCCAGTGTGAATAATGTTGTAATGTACATGGGTGTACAGATGTCCCTTCAAAGTAATGATTTCATTTATTTTGAATATATATCCAGAAGTGGGGTTACTGGATCATATGGTAGTTCCATTTTTAATTTTTTAAGGAAACTCCATACTGTTTTCCACAGTGGTTATATCAGTTAACCAACAGTGCCCAAGGGTTCTCTTTTCTCTATATTCTCTCCAGCATTTGTTATGCCTAATCTTTTTTATAATAATCATTCTAATAAGTGTGAAGTAATATCTCATTGTGGTTTTGATTTGTATATCCCTGATGATTAGCAATGTTGAGCACCTTTGCATGTCCCTAATTTTTCATGTAGGAAAAAAGTCTATTCAGGTCTTTTGGTCATTTTTTTAAATTGGGTTACTTGGGGTTTTGCTACTGATATCTATGAGTTCCTTGTATATTTTAGATATTAATCCTTTATCAGATATATAGTTTGCAAACATTTTATCACATTTCATAGGTTGACTTTGCATTTTGTTGATGATTTTCTTTGCTGTCTGAAGATTTTTTCATTTGATGTAGTTTCACTTATTTTTTTTAATGAGTCTTTATCCATACACCTTCCCACTCCTCCACACAGCTTCCTCGCCAATTCTAGCTCACTTATCATTGCTTTTACCTGCCCACTCAATAAATTTAACTGATGAGATAAAATGCATTGGAACTTATTCAGTCATTCAATCAGTGAGCACTTTTCTGAACATTGGAGTCAGCGGCATGAGTACAAAAACCTGCCCTTATGTGCTTATACTTCAGTAGGGGAGAAATAAATTAACCAAGTAAACAAAATTTTAAAATAGGATTATACATTGTAATAAGTGCTATGAAGGAAATAGTTTTGGAGAAGTGATGAGGGGAGGCCAATTTATATTGGATTGTCAGAGAAAACCTCTCTGAGTAGGTGTCATTTGAGATAAAGGTGAAGGATGAGGGTAAGTTCACATACAAAGAGCTGGAGAGGAGTACTGCAGGCTAAGGGAACAGAATGCAAGAAAGCATCATGCACAAAATGGTCTGGTGGGTCAGAGGACCAGAAAAGAGGCCAGTGTGGTGAAGGTGCAGTGAGAAGGGCAGAGAGAGATACAAACTGAGGTCAGAGAGGGAGTGGGGATCCTCAGCATCCAGGACCATGTAGGCCATTTTACAAGGTTTGTTTTCATTTGAGGAGCAATGAGAAATCACTGAAGGTTTTAAGCAGGAGAATAATATAATCTGCTTTTTGTTTTTAAAAGATTGTTCACAGCAACAGGTGGGTAGAGAGAATGGATTATAAGAAAGTGAGTATAGAATCAGAAAGAAAAAACAAGGCTATGCCCAGGCGAGAAAGGATGACATTTTGACTAAGTGATGGCATTGCAGTAAAAAGAAGTAGGTGGATTCCAGATATGTTTTGTAGAACTGATAAGAATTGGTGATGTATAATATGAGTGTGGGAGATAGAGAGACTTAGTTACTGTCATGAGATAGTAGGGGTGCAATCTAGCACAGTGCAGAGTGTTGTTGTCACTTTGCTAAGTTGCCCCATGGCGAAGCCAGCAGGGATGCATTGCTTTGTGAAGCCAGAGGAATAACTAGAAATCAGAAATAGCTATGACATCTCCAAGAGAACCATCTAAAGAGGTTCATCCATCTCTCCATTTGCTAAGCATGATCCCCCATCAATACTAAAAGGAATGGAGGAGCATGTCACTGCATTAATTACAGAGCATTGATTATAATCAGCTCACTTTGGCAACTCCACATCCCTTCACCCCAGAGCTCTTCAAATGCTTGCAACATAGTTAGTGATTCACTTGCTAAGACCGTCAGGGAGCCTACAATCTGGTATATATGCACTAAAAAGAATAAGTGTGAGAAAGAATTCAGGACCAGGTGTGCACTTTTGAGCGTCATCATATAACTCACTGCCAACCTTTTAACACTTTGAACAAAATATCCATACTTTCCTGTATATTTCACACTTGCATACCTAAATGAAAATTTGCTCTTTTCCTCCACATAATATAAATAAGCCTAAACTCACAAAAGTGTTTTATGTACTTCTGAGGGCGACACCTATATACATTACAATAAAAACCACATTTGGTATTTGCACAGCACCATATGTTTTACAAAGCACTTCTGCATACATCAGTTTGAACCATCTGGCAACACTGGTTAACTCAACAGGACAAATATTCACATATTGTTATTAATTTTTTTATTTTAGCTGAAGAAATTATGGTGAAAAACCATTTGATTCCATTTTAAATGTTAATCCCTTTTGGTCTAGTAATTCCACAGTCTATCCCAAGGAAATAATTAGAGACATCAAAGAGATTTATGTACAGACTGTCCACTGAGGTATTATTGATAAAGCAAAAATAATAATTATTGATAAACCAACATAGGGGGGTGGCAAAACAAATTATGGAATGCTTGTAAGGTGGAATATTAGGTAGGCATTAAAAATGATTGTGTTCAAAGAATACTTAACAACATTGAGAAGTGGCAATGACATAATGCTCTAAAAGCAATAAGGATAGGAAGATTAAAGATGACTGCAGACTGAGTGGAAGCTACACTGACACTCTCCTGGGACAAAATTGAAATTACAACTAAAATATAGAAAAAGCATCCTGAATAATCAATTGCAACTGAAGACTAGCTGGAGACCACCCTCATAACCAAGGAGGAAAAGTGGAGATTGTACAGAGACTGGTAGGAAGTACGAAGATGCAAGAGGACTGGCTGGGCTCCCACAGGCAGCAACTGAAGGTCCAGAGGGATATCTCAGCTGTGGGGGGTTCCCACTACAGACTTTGGGATCTAAACACCAGGCTGGCCTCCCAGCCAAGAGCACCAAAACTGAGAAAGGTGCCCACATAATATCTGGCTGTGAAAAGCAGTGGGTTTTCTGTCTGCCAGGGAGAGACAGCCGGAAATGCAGGTACCATCTTATAGAGCCAACACACAAAGTTTTGTGTGCAGTCAACCACTTTGGGCTCCAGCAGAGTGGACTGGAGCTGTGTGAGGAGAATCTAGGGTTGTGGGCTCTGGAGATGGAGCTCAGAAAACACCTGTCTAGATTCCTGTGCTGAGTCATTCCCCTATACTACAAAGAACGTCTTTCTCAGGCAAACATTTACCTTCCAAGCAGCTTTTGCCTGTGGGAGAAGCAATTGCCCCACCCTGCTGGAACACCTCTTGCCCTGTCTCATGGAGTTTCTACAGCCTGAGGCTCATTAAAAGAATCAGATTAATCAGCCTGCAAGCAGAGTAAGACCTCAGAGTGCTTTGAGTCTTTGCCTGATCTGCTTCTGGACCTGGGCCTTGGAAAAGCAGACTTTGGTATGCATCCTGGGCCTGTCCCAACAGAGAGGACCTTAAGCTGTGGGTTGTTGATAGCTCCAAACAGGGTATTCAAGGCCGGTCACAAACAGTGTCTGACACTCGCCTGCAACAGAGACCTTCCAAAAAAACTGAGAGTCCTAGCAAGCCTACCTAATACATAGAAAAAAAACAAATAGGCAGCCAAAATGGGGAGACAAAAAACAATCCCCAAATAAAAGAACAAGAGAAGTCTCCAGAAAAAGAGCTAAATGAAATGGACATAAGTAAGCTATCAGATACAGAGTTCAGAATACTGATTGTAAGGATGCTCAACAACATGAAAAAAGATATGGAAACTATGAAAAATTACCAGTCAGAAATGAAGAATGACATAGCAGAAATACAGAATACATTGGAAGGAATAAACAGCAGATTAAAGGAAGCTGAGGATTGGATCAGCGAATTAGAAGACAGGGTAGAAAAAAATCACTCAATCAGAGATCAAAAAAAACCCAACAATTTAAAAACAGGAGGACAGTCTAAGGGAGCTGAGGGACAACATGAAACACAACAATATTTGCATCATAGCAGTGCCAGAAGAGGTCGAAAGTAAGCAAGGATTAGAGAACCTGTTTGAAGTAATAATGGCAGAAAACTTTGCTAACCTGGTCAAGGAAAAAGTCACACCAGTTCAGGAGGCACAGAGAGTCCCAAGCAAGAAGAATCCAAAGAGGACCACACACAGACACATAATAACTAAAATGCCAAAAATTCAAGACAAAGAGAGAATATTAAAGGCAGCAAGAGAAAAGCAATCTGTTACCTACAAAGGAGCTCCCATAAGGCTGTCAGCTGATTTCTCATCAGAAACTCTATAGGCCAGAAGGGAATGGCATAAAGTATTCAAGGTAATGCAAAACAAGGATATGAAACCAAGACTACTCTATCCAGCAAGGCTATCATTCAAAGTAGATAGTGAAATAAAGAGCTTCCCAGACACTAAAGGGCTAAAGGAGTTTATCACCACCAAACCAGCATTGCAGGAAATGTTAAAGGGACTGCTGTAATAATAAGAAGAAATAGAGAGACAACATAGGCATAAAGAATTAAAATGGCAATAAATAAGGACCTATTAATAATACCCTTAAGGACTTTAAGGGAGAGATCAACAGCAATAAAGTCATAGTTGTAGACTTTAACACCCCACTAACTTCACTGGATAGGTATTCCAGACAAAAAGTCAACACAGAAACAGTGACTCCAAAAGGCACACTAGATCACATGGATTTATTGACATTTACAGAACATCTCACCTCAAAGCTGCACATGGGTCATTCTCAAAGATAGACCACATGTTAGAACACAAAACCAATCTCTACAAGTTCAAGGAGATTTAAATCACATCAAGCGTCTCAGATCACAAGGGCATGAAATTAGAAATCAAGTATAGTAAAAACACTCAAAAACATTCAAACACATAAAGGCTAAATAGCATGTTATTAAACAATGAATGGGTTACCAAAGAGACCAAGAAAGAAATCAAAAACTTCCTGGAAACAAATGAAAACCCAAAATCTATGGGACACAGCAAAAGCAGTCCTAAGAGGGAAGTTTATAGCACTACAGGCCTACCTCAAAAAGCAAGAAAAATTTTAGTAAACTATCTAACCCTACAACTTAAAGAATTAGTAAGCTCCTCAGAAGCCATCTGGACCAGGGCTTTTCTTTGCTGGAAGTTTTTTTATTACTGCTTCGATTTCATCAGATGTTATTAGCCTATTTGGGTTTTCTGATTCTTCCTGGTTCAGTTTTACATGATCTCACTCATATGTGGAATCTAATAAAAAAAAAAAATAGACTGAGGAACAAAGCAGATCCAGAGACATAGAAGATGAACAGACTGATGCATCTCAGTGGGAAGGCAGGAGCGGGGTAGTGGGTGGGGAGAGATTAATCAAAGAAGTTATATGCATATATGCACAACCCATGGACACAGACAATAATGTGGTGAAGGCCTGGAGGGGTGGATGCAGGTTGGAGGGGATCAATGGGGGGAAAAGGGGATATCTGTAATACTTTCAACAGCAAAGATAAATTTTTTAAAATAATAATAATTAAAAATAAGTAAAAGCAATAAGGATAAAAATGTACATATGTATTTGTTGGTTCACAAATTGGCCCCGGTACATTTAGGGCAAGGAGAGATCAAAGAAAGAAGGAGAGCACTCCAGATTGACAGGCAGCAGATTTAATAAGCAAGGGAACTTACCAGGCTTGTCTTCAGCAGCCACAAGACAAGTAGATTTTCACATCTGCCCACCAGAATCTTAAAAGTTTGCATAGAGAATAGAGGCGCTAAAGGTGTACAGTCATACACACCATCCAGATAATCTCAACAACACCTTACCCTCTCAAGGTTGTGTCTTTGGGGCAGCTTCCAAGGTGGGGAAGACAAGCAAGAATGGCACAGGGGGTGAGAGGAGGAGCCTCTGATGACCAGGCCCAGTTCATGGGCCAACCAGATGTTATGTTCTCTAGGTTACCTACTTCTTCCAACAGTAATAATAATAATAAAGTGTCAAGTCTGTTAAAAAGTAAGTACATATATGTGTGCAGGAAAATATCTAAAAAGAAATAAACCAAAATTAAGAGTTCAGTTGACCCTTGAACAATGCAGGGGTTAGGAGCACCACCACCCCCAATAGAAAAATCTGAATACAACTTTTGACCTTGCAGCCAACTTTTTGTTTCCCAGAGTTTCACCTCTGCAGATTCAACAAACCTCACATTGAAAAAAAGTATTTTCTATCTACGGTTGGGATCCACAGTAGGGAAACCACAGCTGGGAATGTGAAATACTGTTTTTGATTCTCAGTTAGTTGAATCGGTTAGATTCAAAACCCTCTGGAACAATGATCCGACTGTATTTACTGAAAAAATATGTGAATGCATGCAGTTCAAACCGGTGTTGTTCAAGAGTCAACTATAATTATCTTTCAGTGGCAGAATTGGGGTTGATTTTATTTTTTCCTTTATGTATTTCCATAATTTCAGATTTCCTACAGTCAGGATATGTTACTTTTATAAATAAACAGAAAATAAATAAGAAATGCAATTTTTAGAAGATAAAAAGAAAGAGGAACAGCTGTGGGCTTCAAAGAAGTAAAATAATGACCCAAGTTCTCACAACCGATAAATAACAATAGTATTTATTGAACACTCCCTTTGCAATAATGAGCTCATTTAGTCCTTGCTGTTATGTGAAAAAGAAATTATTTTATTCACATTTTACAAAAGAAAAAAACTGAGGCACCAATAGGTTAAGCAATTTGCTCAAAGTTACAAAACTGCTAAAAAGTAAAATGGGAATTAGGACACCGATCTTCTGATTCTACTTCAAGTGTCTTCCGCAACAATAAAAAGCTGCTTTTCCATCATATTACTCAGGGTTCAGGTGTTACCAGCAGGTATCTATAGTGATGCTCAAAAAATTACCATAATCCCTCCCAAAGTAAATTAGTTCTTCTAATTTGTCAGCTGGCTCAAGAGCCTTTCAGGTACTGTCCCATCCACAGATTATCCTCGGAGATCTTATGGACCTACTCATGAAAGGCTTTTTCAGTCACTTCAAAAGAAACTACTTTGGTTTAACTTGTTTAACCATTCCTGGATAAGTCTAGGGGCTTCCACAGCATGAAGGACTCTAAAATTTGTATCATCCATTCTCACCTTTCTGCCAATCTATGACTAACAGGAGAGAATAGTTATATTGAATACAAAAGCTGTTGTCCATTAAGCCTACTTTAAAAAATAATTAGTGTGCTCTACTTTCAAAATAATATATGGTAAAGATTACCAAGGATTAGACAAGTTCCTTTATAAGAGGACAAACAGGATTATAGTTTATTCACTCCCTCATATCTTTGTGAAAATTAAAATTATGAAGGCCGTTTACTTTTTTAAAACATTTCTAAAATTGCTCAATCAAATGCAGAGGAGGTCTGCTATCTGGTTCTACTGATGAAAGGAAAGGTGAGGCTAGAACCCTCCAGGGTAACAGTCATCTCCCACTGCCAGCAGGCTGAGGAGAGATGTAAAGCACAAAGGGCAATCTAAGAACATGCATGATATTAATTACCAGCTAGATCCTTAGACCAAAGCCTTTTGGGCTCCTACTATGATGAACTGGGCTGGACCATGTAGAGCCTTTGGAGTCATTCTTCTATTTTACCTTAAGAACTATAATAGAAAAACAAAGAAAAATCTTTTTGCCCAATTTCACCCATATCTATATTGCTGATCTTGGCCACCCAGATGTAACATTATGAGAAGGTAGGTAAACAAAACAGCACCATCCCTTCTCGCAGCAGCCTCATACAGAGGATGCCTGAGCTTCTTCTCAGTGTTTCCTTCTGAGCTCCAGCCTGGCCTCACTTCGCCTGAAAATGGAGGCATCCCCCAAGTGAAAGATACCTAGAAACTCTTTCTTAACCCGCAAGATTAACGGGGCTAAGAGAAAAGAGAACTTCAAAGAGAGGTCCAAGAAGAGTGTGCAGCCCATATTCAATATTACTTATAATATTTTATTTTTCCTACTAAAAATTTCAAGTAACAATTTCTTTTGGGGTGTGTGTGTGTGTGTGTGTGTGTGTGTGTGTGTGTGTGTGTGTAGATGTTGGGAATATGGAGCTCCTCCTAGTGGTTAGAGTACATGGCTATCAGGTTCAAAAAAAACTCTTATTTTGTTGTTTTCACTTGTTAATTTAGAAATACTTGAAGAGAAGTGAAATTGAGGGGCTAAGAAAGTGATACCAAACGGGAAATGAGAGAACTACTAAGGAGGCAATGGTCATTCTCTATTTGTGCAAGAAGAACTGGGAATATCAGTCAGGCCAAGGGAAACTTTGGGTGACAAGTGGATAATTTTGAAAAATCAGCATATAAGGCTAAAAACAGCTTCCTTCTAAACTGTAAAATATGATAATGCTCACAGTAAGTCAAAATTATATCCTTTCTTCATCCCAGGAATTGATAAAAATACTAACATTTATAGGCATGCAGTAAATATACCACTTGTTTAATTTGTTGAATAATGGGCCTGGAGAGCCAAACCCTCTTTAAGGACGGGAACTGGCTCATAAGACATTTATTTTCTATTGTGTTTGGAGTTCTCTTGACCTAATGGAAGTTATCCACAGGCAAAATCCCCACAGAGAAAGCAAATGAATTTTGATCTACTTTAAAAACACAATAGTTTTATTTTTTATTACATGTATTTGGGGGACATTGGTTAATAAGATTATGTAAGTTTCAAGTGTACAGTTCTGTAAAACGGCATTTCATATCACATTGTGTGCTTACCACCCAAAGTTTAGTCTCCTTCCTCACCACATATTTGAACTTTTCTACCCTCTTCAACCTTCCTCATTCCCTTCCCCTGTGGTAACCACCATGTTGTTGTCTGTGAGTTTGTCTTGTTTGTTCATTTGTTGCTTTCTGTTTTATGTTCCTTCCACATATGAGTAAAATCATACTGTTCTTGTCCTTTTCGTCTGACTTATTTCACCTAGAATTGACACCTTCAAGATTCATCCACATTATTGCAAATGGCAGAATTCCATCTTTTCCTATGGCTGAGTAGCACTCCTATATATATATATGTAACATATATATATATATATATATATCTCCTTTATCCAATCATCCATCAAAGAACACTGAGGCTGTTGCCATATCTTGACTAGCATGAGTAATGCTGCAGTGAACATAGAAGTACATATGTCTTTACAAATAAATGTTTTCAAATTTTTCAGGTAGATACCCAAAAGAAGAATTGCTGGGCCATACGGTAGTCAATTATTAATTAACTGTTTGAAGAACCTCCGTATCGTTTTCCATAGTGGCCTCACCAATTTACATTCCCACCAACAGTGTGTGATGGTTCCTTTCTCTCCACATCCTCTCCAACACTCATCTCTTGCCTTGCTGATAAATAGCCATTCTAATAGGTGTGATGTGGTATGTTACTGTGATTTGAATTTGTACTTCCCTATATGATTTTCTAACGTCTCCGTTGACAAACATTTCAGTTTATGAACGCCATAAACCCAAAAGTAAATGCTTCGGTTTTCAAACACGCCTCAGAAGTCGAACACACCACATAGCTTCCACTGAGGGCAACACCCTGAGGCCTAGCTGTCAGCTGTTGATCTCTCAGTTTTCAAACGTTTCAGAACTCTGTCTTCCAGAACAGATCACATTTGAAAACCAAGGTACCACTGTGCTAGTGAAGTTGAGCATCTTTTTATATATCTGTTGGTCATTTGTGTGTCTTCTTGGGTAAAGTGTCTATTCAGGTCCTCTGCCCACTTTTTAATTGTATTGCTTGTATTTTTGTTGCTGAGTTACAGGAGGTCTTTATATTTTGAATATTAGCCCCTTATCAGAAGTATTGTTTGCAAATATCTTCTTCAATTTGGTTGGTTGTCCTTTTGTTCTGTTGATGGCTAATTTTGCTGTGCAGAAGCTTTTTAGTTTGATATAGTCCCATTCATTTATTTTTTATTTTACTTCCCTTGACTTTGGAGCCAAATTCATAAAATCCTCTCTGAGACCAAGGTCCATACATTTAGTATTTCTTTTCTTCTATGTATTTTATTGTTTCAGGCCTTATATGTAGGTCTTTGATCCATTTTGAATTAATTTTTGTGTATGGTGTCAAATAGCAGTCTGGTTTCACCCTTTTGCATGTGGCCTTCCAATTTTCCCAGCACCATTTATTGAAAGGCTTTCTTTTCTCCATTGTATGTGTTTTGTTCCTTTGTCAAAAATTAGTTGCCCAAATACCTTTGGGTTTATTTCTGGGCTCCCAATTCTGTTCCATTTGTCTATGTGTTTGTTTTGCTGTCAATACCATACTGTTTTGATTATTGTAGCTTTGTAGTAAAAAAAAATAGTTTTAGACACAAAAATATATACAGTCTATGGCCTAAAGGCCTCAAAGCAGCAAAACTCATAGAGCCCATGAGACCATAATATGATTTACAGGATGTTAAAAGGCTAAATATAAATATTCCCTTCACAAGATTATTCTAAACTTTCACTGGATTCATTGCTGACAATCTTTCAAAATCACATGCATTTTCCCTATATATCGATTGTTAACCAATTCGCTATACATATTAAGATAAAACATAGGATTATTTGAAGAGGAGTTTATGAAAATAGCTATTATTCTAAACACTGCAAACTATATTGTTGCAATGAATGGAGTACTACACTGTCTTTTAGATTAGATGTTTTAAATTCAGATTAGATGTTTTCCATGTTTTTCTAATACAAAGTTAGAAAAAGTAGACTCATCAAATAAAATTCACTTTAACATTAGTGAATTTGATAATTGTGGTTTTAACTATATTTTAGAACTGTCACATGTCTAAGATGTATAATGACTTAAAATTTTGCTAAAGCAAGCACTTGAATCAAATACAGAAATGGGCATACTCCCATTCAAATCACAGAAATGGGCATACTCCCACAAAAAGGTCCCAAAGGGTCCACAAATGCATGTGCCCCTGAGACACCCAGCATACTGATGCCTGGCACTCCGGGACACCATGGCAGAATTATACCACCAGACCCTTACCTCTGCTCCTTGTACCTTTCTTCCCTCCTCCCCCATTCAACCCTGGAAACAGGAGCAGCAGCATTGAGATTAAAGATGGAAGAGAGAGAGAACCAGGGAGAACAGTGAAATTTTATGTCAGTCTCCCTTTCTAAGTCAGGCCTGGGCTAGAAAAATGAGCAAGCTTTGGATTGGGTGTGAAATGAAGTTTTGGTGTATATTGGACTTACTTCGTGTAGATCAGACTTATTCATAGCCGAAAAATATCCTGATTACTAAAAATCAGTATTCTTAAATTGAAAGATTTTTTTAAAAAGCAACAAGATTACCCAAGATGTCATGGAACAGGGAAAGAAACCCACGGTGAATAGCAGCGGTTGGAAGAAAACAAAGCCCATTCAAAAAGCCCATTACATTTGTGCCAAACACTTTACTAGACATAGCAGGAAATACAAGATAAACTTGATATGTATCCAGCCTTTGAAAATCTTATAGTCTAGTAAGAAAGTGAAAACATATTCATGAGTAACACCAACACAAGAAAGAAAACAGATGGGATATAAGAAAGATAGAAGCACAGTGTTACTGCACTGCCGATTCTGTTTCTCTCCAAATGAATTTGATCACAATTCTCTCTCTCTTCTGCCCAATCCTATAAAGAAAGAAATCCTATCCTAGGCTGAGAAAAAGAATTGAGGTGAAACCAAATGGTTAATTGCTTGCTTATTTCTTATAAAAGATTTTGGTAGAAGAGCTTTAAGTGTTAGGCTAGAATGAGTTTTAGATTTTACTTATTTATTTCATTTAGCCATATAAATGTTATCCCTTGTTAGCACAAGTAATTGAGTTGTCTGTGAAAGAGAAATAAATATTTGAAAGCTGGGATGGGAAGCAAAATTATTGCTATTTACAAATAACAAAGGTATGAATACTTACAAAACCTAAGAAAATTGATTGAAAAAAAATGATACATCAGTATCATGTTTCAGTAGAGTAGTGAGATATTTTTTAAATTTTAGTATGGTCTGCACACTAACAATAAGCAGCTGGTACATATAATAGAAAAAAGATGACATTGTTAAAGAAGGTCCTTGAGAGGACGTTACCACTGGTTGACCCTCAAACTGGATCCGGGCAATAGAAGGCTCTGCACCCCGTCTCCTGTCCATGGAATGTATATTCTGCCCCCATTCCCACAGTGAGACCCATTTCCAAGGACACAGTCTTGAGAGAGCAATGTGTTGTCAAGACCATCTGGAACGGTGCATGTGACCAAACCCAGTTAAGGCCACTATATAAACTTTTACGAATCTACTCGTAAGAGATAGTCTGGTGTGGAGATCTACTCACCCTGCTGTCACCCAAGATAAGCCCATATGTATGTTCCTTTGCTTATTAAAACTGCCACCTACCCATTTGGAGTGGCCGCCTCTTTCTTTGGTCTCTGCTTACCCTCCGTGTATGGGGGTCAACATATACACAGTAACCCAAAATATAAAATAACTAGGAATCACAGTAATAAAATCTGCCGGATCTCTATATTTTAAAACTACATATTTATATTGAGACAATATTTAGAAAGTATCACGTTATTTTACTGGCGGCAGCTTGTGTGCCATTTAATCTGGAACCAACAGACTTTGTCAAAGCAGGATGCATGACCCAGGCTAAGACATGATCCAATCGACGAGGGTGCAAAAAACATGCTACTTCACACGTAGAGGTACCTGCTGCTTGTAGTTCTGCCACAGTTTACGTCTGCATAATACAGGAATTCTGAGAAAACTACTTTTTCACAACTCCCATAATGGTGGGTTTATCACTGTAAGCAGTATATTTCTGAATATATTTCTGCCAAGGGAGAATTTCCACTTCGATTAGGCATTGATGAGAACCAAGTTCCCCACTTCGACTTGTACATGACTGATGGTGGGAGGCTTCCCTTAGATGGGCTCTGGCTCCGCACACCTCCTCCACTGCCCGCATGTCTCGAGGCAGCGCTGTAGGATGTGTTCACACGGAGATATGACCTCTGGCTTTGCCCCCTTGCATTACAAAGTACATCCCAGCAGTGGGCTGTAAGAGAATCCCTGGAAGCCTTTCCTATCCCAGTTCTGCTAGAAAGAACTTAACTATACATGTAAGTCACCCTGAACCTCAACTAAACTCAAATGAAATGATTTTCCAGTTCAGCCTCCCCTTGGCCAGGTATCAGAAATACCTGAGGGGCAGGCGGTGTAATGGAAAGGAAGTCAGAGGGATGTGGAAGGGGGTTTGGAATTTTAAACTGATGGGGGTTTAAACTTACTTTTTCCTGGTATCCTAACTATTTCTGGATGAATAAAAATAGAATTTTCCTTTTTGCACATACTCACCTTTCCCCTCCAACACTTGGAAGACAAGGCAAGGGGATGATGGTATTTGTCTTGGCCCCATTCTGTTCTTGCTGAGCCAGGCTGTTGTTATGCTCTTGATTGCAGCAATTTTTACACCTAATGTGGATCATTCCCTTTTCTCATGTGATTTTCCCACCTACTCAGTAAAAACAGCTTGCCTCTTCTAAATGTAGTGAAATTTTAAAAGCTCTGATCTTTTCTTACTTGATCTTGGCACCCTCCAATGTAAAAACAAGAAATAGAATACCAATTGTGTTGTCTTCAGAGTAACTACTACTTTTTCTAAAACCAAAATCAAAATAGACATAGACTTGTTAGGAATTTACTATGAGATAGGCATATTGCTAGGCACTTTTCATGCATTACCTCATTTAATCTTTAAAATAAACACTCATAAGACAGATATTATTTTTATAATACCTATTTTACAACTGGGAAGACTAATCCATATAGAGGTTAAATATCACCCAGGAAATAAGAAAACTGAGGTTTGACCTAGGTCACCTGCCTCCAGAGATTACAGCCTCTGCTCAGAGGATCTTAGATTCCTAAAGGGCAGAGAGAGACCATACTTGGGAAACACCCAAATCCCTACTTCCTCAGACTTCCTTCTGCATTCAGAAGATAAGCCTAGTATAGTACTTGAGAGCACAAATACAGTGTACTGGGGTGAGGCTTCCTGATTCTAATTCATGCTCTTCCATTCATGAACCGAGATGACTTTGCCTTCAATGAGCTTTAGTTTTTTCCATCTAAAACAAAGGTAGTAACAAGAACACTTCACAGAACTATTTTAGAAATTGAAAAGGATCTTGCAGGTAGAGCACTTGGCGTGGTGACTTGCCACACAATAGGCTAACTACATATTTTTTTAAATACTAAGATGGTCAGAGAAAATCTCTGCTTATGACTTTGAACTTAAGCCATACCTGTACAATAATCTTTTTTTTTTTTTAATGTAGCTTTAACTATTTCTTCCAAAAAGCAAAAAGTACTTATTGCTGCCAAATGACTGCTATCTTCAGACTTCGGACTCAGATTCTGAAAGCTTCTCCAAAAGCATCTTCAGATAATTTGCACTCAGGCCAAATCTGGCTTTCATTAGCCATTAAAAAATCAAAGGCAACTTTAAATCAAGGAATAAAAGAGACTTTTCCTAAATTTAGACTCACATTAGCATGTGAGAGACCCTGCATCAGCAAAAATCTTTCTTTTTTAATCAACCGAAACCTCTGACTAAATTAATAAGAGTCTAGTTTGACCTTTAAAATGCTAAAAAATACAGTTCCCAGTATAATTCTTGTTCATCCCCGGACCAAACCATTCTCATAGTAAATTATGGCACTAACAGCTGGCTGCCAATGAAGTCAACTATTAATTGTATGTTCACTGCACTGCCTGATATAAATCAATATAAGTAATGAGCAATTGTCTTCAGTCTATAGATACGCAGATCCTACATTGCAAAATAATTTAAGGTTGGCTGTCAGCCTTTTCAGACTACATGTCACTTGGTCTTTACTGAAGATAAGGCAAAAAGGAACACACATTGAAAGCCGCCTGATCTAGTGTCTGCAGCAAACGTCTAGTCATCTCTATGAAAGTGACAGTAGAAATAGTTTTTGATTTTCTATTCCAAATAAACAACTTTATTTTTACAAATCCCAGGGGAATCTGTAGAATGGCCTCAGAGTCTCACTACTCGATGATCTCAAACTCACAAAATTCCCTCTCTGTCCATCACCTTCTACTTTTTCCACTCTCTCTTCTCTACTAGACTTGCTTTCTATCTTCATAAAGGCCACCAGCCTCCGTGTTTTCCTGCTTCCCATTGCTATCTGGCTTCTGTCATCTCTCTACCTAGTTTTAATCTTACAGCACAAAGGGCTAGTGACACTCTCATTCTCCAGTTGACCATTTCTACCTTGGGAATTACACTAAGCCACCCCAGTATTCCCTATTTATGACTCCTGGATGACCGAGTCAGAATCTATCAAAAATCTACCTTGTCTAACTTTGATGGGCCCTTTATACAACCCAAAAGTGTTCAAGTGCAGGTTTTGCAAAGTGGCTTCTGTAAGTCACTCTCAGATTATATCGACAAGTATTTGGTGTGGGGGGGAGCATTCCATAGTTACATAAGCTTGGAAAACACTGGTTTAAGTGAAATTAAACAAGCTCTGTTCTTCAGAACTTAATAGAGCCTGGTGTGTACATTATGGATTTCCAGGTGGGGATTAATTTTGCCTAAGGAACCTCTTTTTCACAGTACAACCACAGCTCCAGTATACTGTGAAACAAGTTGGAGATACACTCCATTAACTCATCTCTTCTTAACTCCTAACACAGCTGTTCTGAACCATCTTAAATAGGTTCTGGTACCAATTCCAAAGGGGGGGTGGTCCTCATACCTACAAGCAATTCTTGGACACCAGCTGGGTGTCCTATAATACAATTCAATTCTGACACTATCTACTCAGAGACAGCATTAGATTCCACAGGTTGAGGGTTTAATCCAACAAGACTGCCCCCCCACACACACACACATCAGATGCCAGCCACAAGGCCAGGTTGTTTCCTGCGCTTCTGACTGACTGGTTATAAAATCAGCGGTTCCCATGACCTCCGCCTCCAGTTCTATTAAGTTGCTAGAGCATCTCACAGAACTCAGAGAAACAAAGTACTTACTAGATTACTAGTTTATTATAAAAGGATATAACTCAGGAACAGCCAGATGCAAGAGCGACGTGGGCAAGGTGTGGAGAAGGGATGAAGAGCCTCCATACCCTCTCCAGGTGTGCCACTCTCCCAGCACCTCTATGTGTTCACAACCTATAAGCTCTCCAAACCATCGCCTTTGGATTTTTATAAAGCCTTCACTACACAGGCAAGATTGATTAACTATTGGCCACTGATTATTAATTCAACCTCCAACCCCTCTTCTTTCTCCAGAAGTTGGAAGAGTGAGACTGAAAACTCCAACCTTCTAATCATGTGGTTGGCTCTACCAATCAGCCCCCATCTTTAGGCCCTTTCCAAAAGTCACCTCATTAATATAACAAAATATATCTTTGTTGTTCTCAACACTTAGAAAATGCCAGGGGTTTTAGGAGCTCTGTACGAGAAACAAGGTCAAAGACCAAATACATATTTCTTTTTATAAATCACAATATCACACAACTCTACCCTAAAAACTCTTGACCCATTCTTGCCTCCTTTGCTATAACAAGTGATTTAATTTACATGGAAGCTGATAACCTTTTCACCTGAACACTTCAACTTCCCTGCTTTTCTCCTTCCATTTCTTTCTTTCTCCTCTCCTAAGCTGAGAAAGTGGTGGAGGTACACACTCACAGGTCTCCCTCTTCTCATGTCTCAAGACCCTGCCCCTTCACCCCATCAACAGAAACCTCCTCCATCAGCCACCCTCACTTCCTTACACTTGAAACTCTTCTCTTGATTTCCTCCCTGTATTTACAAACATGTCAGCATTCACCTGGCACAAAAACCCTCTCAGCCGGTTTTCTAACTGCCTGTAACCTCTCACTTCATATTACTCCCGTCATGACAAAACTATTCCCTGAACATGCCCTGTACTTTCTTGACTCCAAGCACAGCTATGATTATTATCTTCCCATCTCCACTGCATCTCAGCCCAGAACACTCCACAACCCAGCCAAACAAATAGGATCTCTTTTGCCTCTATTCCTTTAACACCTACCACGTTCTATTTTGTTTTGTATTTTTAGAGGCTCTGTTGAAATTTTTAAATCATCTTTATTGGGTTATAATTTACAAATCATATCTATTTTAAGCACATAGTTTGATGAGCTTGACAAATATATATACCATCACCATCTAACCATCACCATTATCTAGATATATAACATTTCCATGACTCTAAAATAGTATCTCATGATTTTTGGCAGTTAGTCTACCCAGTTAGGTAATCACTAATCTTACTTTTGCCATTAAATGGAATTAATGTTTGCCTATTCCATAAGTGGGTGTAATAGTCAATGAATATCAATACAATTGGTTGATAGTACTGTTGGTTATGTGGACAAAAAAGGGGCCACATACTAAATAAACTGACAAGCTCAGGGGAGGCCTGCATGGCGGACTTTACAAACTCAGAGACCTAAAGTAACCAAAAAGGATGGTCTGAAATTAAAACTTTCTAACTAAAAATTAGTCATAGTGGGTAATCATGTCTAGGTCAATATCTTCCCTGACAAATGTCAAGCTTTACTTTAACTGAACTTGTCTATTGTCTTTTTGAATCTACAATAACATACCTTTGGAATGTCAAGGTAATTTCCTTTTTTCAGACTCTTCACAGCACCAGAGCAGAGACCACAAAAACCCTCATTGTTAATGTTATCAGGTTAATTGTTAACTGCTAACTATCTTATACCCACAGATGTAAAAGATGTATCCATTCATTTTACTTTTTATCCAATCCCAGGGATTCTAGGCTTTGCTTTCTTCTGCTTCCTTTATCTATCACCAATGGATTTCATGTAACCCCCTTGCGTCTTCCCCTTTGATTTTGATGTATAAAATAAGATACAAAGCTGCCATTCTCTGGAGCATTTTCTCAATCCGTTGAGATTTTGCTTCCCGGCAATTGTCATCAGTTTGGCTCAAATAAACTCATAAAAATTCTCTACAGGTTTAAACATTTCTTACATCGACAGTTAATAGTATTACTCAAGTCCTCTCTATTGTTACTGATTTTCCACCTGCTTCTTTTATCAAGTATAGTTCTAGATAGTCCACTTCTCCTTTTGGTTCTGCAGTTAGATGCATATATGTTACATCTTCTTGATGAACTGACCCTTTTGTCATTATGAAATATCCTTCTTTATCTCAGGTAATACTCCTTGTCCTAATGTCTTTTTTATCTGACATTAACATAGTCACCTCAGCTTTTTTATGATTACTGTTTGCACTGTGTCCTTTTGTCCTTAACTGTGTCTTTATATTTAATAAAGTGTGTTTTCTGCAGATAGCATATAACTGGGTTTTAGTTTTTCCACCCTTCTAATTTCAGCCTTTTAATTGGAACATTTAAACCATTTGCATTTAAGTTGATTATTAATATGGTTAAATTTAAGCCACCCACTTGCCATTTTTATCCCACTTGTCCCATGTTTTCTCCTTCTTTACTCTTTTCTTGTTTTATTTTAGATGAAGTGAGTATTTTATAAGACTTCATCTTATCTCCATCATTGGCTTATTAGTTATACTTTTTGTTTTATCACTTTAATTGCTGCTATATGACTTACAACATGCATCTTTAAGTTATCACAGCCTCCTTTCCAATAGTGTTATACTTCACATGTAATGAAAGAACCTTACAACTCCCCTATCCTATCCTCTACAGTTGAGATTTTAATTTGATGCTATGAATTCCACAATACATGATTGCTATTTTTGCTTTAGATAAACAATTATTAATGATTTCTAGTGTCAGTATGGGTGACCAACTACCATCAAAACAACCCTCTATAAATAACACCTATAAATTATGGACCAAATAATTTTTAAAAACAACTACCTTCAGAAAATAAAGAGTGATCAAAAACAGGCAGAAAACAGAAAAAGGGTCAGTTAGTAGAAAGGAATGGCACTGAATGAGTTTTCCATTTTGTATTGTTTCTAACTTGAGAGCAAGCACGGTCTACACTAGACAGAACTGCTAAAACTCATTAAAAACCCCAGTCATGTGCGCTTGAAGAAAATGAAGATGAAGATCAGGAAAACCACACCTTCGGGAAAGAGGTAGGGGAATTTCAGAAAGGGAAAGCCAATGAATGCGGATCCCAGATCCCAAAATCTGGTGTAAACATTGCAAAATCTCTGGGTGATGCCTGAACCATATCTGTGTGGCAGACTCCATGCAGCCCACTTAAGAAAATGTAATGGCAATTTAACCTGCCACTCACTGCAGAACAAAACAGAAGTTTGAGTTCAGCCAAGTAAAATGCCTGAGAACAAGTAAATACTCTTCAGAAGAACAAAGAATTCAGAGTTTCTACAACATACCATCTACAATGTTGAGAAAGCAATCCAAGATTATTCAACATACCAAAAGAAATCAAGAAAACATGATGCATTCTCAGGAGAAAATACAATTAAAGGAGACCAACCATAAGATGTCCCAGATGTTGAAATAATCACACAGAGATTTTAAAGCGGTTGTATTGCTATGTTCAAAAATATAAAATAAAATATGCTCATGATAATTAAAAGATAGAATATCTCAGTAGAGAAACAGAAATTCTATAATTGAAAATACAATATCTGAAATGAAAATAAATTAATAGTAGAATGGAGATAATAGATGTAAAAATCAGTGTATTTGGAGACAGATCAATAGAAATCATCCAATCTAATAACAGAGAACAAAGATTGAAAAAGTTTTAACAGTCTCAGGGATCTGTGGAACAATAGCAAAATAAGTGTCTATTGTATATGTATTTGTATTCCCAGATTGAAGAGAAAGAATGAGAAGGCAAAATACATGAACAAGTAATATCTGAAAAGATCACTGGAACCTAACCAGCACTAATACAAAGAAAACCACACTGAAGTATAATTTCTTCTCAACAGCCTTATAACAAACATGATTGTTTAAATAAAAGTTATAACATTGTATAAGGGGTTTTATAATATAAAATATGCAATACATATTATATCTATAGTAAAAAGATGAAGGGTTATTTGCACTTCTCCTGACAAAAGGTTTCTAAGGTTCATGAAAACTAGTGCAGTAAGGACTGTAAGTACACCTAAAGGTTAAGGCTACATCATGCAATCTCCAGAGAAACCACTGAAATTAACGAAAAGCTGTATAACTAAAAATCTACTAGGTAAATTTAAATTCTATAAAAATGTTAATTAGTTTTAAAAAAGACAGAAAAAGAAGAACACAAAAAAGAATAGGCTAAAAAGAAGTTAAATATAAAATGGGATCCAAAAATCCAATCACATCAATAATGGCGTTAAAAGTTAATGCACTAAAAATTCCAATTAAAAAGCAAATATCGTCAGAATGGATTTTTAAAAAGCAAGGCCGACCTTATGCTATCTATAAGAAAGTTAAGTTAAATAAATGTCACAGATCAGTTTCTCATAACCAAGGACGTACAGATGAAGCCACATCAAGGCTTCTCTAAACAGGTTGTCCAGGGCCAGTCACAGGCAGCATCTGACATTAACCTGCACCAGAGTCCCTCCCAAGAGGCCCCAGAAACCAGCACACCCAATGGCCAGCTTCGGAGAACATCAGAGTGGGGTCCAATTAGCTTCACAGGAGGCATATCCAAAGAAATACCCTCTCCTCTCTCCATTGCAAAAGAAAGGTACTGGCTCTCCTTACTTGGAGATTCAAACACTCTGAACTCTAATCGTCTTTCTCAGTTACTGATTAGCTTTTCTGTATGCACTGTATTGGATAACAGGGACTGAGAGAACTGAAACTGATGTATAAATGTACATGCTCATAGGGAGATGGAAATTTTAGAGCTAATTACTTCACCTGAATTTAAGCCTCTAATATTTGCTTCCACCTTGGTCATGCAGATAATCTAGAAGGCTGAAGGGTCAAGGTTAGGAACTCAGGCAAACTGGGTAACATGTGGCCCATCTAAAGAGTTCCAACAGATTATAGATGTGTCAGATGCAAACCAAATGTTTTCAGCTATTCTAATTATTAAAGGGAAGATATAAATATTAGAAATATAAATTTTTGTATGAACTCCCCTAACATGAATTTTGGAAATTAATTCAAAATTTAAAAATACTCTAAGAAAAGTGGGATTTAACCAACTGGTTACCATTACACTCTACTGCTCTCCTTCCACTCCTCAAATCAAATATTCCAGGTAACGTTAACAATTAGGAGCAAAACCAATGCATTGTAGAAAAGTTTCAATAGAGGTTAAGACCACCTTATAAATGACACATGGTTTCTATAACAAGATACTAATATGGTTTTGTGGAATGTCCATAAAAGTTATCTTAACATTAAATTTCCAAAGACTTTCATAAAATTCCCATGAAAATTGTTACTAAAATTGAGTCACTATGTAATTAATGGGAAAAGATAAGAAACTAACTTATAAGAAACAGGAAAAATTGGGTGGAAATAAGTGAATATGCCTTTAGTGGTATAGTTAGGAAAACATTAAGGGCAGAGAGCTTCTACAATATGAAATACCCAAGTTGTTTTAGGCACCAAGAATTTTAAAATAATGAAATAAATAACTGGAAAGTGTAGAAACTTTAGAATGACATCATCAGTGCATGAATCAAAAGTGTGAGAGTAAAAAACAAGCTTCACTACAGCAGAACATCTGCTCTCATCACTTCACATGTTGAGGTGCAGAAATCCAGCATCAACAGCTGCTTGTTTTCCCTGAATCCTCTGTCTGCAAAGTAAACTTGATCTAGAAGAGAAGGAGTACTTTTATGCATGGAAGTCAGACTTTCAATTATCTAGGTAACCAGAGACACACTATCACATTTTTCATCTCCTTTTAAAGTAACTAGAAAAATATTGATATAACAATGTTAAAGAATATTTTAAGCCCTTGTTGGCATGGCTCAGTGGTTAGAGCATCAGCTTGTGCACCAGAGGGTCATGGATTCCATTCCCCATCAAGAGTACTTACCTGAGTTGCAGGTTCGATCCCTGCCCCCGGTGAGGGCAGCAACCAATTGATGTGTCTTTCTCAAATAAGGTGAGGATTAAAAGATATATATTAAAAGATATATATATATATAATAGCCAAAATTTAAATAAATTAAATATCTAAATACAATTTAGCACTTACACATTAATTCTTAATTACTTGCTTTCAAGCATGAATTGAGAAGAAAGCTCCTTTCTAATTCCAGGTAATTAACTAGGTCTCATGTCCTCTCCAGGGCCAAATCCATGAGCTCCAAGACCTCAATTCACTTTTTTTTTTCTTTTTCTTTTTTTGAATATATCTTTATTGATTTCAGAGAGAGGAGAGGAGAGGGAGAGAGAGAGATAGAAACACCAATGATGAGAGAGTCATTGGTCGAGCCCATAACCCGGGCATGTGCCCTGACCGGGGATCGAACCCCGATTGCCTGGATCATAGGTCGACGCTCGACCGCTGAGCCACGCCTGGCCGGGCTCAATTCACTTTAATAACAAATGTTTGTGACTTTGTTCTTTGATTCTTGTTGTTTTTCTCTATCACAAAAGAAAACAGAGTTATTTATACCTGACTTTCAAAGATAAAATGGTGGTTCTTCAGCTCCTAGGTTTCCTACTTTATAAGGGAAAAAGGAAAAATCGAAAAAGTCATAGCAGTGTAATATGAGTTCCTATATTTAACCCAATTGTCTCTTCTTTCATTCAATGGATTTGTTTTAAGTTTATCCTGTCACTTGTCCTTTGCAAGCTTCAATTTCTTCTATGAAAGAAGGAATTTGAATCAAATTGTCTTTAATATTCTGCCTTTAAGTTACAGTCTATAAAATAGCAACCTAACACAAAACCTGACTTGGATTTCCAAAAATATCACTTTATAACACAAATTATCCTCTAAAAGAGCTGTTACCTCTTTTAGAAGAAGAGTACACTTGCAAATAGCATTTATATATAAAATTTAATGTGGTTTTAAAACAGATATCAAATAATATTATCACAATAGTATGTTAGGAAATTTTCCAAATATACATAGGGATATGGGACAGAGGGTCATCACCCAGGAAATGAAACTACAAGTCACTAAGAGCCTTTCTCAGGGTCCTGCTGCTGTCAAGAGCAGGGAAAATAAAATTAGAAAACAGTATCTTACTTTTATACCAAATCATAAGTTATGTACGAAGTTCTGATCCCCCAGTTCAGAAAAGAAAGCCTTGGAGAAAGACTATTCCAATAATAATGAATGGGATGGCTAAGGCTATAGTCTTCCAAGTTAAACTTTTTTTTTTAATACTCACCCCAGGATATGTTTTAATTGATTTGAGAGAGAGAGGAAGAGAAAAGGAGACATTGATGTGAGAGAAAAACATCAACCGTAGCCCACAACTGGGTATGTGTCCTGACCGGAAGTCCAACCCAGTTCCCTTCAGTGCACCAGAGGATGCTTTAACCAATTGAGCCACACTGGCCAGGGCCAAAGTAAAACTTTTTTAAAGTAAGACTCTTTAGCTTTAGTGACAAAGGGTGAAGGGGACACAATCAAAGTTATTATTGTTTTAAATGGAATGGACAGCTTAAACCTGAACTCATTAATCAAATCCTAAAACACCAGAGTAGCAACTGCAATTGGAAAGAGGTTTTTATAGAGCAAAGGAAGGGAGATAACTAACATGGAAATTCTTACTTTCAATAAATGAGATAGGTCATGTGTGTGTGTGTGTGTGTGTGTGTGTGTGTGTGTGTGTGATTTGAATACAATTTGAGATAAGTTGAAATATAATTTAATAAAGATGTACTTGTTATTGTGTCTAGAATAACACTAGATATGAGAGAAGTGTTTAAAATGTAGACCTTCTCTTCAAGATTTATAATCTATCTGAGAGAAGTGTACATTCATGGATTGACAATTTAGAGTAAGCTGCTAAGAGAACAGAGTTATTCTGAGCACATAAATCTAACCTCAACTTTTTTGGTGGATTGTTAGGGATAAAAATCTAATAAGCAGACAGTGCTTGGCCCTATGATAGTGTTCCTTATGTTACCATATTCTCAATGAAAACTATAAAGGGCTACCAGGCTTCACCATGGAAAAGTTCCTTAGCCTTGATCACTCTCAAGCTCCTCCTCTGTACAATGAAGAGAGATATAACAGCAATGTCACAGAATGGTTGTGAAGATTAAATCAGATAACCCATGCAAAACACTCAACACACTGCAAGGTACTTTGCAAACACTCCTTAAAATAGTAGCTATTGTAGAACAGATCCCTGGGGTAACTGGTATAATATAAAGAGCAGAGTCCCAGCTTTCCCATGAGTAGCTGGGTGAACTTATGGAGATCCTCCATCTTTAGGACAGGAGCATTGGTTTGAGATAATAACAATATTTGCCTCAAAGTGAAATTTTTAGTGGGAAACAGATTAAGAATGTGTATGAAAAATTGTTTCATAATATATAAAGTGCTAAACACATGTGACTTATTGTAACAATTCCCTTGTGCTCCTTTAAGAGATTGACTCCCTATATTTTTGTCTGTTTTGCTCATAGAGATATTGCAAGCACTTAGAACTGTGACTGGTACATAGCAGCAGTCAATGAATACTGTTGAGTGAATAAACGAATATCACATTTCTATCATTCTGAAGTTCATCTGGTCTGACCTTTTATTTCCTAAAGTCAGTGTGGATGAGGAATCAGAAGGCACAAGAGTAGTTGCCTGGGAGCCCCAAGATGGTGGCGGACTGAGTGGAAGCTACACTGACACTCTCCGAGAACCAAGCTGGAATTACAACTAAAACATAGAAAAAACATCCTGAATAATCAAATGCAACTAAAGATGAGCTGAGAGCACTCTCATAACCAAGGAGGAAAAGTGGAGACCACACAGAGACTGGTAGGAAGTGCAGAGGCGTGAGAGGGCTGGCTGGGCTCCCACAGGCAGCAGCTGAAGGTCCAGAGGGATATCTCAGCTGTGGGGGATTCCCACTGAGGACTCTGGGGCCTAAACCCTAAGCTGAGCTTCCCAGCCAAGAGCACCAAAACTGAGAAAGGTGCCCACATAATATCTGGCTGTGAAAAGCAGCTGGGTTTCTGTCTGCCAAGGAGAGACAGCTAGAAATGCAGGCACCCTCTTAAAGAGCCAACGCACAAAGTTTTGTGTGTAGCCACTCACCTTGGGCTCCAGCAGAGGGAGGGCAGAGTGGACTGGAGCTGTGTGAGGAGAATCTAGGGTTGTGGGCTCTGGAGATAGAGCTCAGAGAGCACCCCGTCTGAACTCCTGTGTTGAGTCATTCCCCCATACTGCAGAGAAATCTTTCTCAGGCAAACATTTACCTTCCAAGCAGCTTTTGCCTGTGAGGGAAGTAATTGCCTCACCCTCGTGGAAAACCTCTTACTCTACCTGTGGAGTTTCTACAGCCTGAGGCTCATTAAGAGAATCAGATTAATCAGCCTGCAAGCAGAGTAAGACCTCAGAGTGCTTTGAGTCTTTGCCTGATCTGCTTCTGGACCTGGGCCTTAGAAAATCAGACATTGGTGTGCACGTTGGTCCTATACAAATGCACCGAGCCCCAACAGAGGGGACCTCAAGCTGTAGGTTGTTGATAGCTCCAAACAGGGCACTCAAGGCAAGTCACAAACAACATCTGACATGGGCCCTGCACCAGAGACCCTCCAAAAAGACTGAGATTCCTAGAATACCTACCTAATACATAGACACAAACCCAAATAGGCAGCCAAAATGGGGAGACAAAAAACAATCCCCAAATGAAAGAACAGGAGAATTCTCCAGATGAAGAGCTAAGTGAAATGTAGATTAGCAAACTATCAGATATTGAGTTCAGAATACTGATTGTAAAGATAATGAGAAAAGATAGGGAAACTATGAAGGAAATTAAGAATGACATAGCAGAAATACAGAATACATTGGAAGGAATAAACAGTAGGTTAGAGGAAGCTGAGGATCAGATCAGTGAATTTGAAGACAGGGTAGAAAAAAATCACTCAATCAGAGATCCAAAAAGGAAAAAACAATTAAAAAACAGAAGGACAGTTTAAAAGAGTTGTGGGAAAACATGAAACAACAATATTCACATCATAGAATACCAGAAGGGGAAGAGAATAATCAAGGGCTAGAGAATTTTTTTGAAGAAATAAGGGCAGAAAACTTCTTTAACCTGGTTAAGGAAAAAGTCACACAAGTTCAGGAGGCACAGAGAGTCCCAAACAAGAAGAATCCAAAGAGGACCACACACAGAAATATCATAACTAAAATGCCAAAAATTCAAGACAAAGAGAGAATATTAAAGGCAGCAAGAGAAAAGCAATCTGTTACCTACAAGGGAGTGCCCATAAGGCTGTCAGCTGATTTCCCATCAGAAACTCTATAGGCCAGAAGGGAATGGCATAAAGTATTCAAGGTAATGCAAAACAAGGATATGAAACCAAGACTACTCTGTCCAGCAAGGCTATCATTCAAAATAGATGGTGAAATAAAGAGCTTCCCAGAGACAAAAAGGCTTAAGGAGTATCACCACCAAACCAGCATTGCAGGAAATCTTAAAGGAACTGCTGTAATTAGAAATAGAAACAGAGAGAGAGAGAAACATAGACATAAAGAATTAAAATGGCAATAGATAAGTATCTATCAATAATAACCTTAGATGTAAATGGATTAAATGCTCCAATAAAAAGACATTGGGTAGCTTCATGGATAAGAAAACATGATCCAACCCAGCCGGGCGTGGCTCAGCGGTTGAGCATTGACCTAGGATCCAGGCGATCAGGGTTCGATTCCCAGTCAGGGCACATGCCCGGGTTGCGGGCTGCAGCCGATCAATGACTCTCTCATCATTGATGTTTCTATCTCTCCCTCTCCCTCTCCCTTCCTCTCTCTGAAATCAATAAAGATTTTTTTTTTTAAGTGGGGGAAACTTTAAAAAAAAAACAAAAAAACATGATCCAAATATATGCTGTTCACAAATGACCCATCTCAGAACAAAAGACTCACACAGGATGAGAGTGAAATGATGGAAAAAAATTATCCATGCAAATGGAAATGAAAAAAAAGCTGGGGTAGCAATAATCATATCTGACAAAATAGACTTCAAAATGAAGACCATAACCAGAGAGATAAGAAAAGTCACAACATAATCCTAAAGGGATCGATCCAACAAGAAGATATTACCCTGATAAACATATATAAACATATAAATATAGAAGCACTTATATTTATAAAAAAACACTTCTGGAGGACTTTACAGGAGAGATCAGCAGCAAGACAGTCATACTAGGGAATTTTAACACACTACTGACTTCATTGGATAGGTCTTCCAGACAAAAAAAATCAACAAGGAAATAGTGACCCTAAATGACACACTAGATCAGATGGATATAATTGACATTTACAGAACATTCCACCCCAAAGCTGAACAATATACATTCTTCTCAAGTGCACACTGGACATATTCAAAGATAGACCACATGTTAGGACACAAAACAAATCTCTCCAAGTTCAAGAAGATTGAAATCATATCAGGCATCATCTCAGACCACAGTGGAATGAAATTAGAAATTAACTACAATAAAAACACTAAAAAGCATTCAAACACATGGAGGTTAAATAACATTTCATTAAACAATGAATGCTTTACCAAAGAGATCAAGAAAGAAATCAAAAACTTCCTGGAAACAAATGAAAATGAACTCACAACAACCCCAAATCTCTGGGACACAATAAAAGCAGTCCTGAGAGGGAAGTTCATAGCACTACAAGCTTACCTCAAAAAAACAAGAAAAACTTCTAAAAGACTCTCTAACCATACAACTTAAAGACTTAGAAAGAGAACAGCAAGAAAAGTCCAGAGTAAGTAAAAGGAAGGAAATAATAGAGATCAGGGCAGAAATAAATGACATAGATACTAGAAAGTAAAAAATAAATAAATAAATAAATAAATAAATAAATAAATAAATAAATAAATAAATAAATAAATATCAATCAAACCAAGAGCTGGTTCTTTAAAAAGATAAACAAGATTGATGAACCTTTAGCTAGACTCATCAAGAAACAAAGAGAGAGGACCCAAATAAACAAAATTTAAAACAAAAGAAGTAAAGTAACAACCGACCCAACAGAAATACAAAGGATTGTAATAAAATACTATGGACAAATATATGCACCAAGCTGGACAGCCTGGATGAAATGGACAATACAGCCTTCCAAAACTCAATCAGGAAGAACCAGAAAACTTCAATAGGCTGATAACTGCTGATGAAGTTGAAGCAGTAATCAAAAAACTCCCAGCACACAAAAGCCTTAGTCAGGACAGCTTCACAGGGGAGTTTTACCAAACATTCAAAGAAGAACGAAAACCTATCCTCCTCAAACTATTCCAATACATCCAAGAGGAAAGAATATTTCCAAGCTCTTTCTACAAGGCCAGCATTAGCCTAATTCCAAAACCAGATAAAGACACTACAAAGAAAGAGAATTACAGACCAATATCCCTGATGAACATACATGCTAAAATCCTCAACAAAATATTAGCAAATCAGATCCAGCAATATATTAAAAAGATCATATACCGTGACCAAGTGAGATTTATTCCAGGGGTGCAAGGCTGGTACAATATTCCCAAATCAATTAATGTGATACATCACATAAACAAATTGAAAGACAAAAATCACATAATCATATCAATAGATGCAGAAAAAGCATTTGATAAAATCCAACACCCATTCTAGATAAAAACTCTCAGCAAAGTGGGAATCGAGGGATCATACCTCAACATAATAAAGACCATATATGACAATCCTACATCCAATATCATACTCAATGGTCAAAAACTAAAACCATTTCCCCTAAAAACAGGAACAAGTCAGGGGTGTCCACTTTCACCACTCTTATTCAACATAGTACTAGAAGTCCTAGCCACAGCCATCAGACAGGAAGAAAACATAAAAGGCATCCAAATTGGAAAGGAGGAAGTAAAACTGTCATTATTCGCAGATGACGTGATATTGTACATAGAAAATCCTAAAGACCCCACCAAAAACTAATAGATTTAATGAATGAATTTGGCAAGGTAGCAGGATACAAAATTAACACCCAGAAATTGATGGTATTTTCATACACCAATAATGAACAGAAAGAGAAACTACAAAAACAATACCATTTACCATTGCAACTAAAAAAATAAGATACCTAGAAATAAACTTAACCAACTATGTAAAAGACCTTTACTCAAAAAACTACAGGACACTGCAAAAAGAAATAGAGGAAGATATAAAAAAATGGAAAAATATGCCATGTTCATGAATTGGAATAATTAACATCATTAAAATGTCCATATTACCCAACATAATCTATAAATTCAATGCAATCCCTATTAAAATACCAACAGCATATTTCAAAGATCTAGAAAAAGCACCTTGAAAATTTATATAGGACCAAAAAACACCCCAAATAGCCACAGCAATCTTGAGAAAGAAGAACAAAGTTGGAGGGATCACAATATCAGATATCAAGTTATGCTACAAAGCCACTGTAATCAAAACAGCCTGGTACTGGCACAAGAACAGACATACAGATCAGTGGAACAGAACAGAGAACCCAGAAATTGACCCAAGCCATTAGGCTCAATTAATATTTGACAAAGGAAGCAAGAACATACAATGGAGTAAAGACAGTCTCTTCAATAAATGACTTTGAGAAAATTGGACAGGTACGAGCAAAAAAATGAAACTAGACCATCAACTTACCCCATACACAAAAATAAACTCAAAATGGATAAAAGACTTAAATGTCAGACTTGAAACTATAAAAATCCTAGAAGAAAACGTAAGCAGCAAAGTCTCAGACATCTCTCATAGCAATATGTTTGCTGATACATCTCCTAGGGCAAGAGAAACTAAGAAGAAAATAAACAAATGGGACTGCATCAAAATAAAAAGCTCTGCACAGCAAAAGAAACCATCTACAAAACAAAAAGGGAGCTCACTGTATGGAAGAATACATTTGCCAATGACGCATCTGATAAAGGGTTAATTTCCAAAATATATAAGGAGCTCATACAACTTAACAAAAGGAAAACAAGCAATCCAATCAAAAAATGGGCAAAGGACTTAAACAGACACTTCTCCAAAGAGGACATACAGATGGCAAAGAGACATGAAAAAATGCTCAACGTGGCTAATCATCAGAGATGCAAATTAAAACCACAATGAGGTATCACTTCACACCCGTCAGAATGGCTCCATCAACAAATCAGTGAAGGACAAGTGCTGGTGAGGCTGTGGAAAAAAGGGAACCCTAGTTCATTGCTGGTGGGGATGCAGACTGGTGCAGCAGCTATGGAAAACAGTGTGGAGTTTCCTCAGAAAGTTAAAAATGGAACTGTCATTTGACTCAGTGATCCCACTTCTAAGAATATATCCTAAGAAACCCTTAATACCCATCAGAAAGAACTTGTGCACCCCTATGTTCATAGCAGCGCGATTTACAATAGCTAAGATCTGGAATCAGCCCAAGTGCCCATCAGTAGATGAGGGGATAAAAAAGCTGTGGTTACATTTATACCATGGAATACTATGCAGCTGTAAAAAAAGAAGGACCTCTTACCCTTTGGGACAGAATGCATGGAACTGTAGAGTATTATGCTAAGCAAAATAAGCCAGTCAGAGAAACGCAAGTACCACATGATCTCACTTATATGTAGAATATAATGAACAAAATAAACTGATAAAAAAAAAAGATCCAGGGACATAGACTGAAGGAACTCAGAGGGAAAGTGGGGGTGGGGGAGTGGGTGGGGAGAGATTAATCAAAGAACTTATATGCATGTATGCATAACCCATGGACACCGATGTTGATTCAGGGAAGGCCTGGGGGTGGGGTGGATGTGGGGTGGAGGGGATCAATGGGAGGGAAAGGGGTCATCTGTAATATTTTCAACAATAAAGATAAATTTTTAAAAAATAAAAATAAGAACCAAAATGTCTATGAAAAATAAAACACATAAAGAAATTGGAAAAAAAAAAAAAAAGAGTAGTCACCTACTCTTAGTTTTCTATTGTTATGTAAGAAATTACTACAAACTTAGTGGCCTAAAGTAACCCCCATTCATGAGGTCATGGTTCTGCGGGGCTGAAGTGCTGCACAGTTCACTGCGTGGCAGCCAGTGGCACATCCCCCTCACAGTGAATCCCTCTCATGCTTCAACCCTCCGACTTCTCTGGCTCATCCGCTGGAGAAAACTCACTACTGTGAAGGCAAACGTGCATAATCTCCCTTGTGCTGTGTGATGTTACATAATCAAGGGAGTGATAGCTTATCACAGTCAGAGATTCCACCCACACTTAAAGGGGAGGATCTTTTCAAGGGTAAGTGCCACTGGGGAGTGATTCTTGACATTTTGCCCACCACATGCACTATGTCGTACGAACAGGGATAGATTGTCATAACATGCTGGTGACTTTTTTAAAAGCTGGTGATAGAGCTGACGTCTAGAGTGATCCTTTATTTTTTAATTGTGTGTTTAAATATGCAAGAAGGGCGTCTGACAGGCTATATAAGCAGTTCACAGTGGTTATCCCTGGAGAGTGAGAATAAGTCTCTCACGATAATCATACACTGTTCTTAAAATTAACATAGAAAAAAGGAGAAACTGACCTTTCCACTTTATGTATTTCATCTTTTTAAATGCAAATTTTAAACTTTTGTTTCTCCCCACACTTTATTTCAGCTCACCAATAATGCAACAGAGTCAAGTAAAATCATTTCTTCCCTTTTAAGGCATCTTTCTTGGAGAGTTTTGCAGCTATTTCCTTATAATCACCCCCGAGTTCTTGCACCACACTCCCCTAGATTCTCTCCTTAAGGTTCACAAGGCTCTGCCTTATTGGTCCCAATGGCAACAAGAACTTCTCAGCTCTCTGCAAACCCCACTCTTCCACACTATGGACTCAACACCATCATTTTTATCAAGTAAGATAGGTCTTTTTTACTTTTTTTCTGCCCAAGAAAGGAAAATAAAACCTCAGACAACCCGCCAGTTTAAAGAAAATCATTGTGCTGTGGCCAGGCATAACTGCGCAAACCATGTGTGCAGCAGTAAATTGGATTAGCTGTATATTGTACAATAAATGAGTTAGAAATCCAAGCAGTAGATGCGCTGATATTTTGTTGTAAAACTCATGTGTCAAGAAGTCTTTGACAAGCAGCATTTCCATACTTAAATTGAGCAATGGATTGAAGCCTGGAAAAAAGCAAAGGAGATGTATTCTGCTGCTGTCTCTTAAATCGTGTTACCCACTGATAGTTTTTTCCCCATGGAAAAAGCAATCCCTCGAATATAGAGATTGTAAGCCAAGAAAACAGGCTCTAATTAAATCAGTTATGTTGCATTACATCAGCTGAACAATGTGTGTCCACAGCCATCTTTCCATGGAAAAATTAAATGAAACATATTTATAATTCAAATGTATATAAACATAGGCTACCTCATACATTGTCTACATTTGTTCAAAAATACTCTGAACTCTAAATATAATGGGTTCTTGGCTGGGGTGAGAGATTCCAAAGAGATTTTATAACATATTTAAACTTCATTCTGATGTTTTCTAATCTCTTGGGCTAGAAAAACTCCTGAATTAGTGGTCTTTTGTCCATCAGCAACTCTTACCCTGATTATCTACTCTCCTCTTTCAATAATAATTTTCTCATTGCGCCCTGGTATCCCCCGTCTTTAACTGCCTACAGAAAACCTAGATGGCTTCGCATTTCTTGAAAGCACCATAGCAACATAACATATCAATCAAAAGCAGTGTTAGCAAAGAAGAGCTGGTCACCTTGAGTAACTTCCCTAGCTGCTTACTAAAGTTAGGAATAAAAAGCAGTTTTCAATGTGTTAGCAGTATGTGATTTTTGTTGTTGCTACTGTGATGCAGATTTTTTATTTAAAAATGCATGTTTCATCTTCAGAAAAATCTCTCATCTAAATCTTTCAAAGAACTGAGAAAACATACATTATACTGTACATTAACATGTGGAAGTGTTTTGAAAAGCCAAAAATGCTCCATAGGCTTTAAAAAGTATCAAAATTCCTAGTGTTTATTCCTGAAATTTGTTGGATGCTGAGCAAAGTAGACTTTCTGGTTTTCTAGTTAACTAGTAGGTCGAGTTTAGTGTTTTGTCTAGTACTTGAATATGTTCACAAGTATTTCCCTCAATGTTTAATTTCTTATTAGGGATTGAAGAACTGGGTTTGTATAGTTGTATAATGTCCCTTCAGGGCATGTAATTAGTAAAAATGGGTCACAAAGAAGCCAAAAAATAAACCATAGCAAGAAAATAAAGCAAAGAGCAAAATGAACCATATGTTTTAACTATTAAAGTTCCATTTCTCATGTCAAATAAAAATTTAAATAATAGCAACTGAGTTTCTTAAACAGCACAAAATCTGGATAATAAAGATGCCATTGAATTGGTTAAGATAATAGCTAATTATTATCTAGCTTTAACAGTAAAAATCTAAAATCTCAGTGGGTTATCACAAAAGACATTTATTTCTCATTTAAGGTTCAGGGGGAAATGGAGAGCAAAAACTCCATGCAGTTATTCAGGGACCCAGGCTAATGAAAGCTCTGTCATCTCCAACTATTAGCTGTGAAATTGCCCTCAGGGTAAACATCCAGCCAGTAGGTGGAGCAAGAGGGGAGGAGAACCTCGTGGAGAAAGCGTTTATGGGCCAGGCGGGGAAGTGATGGTCCTCACTCCCACGCCCGGTCCATTGGCCTGCACTCAGTGCTTCAGTCACTGAAGTGCAAGACAGGCTAGAAAATGTGGTCTAGCTATGTGCCAAGGGCAGAAGAAAACTGGCTTGGTGGGCTGCGAGCCAGTTTCAAATTAAAAATGTACTCTAAACTCCCATTCAAAAAAGAAAAGATAACAAACATTAAAAAAAATTAATTTTCTCTTTTAGCAGGGCAATTTAGACTGGCTTCTTTAGAACTTCCAATTTTCCAAGCCATTTGAACCCCAATTCTGTTCTTTTGTTGGACAGTATATGTCCATTCATATGGCATTCAATAAAACAAGTATCATAAAATATGGGGGGAAGGGGCAGAGCATAAAACTAATGAAATTTAGTGCTCAGAAGATTGTGGGCCAACTTGATTTGCTAATCCACAGTCTGTGCTTCTGGAGAGAGGAAGAAGGGGTAGTTCACAATCCACAAACCAATTTGTGTTGTTTCTGCAACACTGCAAAAGTACGACTCATGAATATGCTAATAAAATTGCAATGAGAGTTTTGGCACTATTTCATCACCTCAACTAGATTAGAGAGTAATAACACTATGGGTTTACATGACTTCAGAAACTGCTGTGGTAGTAGAAAAAAAATTGAATCTGTGATATTTATAATGTAGCAAAAATTACAACCATGCAACAATAAAACAATGATAATTATTTTACATGTAAGCAATAGTTTGCAGCACGCACACACACACGTAATAATTCACTATTAAGTTCATTCACTGCTTTCGAAATTTCTGTTTCCGGTGTTAATGTGAGTATATACTTGTGAATGGGTTCACATCTCTATGCCTACTCCCAAAGACAGAAAAGAGATTTTTTAAAATGGCAATACTGGGAGGAAAAAAATTGTTTTGGTAAAGCAGGAATCTCCTTCAGAAGCATTTACCACTTTTCCTTGGTCATTAATTAGGGTTCTAAGAACAGAAAAGGACACCAAAAAATCTATTCTTACTTTTATATGCCAAACACTAATATAATAGTCAAGGACTCTGGAACTGTCCTATGTAAGAGTTCATGAATACATTGTTTTAAGGTAGTGACCTACTCAACAAGTAGAAACCATGTAAAGGTTAAAATATTAGAGATTAACTGAAAAGTCTTCAACAGCTTCATCACACAGCCCAAGCCAAAAAGAAGTGTCTGATTATTTTTTCCAAATGGCATCCGGAGGGCCTAATCTGATCATTCAGCTGAACCAATCCCCCAAAAATATCAAAAATGTGTTCGGGCCCCAGCTTCCCAGTGGGCATTCTCATTAGCACCTGCAAGAAGTAAAAGAAGATACGGGGGCTACAAATCCACAGGCTCGAGGAGCTGGGACCCTCTTTGATCGCAAAGGGATGAGGCGGCTGCTGGGTCCATAAACTCAGGGGACGCTGCTGATTTTCTCAGCATGTTTCCCAGGCACATTATAAGAAAAGAAAATAGCAGTTTTTCTTACATTTGTTTAATCAAGAGAGAGGAAATATTTTTCCAGATTAATGAGTAGTGATCTTGTTTGTTAAGAGATAGGTAACCACTAAATACTTTCATACACATTATCTCAAATAATGCCATCCATCCCGCAGTATAAGGCTAGGCATCCACTTACTATATTTGGGATAAATATCCCAAAATGATGACATTGTAAGGCTATTTATATAAATCCTCTATCCTTCTGGTGTGTCCACTCAGTTTATAATTTTCAAAAAAAAAATTGTGGCCAACTCCAATGACACTTTCAGAGTATCCCGGACCTAGAATGCCTTCATTTTGAGAGGGATTAGCTACTGTTAAATAAAGAAAATGATTTTGCTTATAAAGAAGTTTACTGAGATCCAAGAGGAAGAAATAATTCACTCTAACTATATAAATAATACTTTACACATTTAGGCTGCTATATACTTATACTGTGTGTGCATGTGTGTGTATTATAAGTATATGTATACACAAACACACACACACAATCAGAGGAAAAAAGGAAACAGCTAGATTGAAAATTATCTCTGAGTTGGTATGTATTGTGAATGCTGTGCTTACTTTGATCCCAGACACAGACCTGATTGCCTTTGATGATATGGTGTCATAAATAAGCCCTAGGTTGGGACTTGAGTTCTTGCTCAGTCTTTTTTTTTTTTTTTTTTTTAATTTGGTAAAGAATAACTCAGTAATGTCAAAAATCCCCTCCACCCTACAAATCTGACTCTCGGCCTTTGCTTTGCCTGTGGAGACCCGGCCTTTGTTGCCATCACACATCTCCACACTGCCTTGGATCTCGGGTTTATTTTGCATAGCTGTAAAAGTATCTTCTATATGCTCTGTCTCTCATAGGATAATCTAGGGACATAAGTGGTCCTGTTACACTTGATTATCTGAAGTATTGGGGTAAATAGTAGATTAATTCAGGAAGCCTATCATCTAGATAAAAAGATATTAGGAAGAAAATAAAAACACAGTACCAGAAAGGATCATTTCTATATGATTCATTTTTCCTTATTTCTTTTTAGTCTCTTTCCAGACCCATTTCATTGGACCAACACCTTCTGTGGCATGGTATCAAAAAATGACTTCAAGCAATGAAGATAAAAAATTAAAACATCAAAAATGACTGAAGGTAAAAGAGCAATCTGGGATGGAAAGCAATGAAGATAAATCCAGCTATATGAAAGAGTAGAATTTTAAATTGATATATCTACAAAGCAAACTACAGGATTCATTAAGAAGTCAAGAACTTTTAGTTCCAGCTGGATCATAAATAAGTAGCAAATTTTTATTCTAATTAACACTTTCTGAAAAACAGAGGATAAATGCAATTTGATTTAATATGACCACCTAGAATATTTATACTATGATATGGTGGTTAGACTCTTGGTGTAAACCCCTTTGAGAATATAGTGAAAGCTATGGACTCTCTCTCTAGAAAAATACACAGGCATGCAATTTTGCATATAAATTCAGGACCCTACTGGGCCATGGACCACACGTTAATAACTTCTGATTTACAATGCTATAGTTCTTTTTATAAAGTACCGCGGCTCTTGGATCAGAAAAGTCTGAATTTGTAGGGTTATTTACATAAATTTGCATACTCTATTCAATCTGCTCTACCTCTATGTTTATAAGATAATTATTTAGTCTAACCTACTATGATAGTATTCAAAATCAGTATCTGTGACATGATATACATAAAGATTTTTAGCAGATTTTTAAGCCAATCAATTTAATCACCTCTCAAAGCCAAGGCATAGGTAGGAACGTCCGGGCTGAAATGAAGATTGTTGCCCTGTGGGCTTTTGTACAGTGAAGTCAGACACATCCTAGCTTGTATTACCACGAAAATGCCCCAGCCCCTTCCTAATCTTGCCTGTACCCCAGGCAGCCCTAGAATGAGATCAAATTGCCCTGGGTAGTTTATTTACTAATCATCAAAGCTAGTCTTTCATTACCTTCAGTTATTTTATGAAGACACATTAAATTTAATGAGATACAGCCTTGTTTATGGCTATCCCATAAAAGGAGTGGGGGGGTGGGGAGTCTTCAAATGACTTTTGCTTCTGTGGAATACCAAAAATAAAACGTTAGCCATTGCACTGTACTCAGAGAAAGGCACTTCAGAATTCAGAAGTCATTCCCAGCAGTTGAAATGAATTAGGATCGATATGATTATTATTGTTCTTATTACAACCTGGCCTTATTAACAATAACAGCAAACTCATACAATGGACTATTATTCAGCCATAAAAAAAGAAGGGAATCCTGACATTTGGAACAAAATGAATCAGCCTTGAGGTCATTATGCTAAGTGAGATAAAGAAAGACAAATAGTGTATGATCTCATTTATATGTAGAATCTAAAAAAGCCAAACTCATAGAAACAAAGAGTAGATTGGTGGTTTAGGGGCTGTGAAGTGGGGAAATGGAGAGATGTTGGCTCAAGGGGACAAACTTTCAGTTATAAGATGAATAAGTGCTAGGATCTAATATGCAGGATGGTGACTATAATGCTGCATTGTTTACTTGAAAGTAGCTAAGAGAATAAATCTTAAAGGTTTTCACCATGACAACAAAAAATGGAAATTATGTGAGGTGAAGCAAGTATTCACTAATCTTATTGTGATAATCATTTCATAACATATACATGTATAAAATCATCACAATGTATACCTAAAAGTTACACAATGCTATGTGTCAATTATATCTCAATAAAGCTGGAAAAAAAAACAATAACAGTGATAGTCACAGTAATAATAACATCGATAACAACAGATTTTAATTATTGTGTCCTTACTTCATGTCAAGCACTATTGTGGACACACTACATAGTATCTTAATTTATTTATGCCATGTCATAAAGCCAGTAGAAATTACATTTCCATTTGCAATCTGGAGCCTGGGTGCAGTCTAAAGATAGTAAGATGGGACATGGTACCTCATAAAAGCCCCACAAGAAAAACAAAAGATAGGGCTAGATCCCAAATTACACCAAGAGAAAACCTAAGAAGGGAATCAGATCCACTCCTGGGGGCAAGTTCTACCTTCTGATTTTATGGCCATATCTCAGAGTTGAAGTATCTTGTCTCAGAGGCATCCAGCCTGCCAAGTGTGACCAAGAGCTGAAAAGTACTGGCCAAGAACCACTTAAGGAGAATCTGAGCACATGTGATTTGGAAAGAAGATTTGCTGCCTCTGTGGTCCATCAGGTTGGAGTTGAAATCTTTAGCTGTCAACAGTGATTGGGAGACAATAAATTTTATCTGGCAGTCCTTACGTAGGATTTTCAGTTTTATCATATTTAATTTATGAGAATTGAATTCTATGTTAGAAACCATGATAATTCCAGATTCTGAGTGATGGGCATACTCATAACATTGTCTTAATTTTGTCATTAATTTAAGAAATATTCTCTGGGCCCTGAAATTAAATTATCTGGCTGACTATCTTGCTTGTCTTCTATTAAATATTCTCTTTTATTAATGCTGTCCCAGAGGGTGTCCAACTTTACAGGCAAAGGGCAAGGCTGTTTGGAACGTAGAACAGGGAACTTCCATTGCTCTCTGAGTCTAGATTCACTCCACTGAAAAATCTTCCACAGTGTATAATAAATATTGAGCATCTTGAAAATGGAAATATTTCTAATTATTTCAAATATAATTTTAATTAATTCAATAAAGTACTTTTCCAGGGCACGAACAGGCATCTTGTGATCTGCTCCTATATCTCACTTAGTTGGCAAAAAACAGCTTCCTAATTGCAGAGATCAGGCAGGCCGTTTGCATTCGGTAGGGCTTACTGTTATGCACACTATGGGACAGTTTTAGTTAAGCAACACTAATGTAGCATCATACTCAACACTTGTTTATTAAAGTGCAATAAACACTTTACAAAAGTTCATTGTTTTTTGAATCAGAGTAGCTCTATACATTACTTAGGCCCTCTCTATCATGTCAGGCTATGTGAAAGACAACAGCCACTAATGAAGATAAGAAAGGGGCTGTAGTTTTAAAATGATGTATAATATGTTTCATGAAGGCAACATGGTACAGCAGTTAAGTTTAGAGCCTGAGTTTGAACCCAGACTAATACCTCTGTTAATCTTAGTCAAGTAAGTAACCTCTCCGAGTCTCAGTGCCCTTATCTGTAAAATGGGGATCAATATCTACTTCATAGGTTATTGAGAGAATTACTTCAGATGATGTAAAGTATGTGAAGCTGTGTCAAATATGTTACATAGTGCCTGGCACATAGTAAGCACCCAAGAAATGATAAATATTATTAAAATCTGGGAAAGGAAAACTTAACATTAATATTTACAAAAAGGTGCTTTTATCATTCCAAGAAATGAGCTAGAATCTCTAAGGAAACTTTAAAAGGCAAGGTAAGCTTGTCTATGCTTATTTAGATGAAGTTGAGTAAAAGTCTATTTCTGTTTTAATGCAGTAATCTAATTAACCTTTGCCAATATTAAAATGACCTTGAATTGGTCTTGTGACCTCAAATGCTTCATGTTGTTGACTTTAAACAGGCTTTTTGGGATGGTCAGAAATAGCATCTGGTGAAATGGGCAAAAGGTCAAATTCATTTACTTTGTAATAAATAGCAAATATATTTTGCATTAGCTGCTTACAAATAGGAAGACATGCATAAATTCATTTGTCAGAGCAAGAAGGTAAGATTACATAAGGCATTTAGAATACATCACAAAATTCCAAAAAAGATTCAACATTGACTTTTGGTTTCATGCCACTTGTTTTATACCAAAAAATGATTAAATTATTCATTTTTATAAACTAAAGAAATACATTTCCAGCTAACATTAAAACGAAGTAAACATGAATCTAATTAAACAACACTGATTTATCATCATAAACATTCCTGTCTCGGGCAGAGAAATCACTGAGCTACAGTGAAAGGGGAAAAGATAAATGTAGCTTGTGAAATGTCAGACTGTACGACTGCATGATTTCAAAAAGTCTTTCTTGTTTTACAAATGTTTATGCTCCCAAAACTAAAACTCTAAAGGCGTCTTCCACTTTATCCTCAAACTTTAGGGCGAATAACAGCCTATTTTACCCACAGAACCACACTGGGGAGATTAGTTTCCAAAGGGAATCCCAACCGTGAATGACATTACATTGCTTAACAAAAATCAGTAAATAACACAACTGCATCTGATGTTCGTACCCCTTGTTGAAACATTGGTGGGTTTTTATCAGCCTGTTCTTATAGCCCGTTTCTTTTCATTAATGTAACTCTAAACTGAATTTCATTGGTATGTAGCAATAACCATAATTACTCTTGATACAGCAGACGTAGCCGTATCTTTTTATTTACATTCATCAACTTAATGTCCATTCCCATTTCAAAAGGACACCAAAAGGAGAGCATGAAAGCATTCAAATATACTGTGAATATGTGTGCAGTCCAGAGTCTTGTTTCTAAATGAAATCAAGTTCAAACAGCTGCCTGCCCGGCATTGTTAAGAAAGATCTGTAAAGCATCCCCTTATTGAAAACATATCCAGCTTCTCCCTCTTCCCTGTAATAATTGTTAAGCTACTTAGTCAATATTTGGCTTCTGTGTGTAGTTACCCACATTATGCAGAAGCACTTTATGCCTCGAGTGATCATGTAGGGCCATCACTCCACCTTATATTCCACTAAGCTCAAATGTTTACCTCTGCAGCAGGCTCATTCGGTTATTATTTATATCAGTTATCAGTTGCAAACGGATCATTCCAATCCCTCAGTTACTAATTTTTTTATTGCACCTCAGATCATGCCCCATTTTTCAAGTGGTGTGTTAGAGCCTAAATCGTGTCTTTCTGCAAAAACTCAAGCCATAAATGCCAACTATTTGTAGTGCATTATCATTTGTAATGTCCTAATTATTTTTACATAATCAATAACATCAAGTCCCTTTTCTTGGGGACTTTCTGTTTATTTACATTTTATTCTACACACGTCAGTTTCTATCAAGAGCAAAACCAATTTTCTTGTCCTGCATCTGCTCTCAAGACAACCTTAATTCACCATAAATCTATTTGTGTTCACTACCTAGTTAGACCCAGTCGGTTATGTTGATATAATCCTGGGGCCAAACACGTCTTGCTCTGCAAAACAAGACTTACGATAACTCAGAATTTACCCAGACGATGACCACGGTGACTGGCAGTGGCGTTTTATTTCATTGTTGTTATTTTTGCAGAGGTCTCTGTTTATGATGTGATGCATTTGGGCCTAAGCACATTAGCTGCATTATTCATTGGGTACATTTGTCAGAACATGCATGTGTATAAAGAACTAATGATCCATATTAAATTAATGGCGCTATAAAAAAGAAAAATACTCCATACAAGCAGCTATGTCAGAAACTACAGACTTTGATAAACCATAGAAAGGACCTAATCAGATGAAGCATTGGACTGTTCTATCTCCAAAATTACATTTCCAGAAATATACTTGTACACAATGTTGGTTTTATTAAAACAAATTAATTCAGTCATTAAGGAATCATAAGGCAAGTGTCTCATAAGTCAGGACCTCCAGTGTAACAAATTGATTAAATGACTGTGTAATAGTCTCTTTAAACAAATCTAGTGTAACAAGTTAATAGATCTGCTCAATTACCATGCTGGGGTGATGAGAATGTGGGCAACTCTCTCATTAAATCTGAGAGATTGTTCTTAGTTTTTTCCCCTTTCCTCTCTAGTTTTCTGGAAGGGCTGTGCTTTGTTTTGGATCTGAGGTTTATTTTTAGGCCTCTGGAAATTGATTGTTCTAATGGCAATTAAAAATAAAAAACTAAATCTGATGCTGCCGACGTCTCCAGTGGGATTGTTAGCTGCTGTTTCGTGGGGTTCTCTACCCCACCCCGACCCCCAACTCAAACCTGGGCATTGGCTGAGGGGATGTGGGCACCACCTGGGCCCCTGCTCAGTCCTGGGAGCCTGAAACAGCCAAGCCCCTGGGCCGGGTTGAGGCTAGAGCTCTCCCTGGTTAAGCAGAAGTTATAGCAAAGCGGTCTGAGCCGGGGAGGGGAGGAGGAAGGGGTGACGTGACACAGGACATCTACCTTTCTTCTGAGTCCAGAGCAAAAGGCCAAGTCCTTTTTATTTAACCATGGACTGATTTCGGTAGGAAGTCCCCCCCCCCCCCCCAGGCTTCTACAGGTGAGAAGGAAATTTGCCAGCAAGTCCCGGGGCCTTCCTGGCGTCCTGGGCCTCCCTCCCTCCTTCTCAATCTTCCCACAGGCCGGGAAGAGCATCTCACAAAGTACTGTGGGCGGGGCGGGGCTCCCCGTTGGCCTAGTGAGGATTGAGAAGTGGCCTCGATGGGGGCGGGTTGGGGGGGAGACAAAGTGGTTTCAACCATAAACCCTTCATTGACATTGCTCTCTGAACGTTCTGTCCTTGAACCCGAAAGGTGGAAGCCAGACAGGAGGGGCTCTGGAAGCTCAGCTCTCTGAACTCCGAAGATGCCTACCCGGGGCTGGTGCCGGGGTTAGGACAGGGCAGAGGAACTTCGAGGCTCTTGCCTTTTCGGAGATGTTGACGCCCATGACACCCTCTAGCCAAAGGCCCTGGGAGAGAGAAATCTATTACCCCACTGCCATTTTGTTAAGTGTTTGCTCCTGCGATGTGACCCTGCCACTTTATCTGTTGGTTTTTATTTTCTGAGTGCATGTTGCCCATATGTTACTCTAATAGTTGCTATAATTCTTGAGCAATGGGGCTCGTATTTTACGGGGCTGAATTAAAAAGAATGCACTTTAATAAAAACCTGAGCAATACACTAATGGCCTGACATTGATGTATTTGCATAGAGATGAATTATACGGGCCTGCTTGACACGACTTTTAATAAATGATTGAGGAGGTTATTATAGGGATGCACTTGGGTGTGTGTTAACAGGTTATTTTAGTGCATCCGTAGCCAAAACTGGGAGCAATACAGTCCCGCACACAGTTGCAGGGTACTTTCTGTCTCATATCGTGTGACATTTATTGGGACCGCTCCGTCCTCATATTACGGTCGCAAACTACATTTTAGTAACCATTAGTAACGTCCATTGTGAACGGAATCGGGAAGTAAAAAAGAAAAATGAAGCCCCTCCCTGCCCCCGTTTGCCCCGACCCGCTCAGCCGTCAAGGTGGTCAATACGGAGCGCCGATCCAGGAGCCTTCTCTCGGGCGTCACAGCGCGGGCCGCGCTCCAGCCGATCCGGGGGACCGGGGCTCTCCCGGGAGCGCGGGGCGCGCGGCTGCGCGGGGCGGAGAGGCCGCCCCCTGAGAAGCCGTCGGCGGGGGCGGACCACCCAGGACCCGGCCCGCCCGGGCCCCGGAGCACCTTGTTCACACGCGCCTGGAGACCCAAGTGCCAGACCCTCTTTTAGATAAGGCGCCCGAGAGGGCGCATCCAAATGCCTGTTTACACGGGCATCTTTTTGTCCGGTTTGAATTTCTTGTCACCACGTGCAGTAAGGAGTACCTAGTAAAATACAAATGAACCACATAAAATGTATCTGTAACCGGAGGTGCCCTGCCTGCCCTCCCTCTCTCTAGGAAGGCTGCTCACACGCGCTCGCTCTCGGGGTTCCCGAGCGGGGGGCGCGGACGGCGCACGGCGGGGAGCGCCCCAGTTTTGCGCTCCGGACGCCCCCTGCGCTCCTGCCCTTCCACCCGCACCCGACAGGCTCGCGGGGGCGGGGGGGGGCGCAGGGACAGGGTTACAAACCTTTCCCTCTGGCGGACAAAGACGGTGAAAGAGGGAAGGCCCCCACCCCGAATCTAGTGGGGGCGGGGAGAGAACAAAGGTCGGGCGGGTGGGAGCAGGAGTTGGAGACTCCGGAACGCCCTCGCCGGCCTCCGAGGGCGGCCTCGCCCTGCCCTAGGGCTCGGGGTATTTGGGTTCCCGAAAATCACCGGCGACCAGCAGGGGCCCTTTCCCCCTGTCGCGGCGCCGGGTGCGGCGAGTCCCCGCGCAGTTCGCTTCCCAGCCTCTGCCGGAACAGATGTTGTGGTCCCTCGCGGAGATTTGTACCTGATGTTCAGGACAGCTGGTGGACCGCACTGGCCCCCTGCATCTGTTCTAGAACATACCTGAAGGGAGCTCCGGGGGAAGGGGGCGAGGTAGGACTGGGGGAAGAGCGGGCAGGAAAAGCTTCAGGGGTGTGCATACAAGTGCACACGGGAGCACACACTTCTCTAAACGTATCATTTAATGCCTTTTTAAATGCTGAGATCCGGCATAGTTGCGGTTGCCTTTACGATTCCATCGTAAGAACCCAGCCAGGGAGAGAGAAGACGGAACACTCCGCGGACGCGAGCTCAGCGCCTCGGGCTGGTCTGCGCCTCGGCGCGCAGGGAGGAGGGGCCACCCTCTTCTAGGAATTGGGGGACCCCGAGCGCGCCTCCGCCGCCCCAGCGCCGCAGCTCTACGACCTGGGAGGCCCCACGGACCGCACCCTTTCCCGCGGCCCACGGAGGCGAAGGCACGGAGCGCCCACCTCGCCAGAGGCGCAAATTAACCCACGGGAAGAACAGTGATGCCCTCCGCTCTCCTCTCGGAGCTCGCGTGGGCGGCCGAGGCCCCGCCCGGCCTGCAGGGGGCGCACTGGGCTTCTGTGGGCAAAGCCCGGGCCTGGAGCCCGCGCGCGGGAGCAGCCCCCCCCCCCCCCGGCGGCAGGGGGCGCGCCCCGACCGCGTGGGCCGCACAGTCCACCGCGGGCCTGGGAGACGCAGCCCGCGGCCTCGAAGCTCGGCTAAAGCTCGGGGAGGCGGGGAAGGAACGCGGAGCGGACTCTGCGCTGGACGCTGGGGTTTCAGTTCTCCGCGAAAATGTGCCGCCTCTGGCCCTTGGGGGGCGCGCAGCCCTGGGACCCGGGGGTTGCGGCTGGGCTGGGCCTCCCTGCGGGGGCGGGGGGGCCTCTCTGAGCTCTTTGCTTTCTCGGAAGGATGCTGTCCTGGGGAGGGGGGGGGGCCCGCCGGACCCCGCTCTTGTGGCTGCGGCGAGTGGAGCCCGCAGCCCCACCCCACCCCACCCCCGGGCGTGTGCCCCGCGAACCGAGCAGAGGCCGCGGCGCCCGCCCCGGGCCCGCGCGCGATGCGGGGATGGAGCCGCCTCAGGCTGAGGGAACAGGGGCCGGGTGCGGCGACCAGCGTCCTGGGTCCCAAACAGACTTCACTGGCCAGACTCGGTGAGGAATTCGGGCGCAGAGAGGGGAACACGGCGCCCGCCACCTCCGAACTCGCGAATTTCCTTGCCAGCCCTGCAGGAAGCGCAGAAGGCTGTGGCGAGAGTCTGCTGATGGGCGGGCCGAGTTTCCTGAGACTCGCTGTCTAGTGACAGGATCTTAGTTCATTCTAAACCGTGGGAGGGTCGCACAGGAGAGGAGGGGCCTGTGAAGTGAGGGGCAGCTGGGCGAGGGGGCCGAGGCCCCGCGCGCCCTTTCCCCCCTGGACGGCTCTCCCGTTCCTCCGCGGGCGGGACGCGCGGGGCAGGTGTCCGCGGGGGCGCCGCCCTCTGGGCGTAAAGGCGTCGATCAATCGGAAAAGCGACCCCACCCGTGGGCTCTGGTGGCCTCAGTCCCGGCCTCGCCCCGGCAGCGAGGCGCACCCTGAAACCCACGCTATGGAAGCCCTCTTGCCCTCCTGCCCCCCTTTGCAGACCTGGGCCCGGGACCCGGAGCGCGCCCGCTGGAGAGCGCAGGGAGGACCCAGCTCGCGCCTGTTCGCAGGACTCCCCGGTGACGAGCCCCTTTCGGGGCAAATGAGGGTACCTCGGGCAAGCGGCGTTTTTTTAAACTCGTCTTCCCACTTAGGATGAATTCCAGCTTGTCTCATTGACCTCTGCGATTCCAAGGCAGCCTCGGTGCCCCCAGTTCCGCATCTTTTCTTCGCAGGTCCTTTTGGAACCTCTGAGAGCGCCCCTTCTCCAGGCCCTGCAGGGAGCCCCCCTCCACACCTGGGCCGAAACTCCTGGGAGGCCCAGCGAGGCCCCGCCTGCGCAGGCCCTGGGGAGGCTACTCCAGCCCCTGCCCGTCGGTGGGACCGCGGCGCGCGTTCCACACCCGGCCCCTAAAAACAGCTGTCCCGGGTCAGGGAGCCTTTCCCACCTGCCTGGCGCCGTCTCGCCCGGAGCGGGCCGAGTTCCCTCCTCTGCTCTCACCCAGACCCGCTCTTTAAAGAGGCCCATTCGTGCCGGTGTCACGGGGAGACCGCCTCCGGGAACAGCCCCTAAAACGGGCCCGAGTTTTCCCGCCCGGCTGGGTAGGACCGGGTGAAGCAGGGGAGCCCGGGCTTGGGCTGTGGGGCTGAGACCCGGGAGCACCGCTCCTCCGGGAAAGGGCGCCCGGATTTTGAGGGAGGAAGGCGCGGCACACGGGGCTTTATTCAGGCCGCCCTGACCCCTAAGGGGCAGTGGGGTGGCTGGTGCTGTACTGAAGAAACGCAGGTGAAAAATGCAGGCATCACAAGTGGAAGATCGTGTACCCCTTTGAGGGAAAGGAGGGGTGCTGCTAGTTTTTCCGTTTTATTTAAGAGGCCTGAGGTCTGGACATACTCATTCCTCCTGTCATCCTGGACCCTAGATTTGTTCATGACCCTCTCTCTGCGGGGAAGGAAAAAAAAAAGTGTATTAAAACCTTCTTGGAAATAGAAGTGGTCGTTAGCAGTTGCCTTTTACAGAGGCTAATTAGGAAAAGAACGCCAAGTCTAGGAACCCCTAAACTCCTTCGTGTTCTAGGGGAGAAAAAGGAAGTGCCCTAAAGAAAATAGATTGAGTGTAACCTTGGCCAACAGGCGAAGGGGAAGGTGGCACCGGCCCCACCACCACCTGTCTGCCGCAAGGTCCGCGGCAGGCTTCAGACCTCACCCAGCCTCCCACCATCAGCTCATCACCAAGGGTCTCTGAAGATGCACAGGGCTCTCCCCCGTGGGCCCAGACTTTTCAGGTACAGACATGGAGGGTGGGCAAGAGCAATGCTTCCAGTTCTTAGAGATAGAATCCTGTAGCAGCAGGAAACCCCAGTTAAAACATGTAGGAGCTACTTGTATTAATTTACATCATCCCCAATTTTTATCCCAGAGAAAATATTGCTGTAAATCTAAGTTTGATATTGCAGACTCTGATGGGATCAGTGAACGAGACGTGAATCTCAGCTTCAGTGAGTATTTTAAATGGCCAATAGCTCCTCTACTTACTTATTTATTGCTTTGTGCATGATTATAACTCACGTGCTTTGGAGAGTGACATGCATTACTACAAATGACGATTATACTGAAGATTTCATTTCAAAGTAACTGTGTTGTGAGCTGATAAATGAATGTGTTATAAACCCTCACTTGATCTTCCATTTTACCCAAAGAAAATCTTTACATTGAACTCACCCATTTGCTACTTGCGCTGTGCATACTTATTTTTATAGGGATTTGTCAGATGTGTACATGTACACTCAGAGTGAGAAAAGACTCCTGATAGCTTGGGGATCATCTCCCTGCCTCCAGGCTTGGGGAAGGGAGCCAGCTGCACTAAATGTTTATCATTTTCTTTAAAACTTTCAAGAGAATGCAATTCTCTGTAGCTTCATTGTATTGTGTAGGTGTGTGCACGCGTGTGTAGGTGTGTGCACGCGTGCGCAGGTGCGTGCACTTTCAAGAAATATTCCTTGGATACCCTCCATGTGTCAGACACTGTGCAATGTCCCGGGGATACAACAGTAAAGAAGGAGCATAGGATCCTGTGCCCTTGCAGTTTGACTATTCTGGGTTTCAGTTTTCCAAAAGGTAATGCAGATGCAGCTCTGTCCAAACTGTCACCCACTCTGGCCTTTCAACTCTCTCTGAGGCTCTGTACTGAAAGGAGAAGTGTGGGGGACAGAGGGAGGCAGAGAGGGTGGGAAGGAGGCAGGCAGGCAGACTGTCTACCTGGAAACCATCATGATCCTTCCAGCATGGATCCCTGGCTGACAGAGTCACCTTAAGTGTGCCGAAAGTGAGGTCTCTTGAAGTCATCAACTTCTGCCTTCCTCTCTGTCTCATGGAGATTAATGACAATGTGCTGATTTCCTATTCTCCTTTGCAGTCCCTTTTCTCTTCGTAATCGCCTTTATCAGAATACCTAGGCAGGCACTAGCCTTGCTTCTTACACCAGAGGCAGTGACACCCAAGTGTTCAGCTGTATTTGCTGTTTTTACTGATCCCGTGGTGCATCGCTTCTCTCTGCCTCTGGTGTATGTGAGGAGTGCAAAAGCTGAGGCGAGGAGACTTCTGCCTGTCAACTTCAATTGGCAGGTAATTCCCAAGCTCACACTGGGTGGAGCAGGGTCTGCAGGAGCTTTCCTTTAACCTAGAGCCAGCTCTCCTGACTTTGGCTTTCCTGGGAGCTTGCTGCCTCCCTTCCTTCTTATCTCAAGCAGCCAATACCAGCTTCCCCACATATAACGCACTCCCTCTCTCTCCTGCCTTCTTGCCATCTTAACTGTCTTGGAAACAGAGTCAGTTCTTAGTTCTCAAAAGAAAGGTAAAGGGGGCAATTCCAACTCCCCCAGTCCTAACTTTAAATCCAGGATTTCTTCACTCCTTTGTGCCTTTTTTTCTTTCTCTTTGCTTCCCCCACCCCACCTCACCCCACCCCCAGCTTTCCCAGCATTCAACCGACCAGAGGAAAGTTGGAAGCATATCTGTGGCCATGTTCTATGGGGAGATAAATAATACTGGCCTGGGAAGCCAGATCCAGGTTCTTTCTATTTCTGAAATTCCTTCATGGGAAACAACAGTATGGCATGCTTAGCCAAACCATACATCCACACTATAGGATACAATCCTCACCTTGCAAATTGGTACGCCACTTTATATTTTATAAAACCCTTTTGCTTTTGAGTTTCACAACAACTTTGTGAGGTGGTAATTATTATTAAGATAATTTAATAGATAAGGAAATGGAAGATTATCCAAGTTAAGTTACTTGCCCAAGTTACTAGCAAGAAATAGACACCAGCTCTAGGGCTCAAGTTTTCTGACCCTAATAAAATTAACCAGTGCTCCTTTCGTATCACATGGGGTCCCCTGTTAGCATTTTCAAATGACAAAGTAATCATGAAAGATGCCGTCTTCAAGAGTCTTTACCCTCAACACACTACTCTTTATCCAGAGAACAGAAGTAGGTCTGTTAGATACTGTATTAGTTATCTGTACTATGTAATAAATTACCCCCAAATGTAATGGCTTAAAACAATGAACACTGATTATTTCACACTGTTGTTGTGGGTCAGGAAGCCTGGAGAACCTAGTTGGGTGATTCTGCCTCAGGGCCTCTCATAAGGTTGCAGTCAAATGTTGGCCAGGGCTGCAGCCATGTGGAGGCTTGACTGAGGCTGGAGGATCTGCTTCTAGAGTTGACTTACACTCCTTGCAAATTAGGACTGATTGTTTGCAGAGTCCTCGATTTCTCACCAAACAGACCTCCCTGTAGGGCTGCTTGAGTGTCCTCACAACATGGCAGCCGACTTTCCCCAGAGCAAGCAATTCAAGAGAGAAAGCAAGGAGAAAGCCACAGTGCCTTTTATGACCCAACCACACACCATCATTTCTACTACACTCTATTCACTAAAAGTGAGTCACTAAATACAGCCACATTCAAGATGAAAGAGATTAGACTCCATCTTTTGTTGTTGTTTTTTTGAGGAAGGGAGAGGGAGAGATAGAAACATCCACGGAACATCCATCAGCTGCCTCCTGCAGGACCCCTATGGGCCCCGACCAGGAATCTAACCAGTCACTTCTTGGTGCATGGGATGACACTCAACCAACTGAGCCACACCAACCAAGCAAGATTCCATCTTTTAAAGGAAGGAATATCAAAGAATTTTTTGAAACATTTGAAAACCATCACAGGAAGTTAAGTGTTAAGTTTCATATGAAAGAAAACGTTCCTTGCTCTTTCTTCTCTTTCCACTTTCACTTTTCAGAACCTGTCTTCAGTTGAATAGTTCTCCTTCACAAGACAGCAGGGCCTGAGCTAGGAGCAACCTTTCATGATGATGTTGATGGTGATGATGATGATGGTGATGATGAAATGGCTAAGACGTCCATGTTTTCCTCTTCTAGACACTGTTCTAAAAACTTCATATATATTATATACATATGTATAATATATATTTATTCATTTAATTCTCCCAACAACCTTATAAAATAGGTACAGTTATCATCTTTATATTACAGATGAGAAGACTGAGGCACAGAGAGGCAGAGTCATTTGACCAAGATCACATAACAGTGATGAGTCAGCGATGGGTCAGACTGATCAGCTCCACAGCCTGCTCTCCACCACTGTGTGATCTCTGGATTGTGGCAAAGATCAAAGATGTCTCACATCCACTCATTCACTTGGGACCCCTGGCTTTGGGAGAAAAATAGACAAATCTTTACAGACCAAGTAAAGAGCATAGAGAGGGAAGAAGAAAAATCGAGAGGAAACAAGTTTACAAAATTGTTTTCAAAAGCTGAGCCTCTGCATCAAGCATGAGGGTCAAAGCTGCCAATAATGACCAGAGGAATTACTACAGACTGGACCCACATCTGGGGCTCAGGTGAGAGGCATGAAAACTTGTGGGATGCCCTTTTTTTGAAGGTGATTAGACCATCTGGTAATAACTAAGTTAATGGATTTTTGGCAACCTTGCCTTTCTGTGGTCTGTACAAGCAGATTGGTCCCAAACAACTTATTGATGACTGATAGTTTTTCATAATTTATGTACCTTCCAAAATAAAACTATATTATAGAGCTGTGCTGGTTTTCTTACTCAATTTGATATATCTGTCTCCCTTGTAATAACCAAATACATAGGATAACTATACCTCAACATTTCCTTTGGCTTTGCCAAGGTAGACATAGGCAATAACATTAGAGAGGTGGTAGTCTCCTCTACAACAGTAATATGCACCTATGTAAATTGTGTGGTCAAAACTTTTTGTTTCCTTAGAATGTGAGAGGGATCCATCTTTGAATGTGTCTTAATCCAAACCAGCTGTGATTATGCAAAGTATACTAAAATAGAAGCTCTCGATGAGCCTTATACTTCAGAATTCTGGCCAGGCTCCAGAAGATAATAAATACCACAGAGATACAATTTCATGCATATGTCGAATCTAAAAAAATTAATGAACAAAACAAAAACAAACTCATAGATACAGAGAACAAATTGGTGGTTGCCAGATGGGAGGGAGATATGGAGAGATGGGTGAAAAGGTGAACTTGATCAAGAAGTACAAATTGCCAGTAATAAAAACAGTCATGGAGCCTGGCCAGGTGGCCCAGTTGGTCGGAGCATCGTCCTGTACAGCAAAAGGTTGTGTGTTTAATTCCCAGTCAGGGTACATACCTAGATTTGGGGGTTGATCCCCAGTTGAGGCGCATATGGGAGGCAGCCAATCATTGTTTCTCACATCAGTGTTTCTCTCTCTCCCTCCCTTTCTCTGAAAATATCAATAAACATATCCTCAGGTGAGGATTGTTTAAAAAATAGTCATGGAGATGTAAAGTACAGCATAGGGAATGTAGTAAATAATGTAATAACTATGTTATGGTGTCAAATGGGTACTAGACTTATCAAGGTGATCACTTTGTAAGGTATACATCTGAAGCTAATATAATATTGTATGTCAACTCCAATTTAAAAGTATGTAAATAACACTACAAAGACATTATGCTCTACTTTTAGAGTCCTTGAGTATAGTATTCCATGGAAATGTCTCATTGAGGCAGAGAACATCTGATGCATGTCTAAGCATTTCATCTTTGGGGTAGCTGATCTATTGGATCAAAGTGGAAGACAAGAGTGAACTGAGGCTCTCAGTTAAACTTTACAGTTTGTGGAACAACCCTAAGTCAATCCTGAAGGCTAAAATTCAGGAAAATATCCCATCCCTTTGGTAATCCTGCTCACATCATCACTCCACTCCCCAGTCAAGCTTTACATTAATAAATGGGGGTTTATATTATTGTGTTTTCTGCAGATCTTAGAAAGAGCTAAAGGGAGAATACATTTCCCTGTGAAGGCTGCAGTCTAAATACTACAGTAAAAAATACACACTTTCCTGTCAAAAAAGGAAACGTATTGAGGAACCAGCTTTTTAAAAGAGTCATACTGAGGAGGGGAGGAGTACTTTCTTCGAGTATTTGTGTGTGCAGCAAGAAGCAGGAAATTTAGTGCAGAGAAAGCTGTTCAAATTAGCCTAAAACAGAGTTTCTAGATGAAATCTACGGCTTACCTCTGTTGTTATTACATGATCCTATTGTCATGATTAACAAAGGAGTCACTGTCTCTTTAAGCTATTCAGTGCTGGGAGTTCCCAAGTGGAATTTCACCCTGTGTGTGTGTGTGTGTGTGTGTGTGTGTGTGTGTGTGTGTGTGTCCAATGATGACCAGCTTGAAGGACAGGACAGTGTGGATCTACTCCAGTCAGTGCTGGTCTAATAACATCCTCATGTACATGATACTAGGCTCCAAAAGGTTTCAAACGGACCCTCAGCCTCTGTTGCCTAGTACAGTATTTCCACGAAGAGCTGGCCTCCCGTCCAAACTGCCTGCACGCTGAGCAGCGAGGCCATGCACATCTTTGCAGAGCAGACTGAGTAATTTTCAGTTGCTTCTCTTCCCACTGTCCCCCAAAAAGGGAAAGGGAAGGCGGATTAAAGTGTTCACAAGCTTGGAAAGCAGCTCAATAAACCAGAGCTTCTGAGAAAGAAGGTGTAGAGCTTTAAGTTACAGGGTCCTTTGAATGTGAGCCAAAGAAAAGGTAAATCGCCAGTTAGGAGAACTGAGCTTGGACTGTGAGGTCTGGGAAGATAACTGAGTAGGAGGCTGTGAATTGTGAAAGCTGCTGGGCCATCGGAGAGAAAGGTACTGGGTCCTTTCCTTCCACTCTATATCCTGCACCCAACCTCACTGACTTCCCCTTTTAGGAAAGAAACACACACACACACACAGTAAAGCAAAAATAAAATTAACATTTTAGAAAAAGCAGTTTTACCCTTCCTTTCACCACACAGACACACAAATCTTGTTTTCCCCCTTTTGTTTTCCATGTTGACATTTCGCTGCCTGTAAACATTTTTAAAAGTAGTGGTTGAGTGGGCGGAATGGGCAAAGGTGGTCAAAAGGCACAAAACATCTGTGGATGTAATTATAGGACTGTCACTGTAGTTAACAATGCTGTAGTGTACATTTGAAAGTTGCTAAGAGAGCTTTAAAGTTCTCATCAGAAGGAAAAAAGTATACCTGTGAGATGAAGGATGCTAACTAAACTTCTTGTGGTAATCATTTCACAATATATACATGTGTCAAATCTTTAATTTGTACATCTTAAACTTATGTCAATTCTATTTCAAAACTGGAAAAAACAAAAGAAGGTCCACCAGGTCATTTGCTGTTACCTTTTGTTTTAAAATCACGACTCCTTTAGCTGTAAAGACTGGCTGGCAGCCTTAATCAGATGCTTATGGCTGGTTAATGCCATAAAAATTTTGAGCCCAAATGAAAGATGATTGTTACTCGCCCTTGCTTGAGCTATAGAGTGTTTCCCAGCTTCCCCACCACGCTAACGCTTGTGAAAAAATCCTTGTTACACGTACACAGAGCTAAACCAAACCAACCAGGATAGACGGACACCTAAGAAAGGTGCCCCCACCCACTTCTCCCTCACTCCCAGCTTTACGGGACCAGCTGCAACTGGTGGCCAGCTGCAATCCTGGGTGGAAGTAAATTAACTGGAAACCTCAAGTCACTGCTGCAGTCAGCTGGAAGAAAGGAGCAAATGCCAGTGCAGCAGGTCCCAGAGCCCAACTCCGGCCGCTGCCCCCACAACTCGGCGCCGGGCTGGCAGCCGCCGGCCCTCCGCGTGTCTGCCTGCAGGGTGGGGGCCCGGCCACCAGCTTTCCCTCTCCTCAGGTGCTTTCTAAACGTAAAGGTGAACAGCTCAGAGGGGATGCTTCCTAAAGGAATTAGAAGAGGTGTCTTCGCAGGTTTCCAACTCGGAATAAATACTTTAACCCCATTTACTTGAGAAAAAGCTTTCGTCTCAGTTCCAAGTTTTCTGTGACTGACCCTGCATTGCTGCTATCACCGCTACCAGTGATAACAATAATGGGTCTTATTATTCCAGGAGTAGCGTTTCTAATTACATCATGAATTTTTGCTCCCTTAGGAGGAAGAAATACATAGAAAGTTACTTGGCTTTTCAAGGCAGAAGAGGGGCGGGTGAAGGTTAAAAAAAAATAAAGTAGAAAAGAAACTTTCATTTTTTACAAATTTACAAAAAATAAAGGGAAGTTTTAGGCTGAAAGACTTGCCCTTTCCTGGGTTCTTTCATAGACAGAGGAAGAGAGGAGGAGGAGGGGAAAGAGGTTAAGAAAGGAGGAGGGAAGGAGGGAAGGAGGGAGGGAGGGAGGGAGGGAGGGAGGGAGGGAGGGAGGGAGGGAGGGAGGGAGGAAGGAAGGAAGGAAGGAAGGAAGGAAGGAAGGAAGGAAGGAAGGAAGGAAGGAAGGAAGGAAGGAAGGAAGGAAGGGCTTATTGTTTACAGCTAGGATTTAAATTACATCATCCCAGCACAGCAGAGCCTCTTTTGAAATAGCTGCCTCTCTATAGGACACAGACCTTAGTCTTGCTAAGAACGCAGATATTCAGAAGTTTGACATTTATTGGGAACTTCACAGGCAAACTAGAGAAAAGAATTAGGGGAGATCTGCATCCTTTCCACTGAACCATCAGTAATATAGTCTATAATAATTTCCCTCAGGCAATTTCATTCCCAGTTTTCACAATGTTTTTTTCTTTTCAAGGGAACAAAACAGACCCACACTTTCTTTACCTAACGCTAGCATGAAGATCCACTGAATTCTATTGATTTTTCTGTCTTTGAACCCAAGCTCATTAACCTGAAACACTAAGGAGATAACTATATTTCACTGAGCTTATAGCCGAGGGTCTGGAAACAAAAAGATCCCAAGACAGTGATACTCCCCTCCCTGGAATTCCTCCCCCCCCCCCAAATTCACTGCAGTAGCTGTAACAATTGTTCCTTAACCCTGGAGCTTTCGCATCAGTTAGAAAAAGCTTTCTTTACATTCACCCCTCTTTATTATAATGGGTAGCAAAATCCGAGTTCCTGTCTTCCCACCACCTTCTGCATTCCTACAGCTATAGCGGAGAAAGAAAATGTTAGCATCCGACAGCTGTGCCGCTGGGCCCGCGGGCTTGGCTGCCGGCTCTGAGCTGAGAGGGCTCGCCTGGGCTGAGGCGCTATCCCGGGCACATGGAAATGAGGTCTTCCCAAAACTCCCCAGGGACCCCGCGAAAGAAAAAGCCGTCAGGAAAACATTACACAACACAGACATCAGAGGCAGCCTGCTAGACAATTCTCCCCAAGAAGCCCCATGAGTTGGTCTGCATTTCTACTATCTTCCCAATCCAAATAATAATAATAATAATAATAACAAATGTAGCAACTATTTTACCCAAGAAACCAATATAAAATTTTTGTGGTCTTGACTTTTATTTGAGATCTCTGAAGAGATCAGATGATCTGTACCCTTTCATTCAAGGCAACAGACGTCTTCGAACTGTTTTTTTTTTTTTTAATTTGATTTATCCTTTGAAACAGAAAGTGCATTACATTTAACTGGCCTTGCAAGGGGGGGTGGGGGAGAGTCTTTTCTCTTTACAAACCGAATTCCTTATATAAATTAATAAATGTTAAAGATGCTAATATATCACCGTTATTAGCTTAAAAAAGAAAACAATTTACATAGTCTGTAGTATTATCATACAAAACACTTCAAATTCAATTACAGTAACTAAATGGATTTTTATGTTTCTGACCCAGAGCAGTTGTAACAATTCCCACCATCTATTTTAACACGCATTTTATCAGAAAGGAGTTAAATTAAATACAAGCTATGAAGCCCTCCCTCCCCAACACTTCCTTTAAATCACTAATAAATAGCAACAAACGACTGTGCAATTTCAGAGGGCGGTGGAGAGGCGGGTCTGGGCCTTCCCTGGTTCCGCTTCTGCTCCGCGTCCCGGAGGCGGGAGGCCGGGGGAGCCAGGGGCGGGCGGGGGACAGCGGGAAGGCTGAGGGGAGAGGGCGCCCCGCAGCCCAAACCCCGCAGAGGAGCCGGAGGAGAGGGAGCCGGGGGACGTTCTTTTCTACGCTTCTCCAATTAAGCTCAAAATAGAAGGGGAACGTGTGGTTTGAGCGGCTCTTAAAAGGGGGCGGGCGGGGGGTAGGAGAAAGAAAGAAGTCCGTCTCTTTATACCAAATCCAAAAAACCATTTTACATTTTAAATATTCACAATAAAGTAACTTCTAGTCAGTGTGACTCACGATTTATTTACAAAGGGCCTTCAACAGGTTGCTTTAGTCCGCAGGCCGCGCGTGGGGAGGGCGCCGCGCTTGGGGAGGGCACCGCCCCGTCCCGTCCCGTCCCGTCGGCGGCCGCCCAGCTGCCCAGAGGCCCCCTGCGCAGCGGGGTCGGTCCTTGGAAAACTGGCCCCTGAGCGCCCACCCCCGCCCCTGCGGGGCCCGGGGCCCTGAACGGCGAGTGGGGGGCTGAGGCCGCCTCCCCCGGGGGCGCGGGGCCGGGTGCCCAGCGCGGCCCGGAGGGCGGCCCAGCCGCGGGTTTCAGTCGCGCCCTTTACGCAGCGCATTTGGTGGTCCTTTCCGCCTCCTTACCAACCCCCGGGTCTCTCCCCCTCCCACACACACACCTCCCTCCACTTTTTAGGTTAAAAAAATAGATATGTACATCTCAGAAAATAGCAAAGGGCCCCCGCGGGCGGGCGGGCGGGGCGCGCGGCGCTCAGGACGCGCCCTCGCTCTCGGGCGCTCCCGCGTGCAGGAGGAGGCCGCCGCCCGGCTTGTGCTTCTTCAGCAGCTGCGTGATCTTCTCGTCGTCCGAGTTGGGGTCCAGCGGCTTGTTGTAGTCGTCGTCGTCCTCCTCGTTCTCCGAGGCCCCCTTGAGCCGCTCCGTCTCCGAGTCCTGCTTCTTCTTGGCCGTGGCCATCTCCGCCGCGTGCTTCTTCCTCCACTTGGTCCGGCGGTTCTGGAACCAGACCTGCGGGCCGACCCGGGGGGACAAAGGCGGCAGGGGCTGAGCGCGAGCGGGGCGGGCGCGCCCGCGGGCCCCGGCGGCTCCCCGCCCGCCGGGTCCAGGCTGCGGGGTCTGGTCGGGCTCCGCCGCCCGAGGCTCCGCGGAGTGACCCGCACCGGCCGGCTGACTGCCGTTGCCATAGCGATAGCAACACCAGGGTATCGAGGTCTTGGGCGAGCGCATTTCTCAGAAGCGAAAAAACTTGGAAACTTAAAACGAGCGCCCCTGGAACGGAATGCACTGTCCCACTTTCTAGTTTAATGCGGAAAACTTTGCCCCCTCTGTGGCTGCCCCACAATGACCGTGATTTTATTCGTCATTTACTCTCTTAGATTAAGGCAACCTAAACATGCCCGCTCTTCAGTGCGATCTGTGGGAGAAGGCACAGCGTTTACCCCCCGTCACCTCCGTGCCCCGTCTCACTTTTGGATGGATGTCTGTTTCATTCCTCACAGGTCTAAAGATACACTAACGTGGGAGGTAAAACCCTTCCCCATTTACACGTGTAATCATGTAAAGTTGTGGGGTTTTTTAATCGGCTAACACAGACACCTCAAGTCACTAATAACAAGCAACATAAATGCTTGAGAATATTTAAGAGCTCAGTCAAAATCATCACGGTGGCCTGTGTGTCCATCTGCCCGGTTTAATGTTTTTCATAAAACCAAAGTCAAGGCTAGAGTTTTCATCCCTTATTTTTTTAAAAGGAAATTTTGCAAAGTTACATTATTTCCCTCTATTAGCATGCCTAGTCTTTCAAATATTATTTTAATATTGTTCCTCCCCCATACATACATCTTATATCAAAATATTTAAGCCCACTCACCACATTCAACATCCTGTTTCATACACATATTTTAACTAAAAGCATCGGCAATAAGCAACCAATTTCCCAAGCACATTGAATTATCCTCTCTTTATGCTTCTCAGCCATTTTCTCATCCGTTATGTATTTTATCTAGAGAATCAGAATTGTTATGAAAGCGATTCTGATTTTCTGTATACAGCTATAATAATTCACTTCCAGCCACGCAGACATATTTACGGTGACAAATGAAGACCTCCAGACTACTGTGGCAGGCTCTGCACAAACCATCGCAAAAATAATTTTAACTGTGATGGTATTCTAAAAATCACATGTGGAATGCATTTTATGATGCTCGCCCGAGGGGAAATGTACTCTAACCAGCAGGCATGGCGAACAGTTATTCCTACTTAAAGACAGACAATATGACTAATGAAAACAGATTTACACACATACACACACCACTAAAGTCCAAATATAATAAATGAAGAAGAGGAACAAAAGAGAATACTGGAAACAGAGGAAAACACTAGATTTAATTTATCTAGCTGGCTCAGTCCCTTTACTTTTCAAAGAAAGATGTCTAAGATCTGAATCCCTGGAAATATGCTGTACAACTCAATTATAAGCTAAGTGATATTTTAATTACAAGTGGTTGTTATAAACAGTAAAATATCTTACATCTGTTGATAAACTTATTTAAAACAATTCAATTTCATAATAAAGTAATAATCTTGTCAATTCATTTGGAAAATTACTAGGCCAAAGTGGCTGCCTTCAGCTAAACTAAAAGCAGAGTCATCCCTGCTAAGTGGTTAGGTGCTGTGGGTTTATTTTTTAAACCTGCAGGTTGGTACACAGTAGCACCGTAATGCTGATCTACATCAGGAAATTATGTAACTGGCGGAGCCTTAACTAACAAACAAAAGCTTGAATATCTTTACAAACAGCGCAAAGAGAAGCTATCTAACTGGCCTGATCTAGTGTCCGGGCTGACGTTTCGGTAATGCTTCTGTTCTCCAACAATGACGAGTTCCGCCCGCACACGCCGCTATCTAGATTAACCTAATTTCAAAGGCGGGGGCGGGGGGGAGCTTGATTCCTTTCGTTCATCAACAGTGTGCCCGCCTGGGAGAGCTTTTAGCCCCCACCCCAACCCCTCCGCCGATCTCGACTTCTCCCCTAAGACCCGCGCGCCCGTGAGGCTGTTTGTTAGATTGGGGGGGGGGGGTACGAAATTTGGGAGGGGAGCCTATCCCTGGAGCTGCAAGGTCCACTCACCTTGACCTGACTCTCCGTCATCCCCAAGGAATAGGCCAAGCGAGCCCTCTCGGGCCCCGCCAAGTATTTCGTTTGTTCGAAGGTCTTCTCCAGGGCGAAGATCTGCTGGCCCGAGAACGTAGGTCTCGTGTGTTTTCTCTTCCCGTCTTTGTCCAGCAAAATGGACCCTTGATCTGCGAGAACAGACAAACAGGGGCAAGGGGGAGACAACAGGTTACCAGCGGCTCCACGGAAAGGAAACGAACGCGCAAAACACCGTCTTGGTGGGAAAGAAAAGCCTGTTCGGCGGCGGGCTCCAGGAGCGTCGTGGCGCTTCCAGTGCCGCCGGCCTCTGCCTTTTCATCCCACCTGTGTGTGTGTGTTGTGTGTGTTTGTGTGTGTGTCTAAAGCCCGTTGTGTTTGGAGCAGAAGTAAATAGCCTTCTGCCCAACACCCGCGTCAGAGAGCCAGGGAGCGCATCGCTGAAGTTCCCGAAGCCCGCGGTCGGGCGCTGCGCGGAGGAGCGCGCGTGGGGAAGGGCCGCTCCCGCCTCTCCGCGGCCGGTGCCCCGCTTCGCCCGGCTCGGTGCGGGAGGGCGAGCGCTCGTCCCTGAACGCTCCCCGGACCTGTGTCGGCGCCACAAAGGGCGCCTTGTGCTTTGCGCACAGGAGAGGGAGATCGCCCCCAAGCCTAACGCCCCTGCGGCCGAGGGGGAGGGGGCGCCGCCTTTGTCGGCGGTCCCCGCACGGCCACCCAAACGGAAACAATAGCGTCCCCCACCCCCTCGCCCGCCCCGGCCGCCGCCGCCCCCAGGCTTCCCCAGGGGGCCTCCACGGGCTCCCGAAGTCCCGCTCGGCCACTGCCCGCTCCGCCGCACGAAGGCGGGCCGGAGACTTCGAGGAAACTTCGGGGGCTCGGTCAAAACTAAAGAACAGCGAGAGCAGGGCCCCGGGGTGGCCCCAGAACGCCCCCGGGAGGCTGGGAGACTCCAGGGCGAGCCGCTCACTACGCGGAAGATTTGAAGTGGTCCTGGGGCAACTCGGTTGGTTTCAAGCAAGGTCCCAGCGAGGTGCGCCTTCCCCGTCCCTGTCCCGTCACCTGGTCCCCCCCCCCCCCCGCTGTTTCTCGTGTTAGAATCGTGAGGACTCTACGCCCTCGCTATGCCTGGGCCCGGGGCTCCCGCCCCCCCCCCCCCGGGTCAAGGCAGGTGGGAAAGCGAGGGACAGGAGGCGGGGAGCTGCCCAGAGGCACTGGGGGGTCCCTCCTCCGCGGGCCGCGGCCAGTCTTCAGGGGGCTCGCCCGGGCCCAGTGTACTCGGGGGGCGAGGTCGAAGAAGTGAGGTGCGGCCGCCCTGGGCCGAGACCTGCACGCTCTGCGCGCTGCCGGCCCCGCCGGTGAGCGGGCGGGCGGCCAGGGGGCTGGCGGAGGTGGCGTGGGGCCCGGCCCGCAGGCAGGAGCGGGGGCGCGGGGGTGCGGGCGGAGCGCAGCGGCCTCCCTGCCCTCTCACCTCTCTGACCCAGGCTGGGCCGCGGTCCCCGCCGGGCCCGCCCACGATGCGCACCCCCCGCACCGCGCTGCGCTCCACGCGGACGCGCGCCCCCGGCCCCGCGAGGTGTGCCCAGGACCCGGGCGCTCGGACGCACGCTCGGGAGCTCAGGAGAGAGCGCGCTGGTGCCCGGGCCCAGCCTCGGTGGTGCGACTCCAGCGCTGCCCAAGGCCTGGGGAGGCGGCAGGGTGGAGCGGCCCGCACGCACCCCCGGGGCCCCGGCCCGAAGCCGGCAGGACGCGCACGAGCGGGCGCGGGCGGGCGTTACTCACGCGGGGTGCAGGCCAGGCGCGCGTCCCTCCAGGGCGGGCTCTGCATCACTCCCGGCCAGAAGATGGGCGTCCGGCCGGGCAGCTCGGCCAGCGGCTTGGGGTACCGGCCCACGGCGGCCACGGCGGCGGCGCTGGGGCTGAAGTAGAGCCCGGGCGGCGGCGGCGGCGGGCTCAGGCTGCTGAAGCGGGGCAGGCCGGCCAGGAGCCCCGCGGGCGACGACGCGGCGGCGGCGGCGGCGGCGGCGGCGGCGGCGGCGGCCGAGGCGGAAGAGGCCGAGGCGGACGAGGCCGAGGAGGACGCGGAGCCCGAGGGGGAGGCGGAGGGCAGGGCGGCGCCCGCGGCCGCGGGCATGGAGGGCCGGCCCAGGATGTCGTTGATGCCGTGCGGCGTGGCGGCCGAGAGCGGCTGCGGGGGGCTGCCCAGCGCCGAGAGCCCCCCCGCGGCCGGGGCCTTCAGGCCGCCCGGGTTGTGGGCGCCCAGGGGCGGGGAGGGCGACGACGAGGACGACGAGGACGACGAGGAGGAGGGGGGCCCGGCGGGCAGCGGCGGGTACGCGGCGGGGTACAGCGGGGTCTTCATCTCGGCCATGCTGTGCAGGGCGGCCAGGGGCGGGCTGCTGAGCAGGAACGCGCTCTGCCGGGGGCCCTCCATCGCCCCCACCGCTAACATCCCACGGCCCGGCCCGAGCCGCAGCCGCGCGGCGGGAGCGCGGGCCGGCGCCCCGGGCGGGCTCGGGGGACGCGGAGCGCCGAGGGCGCGGGCAGGGGAGGCGCCGGGCGCACCGGAGGCGACCTGCCCCCGGGCCGGCGACGCCGCGGCCGGGAGCCGCTCTCGGAGCCGCGCGGCAGGAACGTCCGAGCGCGCTCGGGGCGCCCCGAGACCCGCGGGCGGCCGGGCGGGCTCGCCTGTCCTCTCGCCCCTCGGCTCCCGGACTCGGTCCCGGCCTCTTCCCTCCGCCGCGCTCTTCCTCGCCCCTCAGAGCGCGCTACTTCTCGTCTTCTCCGCGCCCCCGGGAAACGAGCAAAACCAGCCCCAGGCTGGCCCGGGAGAGTTCGTAACAAAGTTAAGAGTCACCCAAATCTCCACTTTGATGTCGGAGGAGGGGGGCTGGCTGGCTTTCTTTGGAGAGGTTCAAAGGACGCCGGGTTCCGCCCGAGGAGAGGCTCTAATCTGACTCGGAAGCCCCGCTCGGTCCGCGGCGAGGCTGACTGGTCCCCGGCGCTGGCGGCGCGCGGGGCGGGAGCGCATCCAGCCGCGGGCGGCCCTCGCCTCGGGGCGGCCCTCCTCCGCCGGCCGGAGAGGGCAGTGCCACCGGTCCCCGCGGCTCCCGGACTCGGCGCGCCCGCTCGCCTGACTCGCCTTTGCCTCCGGGCGACGGGGCACTAGAGTTGCAATATTGAAAAGAAAAAGGAGGGGGGGGGGACACACAGAGAAAAACAAAGACTAAGTGTGAAAAGTCTGACGGCTTCGGTTACGGCTCTGTCCTCTGTCCACTTCTGCAAACGGGCCGGCGACCCCCGCCCCACCCCCAGCGTCCTCGCTCGCTCTCACTCGCCGCCTTCGCCTCTCCCCCGCATTTTCTTCGCGGCTTTACGGGCTGCGCTTCTAAGTCCTGTCCTCGGGCCAAGCTGACCCTCTCCGCCGCTCTCCTCGCTCTCTCCCTCTCTCTCCCTCCGGGCCTGACAGTTCAGATGAAGCTCTCAAAGGTAATAAAACATTTGCATCACTCCCTACCCCTCTTTAGAGGGTGGACCGAAGGGTGGGGGGAGCGGGGGTCCAAAATAAGAACTTTGGGGGACGGCCCTGCAAAGCACCGGGAGGGGCGGGGCCGAGGAGCGGGGCGCAGGCCGGGGGCGTGACCACAGAACCCAATAGCGCTCAGCCTCGGGCCTCGCGTCGCCTCTGGGGCGCGCCCACTCGGGAGCGCCGCTCCTTCTGATTGGCTGAAGGGGGCGAGCAGGAGGGCCGCGCCCGCCTGGTCCCCGCCCCGCCCGCCTCCTCCCCTCCCGCGGGTGGGGCTAGGGGCGGGGCCTGGCGAGTGGTGCAGATTCACCCGGGTGCCAGTGGACGCCTCAATTAATTGCGTTAAATAAAATGGGAAAGGGGAGGGGGGAGCAGAGACGAAGAGGGCATTACTTTTTAAAGAGAAGAATAATGAAAGCCCAGCCCTTTTATGGAAAAACAGTTCATATTCTTCCCGCGCCTCCCCCCTCCCGCTCGCGCCTCCCTGCCCCCTTCCCCCACGAGCTCGCGGCGCCTCACCTCGAACAGAGTCTGGTCCCTTGTAAAACGGAGCTAATGGAGCAGGCAGCCGGCGCAGCCCGGGCCTAGCTCCTTCTTTTGAAGGGATTAATTAAAGGCCATCTGGGCTCTCCCAGAATTGTGCAAATTAATTTGTTGCTCCTTAAGCCTATAGATGTCCTTAATCCCCTCGTAGGCCCGAGGAGCGTCCTCTCCCATCTTTGCCACCTCCCGCTTTCCCCTTTACTTTCATCCCCTTACCCCTTCCATCGTTATCATTTCTAGTTTTGCATAATTCGCTGGGAACGGAATCAGCTTAATGGAAATATTTATATTTCTAGTAATGTTTATGCAGGAGAGCAGTGAGCTTTTTAAAAAACAAAAAAAACTTTGCTCCCCTCTGATTATTGTTATTTGTTTTTAGTTTTCACGGGGGCAAAAATCACCAAAATTGAGGTGGACTCTTGAGATATGAAGTATATCGGTATCCATCTCGGAAACTCTAGCCCGTGCCCTCAACTGCAGTGTTGTTTTGGAAGGTGAAGGTGTCCCGACTCCTGGGCTGTGGTGATGGGATACCTACGGTTAGGAGGTGGAGGGTGCTTTCCAGGTTCCCTCCCAATCTCTTCCATCCCTGGCGGGTCTTTAAGTTTCCCCAGGGTTGAGCTGTGTGTGTAAGGAGGAAGACCCTTGCACAATTTTTGGAATTTCAAGATGTTAAAGTAACACACCATGGGGGGGGGGAGGGGGCGAGGAGTCACTACAGCAATTTGGACGAGATCCTTAAGTCCAAACTTAATATTCACAAAACAAAACAGAAACAAACGGCTCAAGAATAAAACTTGGGCGGCACCCATGGATGGCATTGGGCTCTAAGTGCCCAAGCACTCACAGGAGACCACGCAGGAAAAGCTGGCCGGGCTTAAGCCGCTTTGATAACCTACATTTCCAAAGCACTGGCCTTTAAGAGCGGCAGCTGAAGCTGGTTCGAGGGGTTTTTAAAAAAAAGTTTTATGTTTATCTTTTGCCAGTTGTATCATTCACTTCTGAGATTAAAGAAGTGTTACTCTCATCTGGGCCCCCTCCTCCCTCTCCACCCTTCTTCATTAACTTCCAGACTGGCCTAAGTCCATCCCTTCAATAAGACCCTAGACTCAGAGGTGGGAGAAGGCGAAGTCCTTGCCGCGGGAAGTAGCTGCGCCGGGCCGGAGGGGAGCCGCTGTAGGGACCGCCTGCGTTTCCCCCCCGCAGGGATGCTCCGCTGGGCTGCGGGTCTGAACCCAGCGCCCCGGCCGCGTTGGCTGGGAGACTGCGGCAGGAGGGGGGTGCGTGGTCGCCTGGCCCCGGCCGGGTGCTGGGGCCCCTCTGCCTCTCACTTCGTTACAAACGAAACTTTCTCTCGCCTCCGGGGACTTCAACGCGGCTGTGGTGCGCAGTCTCCCGCCTGGACCCGGGGCCTGGCCCGCGGCGACTTCCTCACGCCCGCAGGCCCCACATTCTCAAGTCCTAGGTAGGAATGGAAAGTGAAGGGTAGTCATCCCCAAAGATCCCAGTTTCAAAAAGCCCCTTTATTTCATGTAAGCCTGGGAACCCAGGAAAGAATTGAACATTTTCTTACTGTAAATTTAGCATCTGATAAGGAGTGGGGCGGGCAGGGTCAAGAGACAGAGGGAAAAAAATCAGAGAGCTAGAGGGAAAGAAGGAGAAGGCGCGGGGGAGATTCCGCTCCCCAACTCCCGGTGAGCTGCCCCTTTCATAAATACTGGCGAAGCTGGGTGCGAGTAAGAAATCTCCGTCGCTTGCTTTTATTTACATTGTGGAATTAAAAATAGCAGCATTGTTCTCAATGGTGACAAGAAAAAAGAAAAATGCGGGGGGGGGGGTGCGCCCCGCCCGGGGAGTGAACCCCGGGCGCCTGAGTCCCGCGGGGCCGCTCGCATCCCGACGCGCCGCGCGGTGCTGAGCGAAGGCCGCGGTCATCGATCTGCGGACCCGCGCCGGCTGCCTCCAGCTGCGGGCCGCGAGCGCGAGGGGCCTCCTCGGGGGGGCCCTGCCACTCCCCGGGGGAGGTGGGCCTGTCCCCGAGAGGCGAGGACCGTCCCGCGGCCCAACCCCTAGACGCCCGATCCCCGCGCGGAAGCGGGAGGCGGGCTCTGGGCGCAGCCTCGCCCGCGGTTACACGCGCCCGGGAGTCGGGACTCGCTCTCCCTGCAGGAACCCTTAGGCCTCACGCTTTTCTGCCCATGAACTAATAACGTGGGGTATTTCTAAGCCACCCCGGGAGTGGGCCGGGCGACAACACGTGGCCGCGACGCCCCCGCCCCGTCTCCGTACCGTGCATATATTGGGGGTGGGGGAGCTGCGTTTGAAAGTGAATGGTTTGCATTTTAATTGAAAAGTAAGTGAAAGCTATTTGGCGGATTTTGAGGTTGCAAGGAAAGGCTAAAAGGGCAGGGGTGGAAAAGGCGGCGCACCCCTCGACTTCCTTTGAGCCAGCGGACCACCGCACCTGCTCGCAAGCTGCGGGGGTCGCCCACGCGCCCCAGCCGCGCACGTGGCCAGCCTGCCCTCGGCCCCCCGCTCCGCTCAGAACCGCGCGGCGCGTTCTAATACTTGTTTTAAGTTCAAGGGCCAGCACGACATTCGGGGTGACTCACGGAAGGCATGCAAGCGAAAACTCAGCTAAAAGTACTTAAACTCAGTGGTCTGAGATGAACGATATTCTTCCCCAACTATATTCATGTCAAACGTCGGGATTCTCAGGTGTGGCCGCAGGAAGCCAATTCCATGCCCGCAAACGGGGTTAAGGGGAAGAGAGAATTGCGTGCATGCTTCAGGCCAGAAACCCCTCTAAACTGTGTTTGCTTGAATTGTCTGGATGCCTTCTTTCGTAATTCCACTTGGGCCGCTTTCGAGGGGCCTGTGTGGGGAGGACCCCGGAGGCTGGCTAGGCTTCTGTGAATGTCATAGAAGAGGGGTTTAGAAACTCGAGGGGGGAAAGGGAGTGTCCAGAAGCTTGGAACAGCCCGGTCTCGGGGGAGAGCGGGGAAGGGAGCGCGCGCCGGCCTCTTTGCCTCCCGCATACGCGGGGGGGGGGGGGGGGGGCTGGGCCTCTGGCCGCCGCTTCCGCCGACCAGGAATGAATAAGACAACTTGGGAAGGGCTGGGGTAGACAGGGGCCTGCAAACGCGTCCCGGTGGAGCGCGGTAGGGCCCTGGGGCGGCGCTCCCGGGGAGGCCAACGGAAGGCCCGTGAGGGAGAGACGGCCTCCGCGGCCCTGTCGCCGGGAGGGTCCGAGCACCCGCAGGGACGCCCGTCAGCGATCTTCAGAGCGCCGCAGACGCCCCTGCCGCACAGTCGCAGAATTCGCACCGAGCTTCTCTCGGGGAACGTGTGCCCTCGGAAGGGAGAAGCCTGCAAGGTCCAAAAACATGGGAAATACTCAAGTCCAGAGATGTCTGCGCTATCTAAGCCCGGATTCAGGGATGCGAGTAAATACAAGAAAGCACCCGAGACCAGCGAGGGAGGAAGCGGGTCTTGAACTTCAGCGAAACGCACGGAACTTCAGCAAAGCCCCGCACGTACGCGTAACCCCCTCTCCCCGCGCGCGTTTCCTGCAGAGGCCACCCATTCGCCCCCAGGGAAACGGCTTGCTTTAAGGTATATTCCGACGGGATCTGGCGTCGGAAGATGCGCTTGAAGGAACGTGTGTGGGTTGCCAGGATGTCCTTGCAGAATGAAGCGCTTAGCCCAGCGGTACTCACCAGAATGAACCGCACCCGACGTGAACGGCCCTGAAAAGCTTACACCTGGAAGTATAAGCAAGGCCCATTGAAGATAATTTAGGTGGTTTTTAACGAATCTGTGAACTCGTTCCTCTCTGTGTCCTGCTAAAAGTCGTTGCTCCCGAGCGGAGCGTGCGGGAGGGTGGCAGCCGCGGTCCTTCCGCAGCCGCGGACTCTGGGTGAGAAAGTTACTTCATGGGCGGCGCGGGCAGGGCCCGGGCCGCGCGCTCCGTTTGAAGCAAGCCTGGGCCGCTACCGCCCTCTTGTGGAACAAGCTTATTGGCGGTTCACGGGTCGGGGAAGACTAGCCCGCTGCCCGCGGTGTTAAGAGTACAAGCTGTATTCATTTTCTTAATGAGGTGGTCGGCCTTTGTGTAACTGCCCTGCTCTTTGATGAAAAAATTTTTTAATTTTAACCTGAGATGCCAGACAGTTCTTGCTTTAATTCAGACAATAAAAGCCCACTAAGATGAACATTTGGATTTTTAAATCTTTCTTCCTCGCCTATCCCTCTTTATACTCTATTAGTCTACTCAATTGTGATAAAGCAAATTTCAATTTTTATTGAAGTTATTTTGGCTTTTTTACCTTTCTTCCCTGATTACCGAAACAATATTGTGCTCAATACAGAACATTTGGAAAGTGCAGAGAATTATGAAAACACAGTTACCATAATCCTACCTTCAGTGGCAAAACCTTCTGATATTTTGGAATATTTGCTTGCTATCATTTCTCCAATCTCTATGCTTTGTTTTAATGGTTGAGATCATACTGAGTATATAATAGTGTAGCAATTTTCATCTCATGGCACACAAACTAATTACTAAAATTCTGCAGCACACCAAATAAATATATTTTTGCCAATCTGATAAAAATAGGTATAATTTTGATTGATTTACAAACGTAATAATAGTAATTACCTACCCTATTTGCTCCAAAGTGACTTTTTTAAAAACCAGGATCCTATGCTTGTACATAAGGATTTCCGAAGCCGTACCAAGAATCAACCCATCAGACACAAACCTTATTATGCCACGTGACTGATAAGATGCAGCTCTATTATATGACCTGTATGCTTATGGTTCAAGACAGGACAATCACACCAGGAGGCTATTATTGTGTTGGCTGTTGTCATTTTTTTATTTGACAATCTAAGGGGGAAAAGGTCAGTGTCCCTGATGAGAGAGTCAGGTATTTCATGTTTTAAAAATTCTGAGGGCACAGCAGTGTGCCTCTCGCAGCACCATGGTTGGGTATCGCTGTAACAGTGTACGAGCAAGCACATTTTTTCAGCACATTTTTATAACCTTCTTTATTCACTTACTGAGGCAGGTACAGATCTGTCATTGAAATCTTCCCGACTTGGCATCCTATGAAGTGAAAGGTGCCCTGCACATGCGTCAGCAGACCTGGGTGCTGCAGGGAGGCACGACCTCCAGCGCCAAGGTTCCCATCCTGATTCTTCCGCTTACCATTAACCCCTTCAGGCCCTCAGATACTTCACCGATAGTTCTCAGAATTTTATCACATAATAGTAATAACAATGGCTAACACTAAATTAAGGAGTATAATTGTCCCCATTAAAAAATGATAAAAGTAAAACAGAGAAGTTAAATAACTTGCTCAAGATCACACAGCTACAAAATAAACAAGCTGAGATTTAAACCCAGGGTAGTAGGGCTCTAGAGGTTTTACTTTAAAAAAAATTAATATTTACTTTAAAAAAATTAATATTTAGAGAAAAAGGAAGGGCAAGAGAGAAACATCAGTATGAGAGAGAAACATCAATCAGCTGAACCCTAAGGCCTGAACCCGCAACCTAGGTATGTGCCCTAACGGAATCAAACCAGCCACCTTTTGGTGAACGGTAGGATGCTCCCACCAACTGATCCACTGGGCCAGGGCCAGAGGTATACTTTTGACCACTATATTAAACCGCTCTTCTGATAACTGAAAACATAATTAAATGCATATGAAATCAGTCTGAATATCATATATTGATAAATAAATATAAAGTGAATCTTCACATATTCGATTACAGGGGAGAAAAGGGCAGTTCACATTTTCTTAACTAAAAAAAAAATCAAAAAGGATTTTTAAGCTTACTGAATTCTTTTTAAAATTATTCAACTGCACGGCCGGGCATGGCTCAGCGGTTGAGCGTTGACCTAGGATCCAGGCGATCGGGGTTCGATTCCTGGTCAGGGCACATGCCCAGGTTTTGGGCTCGATCCCCAGTGGGGGGCGTGCAGGAGGCAGCCGATCAATGACTCATCATTGACGTGTCTAACTCTCTCTCTCCCTCTCCTTTCCTCTCTGAAATCAATAAAGATATATTTTTAAAAAAATAAAATTATTCAACTAAAAATTTAATTTCTGAAAATGATATTAGGCCTTTCTTGGTTAGGATTAGCCTGGATTAGGATTTAGGAGTCCTAGAATAGTATGGGTTTATGTCAGCAGGTTATTTAACCTGGTGGATCTAATTTTTCTTATCTTCAAAATATTGATGGGTGATTGAGGTAATTTCTATGGTGCTTTTCAGTGTTCATATTCCATGGGTCTAATAAATGACCAATAGCCAGGTGTATGCAAAAGGGCAACGTAAAGGCGGTTATGAACCAGGCTGGGCTAGAACTAGGAAATCAGCGAGGAAGCCCAGCAGACCCTGAAGCAGGGCAAAACAGAAATATTGTTAACCAGCTGCTGTGGGTTGGCTTCCAAAGGCCTGGGTTTCTGGCCGCTTGCTACCTGCTGGCGGTGCACAGGTTCTGTACTTGGAGCGGTGCAGCACACTTGTGACCACAGCTCATTTAGGCACTCGATTTTCATTTGGTACAGTTTGCAGTATATTGATCTATTGCCACCAGTTCGTTTTGCTCAGCATTCACTTCCTCGGCATTCTACGGCCCATCGCAGGGGGTGGTTCATTCCAGAAGAACTCCTGACAGAATTCCTTCACAATTATTTATTCTTTAAAAGCATTATATTACAGGCAACAGATCACAAAGACTTACTGGAAGTATGGGGTTACTGCCTATCTGCAATTTGAATTATGAAGAGATATACAGGCAGATACAAAGATGTTGAAACTATTTTGAGAAAAAAATCAAAATAGGTTTCTACATTTTGGATGCAAATCAAGTCCAGAAACAGAAGCAATGTGTGATACTGGAGTTTTAAAAATAACTTGTATTTCTAAAATATTTGTAGAAAGAGTGCTCTGTTAGAAATCAGGAGCCCAGGTTCTAGCATTCAGAGTCTGATTTTTCTCATCCTTAAAAAGCTAGATTAAAACATGTCTCTTAAAACTTTTACACTAGTGTTCACAGCAGCATTATTCATAATAGCCCAAAAGTGGAAGCAACCCAAGTGTTCATCCGCTGATGAATGGATCAATAAAATGTACTATACCCATATAATAGAATATTATTTGGCAATAAAAAGGAATGAAGTACTGATTCATGCTACACTATGGATGAACCTTGAAACCATTACGCTACGTAAAGAAGCCAGTCCAATATTGTATGGTTCCATTTATGTGACAGGTGCAGACTAGGTAAATCCATAGAAACCGAAGCTGATTAGTGGCTCCTTGGGGATGAGGGGAGCAGGAATGGGGACTGACTGTGATTAGTACCGGAGGTTCTTTCTGGGATATTTAAAACGTTCTAAAATTAGGTCATGATGACGGTTGCACAACTCTGTAAGTATATTAAATTTTGCATTTTAAACGGGTGAATTTTATGGCATATGAAACATATCTCAATAAAACTATTATTACTAAGGAGAATGTGAAAAAGCATTGAGAGCAAAATGCCTTGTTGAGTAGGAGGAGTCACTAAGGAAATTTGCTGGCGAGGAAGTGACAAATTGGCACTAAAGGAACAGATTCCGAGACAAAGGCATGGTAATAAAGGGTGATTAAACTAAAGCATAATAAGGAAATACGAAAAAGTGGCATGGATTCACTTATTTTCCCTCCAAAGTTTCATATGTAAGCACAATGTAATTGGCTTGTAGAAAACATCAAATACGCATTTCAGATATTGTTGCAGAATTATAAAGTCCATAAATCAGTTCTTGTCTGTCCCAGAGACAAAGAAAAGACATGCAGATGATTCAAGCCAAAAAATGTTGATGTCCTACTGGGCGTTAATTCTACCTCTTAACCAAGATCCGATTACCGAAAAGGAAGACAGAACATAAAAATGCTATAAAGATTTTAAAATTTTTATGGGTGGCTGAGTTGGTTGGAGCACCATCCCATACACCAAAAGGTTTCAGGTTCAATTCCCGGACAGGGCATATACCTAGGTTGCTGGTTTTATTCCAGGTTGGTAAAAGGTGTGTATGGGAGGTGACCAATCAATGTTTCTCTCTCCCTCCCTCCTCTCCCCCTCTCTCTAAAAATCAATAAAAACATAACCTTGAGTACGGATTTCTAAAAATGCTATAAAGATTTAGAATTTTTTCACCCTTCTCCATAACTCACGCTGTAAATGTGTTCATTATGACTTTCACTAGAGCAAGAAAATTGAGATGTTGTTGCAAGACTCTGTGCTGCAGAATCTCTGCCAATTATGATGAATAATCCAAGTCCATATGCTTGCTCTATAAAGCTTTTTAATATTGAGGTACTCCAATTCTGCTCTGCTTCCTCAAAAACACACTATATCTAAAGAACAGTAAAAGGTAATTAAAAATACTTAATAGCTTAATCACACTTAGTCCTATATTTGTCCAATGCAGGCACCGGATTGCTGGCAATATAGCTATAAGGCATTATCTTGTGCCAAGAAAATGAATCAGATATTTAATGGATATGTGGAAACGGAAATTTTCTTGTAAAATTACAAAATTGCAAGCCAATGATACACTAAACTATAATAAAGTTTATCATTAAATTCTGAGCAGGAATGCTAGACACTATCCCTTTCCCCTGAAGGATTAGGTATTGTGCCAGAATGCTTGAATATCATGTTCATTCTTTTATAAATATACCTCAGAGGCTGCTCTACAGAGCAAGTAAATGACTTCCCCCGTTTTATTATTTCTATATATTAAGGGCATGGAACAAGAAGCAAAACCCTACTTGCCAACTAACCAGCTCTGTCTAGATCTCTAGATCAAATTGAAAATGCCTTACAGCGGAGTAACAGGTCAGAAACTTAAATCCCTAAATAGTCAGCAGGAGTAGTTTACATTCTATATAGCACTATAGTGCTTCATCAGTTATCCCTCTTCAAAAGTGGGTTTTGTCTTTGGTTAAAATGGCAAGGCCTTGGGAAGCCTGAGAAGTATGGTTAGCAATCATACAAGCCTCGGTGTAACGAGCTTATCAGATCCTTACCTAAGAGCAAGCTTCAGTGATGGGAGGGGGGTGTAAGACTGTGTGACAACACTGAACATCTAAGGGCCAGGACGAGGACCATGCTAGAGCCAGGGGACTTCACAAAGGACGGAGAAAGAATAAGGGAGTGGCTTTGATAAGCTTTCACTTCAGAATAACAGAGTGAAGAACATCATCACAGAGCTTCCAGGTACCACATCAGCCCAGGGAGTAAAAGGTTTACACTGGAACTAAGAATACAAAACCTTCGTAAAATTTCCCAGTGTTAATAACTCAAGCGTGTTTGGTTTTGTTTCCCCCTCAAAGCCTGGTGGTTCTGTGTGCTTATATTTAGGAAGAGCAAGAGAGGGTGGTACCTGGGCGATTTCCTACCACTCTCGAGCAGGTTTTGGAGAGACCTGATCTCCAGCAGGGCATGTCATCTGGCATGTGTGTCCATATGTCTGTGTGTCTGTGCACTGGAGGAAATGGTGTGCAGTGCTGGGAGGCTATTTGGCTGAGAGCTTCCATACATAAAGGGCCTCAAATTTAGACTTTGGAAGTTACCTCCAAGAAAGGATATGCACACAATCACAGACAATCACATACACTCACCAATGGAAAGAAAAAGAAAGTCTTTCCATTTTAATCCCAAGTCTCATTAAACAATCACATAGCCTTTATAGAATCTACATTAATATTTTTATTTATTTAATTTTTACCAGGAGAGAGTGCAAATGCAGACCCCCACTACCACAAATTATGCAGTGGAGTTCTCACATTTGGGGAATTTGCAGGGGTTAGCACACCCAGAGTGCAATAGGTGAGCCTCGCCCTGGGAAAACCACCTTCATGATCATGGTATCTCCCCTCCCAGGTAAGTAGCCATTAATATTTTTAATAATTACTATACTTACCCTATGAGTAATAATGTGTATGTTAAAAGTGCTAAATTGTTTAAGGCAAATAGACCAGGATTTTCATAATCCTATTTTGGAATTCATTTATCTTTTAATATACTGGGAACTCTGAAGCCTAGAAGTAGTTTAGGCCCCTCTCAACCTTTGATAGGCTCTGATCCTAAGCAATTGGATGGGTGGTTCAGTGGCTAAGAAGAGAGGAAAGTGAACTTAATTCCTAGGGCCTGCAGTAATGAAAAGAGGGAACGAAGGACTGCCCTGGCCTGAGAAGGGACCCTGGGACTCTTCAGTAAAAGGTTCTTATGAGGGTCCCTGGCATTATTATTTAGACATTCCATCACAAATTTACTTCTGCTTGAATTATGCTAATATTTTCAATAAAACTAGTTGTTTTTCTTTGATATGTCTAGATAATCCAGAACATGAAGTCCTGCTTGACTTTAAAGACATAGAACATAGTCTTGATCTCAAACCAGCTAGGTGCTGAGAAGAACAATGAAAACCACTAAGTCCCTTCTTAAAGGGTCCTACTGCTAACTTGGTTCTTACATGAGCAATGCAAGGAGAGGCTGGTAAGTACCATGCCCATGACTGGGTCTAGAACTATAGGTGGGAGTTCATCAAGAAGAGAACCTCTGGGCAGAGAGAAAGCTGTGAGTGAGCCGGAGTCTAATCTACACTGGGCCTTTTCACTTCTGAGTGTGTGACTATGTGTTTTCCCCTAGAGCAGATATTCTTGTGCATGCTTGTAATGAGCCAGAAGGAAGAAAATGCAATGAGAGAGACTGAAGAATCTAAACAAGGAGGGGGATGACTAAGTGAGAAATGTCCAAGAGGATCCGAATAGGTGGGAAGGTAAGCCTTTCTTTAGGGTTGAAGGAGTACAGATTAGGTGTAAAGAAACAGATATTTAGGGTAGAGAGTAGAGGAAATAAGGAAACTTCTATCAGGTAAGCTGGGAACATCCATTTGATGGAAAGATTCAGGGAAGAGTGGGTCATGTGAGAAGAGAGAAAATTCCAGAAAGTTGTTAAGATAAATACATTTGTGACTCTATCAAGAAGAGGTGAATAAAAGGATTACTTAGTAGCAGGGCGGAGCTACCCAGTGGACTCCATGCGCTTTTCAGGATTGGATGGCTATGGCTCCAGCAGTTTCCCCGGCATCAAGCATCCTGCATGGAAACTGGACTGTTGAGCGATTCCTAAACGGTGAGGCTCTGAAAGAAAGAGGCTGGCCTTCGAATTCTTTTCCTTATTGGTCCACAACTTGATTCCTATCGTTTTTAGGGTGGAGACATGGGATTGCTAAAAACAAACAAAAACAAGACAGCCTTCCCTGTGCCAGTTTGACCATATCTCAGGCTTTATAGAGACTAGAGGTGGCCCAATAAATGTGATCATTTTTGTCTGCACTTATATAAGAGATGTTTTGTAAAGTAGCTTTATAGCTATAACCATCTCTTCCACCAGTTAAAATACAGTTCCTATTTCTCGCTTTTATTTTATCAGTATAGTTTAAAAGTAAAGCTGTGCCCCAGATTCAGAATTCCTGACAACGGAGTCACATTTAAACCTATTACTCAGAGGGGGAAAAACTATTGGTTTCTCTTAAAGAGCTTTTATAATGGTCAATGGAGGTAGAAATTCCTAATATCGTCTCTAACTCTTAATCAAGAGTCAATTAACAGGAAGGAAGATGAAACATAAAATAACAGATCTGCATTGCCTTACTCTCTATACTTAATTGACACTGCATAATTTACCTCTTTCAGGCCCTGAATAGTTCACCTGCAAAAGAGCAACCCTGGGTGCTATGTTTACTGCACTGATCAGGATGAATAGAGTTTTTTTTAAACTAAAAGAGATAGAGTTACCCATTCTATGTGACTGAAACAGCCTGCTCTGTGCTGCCCACTTACCTCATTTCTTCTTGACCTTCGCTTCTGAGACCTGACTAGGAAAGCGGCACCCACCAATGGGTATTCCTTTCTACAGTTTAGGCGAAACAGCAATTATGTAAAAAGACATATTTTCCTGTCAATTGATTCAAATGCATAAACAATACAGTCACCCAGATGACTACAGATGCCAAGTCACAAATGTGATTAAATTCTGAGTAAAGAGAAGCATTATTCAGGCATCAAAAACACAGAGCCAAGGACAGTCCTACTTCCTCCATCAATAAGTAGAGAACTATCTCTGGGAATTTCACCTGGAGCCCTTGCCTGTGTCTCCAAGCAGAGGGTGATATGATTTATAGTTTTAGCCTCGACTAATGCCACAATTACTTGAAATATGGTATGCTTCCACACAGCATGCAACTAATATTTTCCCTTAACAAAGATAAGATATAGTTCATATCATGTAACTCAGTTTAATGTTAGGCTTAGAATACATTAGTTTTACAAATGGAATTTTAAGTAAGGGTAAAAGCACTGTGGGGGGAAAAAGCACAAAGAGACTCCTGCACCAATAGAATAAAATTTAATAAAGGCAAGTGTGCACAACACACAGGAGGAGAAAAGCAGGTGATATCCACATACAGTAGTAGATTCATTTCAAGACCCCCTGTGGATGCCTGAAACCATGGATAGTACTGAACCCTATATATACTATATGTTTCCCATATATGTTCCTATGATAAAGTTCAACTTATAAATGGGGCAATAATTTATAAATTAACGGCAATAACTAATAATAAAGTAGAACAATTATAACAATATAGTAAGTTATGTAAATGTGGTCTCTCGAAATATCTTATTGCACTGTACTCACACTTTCACTTGAAGGAAACACTTTATGGCTTCTCTTTGACATATCTGAATTGCCAGCATCACTACTCTTGTACTTTGGGGCCATTATTAAGTAAAATAAGGATTACTTGACACAAGCACTGCAATAACTGTGGTAGGTGATCTGATAACTGAAGAGGCTACTAAGTGACTGGATGGGGAGCCTACAGGGATGACTCATACCCTGGGGAGATGGGATGGGATGTTCTGAGATTTCATCACACTACTCAGAATGGCACACAATTTAAAACTTATTCTTTATTTCTGAATTTTTCACTTAATATTTTTGGACCTCAGTTGACTAACCACAAAAAGCAAAACTGGGGATAGGTAACTCTGGGTCCCACCATATATGCACAGAGCTGATGGCCCATGAGTAGCAGGGGGCAAGGCAGAGTCACTCTGATTCATTTTTCCCAGTTTTGAGTGGGAGGGGGAACTACTCTGAAATCCTCCTTTGAACTTTCCCTCAGTCCAAAGTCCAAATTCTCAGCTTTAGAAATTTTAACTGTTCACATTTCACATTGCAACCCAGGACACACACACATATACACACAGAGACGATGTCCTCTGTGTTCTATTCTATTCTATCCTATTTCATTCTTTTAAAATTATGATGAATACACATTATAGTAGAATTGTGTTTCCCCAAAATTTATATATTGAAGTCCTAACCCCAGTACATCAGAGAGTGACCTTATTTGGAGATGGTATCTTTACCAGAGGTCAAGTTAAAGTGAGGTCATTAGAATGGGCCCTAATCCAATATGACTGATGTCCATATAAAAAGAAAATGTGAGCTGCTTAAACCTGAAACTTAGCTGCTCTCTTTCCTCCCTGAACAATGTGAGTTTCAACACCCACTCTAGCTTCTCAACTAACTACCAGACACTGGGTTCCACACATTGGCTCAGCCAACCAGGCCCAATTGACCAGCAACATGGCCAGAGTCTTTGCAGATGCCAGGGGCTTGGGCTCCCAGATCTCCATGTCCCACTCCACCAGCATGTGAGCAGCTGGAGGCCCGGGGGCCTGGCTGCAAAGATGGCCCTGGGTCTAGTGGGTACAGGGAGCGTCCAGAGTGAGAAGGAGACTATGCAATGCCTAAATGACTGCCTGGCCTCCTATCTGGAGAGAGTGAGAAGCCTGGAGGCTGATCATTAGAGACTGTAGAGCAAAATCTTGGAATACCTGGAGAAGAGACCCCAGGTCAGAGACAAAGGTCATTATCTCAAGACCATCAAGGATCTGAGAGCTGAGGTCTTTGCAAGTTCTGTGGACAGTGCCCACATTGTTCTGCAGGTTGACAACACCTATCTTGCTGCCAATGACTTAAGAGTCAAGTACGAGATGGAGCTGGCCCTGTGTCAATCTGTGGAGAGTGATATCAATGGGCTCCAAAAGGTCACTGATGACACCAAATGTCACTTGGCTGTAGCTGGAGACAGAGACTGATGCTCCCAGAGAGAAGCTGCTCTTCAAAAAGAACCATGAGGAAGTAAATGGTCTACAAAACCAGACTGCCAACTCTGGGTTGACCATGGAGTTCAATGCCCCCAAATCTCAGGACCTCAGCAAGATCGTAGTGGACATCCGGGCCCAGTATGAAAAGCTGGCTCGGAAGAACTGAGAAGAGCTAGACTAGGACTGGTCCCAGAAGACTGAGGAGAGCACCACAGTGGTCACCTCACAGACTGCTGAGATAGGAGCTGCTGAGATGACACAGAGCTGAGACATATGATCCAGTTCCTGGAGATTGACCTGGACTCAATGAAAAATCTGAAATCCATTTTGGAGAACAGCCTGAGGGAGGTGGAGACAACCTATGCCATGCAGATGGAACAACTCAATGGGATCCTGCTGCACCTGGAGTCAGACCTGGGCAGAGGGGCAGCGGCAGGCCCTGGAGTAGAAGGCCCTGCTGAACATCAAGGTCAAGCTGAAGGCTGAAATTGCTACCTACCGCCAAGTGCTAAAAGAAGGGGAGGACTTGAATCTTGGTGACTCCCTGGACAACAGCCCCTCCAGAAGGATTGTGGATGGGAAAGTGGTATCTGAGGTCAAGGACACTAAAGCTCTGAGGCATTAAAGCAGCAGAAGTGGGGCACCCCTGGGGGGGGGGCAGGAAACCAACAAAAACTTCAAAGATCATTGAACATTAATAAAAAAGAGAGAGGAAATGTTTACACAGAGATACGCACAGAGGGAAGACAATGTGAAGAGACACAGGGAGAAGATGGCCATCTGCAAGCCAAGGAGAGAGGCCTGGAGCAGTTCCTTCCCTTACAGCCCTCAGAAAGAACCAACCCTGCCAAGACATAGATTACAGACTCCTGGCCTCCAGAACTGTGAGACAATAAATTTGTTGCTTAAGCCACCCAGTCTGTGGTGCTTTGTTATACAGCAGCCCAAGGAAAATTAATAAGAACACTAAATTGATTTCATGACCCATTACTGGGCTTTGAAGAACAGTTTGGAGAAAATTAATCTGGTGCCATTGTTCTCCCCAGCATCCTCTCCACCTTGAACACTTGCAGCAACAGGGAACTCACTACCTCTCAAGACAGGACATTTCATTTCTGGGTATCTCTAGTAGAACTAAAACCTGATGCTTGCAACTTTGCCCCAGTTTTACTGCCATCCTTTGGAGTCCTATAGAGAAGTCATATTCCTCCTCACCATGACAGTCTTTCAACCTGACATTTGTAGTCTGCAGCTACCATACTTGTCCAAACTACCTGCTATAACCTCTGCTGTTTTCCAAATTATTTTCTCTCAGCTCCTTGAACAAATACAGACTCCTTTCTTTGCCTTTTTGCTGACCTCTCTCTCCTGCAAAATGGAATTGCCTTCCCTACCTCTGCTGCTGGCTAAACCCCAGCCAGCTGGCTCAGTCTCTCCTCATCTTTACAAATCATTTTCTGATCCTGACAACTCAGAGCAATCTCTTCCTTTTTGAAACACCTAACACACTGTGTTGAATAGTAATTAAAGACTGGCTCATATTTATCAGTACGTAGAAAAACTGAGCTTTGACCATTTTTACTGAACTTCTCATTTACCACAGGGATCTTGATGAAACAGTAGTTTCAAGTGTCAGATCCCTGGTTGACATTCCTGAGTTAGTATCTTTGAAACTACCTTCTAACCTCTTTCCTTTGTTCAAACCAGTTTTCCCCAAAGTCTCTTCTCACCAGCCTCCTCTCGAGGTAAGCAGAAGCTCTGGATCCAAAGGCCAGGAAAGAATTGTGGATTCTCATAAATCTGGAGGTAGGCTGCTGACAGAATTTTGTAGTCACCCCAAAATCACTCTTCCCGCCTGTTTTTCTCCTCCATCTCCTCGCTATCTTTACTCTACACACCACCTTGTAGGATCTCTGCCATTTTTATGGTGTGAATACCAGGGAGACTTTGATGATTTTCTTACAGCTTCTCCAGCCCAAATCTCTTTCTTGAGCTCTGCACTCACCTATCCAATATCCAGTCATAGGGGTTCCTCAAAATCCATAGGTCCAAAATCGAAACCATGATCTTCCTACCTTCTCCAGTCTCTCTCACCTCAGGGAATGGCCTCATCACCCACTCACCTGTCCAAGCTAGAAACAGGGATACCACTACAACTCAGGGATACCACTCACCACAGTCAATCAGGCACAATCCATTGTGGATTCCACCTTCCCAATCTCTCTCAAATTCACCTCTTTTCTTTTTGAGCTCTAGCCACTGCCTACATTCACCCTTCTCAACGTGTCTCACCTGGGTTGTGCATCACCTTCAGTTGGTCTCTCTGCTCTCTGCTTCTCTCTCTGCATGCAATTCATCCCCTCCCCCTTGCAATTTGAGTGATCTTTCCCAAATGTTCATTATATATCATTTAAAAATAGATATTTTCATTGATTTCAGAGAGAGTAAGAGAGAGGGAGAGAGAGAGAGAAACATCAATGATGAGTCATTGATTCCTGTGCACCCCTTACTGGGGATCGAGCCTGCAACCCGGGCATGTGCCCTGACCGGGAATTGAACCATGATCTCCTGGATCATAAGTCGATGTGCAACCTCTGAGCCATGCCAGCTGGGCGTATATATCACTTTTGTACCAGTCAGGGTCCAGCCAGGAAACAAACTACTTTGAAAACAGATGTAATTTCATAGTGAAAATTGGTTTCATAGGTGATGAAAGAGCTAAAAAGTCAAAGAACGGGTTAAAAGGCAACTCAGAGATGAGCAATAACAGAAGAAAGAGCCACTACCACCCCAAGTGGGGAGGGACAAAGGGAAATGTTCTTACTGGAGCCCAGAGTCTTGAGTCATCCAACAAAAGTGGGAGCTATCCAGCCTGTGCAGAGACAAGGCCACAGGGCAGATAGAGTTGCAGCTGGCAATGCTGCCTGGGGTGGAAAGAGTGAAGGAGAAACACCTGATTTCGCCTTTCCCACCACCATCCATTTCCCCAGCAGTGCGTCTGCTTGGCCAGACCCAGCCAGAAGCCAGAGTATGTTAGAGCCCAGGAAATGCCGCCTGCAGGGATCAGGCAGGGCGGTTCAAGGGAAGGACTATGCAAGGACCTGGGGCCATCAGGCCCAATACCGGATGACCTCCTTCCTAGAAAATGGACCACGTCCCTGCCCTGAAGCCCTCAGCACAAAGCACTATGGGAGATAAGACCATGTGCTCTCGCTCTGGACCCTGCTTGTCTCTCTAGGGCCACCTTTGACCAGGTTTACCAACCCTTCCTACCCTCACACTCAACTCAGCACTCCCGACTGACTACCTACCTGCACTCCTCTGAATGTGCGAACCTCTCCCACTGCTAAGCTTTACGCACACTACTCCTTACAGCCGGAATCCACTTCCACCTGCCTCACCTTCACGCGCCCGGCCTGCTCCCGCAGCAACTCTGCCTCAGCGCGCGTGTCAGCTGAGGGGAGGCCTCCCGAGGCTCCCGCCCGGCCCCCTCCTTGGTCTGCTGGGTGCCGTTTCTGTGTGTTTCATGGCACCCTGTGCTCACCCCCGGCATGGCATTACCCCTCGTTACTGCGATTGTGAGTTTTCCCATCTTCCTCGTTAGAATGTCAACTTCTTCAGGGTAGGGACACTATCCCACTCTCCCCCGTGCATTTAGTGAATACTTGCTGAATAAACTAATAAGTCTGGTTTTAAGGGAAGTTATACTTCACTTAGGATATGACTTCATTTTTCAACCACAAGGTTTATTTTTAAAATTTTCTCCAAATACTTTAATACTGGAAAGTTTTCCTTTCTGGAGACCAAGATATTTTTGGAATATGACTTTAAACTGAAAAATCGCCTAAAACTAGGAGGCAAGAAAGCTAAACAGTAAGTAGCCTTCTAAAGTCCTCCAAACTATTAGAGGGTATCAATTTTTTTTAATAATATTTTATTTAACAAATAATTTCTGTTCCAAATCGTAGTAGAGCAACGGTTCTCAAAGAGTAGTCCATGAAACCCTGAGAGTCCGCAAGACCTTTTCAGGGGTGCCCACCAGATCAAAATTATTTTATTTTCATGGCAATACTAAGGCATTTCTGCCTTTCTCACTGCACTCACATATGCACTTACGGTATAAAAGCAGTGGTGGTTAAACTGCTATTAGCTTAAAGCAAATTTAGATAGCGGCACCCAACTGTACTAGCATTGCATCTAAACTAAACAATGACAGTTTTAATAATGTCCTTGACAAAGCTGTAAAGATTACCAATATTATTAGATATTGAGCTTTGAGTAAAAGGTTCTGTGTGATGAATGAAATTGGGACGTACACATAAAGCACTCGTGCACACCACCATATGATGGTTGCCTGGGGGTAAAGCTCATTTGCAGTTAAGTTGTAAACAGGATTTGCAGGAGAGTTGGACGTGGGTTATGAGAGGAAGAGCGGTCTGAACTCCTGGATCAATGGAGCAGCCCTGCGCTCAGATGGGGTGGATTGCAGGTGGACCAGGCGGCGGGTGGGTGGGAAGATCAGCAGTGGTTTTGGACTTATTTAGAGATGCCTTTTTACATCCAAGACACCCAGGAGGTAGTCGAAATTCATGGGGAAAGGTGTGATATAAATTTGGGAGCATCTGCATTTATATGACATTGAGAGCTAGGCTGAGGCTGAATGATATTATCAAGACAATGAGCATGGAAACAGAAGCAGAGGATTTCAAGGACTGAGAGCCAGAGCCTTTAAAATCAAGAATCTGAGAGGGGGGAAAAAAGAAGAAAAGAAAAAAAAAACAGCAAGAGAAACTGAGAAGGAATGACTAGTGAAATATAAGGGAAACCTGTAGACTGTTGTGATCTGAAAGTGAAACGAAAAAGTTTCTCAGGGAGCAGGGAGTGGTCAACATGTCCAATGCTGCTGGTGGGTGAAGCCGGGCAGGGACTAGCAATTGACAGGTGGATTTAGCAAAGGGAAAGTCACTAATGACTTGACAAGAATAGGGTGGTGGTGGCAAGAGCCCAAATAAGAGAATTCAAAAAGGATATGAGGAAGGGAACTGGAGAGAGTAAGTACAGAGCACTCTTTTGAGAAGTTATATTGTAAAGGGAAACAAAAATAAAGGGGAAAAAGGAGAATATAGGGCTAAGAAGTTTTGTTTTCTGAGTTTTTAATGGAAATGTTTATGAGATGCTTATAAACATTCACTGTACTCATAATTCTTTATATGCAGATATACAAAAAACCAAGACTGAACATCGATGGGTTCTGCTCTTGATTTCTCTTTTCATGAACATGGTTGGCAACTGTACCAAAAAGAAAGAAAAAACCCAAACCTTACAAAGAGACTGAAGCCCTGTCCTCAGACACACAGCTAAGGAGCAGACCTTAATTGGCTTCAGACTTTGAGCACAAATGAACCCAAATGGATTCAACTTCACTGAACTACGTATCGTTTATTTTGTTACTGAACTAAGAGTATCGGGCAACTGGAAATCAATGAATTGACTTAAATATTATGCAAAAGATGGAGCTATTACTATGGGCACATTTTTATGATTTAAAAATCACATTTCAGCATTTTCCTTATGTCAGGGGCCTTGACAGGGCAGCATTGATTAACACATTCAGACCCAATCATCAAGAAAAAGACTTGGAACTGCAAATTTCTCTTGTAAAAGATGTCTTCTTAGGTCCACACTAAGTTCAAAGTTATTAAATAATGACAGTTGGGTTTGGAAGGGTTTTTTTTGTGTGTTTTTTTTTTTTGGTGTGTGATTTGTTTTTAACTTTTTACTATGGAAAAAGTTTGTAATACACCAAAGTAGAGAGAATAGATAATGCCCCCCCCCCCGCCCCCTAGAGTCAGGACCCAGCTTCCACAATCAGTGCCCCCTGGCTAAGCTTGCCTCATCTTTCTCCTGGTGCCTCTCTCTCCCCTGCGCTGGGCCTATTTTGCAACAAGTCCTAGACATCATATCATTACATCGATAATTATTTCAGTGAGCTTGTCTAAAAGAGGAGGAGCCTTTAAAATACCTGCATAACTTTATTATTATTATTATTTTATTTTCTCTTCTCCATCACCATTTACCCCTCCTATACCCTCTTCCACCTCCACCCACCCCCAATTATTATGTTCACACCTAAAAATTAGAGTGGTTCTTTAATTCCGTTAAATATTCTTCAGGGTTCACATTTTCTCATATGTCCCATAAGTGTCTTTTTACATGTAGTTTGTGTGAGTCAGAATCCTAACAAAGTCTACAAGTGTACACATTATTTTTGAAAGGAACAAACAGGGAAATTTAAGGCACTTTTGGCATACAAGCAAAGTACTATAAGCTTTTTAGTATTATGGTATATACTATAAAATGCTTTGATTGAAATGGAAACAGTGCATTTTTTAAGTATCATTCAACAAGATTTAAGATATCTTCCAAATACTGAAAAGCATTTTCTTGAACAAAATAGTGAGGGTATGATTTGGGGCTGCCAATTACAAATGCATTCACAGTTGATTTGGGCGTTTCAGTTGAAAATACAAAATCTTATTTAAAGAGATATGCATTTCTCCTATTTGGCTTTGTGTTGTAAACTCTAGCCCACCCATTCTCCCAGCCGTACTAACATAGCCACCTTCAACATCCTTCAGCCCAGTCCAGTCCTCAGAAACTATTCTCTTACTCACCAAAAAGAACTAAAACAAAACAAACAAATAATAATTGCACATTAGAAATTTTTGCATAAATAAATTATAACTCTGATTCTGGTGCTAGGGGAGATTAGGATGGAGCAAAACAAAGTCCATGTGACTATAACACTTAAGATATTAAAAGTTAAGTCAATAACTACCTTAAACATAATTACACTAGATTCCTACTTTTTATTGTCAACATCATAGAGGATCAGAACTCAAAGGAACCTTGGAGCTCCAGGTCCTTCCATTGGAGGTGAGGCAACGGAGGCTGAATGACTTGCCTGGGGTCAAACAGCAAGAAAGCTGGTCCCCAAACCCAAGTCCCCTGATGACCAGACAGATCCTTTCCTCTGCTGCTATGTCACACTAAGTCCCAAACTGCGAGGTTATTTCTGATTCAAAGCCACTCCTTTTCCATTAAAAGTCTCCCCTCCTGTGGAGCAAGACTCCGGAGAACTTTTAAATTATCGTTTGCCTTTCTTTTACTTTCTACAGTCACTTCAGAAAATGCTGCCAACTATTTTAAATGGTTTATTTTGTTGCACAATTTAATGGGAACTTTATTTAACTATATAGTTCTACTGATTATTTAGCTCTTACAATTTCTATCCTTTTGGCCAAGATAGAATGAGATCCTAGTGCAGTTTTCAAAGTTTAGTAAATATTCTCTCCAAATTATAATAATGTTTATCTTTTATAAATAGTCAGCTGTCACATTTATAGTCTGCACAAAAGTACAGTGCAATAGTTATCAATTTTCACTTCACAGCAAAGATACATTATCAATAAAGTATGAAAAATATTTTTCAAAAGAACACTACATAATTTGTTATAATAGCTCCCCCTAGCGAACATTTCTATTATTGTTTTCTAAACATGTTTTAAGGTTATTTCGTTACAGTTTCTTAGAAATTTCCTTTCTATCCTGCGTGTAAATAAAAGTTATGTCACCAAAGGGTTTTTTTGGCTCTACATATACTCACAAGAATTAATCCTATCAGCAGAATGGTTTTCAATTAGAGAAGAATAGTTATTTTTTCCATTCAACTTGAAATAGAAAAAATGAAAAAGAACCCAGCAAATATTATTGATAAAAACAACTATCACTTATTGAGCATTTGCTATGTGCTATAGGTTCTGTTAGGTACTTACATGGATTATTTAATTTAATTATTATATCACTTTATGCCATTAATGTTATTACTAGTCTCATTTTACAGATGAAGAAACTGTCTTTGACCTAAGGACATACAGCTAGCACATGACAGCTGAGATTTGAATCCAAGTAGCCTCATTCCAGAGTCCATGCTCCAAGTCACTTCTATTCTGTTGACACAGCCACAGGATAACTTAAGTGCCAGATCTGGTTTTTCTCATAATCAGAGACCTGTTTGCCAGATTATTGCATTACTTATCTGCTCTACTTTGTTTATGTCACAGAAAGGCTCAAAGTCTTCCTGCCCCAGAGTTGTAATTCCCCCTTTCTACATGGTCACCTGAGCCAATAGCTGCCACCTAGTAAAGAAGTAGTAGCAATTAATTCCAGGGCTGGAGCAGGAGAGATACAAGATGAACCTGAAACAGCTTGTTAGATCAGAAAGTAAGAGAGTGTTCCACCCTCCACCTCACCCCACTCCTGCCAAAAAATTATAGGAGCAAGTCACAAGGGCACAGGTGCCAGTTTGAAGGTACTTCTAGCCAAACCTTGGTTAATTTGAGCAGCAAAATGATTCACTATATACCACTGAAAAATTAAGAATTCATGAGTTCATACTAATATTAGGTAGATATATAAATAGACAAGCAGATAGGTAAGAAAAAGGGAGGGCTCATGCTGACAAGAGAATGTTGAGAGAACACCAGGAAATGTGGAGGGAGTGCAGAAGTCAAATATATATATATATGTATAATCGTGCAACTATCATAGTGAGATTAAATCAGGCAAGAAACATCAACAGTTTCCAAATCTAAAAAGAAATTTTGATGAAGGATAGGATATTTGCATGATTTTTAGGTGTCTTCTCGCTTACTATTTTTTAGTTGCAAAGGAGGAAAAAAATGGCAATTATACAGTGGAGAAAAAAGACACCTTGATCCGGTGATCAAACGTAACATCACCAGTGAGGAACAGCTGGACACGACCTGCCTCCAGATGTGAGACCCTCAGAAGAACATATCACGTATGCAGTATTCCAGTTGAGAATGCATAACCTGACAGCAACCATCAGGAACCATCAGGGGGAGAAAACAAAATTATGACTGTCCCGCTCTTGTAAAAGGGGTGAGAGTACATTCTTTAAAATAGTCATCACAGAAGACAAAGGAAGGCTGTGTGAACAACCCAGATTAAAGGGGCCAAAGAGATGTGATGACTAAATGCAATACCTGTTTCTAGACTTGATTCTGTATAAAAAACGCTATAAAGAGCAATAGTGGGTCCTCTGACACCACTGAAACACAAAGGGTAGGCTAAAAGTATTGCATCATTGCAAACTCATATTGGGGCTATGTAAAATAATAGCTCTTGTTGGGAAATATACACAGAAGCCTCTAAGGGTAAAGGCTGCTGATGAGTGTAATTTACCCTCAAATGGTTCAGGAAAAAAGAGGTGTGCATATATATAGTTTGATGGGTGCACAGTTTCAAGGTTGCAAGATAGAAAGATTTCTGTGGCTGCATAGTGCCGGCGGTAACACCACAATGTGAATGTGCTTACTGCCACTGAACAGCACGCTTAGAATTAGTTAGGACGGGAGATTTCATGTGTTGTGTATTTTACCGCAACTTTCAAAAGTTATACATGGGATAAACTGTTAACAATCGGTGAATTTGCGTAAGGGACATTTGGGTGTTCTCTGTACTATTTTCATATCTTCGCAATTTTTCTGCAACATTAAAATGTTTCCAAATAAAGTTTGATTGTAAATGAAGTAATGGTGACCAGCCATGGCTACCTTGTGGCTTCGTCTGCTTCTGGAGAAGGGCCTTTTCTGTGAGCGGCGGCCGACGACCTCTGGGAGCTGCCATCTGCGCCCAGCTCCGGTCCCCCAGCTCTGGAACTTCCTTCAAAGGCCTCTGACGTGACTGCATTTACCAGTGAACCGCCTGGGGCCTGAATAAACGCAGGAAGCGGGTGTGAGGCGAAGCGCCCAGAACAGCAGCAGAGGAGCCTGCAGTCCTGTCCTGGCTCCGGCTCCAGGGCTTCGCCGCCTGACCCGAGCAAGTCATGCCACCTCTGGGACAGGACACTCTGACCTGGAATTTACCTCCGGTTCCTTCTAGTGTTGTTTCTGCGTTTTGCATTCGCCGTTACCTCCACCAGAACAAGGCCGCTGACGATTCAGCCACAGCGGACTTGCAGCCTTCCACACCTTACTTTTCCCTCCTGCTACTTAACGTTGGGTATCATGTATGTTGCATTCTGGGGAAACTACAGGTAAAGGGGTGTGGGGGGGAGTGGGGGGGCGAGAAGAAAGGAATGGAGGGGATAGAAGGGAAGGAAAGACAGAGATGCTATTCCTTCTACCAGGAAGAACACCACATACAAAGGATGACATTTAAAAATCGATAGCAATGACTCACAGCTTAAAGCAATGCCTGAATTTTGTATCATGTCTTGCAGTTTTGAGGTGCTGACTGGGAGAAGAAATACACCTGTCGAAAGGGACTCCTTGTGACCTGGCTGGTTTGGCTCAGCGGTTAGAGCGTCAGCGGGAGGCCTGAAGGGTCTCAGGTTGGATTCCCGCCAGGGCACTGCCTCGGGTGCGGGCTTGGTCCCCGGCCCTGGCCAGGGCTGGTCCTGGGAACCCAGTGATGTATTTCTCTCTTATCGATGCTTCTCTCTCTCTCTGCCTTCCGCTCTCTCTGAAAAGCAATGGAAAATAATACCCTCAGGCGAGGATTTAAACAGCAAAAGGCCTCCTTGTGATTACCTGGGCCCAAATTCATCAGCAGAGCAGCAGCCGTGGCTTCCCAGGCCTCCCACACCCGCCGACCTCAGGAGAAAGGCGCAGGTGACGCCGCCGAGTGGCCTGCACCGCTCGCCCGCTCTGAGCCCAACTGCGTAAAGGGGGGGGTCCGGATCCGATTTTAACCAATGAGCTGAGACCTGCCCTGTCCAATCAGAGGCGCACAGCTAGAGCCTCATTTGACCTTTACTGACCAACCAGAGTGGCTCCTTAACAACCAATCAGAACACACGATTCTGACCAATCAGGACCATGCTATGTAGCTAAATCAAACTGCAAATTTGGATTCCTCATTTGCATACTAATGGACCAATCAGGGGCCGGGTGGACACTGCCTCTATATAAGCAGGCCTCCGCGGTAGCACGCGCTCAGTTTCCTCCAGGGGCTGCGCCTTCCCCAGGTTGTACGCTGTTTACCTGAATAAAGTTTCTCCCTTTTTACCGCACCACAGATTGAGGATTCCTGTTAGCACTGGACTGATGGCAGTGAACTTTTATTAACAGAAGTAATTCTATATCCGTTGTCTCACTCTGTCTTCCAAAGAACTCCGAGACAACCAGGTCAGGCAACATTATGCCCATTTTAAAGATGAGTAAACTAGTTCGGAGAAGACAAATACCGCACAGCTAATTTCTGGTGGGTTATCAGAATGCCAGTTTTTGGACCTAGTAAAGCTCTTCCCAATGAAATACTTAAAAACCTGAGATTTCTTCTACAAAACAACAGGCCTGTATACTTCAAAAAGTCACTGTCATAAAAGGCAAAGAAAGGCTGAGAAACTGCTGTGCAATCCATGTGCTTCTCCTGGCTGTGTTTCTCCTTTCTGCCCTGAGGTCTGTGGGAATTCAGTCTGCACTCAATACCCAAGGAGGCAACTCTTAACGAGTGATGGATGTGTGCTGGTGGATAAATACTTCTTCTTCCACCTTCACGTAGACAATCCTGAGACTTCTCAGACTGAAATCCTCAGAAGCTTCCAGAGGGATCCCCAGTCCAGTCTTCCATAGAAGGAACCAACTCAAAACGCAACTTGGTGTCGTGTTTCTTCACTGTTTCATTCTGACAGTGCCCCAAGCGCCTGCAGTCAAACCCTTGTCTCAGGCTCTGCTTTCGGGAGGTACCAGGCTGAGATTCTTTGTAACACTGGATGGTACCTGGAAGACCGAGACCAGCCTGATGTTTTCATTACTTTTTCTGGATGCTCACAGGATTTCTTCTTTATCATTAAAATGTTAAAATTCTATCAGAATTCATTCAGATCTATTGCTTTTTTCCAGTAATTTGCCTGGTACATGGCACTTGCTCCTAATTTTCAGATCGGGGTCTATCTGTGGGTCAAGAAATCCATCTTCTTTGATTGCTGCTTCTGCTGTGACTCTCCCATCCCTTTCTGAAATGCCTCTTGCTAACAGACTGGCTCCCCTCCACCTGTCCCCCTTGCAGCTTTCATAATTTTCATTATTTTGTCATTTTCCTCTGAGTTCTGGACAATCTCTCGAGTTTGTCTTCTGCTTAACTAACTGGATTTTCAGCAGTTTTTAGTCTCATGTCTAGCCAGCCCTTTGGAGCGTGGCTACATTGGCTCAGGTTCCCTGCTCACTCCTGTGAGCAGATATAGGTAACACGCCACACTCTGCACTTGGTGATTTTCTTTGCCCAGATGGAATTCTCTTCAGGTCTTTGTGTGGGGTGGCCAAGCACCCTCTGCTCCCACTGGAGGACTGAAATGATGTAATTGGGAAAGAGGTAGAGGGAAGCCCAAGTGGAGAGCCCACCCCCCACATTCCCACAGATTGCTCTCACAGGCCTCGAGGCTGATGGCATTTGCCTCCCAGTGTTGTGAAGGTTACAAAAATAATGTGCATAGAGTGCTTCTTAAACATAAAAATGCCCTTATTTAGCCCTAGCTGGTTTTGCTCAGTGGTTAGATCGTCAGCCTGAGGACTGAAGGGCCTTGGGTTTGATTCCAGTCAAGGGCACGTACCTCGGTTGCAGGCTAGATCGGGGCACGTTGGGGAAGGAACCGATCCATGTGTCTCTCTCACATCAATGTTTCTCTCTCTCTCTCTCTCTCTCTCTCTCTCTCTCTCTCTCTCTCTCTCTCTCTCTCTTTCCCTTCTACTCTCTCTGAAAAGCATTGGAAAAAATCTCCTCGGGTAACAATAATAAAAAAAAAAAGCCCTTAATTTAGAATTACCCAGTCGTAAAACCATGAAAACACTCCAGTTATAAATCACCGAGTGGTAAAAACATGAAAGCACTCCAGCTATGTAACAGCCCTGACATCTCCTCAGTACGATTTGGGAGTGGGCGGACTGTCTGAATGGCGGAAAGAATCAGGGCATCCGCCTCTTCCCAAGATATTTCCTGAACTTCCTGCTCCTTTGTAAAGGCCATGCCAAGGATACCTGCGCCTTCAATCTATCCAGCCCTCTTTCCCCATTTTTTTCACTAGTGCTGGCACCCAGATTTCTCTTTCTAGATGCACATTTTCCTCAGGACCGGTGGTCACAGTACAGACGGGGCTAACCCCATGCTCACTCCAACAGTGGGCATTTGACCCAGTTGGGGCCAACCCGTGTGGCTCTCTGCTAGGGCTGGTAACTGGTGGGACACAAGCCTGGAGTTATTGTGGCCATCTTTACCACCAAGGGGAAGAATCTGTCGGGAAAAGAGATCAAAACAAAAGAGTGCAGGACCCAGACAGAGATCCAGAGAGAGATTTGCGAGTCTGCTGAGCACCTGGGTCCTGCAGTATCTGAGCATGACTTATCCCGCACCTTTCTGTTTCCCAAACCTACAGATTCCCGTTTTTGCATAAGCTGATTCGAGTTGATATCCTGGCACTTACAACAAAAGATCACTGATAAAGGCTACATATAAGTTTGGTCCTTCACCGAGACTCTATTTGTGTTGTATAGTGGAAAGAGAAGAGGTATTTAAAATTAAGACTAGTCTAAGTGTTAAGCTTTGCCACTTATCAGTTGGTTGACATCAGGTGCTATGGTCTGAATGTTTTTGTTCCCCCTAGAATTCATATATTGAAATCCCCACACCAAGGTGATGGTATGAGAAGGTGTGGCCTTTGGGAGGTGATGAGGTCCTGAGGGTGGAACCCTCATGAATGGGATTAGTCCCCTAAGAGAAAAAGCCCAGAGAGTTTGGTTGGCCCTCCTGCCAAGTGAGGATCCAGTGGGAAGCCTGCAACCCTGAAGAAGGCTCTCACCTGACCAGCTGGAACCCTGATCTCAGACTTCCAACTTCTAGAACTGTGGAAAATAAATTTCTGTTGTTTATACGCCACCCAGTTGCTGGTATGTTCTTATAACGGCCTAAGTGGGCTAAGACACATTAAATAAATAATTTCCAAGCCTTCTTCGTTATCTTTAAAACGAGTAAGATCCTACTTATTTCACAGATCTGTTTGAGTGGCAACGGAAAAATCTATCTCAAAATGCTTTGTAATATTAAAGCATTCTGAAAAAATAAGTAATTCATATCCAATTGGTATTTTGCTTTATTTCAAAGAGAGATATATTACCTGTTTCTTTTGTTGTGGGAATTGTTGGCAATTGACTATTCTTCAAAAGTCATTTTGTTTTTTGCCTTCTGGCTATAATTTAGGTATATTTTTCATTCTTCTTCATTTGTTTCCCACTGATGTTTCCAACTAAAATCATACAAAGCTTCATTATCAAAACATGCCCTGAAATAAATGATATGAAGTCTGGGATTAGCAAGACGGGGGGGGGTGTGGTGTGGCAGGGTAGTGAGTAGGGGTAAAGATGCTAGGAAGTTGGCTGAGTTGATAACTGTTAAAGCTGGATAATGACCACATGGATGTTCATCACACTAGTTTTTCTACCTTTGTAGAGTAATCAAGACATCCTATCTTGGGGGGGGGGGGGAATGAGGAACATCTGTAATACCCTCAACAATAAAAATAAATGTAAATAAATAACAAAAAACCATCATATCTCTACATTATTATTTATCAGATTGTGATAAACAAGTTCTTGAAGATGTTAATAAATGTTTTACATAAAAGGGTTCAAAAGCTAAATTTGTGACATATTAGGTAATTTGATGTTAAGCAGGATCGTTAACCAAGAGACTCCTCAAAGACTTGTACCAATACTACTATATTATAAATCTAAGAGAAAGCAGAATTTCCTCACAATAGTTGACCATATAACCCTTATTTTAATACATACACTCCAGAGCCAGGTGGCCTTTGCTCAAATGTTCTCTGTAACTGTGTCATCTTAGACAAGCTACTTAATTATCCTGTGCCTTAGTTTCTGTATCTGAAAACTTGAAAAAAAAGATAACTACTTTATTGGGTTTTTAGGAAGATTCAATGAGTTGACATATGTGAGGTGTTTGGAACAGTACCTGGCTCATAGTAAACACTAGAAGAGTGTGTGCTATTGTTATGTTTGTTGTTGTTATCCCAGTTGTTATTTTAGAGGATTCCAAATTAACACGTCAGTGACCTAGATCAGATGTAGCAACTTGAGGACCTGCTCTAGGTCTGTGGTTAACCAACCCGGTGGATCTTCAAAGGAAAGGTCACCAGCCCCCACCCCATTGAGACTCTGATAAAATTGATCTACAGTTGGGCCTAGGAATTTACATTAATTTTAAAAGCACCTCAAGTGATTCTGATGATCACTCAGGTTTGGGATCCACTAATCTCATCAATGCTGTTTCTTTACACTTTTCACTTAGGGCTTGTATTTCAAAACTCTGGGAAACTTTTCCCCTCAACATGTGCAAACTTTAGAGATTTAACAGGAAACAGGAGAGAGAGACTAGAAACCCAGCATGCCTGGTGGACTTGTCTATGGTACCACTGAAGCAACCAGGCTGTTAGCCACCCACTTGGGCATTTTAGTGGATTAAGGCAGCTACGAGGAAACCTGCCTCTTATAGAACAGAGAAGGGCAAAAAATGAATCAGGGTGAGGGAAAGAGGCAAAAGGGAAATCACTTTCAGAAAAGATAAATGCATCGCACTGTTTGAAGAGATGTGCAGTTTCCCTGCCCTATGTGCTAGAACATTTTACAATCCCAGCAGTGACGACAGGTAGTTACTGTTTCGCCAAAGTCTGCCCACAGGAGGAATTGCCAAACCTTTGGATTTTTTCCCATCGAGGTGATATAGGTTATGTCAGTATAATTTTAATTTGCATGGTTCTAATTTTCATGTTCTTTTCATATGTTTGGGGACATCTGTATTTATTTTCCTCTAAATTATACATCTTTGCATTATTTCCTTTGTCACGGGGGTAAGCTGCGGCACCCACATTCATAAGCCACTGAAAAAGTTACAAGAACAGGAACAAAGTATGCCCATTTCCATGATCGCCTGCCCTCCTTGTTGCTAAGGGAAGCACAGGGCACCAAGGAGACCTCAGAGTTGCTCCCAACTGCAGTAGACCAGGCTGTTCCCAGTTTACTCCAGGAACAACAGCCAACTTTTCTTTATCGGTTGAGCCAAAACGTTATGTTCAATCCTCTTGTTTGGAGGAATGCATCTGGTCTTCGTCTTTAAGGAGTCAATATTATCTTATCTGTCATTCTCTTTATCTTTGATGGGAACAAACAGATTGACATGAAAATGTTATTTTTGTCCCCACACATTAACAAAGAGTAAATGTCATGATGCCTCAAAAGATTGGTTTTGCACCATTATGCTGGTTGGTAAACTGAATGTGGCTACTTAGCCTTTTGTGAAAATTAAATTGATTGTCCTATATAGACACTGAATTCATTAAAATTACTCTAATTCAAAAAATATTAATCAGCTAAGCATATTATGTTTATACACAGTTTGAAAAGGACAATCTTTGTTTTTAATGATACTTTGTCATTATTGTACTAATTACATGGCCCAACAAAATTAGCACTTAGTCGTTAAACTTTATGGAGGAGCATGTACCACTTAAAGCATAACTGGGATTGAACCCAACATGGGAGCAGTCACTGGCTTCAGCCAATATGGATTTACTTTATCCCCTGCAAAGCTTACTCACTAGAAGGTACTTGAAAATTATTATATTGATTATAATACCATAAATAACTGTAAAATAATGGATTTTTCCCCCCTGAGCACACACATATTTTCTCTTTTATTCCTAATGCTGGGGTAAGCAGAAAGGACACTTTCATCCAGCCACTCCATGTGGGCTCTCATCCAATAAAAGGGACACAGACACTAAAGAATGATCATACAAAACACTAAATATATCATTTCCCATTAGCACAGCACACGTCCTATTCCTGGTAGTGGAAATTAGGCCATGCTAATGTAAGAGCCCAATAATGAGAGCATAAAAATTAATACTCATCTCTAAGATGAGTTTCAAGTTTCCAAGAATCAACCTAATTCTCTTTTTTATATGCCTACTGGTAGAAGTCAGGGAGCTTTTTGTGAAAGAAGAAAGAAGAGTGTGATAGTTAATTTTATGTGTCTACTTGGTTAGCTCATGGTGCCCAGATATTTTGTCAAATATTATTCTAGGTGTTTCTGTGAAGGCATTGTTTAGATGAAATTAACATTTAAATCAGCAGACTTTGTGTAAAGCAGATTATTCTTCATCATGTGGGTGGGCCTCATCCAATCAGTTGAAGGCCTTAACTTAAAAAATGATTGAGTTCCCTCAAGGAAAAGGCGATTCTGCCAGCAGACTACTTTTGTACTTGCACTGCAGCATCAATTCTTCCCTGAGTCTTCAGCTTGCAGATTTCAGACTTGCCAGACCCCACAAGGACATGAGTCAATTCCTTAAAATAAATCTCTCTCTCTAAATCTATCTATGTATCTAATCTGTAGCTATAGCTGTATCCATATCTATAGCTATCTATCCTATTGGTTCTGATGACAGATTTTGTTTCTTCAGCTTAGTCCTTGGCATTCTTCCATGAAAATGATTTGACATGTGTCCTCTAGTTTTATCCACTCTTGACATTTTTCCAAACAGATTCCAATCTCTAGCCCCATCCCTAGGATGATGAACATTCATTAAGAAGAGACTCATACCTGCTCACTTAATCTTAGCAGCAGAGTCATTCTTTAGGGTAGGCTGGTGAGGCCCTCTCCGTTAAGGTTTCTCATATTTAATAATACCTGTAGAGACGTTATAAAAGAAACAAAGATATTATTTCTAAAGAGCTAAACCTACAAGAGGGTATTAATAAAATACAATTTACTAGACAGCTAACTAAAGTTATTTAGTTATTTTATTAATACCCTCTAACTTTAACTAAAGTTAGCTGTCTAGTAAACATACAACAGATATGATTATAGTTTATCTCCATTTTACAGAGTTTTCCCCAACAGATTTGCCTGAAGGCCCATGGCTATGTTCTAAAATACATATTGGTTGTCAGATCCTAGAGCTGATATTCTTAACCACTACAGAAAGCTGTCTCCTAAGACTCTGTGGGGGATGTGATACAAAAACCACTCCAATCATGTTAGAGAGTTGAAGGGAGTTTGGTATCCTTATAAATCTTTATGAATGACTCATGGAGGATGCCTTTCATTATTCAGAACTTATAAGGCATTTAACAGTAACTAATAAGACCAGAAAAGCAAAAGTGGGCACTTCTCTGTAAGGAGCTGTCATCGATGATGTGTTCAGCTGTATTCAGAGTCACGTGATGACGAGGGGGATCACAGGATTAGTGCCATTAGTTCCCAATGTAGGTTCTGAGAAAGAGCAATCCTGAGAAATTCTCCTCTCCAAAAGAACCCCAGGGTTAAATACAGGTGGGGAATATTGCATATTATTTGGAAATTAGCAAACCACTTCAGTGTGCAAATGATTTTGAGAAGTTCCACAGTGAAAACAGATATTTAACTGTTAACCAAACATGTCCTAAATTGATGACCGTGGAACACTTTATTTATTTATTTATTTGTAACATTTTTTAATGTCCTTTAGGATTCGTATCCTTCAAGCACATTTTGGAAAATGCCATTATATAATAAGGAAGGAAACAAAAGTGACACTGAGCACTGTTACTCATGTGACCTAATCCTCATAACAACCCCATGGCTGGTATTACTGGATTTTGGCCAGTTGTTCCTGTTTTAGATTTCATTAAACAACCCATAAATTTTCTACTCAGGTGGTACCTTCACCACGTGAGTGTTATACATATCACTATAAATAGCTGTTTGTGCAATCATTTGTTTTAACTGAAGTTCTAGTAACTGAATTATTATCAAAAGTTTGGAGACTCTTAAGACAATTTAAAGAGGTTTTACAATGTCTTCAAACAAAACTAAAAGAACAGCAACTGGAGGCCTCAGAGCCTTGGGGCTGATGGTGATGGCTGCTGGGGGTCATAATAATTGGGTTCTTATCTTTATTCTTTGTCACTATTTTATAGAGAGCCTTTGGATATATGTCATAATGGCAACTCCACGTTAACATTTTCTCCCCCTTGAAGCTTTTGTTCTCTCTCCTTTCCTTTAAAATCAAACTTCCGAAAGGAATAATCTCCACTCCTTGTCCTCATTTCTTATCTTTCCTCCTCAAACCACTACAGTCTGCTCTAAAACTTTAATAAATTTACTCTGACAAAAATCACTCATAATCTCCTAAAGCAATTTTATGGCCATTTCAAAGCGTGTTAAGCTGAGATTTTAAAACATGCATAAAATAGAACAACTAGTATAACATACCATTTGTCCCGTGTACCCATCCCCCCGTTTCAACAGTTAATAATTCACGGTCAAGCAGGTCTCATCTATACCACCATTTACTCCCCTCTCATAGTATTTTGAAGCAAATCCCAGACATTATGTCATCTCACCCTTAAATATTTTAGTAGCTATCTCTACAATATAGGAACACTTTTTAAAAAGGACTCCACACCATAATGGCTATTTTCTATTTCTTCTTTCACTCAAACCCTCTGCATAATTTGATAATACTGACATTTCCTTTCTTCTTGCAACTTTCTGCTCTCTTGTCTTCCTTGTCCTGGTTATTTTATTTCTCCTGATGTCTTTCCTTCCTCTCTAGCAACTCTTCCTCTGCCACTGTCACTCCTTTTTCCTGGCCCAACTTTTGAACAGTAGCTCTCCCACACACCACCCACCTCCATCAGTACTGTCCTGGGCACTCCTATCTCCTTTCTCTATACCAGGATGTCTCTAATTTAATGTGCATAACAATCACCCAGAGCTCTGCTAAAATGCAGCTTGTAATTCATTAAGTTCTGTGTGGGGATTGAGATTCTGCATTTCAACAAGCTTTAAAGGTTACAGTTTTGATGCTGATTGTTATCTACTGTTGCATACATATAAATTACTCCAAAATTTAGCAGCTTAACAGCAACTGTACTCTTTCACATAGTTTCCGAAGGGTCAGGAAACCTGGGAGCTGGATGGCTCTGGCTCAGGGTCTCCTAGGAAGCTGAAGGTAAGATTTTGGCAAGGACTGTAGTCATCTGAAGTTCAGTAGGGCTGGGGGATCGTCTGCTTCAAGTACAGCTCACCCAAATGGCTGTTGCCTGGCTAGTTTAAGTGTCCTCAGGATATGGCAGCTGGCTTCCCACAGAGCTAATGATTCAAGAGATCCTTCACGACCTGGCCTCGGAAGTCACACTGTTATTTACACAATACCCTTGCAGTTACACAAGTCAGCCCTATTTACTGTGGAAGGAGACTACACAAGGTCATGAATACCTGGAGGTGGGGACCATCTTGGATGCTGGGCTTCATGCTGGGCTTCATACTGGCCTATGGGGAACAAGACACAATATCCTTGGAAGAATTTGTTGTTATTACTTCCATGGCATTCATTTTATTTATATGTAATAAATCCTCAATGTTTTTATCACCCTCAATTTTTTTCCTGAGTTCCATACCTATATTTCTAACTGCCAGATGGTGCATATCTTGCTATTTAGAAGTATCTCAAACTCAACATGCGCCAAAACGAACTCATTTCTGCCCTCAAACATGCTCCTCCTCCTGAGTTGTCATTCTCTCAGGATGAGATACAGTATCAGCATTAACAGGTGCTCAGGCGAAGAATCTGAGCCAATGGCTCCTTCTGTGTCACCTTTATTTCCATTATTTTGTAAGTGCTATTGGACAGCCTGGTCCAAGTAACTCCACCTGATCCCAGAGCAGCTAAGTCATGGAGCGGTGGTTGGAGAGCAGATTTGTTTGATGCAAAGCCTGCTCCTATTACCAGCATTAAGTGGGCACCCAGAGTACTGCATGATTCTGAGCTAACAGTGTCCTAGACAAGGCCTCGCTGAGGATGGCCTGATCTTGCCATAACCGATCTGAGAATGCAGATGAATGAGCTTAATTCAAGTCTTACTTAGGGGGCAAGCGGGTAGCTCTGGTTGAATTAGAAACTGATATAGGACACAAGCTATTACTAATGTGTTGACTTGGTCTACCCACAGTGGGCAAATAATTCATGGTCTACTTTTGAGAGTGAAAAGGAGCACTGTTAATAATTATGCCAGACAGTAAGTAAAAAGCAGGGCTGACTGAGCACACCTGGTCACCCTGCTAATCAGGCTCCCTGTGAGATGGAGATACACAAAAGTCATTTTAGATTTACCTTCTTTTTAAAAAATTCTTGTGTAATTACTCTTTCAGGCTAATTAAAACTGTAAGAAAATTAAAAACACATCTGTCCTTCATTGTTTAAGGAAGAATGAAATAATTTTAAAAATTAGAGGTATAACAAGAGTCCTGTTTATTTCATTAACCCAAACAAAAATGCCTTCATAAAGTGACCAAGAAAATGTGCCATTAATAAATAATGTAAAAATGAGAAAATGCGCACCTATGGTTTTTACTCAACAATACTGCTTGCCTGCTGAGTGTTCTTGGATGACTCACTCAACTTGTCAGTACCTCAGTTTCCACATCTGGAAAAAAGTAATTTCCTATTGCTATCTAACAAATTACCCCAAAACTTAGGTGTGGTTTAGCTGGGTAAATGTAACTCAGGGTCTCTCAGGAGGTTGCACTCAAGGTGTCAGCTGGGGCTATAGTCATCTCAAGGGTGGCTGGGCTGAAGGATCTGCTTCTAAGCAGGACGCTTCTGTTCCTCACTCCATGGGCCTCTCCACAGGGTTGCTCCTGACATGACAGTTGACTTCCCCCAGAGTGAAAGACCCAAGAAAAAATAGAGAGTTCAAATAAAGTGGAAGCCAGAGTGCCTTTGTTAACCTGGTCTTAGGCATAATATAATATCACTTCTGCCATGTACTGTTGGCTACCTACACAAATCAGCTGGCACTAGGAGGGAGGGAACTACAGATGGGTGCAAATACCAAGAGGCAAGGATTCGGCACCATCTTGGCAGCTGGCTACTAAATGCAAATTTGTTTTGTCCGGCCTTTTGCTTGGCCTCAAAAGTATGACAAAAGCAGAGTGGAGAAATACCAAATGATTGATGAGTGGATTCCAGTTAGACGCTTGCATTGAGAAGAAAGGGTCCTGATAAATTATACATTGCATTGTGCATCTTAGAGAAAGAAGTCATTGCATGAGAACAAACGCCACTGCCACTCAGTTACAAATCACACTTTGAGGAACCATTTGAGGATGCAAGAACGAAAGAAGAAAAGTAAAGCTACATATACTACTTGGGCCCATCATTTAGCTAAAAAGTTGACCAAAAATAATACCTCAAAAGAGCCTCAAGGAAAACGGGGCATGTCTCCCCTTGAGTGAACACCACACAGAAAGTCACAGAGATGATCAGGATACAGAAGACAGTCTAGTGCTAGTCCAAGCCCATGATCATCAGATCCAGGGAGTTTATGAGACTTATTCCAATTATATAACTGGTTCATAGCGCAGGCAAGAGGGGAACACAGCCTCCTAATTCCCAGTCCAGTGTGTACGCACTTGTTACCAGCAGGGTAAACTTGACCCGTTTCCTTAACTTCTGTAGCCCTAGTGTCTTCATCTACAAAATGGAGATAATATTAAAGCTAACCTTCTTAAGGTTGTTGAGAGGATGAAATTAGTCAAGGCAAATAATTGTATATTAAAAAAATGTTTCTTCTCATTATTACTATATTATCCACCATTACAAATGTAAAAAGAGCAAACGGGGTCCTTCTTTAGGAAGGAAGTATGTGGCCCGACTTATTTCCAAGCCTGGTGTCTGCCCCTCGGTAGGGACAGCTGAGCAAGGACCTCACCTGAGTGTCAGGTGGCGTGAAGGCTTGAAGGAGAGGGTTAAGGTCAAGCGAGAAGAGGTCCGATGCAAGACGCCAACCCAGCGGAATCTAAGACTAGCAGGAGGCGCCTTGGAAGATGAGGAGAAGGGGTGCGAGCGGGCAAACAGGGGACAGGTCTGTAACCGTTCCTGAGACGGGCTGTAACTCTCTGCAACAGTTGTCACATATTTTCCATTCATGCTTTTGTGGGAATGACAGAACGGGTGTTTTAATTTTTAAAAATTGTATTATATTTGCATTCTTTTTATTTTTACGTAAGTAAATGTTATGTGGCGAGATAACTGATTTTAATTTTGAGTAGTTATTTTTAAAAAAGTGATTGCTGATTCTAACTATGTGCTAATCTGGAAAAGGCAAAAGTATGAAGGTGGTTAAAAGATTAGTGTTCGTCAGTGGTTAGTGGGTTAGACAGACGCATGAGTTGGCAGAGCACAGAGGATTTTGAGGGCAATGAAATTACTCTGTATGATATTATGATGGTGGATACATGTCATATTTTTATCCAAACCCATACAATGTACATGAAGAGTGAACCCCAGTGTAAACTCTAAACTTTGGATGGTAATAATCTGTTAGTGTGGGTCCATAGACTGTAAAAATAAAAAAAATTTTAAAAAGCAGCACTCTGCTGTGGGCTGTTGATAGTGGGGGAATCTGTCTGGGGGGTGGGGGTGGGGCCAAGAGGAAGATGGGAACTCTCTGTACCTTCCACTCAGTTTTGCTGTGTTCCAAAACTGCTCTAAAAAAACAAATTCTACTTTTAAAAGTGATTTTTCTCCTTTTACGGTTTTATTATGAATTTTTTTCAAAAACACAAAAGTAAAAAGAACAGAAAGAATTCATCAAACCAGCTTCAGTAATTATCAACCCAGAGCCAATCTGGTTTGATCTCCGCACCCACTCACTTCCCTCCACCCCCTCCTCTGGGCTATTTTGAAACATATCCCAGATATCAAACCATTTCATCAATCCAGGTTAATTTCAAGGAGCCGAGAAAGACTGGAGTAAGCAGAGCAAGGACTCATTGTAACAAAAGGTCTCCACAGGGTTCACCATTTTCCTAATTACATTATAATAGCTAAAAGTGGAAATTTCATATATTCGGTTCCTATTCAGTCACTTAAACTATAAACTAAAAAATCATGTGAATTACTTGGACCTGAATTATTTTATTGTGTTTTGCCTTTAGATTTCTTCCTTTTATGTCTGAACATGTCTGGATATTTTTTCCCTAAATCCACAGCATCTCCATCTTTTCCAACCTTTACTTTTTTTTTTCTGTGCCCTCTAAATAAAATCTTTTGGCAAAAATTGGGAAATATCATGATCACTGTACTGACAAAGTGAATAATTTACAAAAGCTCTAAAGAGAAAAAGTAAAACACTACAAAATAGCGTCTAAGTTTTCTTATGACTCTTTAATAAATTTTAAGAAGTAAAGCCCATGCTTTTATTATCATACTTTCTTTGGCACCAGGGCACCTCTTTGTGGGCAGGGTTCTCGTTTACCACTAAAGGAAGCTATTACGAGGCCCACCTTGGCCAACAGTCCTGGAATGAAGTCAGTGACCTTAGCCTCCTTGGGGACGAGCTAAATAATTTCATATGATATGCTTGGGAACACTAACAACAATATCACTTGATAAAGAAGGGCAGGGCTGGAAATCTTCTTTTTGATAAATATTATTGTAGGTCATATTGCAATAGGGATCTCCATTTAAATCTGGTATTTTTAATACCGTGTTTATTACCACTACCTACCAAGACTCCACTAAAACTACAGTAAGGGAATTAGAGAGATACACAGCCAAAAGTATAAAGAAGATGGGAGATTAAAAAACAAGAATAAAATTGAAGATGTAAAGAGAGATGAAATGGCAATAAAGTTTTGGAAGCTAGAAAGGCGATAGATGAATAATAACTGTTGTAGGGGACCAAAGAAAGCTGAAATTGAAATGTTGCCAGGGAGAAAAGTCAATTAAAAGTAAGGTATTTCTCACTACAGGGCACCTTCCACCTCTTAACCTTGCCACTGAAGAGGTGTGGATACACCAAACCTGTCTGCAGGGAGGGATGTTAGAAGTGGGGCTAACAACTGGAGGACTGGTTGAGATTCCATATGAAGAGCAAATATAATTATAACCATCAAGATCCCCATGCCCTGTGGAGCCAGGCTAGTCCAATTCTCCACTCTGGCAAAGGCAGGTTGATTCTCTTTAGACCACCGAGTCCATGGACTTGGAGACGTTAGACACAAGTGGACTGAACTGAAAACAAGTATAGAAATTTTCATCCTCAAAAGTGAGACATCCAAATCTACTCCCCTCCACCACCAACCCCTATATGACTTCCAGAACATGAAGGCAGACTTAAATCTGTAAGCAGGAGATTGGAGAATTTCTCTCTGGAGAAACTGATCAAATCAAGAAAAAATGAAAGGATATTGATATTCTGGAGCCTCCCCTTGTCATGCAGTGATGGAGTCCCCCAGCCAGCAAGGCCTGCTGGGCACAGATATGCGAGCAGCCTTCTAGGGGTGGTGTTGCTGGCTCTCAGGCTGTGCTGGTGATTTCTTAAGCCGCCCAATAAACTTCCACAGAGTCTCTTCTGTTTAATCAGCCAGAGGAAATTTTGTTGTTCACAACTAAGGCTCTAGACAAATACTATACAAGGAAAAATAAAATTCTACCCAGCCATTAAAATTATGAAGTTCATTGATGTGGCCTCATATACAAAGAGCTCGAAGGTAGACTGTTAAACAAAAGAGAAAAGGTGCAGAACAATGTGTGGTATTCAAAAATAAATCAGATAAAATATATAAGAAGGGCCCTTGGATTCAAAGAAATAAACTAACTTGATAGGCCTCCAAAATATCGCCACATATTGGGATTCAGATCATCATAGTGGGAAGAACAAAACCTTCACATAAAACAGACCTGCACTCAAATCCCAGTTTTGGTGATGACTAGCGATTAGGTCTTTGGCAAATCCCTTATCCTTACCTTCTCTGAAGCTCAGTGTAGGTACATGTACATAATATCTGGTGTTGTCACTGTAAGAACTAAAAGAGAATGTAGGTAAAGCTCTGAGTGTAGCGCCTGGCCCGTAGTAGGCCCTCAGTAACTGGTACCCCCCTTAACTACTGATATTCCCCCCACTCTTATTACACGATGGAACACCCTAAATCCTGCTTAGGTTCAAATTACGTGTTATTTGAGGGAAGCAGAGGGAGGCTGGAAGTGGCGACAGGATTGGTTGTCTATCCTGCCTCAAAGCAGAGTGTGGATAATTGGAAATTATGCTCTGGGCTGTGGGGCTTCCATATCATGGGGGGGTGGCGATTGGCTGGCACTCCTTTCCTCCATTTGCTTTATCCCCAAGGTCTGGCAAACACATTATAAAAATGAACACTGCCCAGTGTAGCAGGCAGGCCTGGGTGATTGAGATGGACACGAGTGAGGATGGACCAGCCAAGCCAAACAGGCTGAGGCCATGCGTGTAAGTGCCCACTTAGGATGTCAGTGGGTTGGACAAGCTGGGAAACCAGCAGTAAGTGGGGGGGGGGGGTCCCACTGACACTACCAGATGCCCACAGGCCAGCCACAGATGTGACACTGCCATATCACACCAGCTGCCTCACGGGGCTGCTTCACAGACAGGTAGGCTTAGGAGAAAAAAGGCTGTGTGATGCGCTGGGGAAGATGCTTATGATATACTATTAAGCGAAGGGGGGAAAAAGATTAAAATGCAGTGTATGGAGATGTGTCTCTGTGTGTGTGTATCATATATAATCTCCATAAATGATTCAAAGGGAATATGCCAAGAAATCAGCAATAATTTGAAGTTTAAAGCAAGATCTCTGAGAAATCCAAATCCTGGAAAAAGAATATAACCATTCTGAAGGGTAAGAGTTAATAAACAAACTAATCAAAACCCCATCAAATTCACTTCCGTTTTGGCCAGGAAAAATAAATAAAAGCAATCATCCTGCTCAGCCAGTGTGGCTCAGGAGTTGAGCGTTGACTTAGGATCCAGGAGATCGAGGTTCGATTCCCGGTCAGGGCACATGCCCGGGTTGGGGGCTTGATCCCCAGTCAGGGGCGTGCAGGAGGCAGCCGATCAATGACTCATCATTGATGTTTCTATCTCTCTCTCCCTCTCCAATCCTCTCTCTGAAATCAATAAAGGTATATTGAAGAAAAAAAAAGTAATCATCCTAAAAGCACTGAACTAAATAACACTTAGTCTGCTCGGGTTCCTTTCATCTCCTCACTCATGAGGCACTGCTGATTTGTGGAGTTAGGGTCTTGGTTTAGGTGGGATCTTTAAGGTTGCTTCTGGGTGTGTCTGAAGAAGACAGCAGGGTAGAGAAAGCTGGAACTCCAGAGTCCCACAACTCTCATTTTTTCTTTCTCCTTTACACAGAAAGCTGATACTCTGGGTTCAGTCTTTCCCTTTGAATTGCAAAGCTCCAGAAGAAAACAAAAGTTTTGCCACTAAACATATGGAAATGACCTTGGAGAAGTTAGGCAGTCATTATCTGCTTTCAACTTGCTCCTGGAAAGTGATTCTGTTTGTGCTTAAGGATTTTTCAGAGCAGCAGATTCTTTGCGGCATCATAAACAGCCTGTGAAAACAGAAATTACACATTTAGCAGTAACATCCTACTAGCTACAATGAATATGACACTTCCTTTTCCTGCCCAGAGGAGCCCATGGTATTCATAACTGGAATGCCTAAATAAAATTGCTAATCAGAATAGCAACAAGCCTTAAGTACCAGAGTAAACAGAAAGTATTATTTTATAAATTTCACGCCAACCCTATGAGGTCTATAGTATTATTCATTCAATTTTACAGATGAGGGAACAGGCGTGTGGAAATTAAATAGCCTGCCCAAAGCCACACAAGCCAAGGCAGCCTCAAGAAAAGCCCCCGCTCCTAACCACTGGAAACACGGCCTTACCGCAGCCAGCTGTGAGAAGCCAGCCCCCCAAAGGGCTTACATTGTCAGGTCACCTCTTACTCCCATCTCCCGGTCTCCAGATCCCTGCCCTTCACCATCTCCACTATTGTCTGCTACACACGTTGTCATGGCCAGGGCACCCCTGAAACTATGGGAAAGTTTGACTCTGCTGAGGTCAGTCAGAAAATAGGTACTTTTTAAAAAGCATCTGTATTTAGAATAAGATTTTAAATAAGCCAGGAAGAACTTACTCTTTAAAGTAATACCATAATTTAAAAATGGGCAGAGGACTTGAATAGACACTTCTCCAACAGATGGCCGATAGACATATGAAAAGATGCTCGATGTCACTAATCATCAGAGAGATGCAAATTAAAACCACAAGGAGCTATCACCTCACACCTGTCAGAATGGCTACTGTCAACAAATCAACGAGCAAGTTTTGGCGAGGGTGTGGAGAAAGGGGAGCCCTGGTGCACTGTTGGTGGGAATGCAGACTGGTCAGGGTCAGGGTTGGGGTTGGGGTCAGTAGAGCACTATAGAAAGAGAGGAAGTGAGTAACCCAGTAGACAATTAAGCTACCTCAAGACATAAACCAGACATTTAAAACTAAAAAAGAGAAGCTTTGGGGGGACTTTAAATATTTCTTTGATTTAAATACACTTGAAAATCACAGAATTGACACTAGTTTCCAATTGGATAGAGGTTTAGCCAGTGAATGCTCACATCCAGTGTGAAATCAGAGAGCCATGAGCTACCTAGACTCAAATTACAGTACAAACAAAATTTCTTTTCGTGTTTAGCTACATCTTCATGCTCCATTTACTAGGGAATGTGGGCGTCCTATCTCCCGTTGCCCGTAGTATCAGAGTACTCAGGAAGTCCAGTGTATAAATATCTTCAGGTGAGTTCAGAGGGGACGGATTCAAGGAGCCCTCACTCACCGCATGTGGGAATGTAAACTGGTCCAGCCACTGTGGAAAACAGTACGGCGGTTCCTCAAACAATTAAAAATAGAGATAGCATGTGACCTAGCAATCCCTCTTCTGGGTATCCACCCAAATGGGACAGATTCTCAGAGGAAACATTTTGTACCATTTCTCATTTCGTGCGTTGAATTACTGGGTTGAATTCGTTTGAATTGCCAAGTCAAAAAAAGATGATCTGAATTCAGTCTGGCACAGTCACCAGATAAAATACAGGATGCCTAGTTAAATTTCAATTTCAGATCAACAGTGACTATTTTTCAGTATAAGTATGTTCCAAATATTGCCTGGGGAAAAAATGTATTTGTTGTTTATTTGAAATTCAAATGTAACTGGGTGTCCTGTATTATTTGCTAAATCTGGCCACCCTACATTCTGCTCATAATATGCCCATGAACTTTCACTGTAACCTCTGTTGCCAAGCACTTTGTGTACAAGGGTGAGGAGGACCCAGGGTGGGGTAAAGTCAGTCCTTCCATGCACTGGCTTCCAATTAATCCTCATTTTCAGCCCAAGTCTCATTCCCCATCCTGACATCTTATTAAATCAAAAGTATGTTATACACTGATGTTATATTGCATGTATATATGTGCATATATACTTTCATATGGCATAGAAAAAGATCTGAAAGGAAGCCCAGAAAACAGTTAACAATGGTTGTTTCTAAGGAAATTAGTATGTTTCCAAGAAGAGGGGAAAAAGACTTTATATTACTATATACTCTAGATAATACTGTTTTGTTTAACTTTTAAACTTTGAGTTATAGTCATATGGTATTTGTAATTAAGTGTGTGTGTGTGTGCATGTGTGTGTATATACACAGAAAAAAACACACAAATCCACAATATAGGAATTTCAGTTGGTTCTTATTTCTGAATCTCACAAAGTGCCCAGCACAGTGCTGTGACACTGTAGGTACACAATAAATATTGGTTACATAAATACATAAATATCTCTTGAATGAAAACAGACACTGCTATTAAAGTATAATTTCCAAAATTCATGAGTCATGAATCTCATACAGATACAAAGTGAACGTATGTCAAAGATTTTATTAAATGCATTAGTTAACGAGGGAGCCAAGAAAGATATTAAAATTAGTTTACATGGAATTTTGACTTAAAATGATTCATATTCTGTAGCAAACAAAATTCACTTACATTATATCAGTCTTCTACAAATTAACTTTCATACCTAGAGTTGTAAAATAGCCCAACTGATCAAAGACAATTTCTATAGATTGAATGTTTATGTATCCCCCAAATTCATATGCTGAAACCCTACCCCCTAAAATGTGATGGTATTAGGAGGTGGGGCATTTGGGATGGAATTGGAATTAGATGAGGTCATGAAGATGGAGCCATCGTGAATGGGATTAGTGATTTTACAAGAGCCATGTGAGAGTCTGTCTCCTCTCTCTGCTCTCTGCCATGTGAGGATATAAGGAGAGGTCAGCAGTCTACGACCTGAAAGAGGGCCCTCACTAGAACTCGACCCTGATCTTGGACTTCCAGCCTCCAGACCTGTGAGAAAGAAATTTCTGCTATTCATAAGCCACCCAGCCTGTGGTGTTTTTATTATGGCAGCCTGAGCTGATGAAGACAACAGTCAAAGGGTGCAGCCCCCCGCAGTGTCAGATAATCACCAGCTGGCCTGCTAGGGAGTGTCCAGCATGCCCTGCAAGGACACCAGCAAGCTCTTTTGCTCATTCCCAAAACTTTGTCAGTTCTTCCTGACATTGCTCTGGTAATCATCTGTTTTCTCGGTGTTTTGAAACACTTATGAATCTCTTTTCTAATATATGCCAATGATTTGATAGTTTGAGTAATTTCTATACTCACATCCATGCAGACTGATACTATTCCTGCATTCTCTTCACAAGGTCTGTAAGATAATTCAAAGTTCTGCCTTACAAAAATCTCAGTGTCCTTGTATATTTTCATTGCACCAGTAATCTCCTTCTTAAATATACTGGAAATAACTTGGCAAAACCCAGTTCATAAGTCATTCTGGCATTTGTTCCACTACACAGGGTACAATATTTACAGTCTGAGTGGTATGTTGCTGTAGCCAGGTCTGTTGACAAAAACAAAAACACACACTTTAGTATTAGGTTTTTCTTAAGCATGTGACGTTAGCAACCACTGCTGGTTCACCCAAAGATTTCCTGTTCTAGGCCCCTCCCAACTGCCTGGAGGCCACAGTGAAGACAACAGTCCCTCTTCCTTCCACACATCAGTCCATCTCAGTTAAACACAGAGAAATGATCAAGGCATACATTTTGTTGTTAACAGGATGGGCGAGATTAACCTCTGTAATATGGATGAAATTCATGTCTGTAATAATTTGGGATATTTATATTTATTTGTGGAGCAAATCAATTAAACCTGTTAAAATATGTGTCCTGGATTTCTTCCATCTTTTTCTCATGCTGTGACCTTTAACCAACTTTACTGTCCTTAGCAAGCACGAGTTACTTAAGTTTACACAATGTAGCCATAAATATTTTTGTAAGTAATGACCAGAGTGGCATGACAACAGAGGTAAATATCAAACTGGTGATAGCATCGATTATAAACAATCATCTATCACAAGACCACCAGGAGGTGTGGCCTGTCCCTTTGTCAATCATTATACCTGAGTCATCCTATTAAAAAAGTACTATAACAGGGGTCTGTTAGCAGAGAACAATCCGCATAGATTGCTGGGTTGTCCGTCCACGCTGACCCTACACCCTGTAAGTCAGTCACCTGTAATAAATTGTGTTATATTCTATAGAGCTGCCTGTACAGTGTTTTTGGTGTTAAGCTTCTTGTCATGGTGGCCATCACACCTTTGCTACACCATCAGATGCATATATAGTTACACAGGGGTGGGCAAAAGTCGGTTTACAATCATTTGTATGGAAAAGACATGCAGGTTATGATTATAACAACACAAGAATAAATCCTGTGTTTCACATACTCACAACTATAAACCTACTTTTGCCCACCCTTGTATATTTAATAGAAAGGTCACTAATCCCTTTACTAAAAAGAAAAAAATACATGTAATTGGGACCATCTGGAAAAATCCAAGACATGGTCTTCCTAACCAACAGTTGTCAATCCTTAAAGTGCTACACTTCATTGACTCAATTAAACCATCATTTTAAAAATGCACCATTATGGTATGTACTGCTAAGAAAAATAAAATGGCCAATTAAAATATGACAATGTTTCTTTCACATCAACTGTAAGACACACTGTGATTTCAGAGAGGTTAAAATGTAAATATATGCAGTGTGTTAGAAGAAATATGGTGTTTGTTATGTCTTCCAACAGACATGAACTAAAGCTTTTGTTTCTCTGATCAGTAAGGCTTTTTTCACAAAGAGATTTTTATGGCTGTATTGCATCTTATAACGAAATCATCCCCATTGTTAAAGTATAAGCAAACAAGAGTTTGTGAGGAAAAAACCTCAGTGGAAAGGGATCTGCAGTGGCAATTGTGGCCCTCAGTGGCTGGTATCCCCACAGTGATGGTGCAGGCTGTGGTGGCCTGTCCCATGGGTCCAGCAGTGGTGGCCTCAGTTGGCCGAGTTGGGTGACTTGGACTGTGGTCCTGGCTGCTGCTTGGCATCTGTTGTTTCCGTTGGGTTCTGCAGCTTTCCCAAGAGTTCTGTGAGCTTCTTATCATCCCTTAAATAAATTCTTTGTCTGCCTAAGTCAGCCAGACGTGCATCTAAGAACCCTGACTGATACCTCTGGATTTCAGCAATTTGTTAAACAGAGATAATTGATATAATTTGAAGCAAATAGTGGTTCAGAGCTTCTAAGGACAGTTACAAAACTCTTCCACTTCTCTAAAATGACCACCTCCAAAAAAATATAAATCTAGCCATATTCGACATTAACAAAATAGCTGAACCATTCAGCACCAAAAGTGCACATGTACCCATTCTTTTAGAACATAACTTATAAAGTTATTGAAGGAATAAACTGCCTATTTTACAAAGGAATTAAATCACCAAAAATATAATTTGCTAAGAGTTACTATGATTCAGTGGAGAAGCCAGAAATGAAAGGCATTCTGTAGTCATCATACCATATACAAGATACACGGTAGTAACTAATTGCAGTTAAAAATAGAAAATGCCAATTTCATTCCTCTTACAACTGCTAGCAAAAATTAATTAATTTGATTGGCTGATGATTTCTTTGAACTTATTTACAAAGTTGCCCTACCCTTTTTCATAATTTCAGAGCAATGTCGGCATATCCATTTTTCTTCAAAGTCTTGTGGGGTGTTTCAGCTTCCATGAGTGTAGAAGCTTTTAATAATATAAACGGTAATAATCGTAACACTTGTGTGGTGCATCACAATGCCCAGGCACTGTTCTAAGCATTTTATGTATATTGACCTTAACTTGCGTAAGAATTCTAGGAGGAAAATATTATTACCCTTTATCTTCATTTTATAGACAAGAACACTGAGACACAGAGGGGTTGTTAGTTGACTGATGGCACTGGCCAGTAGGAGGCAGAGCTGGGACTTGAACTCAGACATGTTGGTTCCAGAATTCCTATGCTAGTTGTTACCACAAGTTGTTGTTTTTGCTCCTACCTATTTGCAGTACATAGTAGACCTGGCAGAATCTAAAGTAGACAAATGCAGGTTTCAATCCTCAATTTCCTCTGCAAACCTGGGCAGTTTACATACTGAAGCTTAGATTTTTTTCTTTGCAAAATGGAAATAATAATTTTTATCCTGCCTACCACATAGGTTGCTGAGTAGAATGAATAAAACAATGTATGTGAAAGTGCTTTGTAAAGTGTTACGTAAAGAGTTATTACATAAACCATAAATGGGAGTATCAGTTAGAATATAGTTCCAGCTATGTGTGGTGAAATGTTCCCTAACAGAAAACTGGGTCACAGCTAGAAGGTGGCACAGCTTATACTCGAACCTGGGGTTGCCCATATATAAGACTTGTGCCTCTAGCTACACCACTGCCCTCACTCCTCTGAGATTGGTTACTTAATACTTGATGGTACATTGTTGTTTTCCTGTGCACTTTCATTAAAAATAATGTAAACATAAACTGTCCTTCAAAAATTTCCCACAAAATGTTTTTCTGGTAGGCCTAAATCAGAAATTCATATCTCCGACCAACAAACTGAACAGACAGCAACAAAGAAAGATAGGTCAAGCGACAAAATCTATAACGTGGGTGTCCAAGCAACCAGAAACGCCTGACGGACAAAGATTTCTTCTCACCCTGGCAAGCTTAGGAACATTCCAGGCAGGCGCCTTTAAGACTTTGATGTGGAAAGCAGCTCAATTTCCCACACAGGAGGGGGATGATTACCAGTTTGGGAATATTCTGAGGGTGCTCGGGGGGAGAAAATGACAATGGGTCTCTCCATCTACTTCAACTACTTCAAGCAAGGTCTCTCTCCATCTTTGGGCAAAAGAGAAGGTAAAAAAAAAATCAAGCTAAAAGAAAAACCATATAAATAACAATGTTAGCACTCTCCCTCTTTCCCCTCTGGCAAATCCGTCGCTAAGAGTTATAAATCATTGCAATATCGCTAAAGTAGAAAAATCTACAAATCAACAAATAAGTATTGGCCAGGTGTCTCCTATGTGACTAGTCCATGTGTAAGCCTGGGGGTTAGCAGATTACATGCTTGTCAAACTAACAGGTGGGGTCTTAGAAACCATTATATGCCGGATTTTGTGTCGGCAAACATAAATGTAATAAACTTCAAGAATGTAAGTTCCCTGAAAAAAGGAAGATGAAAATGGCAAAGAAAGAAAGAGAAAGACATTGAGAAAGAGTAAGAACGGGAAGAGCCCAGTAAGGCTGGTGTGGTTGACTATATCATATCTTTTTTTTTTTTTTTTTAATATGTCTTTATTGATTTCAGAGAGAGGAAGGGAGAGGGAGAGAGAGAGAGAAACATCAATGATGAGACAGAGTCATTGATCAGCTGCCTCCTGCACGCCGCCTACTAGGGATGGAGCCCACAACCCGGGCATGTGCCCTGACCAGGAATCAAACCGCGATCTCCTGGATCCTAGGTCAATGTTCAACTGCTGAGCCACGCCGGCCTGGCTATCACAGTATATCTTAAGGAAAATATGCAAGTCATTACGTGAACTTCCTTTTAATACATATTAAAAGCAATCTCTTCCACATAAAGTAAAAAATGAAAACAGTGGGTACCTAAGTCTAATACAAACCAACCATACCTCTGCCGTTCATCCACTGCTTCATTCACTTCTTCATGAGTTGACTATGTGGGACTGGGGCCAGCACTGTGGCAAGGGCTTGGTCTATGAAGTTGAATAAACTGTGGGACCTGTTGTCCGGGCTCAGTGTAATCACTCAACCAGTGGCAATAACTACAGTGGAAAAGACAGAAAGAAATTACTATCTCAGCTGAAATACAGGAAGTAGGCAGAGCTTAACGTAGGGCGAGGTAAAGTCCTAAACCACTCTGCCCTGGTCCCACTTTTCCTGGGTCAGGGAATACTATTTCTTCTGTCATGCACTCATGTCCTCTGTTGTTCCCTTTGGCCACCTGTCTCACTATCTTTTTTTTCTCCTACAGCAAACGAAAAGAAAGTCAAAGGAGCTATTGAGTTGACTAGGGGAAGGAGACCGAGGAAAACATTCTGGCACCTTGTTATGCTAGGTCCCCTTTTCTTGAGGCATGGGGGAAAGGAGGGGCTAGCTTCTGACAAAGTGAGGCCTTTCACTGCGGAGTCATGTGGGAGCTGCAAGGGACCATCCCCCTTACTTTCCATTTTATAGCTGGGGACATTGAGGCTTAATGATTTACCTGAGGCCACACAGCCAACTAGTGCATTGGTGGGACTAGAACTCAGACTTAACTTCCACAGAGGTTAGAACGGACCAGCGGAACACATCTAACGCTGGGTGGGATGAGGGAGCCAGAGATAGAAATCCCACAACTACCTTCAGCAGCCTCTTCACACTTATGTTCTTAGCAATGAGGCAGTCCTTCATTTCTGATCTTTCAAAGAAATGGATTACAATTGATTAACCTGCTCATCCCACACTCGTCTGTTCCTTAAGGAAAACCACACCAAGCCCATCACTCAAAGGACCTCTTTTTTTAACATTTGTGTTATTCTTGCCGTGAGACTGACCCATTCCTCTATATCCTTTTGAAAATGGGGCAACTCAGTCTGAACCTAAAGTCTTAAGATCTGTTTGGTGAAATAAAATGCTGTCTGTGCGCTTTGCTTTTGAATGCATTCTACTTTTTTTGTTTTTGCTTGTCATTAAATTTTCAAAACATTACTTCTTTTCAATGACTTGGAGAAACTTATTGATTCAGCCCCCCCCCCCCCTTCTACCATTTGTCAGCTTCTCACTAATGACCAGGTGGCTGATACGTGTATGTTAAGAAAACTAATCACCTTCTCCCAGGATTTGGAATAGAATTAAGGCGGGCCTGGGGCCCTTCCTGTTCCAGCTGTAGCAGCCCACGGTCCACGACTGTTCAGAGACTGGCTGGCCGGCAACTGCACCCCCCGGCCTCTCGGGGGCTGGATCCCCTCGTCGGCCCCTAAAGCAGTGAGTTTTGCGAGGCTGAGGACTCGCGTGCATGAGACGGAGCCTGGGTTTGCGCCCGAACGCGGCCCGCCCACCGCGGGACGCCCAGCGAGGCGCGCGTCTCGGGTTTCACGGTGACGACGCGGGTCTGGGAGCCTCGGCGCCGACGGGTCGGTCCTGCCCGACGGGTTCCCGCGTCCGGACGCCTCCGACCCCGGCGCGCCGCGGCGGCGGAGTCACCTGAAGGGTGTCGCTGGGAGCTGCCAGCCTTCACCCGGCGTCGCCCCGGCCCGCGTCGCTCGGGGACCAGTCCCCAAGTTCCCGCCCCGCCCCCGCCCCCGCCCGCTCCTCCGTCCTCCGCCCGCCCCGCGCGCACCTTTCCCCGCGGCCCCCACCTGAGTGCGCGCGGAGGCGGGCGGAGCCACGGGGAGCTCGTGACGTCACCCGCGGGAGGCGGGGCTGTGGGAACCGCAGTGCAGCGCAGAGGGGCGGGGCGGCGGGGCGGGGCCTGCGGCGCGTGACCTGGCTGCGGGAGGCAGGAACCCGGAGAAAGGTGTAGGGGGCCGGCACCGGCGAGTCCGGAGGCGGGGCGGGGAGTGGCCGGCCGCGGCGGCGGGCGCCAGGCGCAGCTCTAAATCGGGTCACGCTTCCTTTTTCGCTCCCCGCCCCTTCTAGTCTCCCCACCTGGGCCTCCGCGCGGAGACGCGCACCTGGCAACCGGTGGCCGCGCTCCGCCGCGCCTCCGCCTTCTCCGCTCGGGCCGGGCGCCCCGAGCCCGCCCCGCACGCTCGGGAGCCAGCCCCCGGCCCCGGCGCCGGCCCCTCTCCCCTCGGCCTCGAGCGCTCGCTCGTTGATGCCGTTTTGGGGGTGACCCGGCGCGGCGGCCGCGCCTCCGTGGTGGGGGCGTGTTCGTGGCCGCGGCTCCGCTGGGCGTTGAGTGCGGCGCTGCGGGGTGAAGGGAGGCCCGCCAGCGAGAACCCCGCGCGCAGTTCGGGTTTCGGGGGCGCCGGAGGCCGCCACGGCCGCGCGAGAGCGGGAGATGTTGGAGCTGAGGCACCGGGGAGGCTGCCCCGGCCCCGGGGGAGCAGTGGCGCCGCCACCCCCCGAGGGGGTGGCGGCCGGCGGCGACCACGAAACCGAGAGCACCAGCGACAAAGTAGGTAGAGCCGCGGGAGGCGCGCCCCCACGCCGCGGCCGGTCCCGGGCTGGGCGGGACACCTGGGAGCAGGGTGGGGCCCGCGGAATGCAGGTGAGGCCGTGGGCTGCCCGCGGCGCCCTGCGCCCGGCCTCGGCTAGGTCCCCCTGCGGGAGGGGCGAGGACCCGGCCCCAGGACGGCGCGTTTCCCGGGGCGATTCCCCTTGGCTGCAGCTTAGGGTCCCCCGGGCAGCCCCGCGCCCTCCCCGGGGCCGGGGCCGACGCGGGGCTCTGGGCGGAACCGCAGGCGCCCTGGGAGCTGCGGTTTCTGCAGCCGCCGCCTCTCACCCTTCTCCGGAGAGGAACAAAGTTAGTCAAGACTAAACTTACGACACACACCTCGGGTTCTGCCGTGTCATTGGATCCTGACACTGGAGGCTTGGCTTCCCCACTGCCCCCGGCAGCAGGGTCATAGCTTTCGGAGGTTTAAGAGTACCGTACACGTGACAATTGAATCCCGTGCCTTCTGAGCCCCCGGGGCAGGCGGTGTGGTTCTTCTGTCTACCAGTGGGTTTCATTTGACCTGACAGGCTCCTTCTTGAGGACTTTTAACTCCCACTTCTGTGGAGCACCCTATTTAAGAAGAATTAGATGTAATACCACTATTCTGTTTAACGGTCGAAAAAGAGTCAGAGTTTAGTTTATTCTTTAATACAGTGGTGCAGGTAGGAATTTTGGGGGGCAAGCACACTCAGTGTTATGACCTTTTAGACTTGATGGTTTAGGTAGTTGGGCCAGATAATAGATCGTTTTATGAAATCTTCTGTTAATAAAATTTCATTTTATTTCAGAAGCTCAAAGCACTTAAACTGTTCCTAGAAGCTTTTTTTTTTTTTTTTTTTGGAAGCAGGTATTGCAGTTTGAATTACAGAAGCGAAGTGTATTCCCCAAGGTCAAGTCAGTGGCCTTTTGGAACTAGAGCCTGTTTCCTGATTCCTTTTCTTCTGGCTTATACTGTTGCTGGGACTCCCTGGCAGTTCTGATTTGGAGAGGGTTCCACCTGGAGCTTGATGTTGATGAACTTGATGTAACCAAGTTACAAAGTCCTGGTTAGAATGTATCACATGATAATCAGGAAATAATTCAACAGTGATTTCAGGAATGAAGCTTTAGAATCAATGAGGTGACATCGCCTTTATTGTTTTTTCCTACTTTTGATAGCCTGTGGAATAAAATGAGTCTGTAATAGGACACCTGTGTCAAGGAATTACACAAAATATAACAGTGGCCAGCTTCTGAAGGTTGATGTTATAAAGCTAGAAACAGTGGGCTGTGAGAATAGTCTTTGTGAAAACTGCCTTGGAAACTGGACCAAAAATAGAATTAATTAGGTTGGGATTTGTTTTGCATTAGCACTGGCTAGAATCAAGGAAATACCAGCTCCCCCATGTGGACTTCCTTAACTAGAAGAAGCTAACTAGCTTTTAATAAGAGAAACATGCTCAGGAAGCTATGCACAAAATAACTTCTGAATTAACTTAGTTTCTTAACACCTTAATGTACTTAAAATGGAAACTATTTCTAGGGTTTGATTTGGCTCCTTAGAGTTGTTGTCTCTGTGGCTAGGTTACCTCCCTGCGTGTTTATTTATTTATTTATAAATGCTGCACGGTTGGTTTTCATTAACACGTACCCAGCTGTATTTTGTTTTCTGAGAGCAGATGTTGCCAGATGTAAACTCTTAAGATTTCTTAGACAGGGATGAGCATTTTCAAATTGTGTCTACAATATTGCTATACTTTCAGAATTTATCACAAGGAACTCTTGTCTTGGCAAGCTTTGAGACATTGAACTCTATCCTCTGTCTGTCCTTTCTTATCAGGGTGTATATTTGAATGCACCTGTATTTCCAGGTCAAGGGCTATTTTAAAATCAGTTTGCCCATCAGAGGCTGGTTAATATTTGGTCCATTTAAGCTCTTTAAGTGCCTTCTCTGTTCAAGGTGAGGTAAAGGCAAAACACTTGGGGAATTAATAATAAAAGAAGTATGTGTGGGGGGGGGGCTGCCTTATATTCTGCTGTTGTAGTATACTCCCATGCCTTTGGTAGTCTTTTTATAATGGTGTTATTAACAAGACATTCTCATTGTTCAGGACCTAGAGACAGGCAGAGAGAGGCTCTTGTGCTCAGGAGAATTATCAAGTGAAAAAAGTGCTGCTTACCCACAAGGGAATGTTCCCTGTGTTAAATGCTGGAGAAGTACTTGAGAGATGACAAGACCCCCCCTTCAGAGACACCCCTCCCCCACAGGAGACGTATATGAGTTAGATTTATCAGGAGTCTGAACAAGGTTCATTGTTCACATCGAGGGCATAGTTGGACTCAACCTGGAGACAGCAGGAAAAGCTTTGAAGAGGAGGTGAGGGCTGAGCTTGGAATTGAAAGACGCCTGGGACTCACCACGCGGACAAGTGTTGGGGAAGGACATTCTAGGCAAAGGGCCCGTGGAGCTGTTTCTTGAGCCAGCATTCTCCGCACAGGAACCTGAGAGTAGCTTGGCAATCCTGGAGCATATGCTGCGTGCTCTGGAGAGGTGGGGTTTGGGGGATGGGAGCTTGGGAGCCTTGGGAAGGAGATTAAGCTTTATTCCATGGACTTTGGGAAGCCACTGAAAAGTGTTTGCAAAGGCATTAACTTATCACTCAGCCAAAGTCTGGAGAAAGTGTTGGAAGGGGGAGAGACCTGCCACGAAGAAATCAGATAGTGGGATATTGCAAGTGCTAAAGATATGAAATAATGAGGGACTGGAGTGAGTCTAGTAGGGGTAGGTGAATAAGGGTTGGGAGAGAAGATGTATATTTTAGATAATGGTGATAGGACCGAGACTAGGTGATCAAAGTAAGACTAGTAAAATAGGAGCCTGCCAGGAGACACATTTTAATCCACAACTTAAGAGTATTTTAGGAAAGAAGCAAAAATTATTGGGCGATTTTGCAGGGTAGAAGTGAACATGGGTGAGTTGGGTTGGACAAGGGTTGTCATTCTCTAAAATACAGATGTGGCTCAAGGTGGTAGTGGAAACTGAAATAAAAGGTCAAGTGTGGAGCTGTCAACTTCTGAGTGGGATAGAGGGGGATGGGACCGAACACAAAGCTCTGGGAGATGCCCATGTTTAGAGCAGGGTTGGAGATGTAGGGAAGGGACCAAAGTTATAAGATCCTGGGAGCTAGGGGAGGAGGAATCACTTAGAGGATGTCATCAATAGTATTTAGAAATGAAAGTGAGTCATAGAACATTGAGGTTAGCAGAGATCTTAGTAGAAGCCAGGTTTTAAATTGAGGAATGTGAGAAGTGAAATACTAGTAATTATTGTCAAGCAGTTCCAGCAAAGGGGAATGCAGGATATAGGCTAGAGAGGACTGGGGGATTGAGCGAAAATTAGTTTTTTCCTGGGAGGGAAGGTAGGCATTTATGTGAAAGAAGTCAAGAGGGAGTGAAGATGCTGATGAGGGTGGGCAGGCCCTGGAACAAAGAAGCAGACATGGTCTGGAGAATACAGAGGATTGGGGTATCTGAGGAAAGGAGTCAAGGATGGAGGGTGGATGCAGACACATTTTGAAAAGCAGAAGAGGGAAGATGAAAGTGTTTGATGCTTTCAATTTTCTCAGCAAAGGGGGGGGGGGTGTCTCAGAACCATAGAGCTGCAAGGGATCTTAGAAAGAGTGTAGTTCAACTTTATAAATTAAAAAATAATAAACTTGCTATAGAGTGTGGTGATTCTTGCCCAAGAGGACCTAGAGCAAGTGGCTGAGCTGGAACTGGAATGCATTTTTGACCAGACACCTTTGGAGTGTTATTTTAGGGAGTGTAATACGAAATGACCAAGAAGCCACTAGTCCTTAACTCAGTAGCAGTTATAGTCATAATAGTTGATGCTGGTAGCGATTTAGAGTTCACAGAATACTTTTACATCTTACTTTATTTGCTCCTCATAACAACTATATGTGCTTGGAATCACCCATTTAATAGCTGAAAATAAGAGGCACTGGGAGTGATTTTGGCCTGGGAAGTGCGGGTCCAGGATGCTAAAGGAATGATGGAGTTAGGGAGGCTGGGATTGGAAGTGGCCGACCACGAGTTAGGGTGGGCAGGGAAGTGGACTGAAGCCCAGCATGGGTTATGGAAGCTCTATATGGATTGAGAGGGCCTGAGCAGTTGCAAGGGAAGCTAAAACCTGATTTACTGGACCAGAGTGGGAGAAAAGGGGGTGCACATGGGAGCCGTGGCCAGGAAAGGGAAGCACACGTCGGAACAGTGTCCCTGCTGTGCTTGTATGTAAGGTTGCTGCTTTGACACAGATTTTGGGTTGTGAAGTTGAGGGTGAAAGAATCTGGAAATCATTTAATTTCTGTCCTTCCCCATTTGAGTTGTGTGTAGTTTCTTTCACAAGTACTCTAATATTTTAAAAATAAATTTTTAATTTTTGGACTTCTGTTTTCATAAATTCATTTTGGAATTTAGTATGGGTTGCCTTGGTTTCACCTGTAGGTTAATAAATATTTTCTATATATTTTTATATAAATCTAGGCCATTGATAAAATACTAATGTTTAGAGCTGGACTTCTAGAATATCATTTTGACTGATACTCTTGAGTTGTATTACCACCTAAGTAATTTTCCATGATTCTTTTGTCATTTACAAAAGATTCATGGTCATATTATTATTTAACAGCACGTTTTGAATGCTGGCTCCCCAAATATCACCTCTGGACCAACAGAGAAGACAAAGCTGAGTTTACAGCTTCTCTGGGTGAGGGGGAACACCTCAACAGCTTTGGCAGAGTCTCGGAGGGAGAAGGGCAAGGTTGGATTTTATTGAGAACTGGAATAAAATTCTTGGGTCTTTCAGTGCGGAGACTTGCTTAGGGTTGGTTAAGGGTCACAATGTAACAGTTTTGGATTGGTGGCAACAGCCTGGCAAGGATTGTGTCTTTGGAGGAAAGCTGTTTGTTGATGCTTCCTATAGAGAGTTGGTGTGTCTTTCACACATCAACTTGTGTTGAACCAGGAGCTCCAGAGCAAGTCTCCAGGGATAGTAAAGTTATGCTAACAAGTCAGTCAGATTTTAAAGTCATGTTAATTTAGGCAGCAAGCTTATGTGAGGGTGGGTAGGTCCTTTCTCACGTCTTTAAAGTATGTTCTGTGTTATACTTGAGACTTCTAAAGAATATTCTGGTGTTACCACATGAGTTTTCACTTACTGTTTGTGATCTTGACTTTAAATACTTTATTTTCTTAAAACTTTGAGAAATTTTACCATAGGATGCCATCAGCTATATCAAGCTTTGGATGCAATGGACGTTTTGATGCAAACAATATTTTGTTTGTCCTAAATGTACTACAGAAAAGTGGGACAATTGAAAATGGTTCTACTCGTAAAGAAAAATTATAAAATACAAATGTATGGTATGATTATTCTTTGTATTTATCTGTATACTTATATATTTTTATGCATTTTTGTAAAAAAGACTTTCACATGTGCTTTCATGGTTAGCACAACTAAATACCGAGGTTTTGTGTCTGTTTTTTCCTTTAACTATTGTGTGTTTGGGAATGTCTTTTAAAAAAATGCACGTTTTAATTCAGTATAAGGAAAACAGGTCATTTAAGACTTTACAGACCTTTTTGTGAGGCTTGGCTTGGTTCTGTGCATTCAGTAAATGCTTGTTGGGTGCCCATTGTATTTGCAGTTCTGATTGAATGTCACCTTTTTTTGTGACTCTTTCTACAGTTGAGAAAAGGGATGAGGCCAAGATTTGTTTGTTGCTCAACAACTGATAGAAGAATATACTAATGTCTTGGATTGTGGACCTTAACTGCATGGTGTTAAACAAAAAATTTTAACTTTCATGGCTGGAAGTCTTTTTTTTTTTTTTTTTTAAAAAAGGTTTATTAGGTCATTGCTAGAAAAAAAAAGGGGGGGGGGAGACTAGCCTTGGCACCTGGAGCTTAAACCACCAGCAGCATGGCTAGGTGGAAAAGACAACATATCCTTCCATGTCCGTGGCCTGGGAGTTTGCAAGCATTTTTATGCATCACAGGGGGCGGAAGGGGGAAGAAAGAGTTAGTCATGCAGAGTCCACCTTAGCTGTAGGCAAAGGGGTGGGAGCCGGTGGTACACGGGGCGGGACCAGCTCTGGGATAGGCCCAGAGTCCACAAGAAGCAATGGCCCCTCCTGTGGGTTGGCGGGGACAGCCGTGGGAGGCCCACGTATAAACAGGGGGAGGCTCCTGGTTCGGGGGTGCCTGGCTAAAATAATCTGTGGACATCGCCACCTGAAGTTATTCCTAAATTCCGTCAGATACACAGGGATGTGAGCAGTCTTTTGTCAGAGATGGTCCACAGCTATTCACAGGCTAACTGTTGTGTCTCTTATCTCTCCCTCTCCGGCTGCTGTGATTTTAATTTTGAACATCTCAGAGTTTTCTCCTTGTCAGTGGAATAAAGATAATAAACAAGTTTATAGTTTGTAAAATCCATGTACATAATACCAATTTTAATTTTTTTAACAGTTGTGTAGACAAGGGAAATAGCCTTAGTCTACACCTGAGAAAAAAGTTTGAGAACTGTCCATGAAACATCTAAACACATAAGAATTTTTGTGAGTTTATTTGAGCGAAACTGATGACAATTTCTGAGAAGCAAATCTCAATGGTTGAGAAAAGGCTCTGGAGAATGGCAGTTTTGCACCGTATTTTATACATTAGAGTCAAAGGAGAAGATGTAAGGCTGGGGGAGACGGGGTTACATGACATTTACTGGTGAGCTGAGCTTTTCAGGTTTAGTATGTGGTCCACGAAACCTACATTCCTTTTTAGAGTAACACAGTATTTAGAGCTGGGGTTTACCCAAAGTTTTCTGACCAGAATAATGTAAAGGAGAAATTAGGTATGTGGGCCTAAATTTATAAAATTAATTAAAATATTTACTTAAGAACTTCTTTTTATAACTGTTACTACATTGTGTGATTTTTGAACTATTTTGGCCTTTCCGAATTTGGCTAGAAACTTTTAGCTGAAAACTTGTAATTCTGTGTTTCAGGCACTCAGATTTAAGTCAAACAAAATTGTTTCTAGTACTCCCTTATTTTACTATTGATTAGGAGAAGAAATCATTAGTTTTATTTTATAGCAGTTCACACTTTTTAAAAACTATATGTTTTTATTGATTGCAGAGAGAGGAAGGAGGGGAGAGAGAAACATCAATGATGAGAGAGAATCATTGATCCGCTGCCTCCTGTGCCCCCCCTACTGGGGATCGAGCCCACAGCCTGGACATGTGTCCTTACCTGGAATTGAACCGGACTTCCTTCCTGGTTCATGGGCGGATGCTCAACCACTGAGCCACACTGGCCAGGCAGCAGTTCACACTATGATTCATTTAGTTGGGAGACTTTTCAGAACCTATTTCAAGAGAATGACGTCACATTTTGAAGGGACTCCAGAAAGCCGAGGAACTAATTTCGTTAATGACCGATTGGGCTGTTGATCTTTCCTGAAGTGTGCCAAGTTTAGTTATCTTTCTGAATGTCGACTTATTCTCTTATCCACAAGGAGAGATCAGAGTTATTTTTCATGTCATGTCTTTGGATGTTTACTTAAGACTTTGAGAAAACGATCACTATTTTAAGCTTTCTTTTAAACAAAATTGGAACACACAGGATGGGAGAAACAAGAGTCCAGTACAGTGAGAGGAGCTCACCTCTGTGGAAATTTAAAGCTGCTTTTTGCAAACTTGGTGGCTAGGAAAGGAGTGTTGCTCTTCTGCTTCCTGGCTATGTTTGCAATTCCCTTTTATTTGCCAGGACCCATGGCCAGTTATTTAAGAGCTTTATGTAAGGCCCGTGAAGCCAATCTGATTTCATCATCTGGCTGGCTCAGGTGGGGCCGAACACCTTGGCACTTAAGATTGGGCTCACTGCCACCTTTCTCTTCCAAGCAGGTTATTTGAAAACAATGTGGTGCTGTGGGCCAGCAGATGTTTATTAAGTCTATCTGAGGCTTAGCATTTTACTTTGAAATATAAAAATTGAGATCTAGAAAGTAAAATTAGACTCATGTCTCTTTTTATTTTATTTTCACTCCCCCTCCCCCCATCCCCCATGTTTGTACATGAACTGTCTCAGGCTTGAGGCTTTAAACAACCCTGGGGACACTCATGTAGAGTTCAGTGTACACCTGGAATTCTGCACATGATAATACTACTTATAATAATTTATATTGCTAATAAATATGGAATCAATACAAAAGGATCATAATGCAATGAACCCCTTAGGCACCTAGGTAATCACAGCATGAATTTTATTCTCAAGATTTCCTTCTCTCTTGATAGGTTTATAACATATTTGTGTCCCCAAACAATGTATTGGTAAACTTTGAATTTTTTTCTGAGCTTTTTACTATAAAAGTTTTTAATAACATAGGAAAATTAAAAGGTTAGTACAATGATCATCAGTACATCCAGCCTTTAGATTGAACAACTGTGATGAATTTGCCAAATTTGCTTTACCTTGCCATAGATGTATATGCAAATATTTTGTTGGTGAGCCATTTGAAATTAAGTTGCGGACCTCAGTGGCCCTTCCCTTCTAATATTAAATCATGCATCGTAAAGACATTCTCCTATGGGACCACAGTGCCATTATCACAGCTAAAAAAAATTAACAGTAACTTTAGAACATTCTATGTTCTAATTTTCCCTATTGCTGCCAAAATGTGTGTTGGAGATTCCTTCCTCTCCCCCAAACTAAGATCCAGTCAGAGTTCACACATTGCAGGTTTAATCATTCTTACTTCATCTACTTGTTTTTCCCTGCGAAGGAGGGCCAAGCCGAAGAGCAGTAAGCGTTATTTCTCTTAGGCCTGAAAAAGTGATGTACCTGTGGGGAACCCAGCTCTAATAAAGTCTCAGATAAAATGCAATTTTGTGATGACAGTAGTGTTGCACAATTGAATATAACTCTTGAAGTAGATTCTAAGTTCTTTTGTATTATGCCATGGATTTTTGCCTTCAGGGATCTTTCTTCCTAATTTGGAATTTAACACTTACATTAATGAAACCATAAGACATGATTTTAATGTAGCATAGAATTGGGTGTCACCAGGGGAAGATCAAAGGAGCCCTCTAGCCATGTTCCTGTCTTCTCAGTATCCACCGTTTGGAAGCACCTCCTTCCTTTCCCTGACCACTGGCTCCTATTGCTCTTCAGGAGTCATCATGAGCTATGAATGTCTTATGCTCAATTGACCATATACTGCGCAATTTGGTGTTTTGACTTATGTGTACACCCATGAATTCATCACTACAGTCAAGATAATGAACATATCCATCACCATCACAAGTTTGCTCCTGCCTGTTAGTAATTCCCTCCTCACTCCCAGATAACCACTGGTCTGCTTTCTGGCACTATAGATGAATTTGAAGTTTGTAGAATTTCATATAAATGGAATACTATGCATACAGGTATGCATATACACATATACATATATTTATATATACTGTATGTACATTTTGTCTGACTTCTTTTCACTCAGCATAGTTATTTTGACATTCATCCATGTCTTTGCGGGCATCAGTAGTTCACTCATTTTTACTGCCGAGTAGTATTCCGTTGTACGAGTGTAGCCCCATTTGTCCTGTTCCCTGGTGAATGTTTGAGTTGTTTCAAGTTTGGATCTATTACAGACAAAGCTGCCATGAACATTTGTGGACAGTCTTTGTGTGGATATATACTACTATTTTCTCTTGGACAAATAGGAGTAGAATGACTGGGTCCTATGGTGGGTGTATGTTCAACCTTTTGAGAAACTGCCAAACTGTTTCCCAAAGTGGTTGTACCATTTTACATTCCCACCAGCAGGGTGAGAGAGTTCCAGTTTCTCCACATCTTCTGCAACACTTGGTATGTTCAGTTTTTAAGTTTTTAGCCATGCTAATAGAAGTGTGGTAGTATCTTACCGTGGTTTTGTTTCACATTTCCCTAATAACTAACGATGCTGAACATTTTTTTCATGTGCTTATTTGCCAAATATGCATTGCTTTTGGTGAAATGTCTGTTCAAATATTTTGCCCATGTATTTTAATTGAGTTATTTTCTTATTGAACTTTAGAGTTCTTTATGAATTCTGGATGCAAGTCCTTTATTTGATATGTGATTCGCAGATCTATTTTCACAGTGTCTGGCTCATTTTCTCATCTTTACACACTGTCTCTTGAAAAGCAGAAAATTTTAATTTTGATGACCTAGTCATCATTTTTTGTTTTATGGATCATTTTGTCATTGTTATATTTAAGAAATCTTTGCCTAATCCATGGTCACAGAGATTTTGTGGAAGTTTTAATATTTTATGTAAATGCCTATGATCTATTTTGCATTAATTTTTGTAACTGGTGTGAGGTATAGATCAAAGTTCTTTCTTCTTTTTTTTTTATATGGCTATCCAATTGTTTCAGCAACGTCTGTTGATTTACCTTTGCAGCTTTGTTGAAAATCAGTGGACCGTATTTTTGTGGGTTTATTTCTGGACTCTGGTCTGTTTTCCACTGATCATTTTTTTCTTTCATGTCAGTACCGAAGCTTGATTGCCGGTAGTGTAAGTTCTTCAGCTTTGATCTTTTCTCCAGGCTGTTTTGGCTCTTCTAGGTCCTTTGCATTTTCATATAAATTTTAGAATCAGCCTGTACATTTCTACAAAAAAACCCTCACAAAACCTCTTGAGATATTTATTGGGATTGCACTGAATCTGTAGGTTAGTTTGGGAGAAATCGCCATTTTAATTACTTTCCTGTATGGTTTCAAATCCCAGCTACATTGCTTAGAGCTGTGTGAACTTGGACACTTGATCGGCCTCCCTCCCTCCCTCCCTCCCTCCCTCCCTCCCTCCCTCCCTCCCTCCCTCCCTCCCTCCCTCCCTCCCTCCCTTCCTTTATTCATTGTGCAAGTATTTTTATTAAATTTATTGGGGTGACATTGGTTAATAAGATTATATAGATTTCAAGTGTACATTTCTACATGACTCTGTATATTGCATTGTGTGCCCAACACCCCAAAGTCATCTTTCCGAGCCTCAGTTTTTTTATCTACAAAACGGAGGTGATTATTTGCCACATGGTAATGTGAGGAATAACTAAATCAGTATTTACAAAATATTGCAGTGCTTTTGCTCTTATTTTCTAATTGCTTTCCCTGAGGTGTTGGACTTGCAGGGTAATAAAGAGACTTATTTTTTCAACTTTCAGCCCTCATTTACCAGACATACTTTCATTATAATTTTATATTTGGAAAAGTCAGGAAGCCCTCATTTTACCTAGGTGGAACTGAGCTCCCAAGCCAAGCGACTTGGTCAAGACTATTCAGCTAGCAAGAACAGATGGGAACTTCTGATTTTAATCTGAAATGTTGGCCCGAGTTGACAGACACAGCTCACTTGTTGCCGCTTTATGCGTCGCCTGGGGAATCCCGCCTGGACAGGGCCTCTGCTGGCCCCTCGGGGTTGAGAGTGGGGCCAGTGGACGGCGTTTCCTCTTCTCACAAAGCTCGTGGACTCCTGGAAAATACGGACAAGCAAGCAGGCACCTCTAATATAGACTGGTAGGGAAACGCAGTTGAAGAGCAGCTGACCCGGAGCCGGGGTCAGGGACATCTGCAAGGAAGCGACCTTCACGCCAAGGCCAGGGGATGCGTGGACGGTACAGGGTTTCGGAATGAGGAAGGGAGGATTGGGACCAGGATGTGGGCCACAGAGAAGATGCGCGGTTTGTGTTTTACAGATAGAACAACCACCTGGATGCAGGAGGGAGAAGGGTGTGGCGTGAAAACTGGGGGGTCACCCACGTGGGGCTGCAGGGGCGGGGTCAAAAGCAGTGTCGGGTAGTTTGCCTTTTTCCTCTGGGCTTAGGCTGGGAAGCGTTAAGATTAGGTTTGCAGTTTAGAAAGATTCCTTTCATGTTGAAAATAAAGAAGAGGGGGAGAGGAATGAGGTACTGAAGTAGCGGAGAGAGGATGGTGCCCAGGAAGGGTAGTAGCCGTGGGGGGGCTGGGGGACATGGGCAAAGACGAATGACAGGCCTGGTGCCAAGTGGATGTGTTTTGGTGCACGGAGATGGAAGCGTTAAGTTGACAGCCGGGTGCCTGACCTGAGTTACTTGGTTAACCGTTCGGGGTGGTGTCTTCATCTGAGTAGGAAATGTAGCCGGGGAGCAGGTCTGGTGTGGAAAAAAGAGAGAGGTCAGTTTGCTTACGTTGAATTTCAGGTGATGCTGGTGGAAAGCCCACCTGGAGACCCAGGTGTATGGGGAGTGAGGGGGCAGAGATGGGGAGGAAGCTGTGAGGGTGCATGAGGCCACCTGGTGGGGGATGGGAGGACACGGGCTCAACGTGGAAAGTGGAGGGTTACTGTCTCTATTTTTATTATTATTTTTTAATCCTCACCTGAGGATATTTTCTCCATTGCTTTTCAGAGAGAGTGGAAGGGAGGGAGGGAGAGATAGAAACACCGATGTGAGAGAGACACATCCACTGGTTGCGCGCCCAGACGGGTGACCGAGCCTGCAACCGAGGTACGTGCCCTTGGCCACAATCAAACCCAGGCCCCTTTAGTCCGAGGGCCGATGCTCAAATCGCTGAGCCACACCAGCCAGGGCAGATTACTGTCTTTAAACTGGGGGCTTGAGAAGAAACTCCTAGCGTAGATTTCTTAAACATTTTAAGCACCTTCATTCCGCACGCGTTCAGCTACTGCTCCCTTCTTTCCATTACCCCCAGTCACACTCTTGTTCTCCTTGTCAAGTCTGGCACCTGTGACGGGACCCGTGCAGGAAATGCAGAAACACAAGAGTCTCTGCTTCGAATCCCCGTAGTTGGGTCGAATTGCTCTAAAAGGCCGCTCTTTAAGAATTATCTTCTATTCTTTCGTCATTAGCATGAAATGAAGAAGCCTCGTTAAGTCTTACGTTTTCCATTCTGTGAAGCTAAAAGAATGAAAGTAAAAGCGGAACAGCTTTCTTGAGGGCTTGGAGACGAGGGCCTTGACCACCACCACCACTGCCAAGCGCACTCGGAGGAGGCTTGCTGGAAGCGCTAGCCTTTCGGGGAGCTCAGTTTGAATTCTGGTCCAGTGCTTTCATTTTCTGAGGAAAGCAGAGCTGAGGTTGTTTTCAGGGTTGAGTGACTTGCCCTTTGCCACTCTGCGGGCGCCGTACGGGTGGCCTTAGCACCCGCGCAACCCTGACTCCTGGTCCGTGCTCTTCCTGCGTCACGGTGGTGTAGCCTTACGGAGGTATTTCCATGAGTCCCCGTCTCCACTATGCTCGCACCACCCCCAGCACTCTGGGTTACTGAAGGGGACAGAGGAGTAGTAGCAGGGAAAAGAAAACTAAGTGGTGTGCTCCACTGTTCTAGATGCCAAAGGCCTGCTGGCATGTCAGGCTGACAGCCGGCGCCCTGACATTTTCAGGGGATGCTTTGTGTGGTGGTTTATTAAGTCAACATCTCTCTCTGTTGAAGCTGCTTTGGGGCCATCTGGCGCTCAGTGCCACAGTGGGAATTCGACAGGTCCGTTTCCCTTGTCATTTTTGGTATAATGTCATGTAATTTTGTAATTATACAGTAAGAGAGTTATAGGTAGTAAACAAAAGCTTATTATTGCTTTATGAAAACTGCAGATACTCCCCCAAGGCTAAACTTTTGTTTGGTAAGCCACTTAATGAGGAATTGGGAGACTTGCTTCAGTCGTAGCCCACTTCTTTGACTTCACTAAGTCCTTGGCGTTATATTAAAAGCTTCCACTTTATGGATAAAGAAGTCAAAAGGGCTGGTGAAATCTGCTGAGACTTTGGCACTAATAAGGGTTCTGTCTGGTTTGAGGCTCCTGAAGGTTCTGAGTTCCTGGGCGTTTTCATGCCCAGGATCACTCCTGGCCCAGCGTTCTGCTCAGTGCTCCATTGTCTTGTATTCACCCCCTGAGAATATTATCATTCCTCTCCTCCTCCTGAGCCCCTTGCCCCAATTTCCCCCTTTGCAAACCACTTTCCCAAAGTACATGCATGTGTAGCACTCTTCATCAAAGGCTGCTCGGGCAGGGCATGTAGGAGAGGGGAAGACAAAGGAGTGGAGAGCAACTTCAAAACCGAGTTAAATGCTTTATGTATACAAAATGTGCCAGTGTAAGATATTACTCTTGTTCATGCTTTGATTGTAATCAAATAAAAAGAGGGACTGTGCAGAGCTGATTGGAATCTACTTGGAATTAACACTGTTCTCTCAGCTAAGTAGCAAAAGAATAAATATTTGATTCATGTGGTAAACTTAGGCAGTATAGTAGTTTCTTTTTGTGTCTTTTGTTTAAATGAATCCTTTATATTGATAGATTTTAGCGCAGATAATCAAACTTTCCTAACAGGGAAGTACAACTGAGCTTGGCTAGTCAAGGTAAGTTAATAGTTGTTTTCTTTGTTTCAAGTTATGTAACTGAGATTGGACACATAGAACAATATGTAAATGCATTGGCAAGTGTGTGCTTTTTTTCCCTTCTATTTTACAAAGTGATCTTCCTTTCTCTTTAATTTTAGGAAACAGATATTGATGACAGATATGGAGATTTGGATTGCAGAACAGATTCTGATATTCCAGAAATTCCACCGTCCTCAGATAGAACCCCCGAGATCCTCAAGAAAGCTCTGTCTGGTTTATCTTCAAGGTATGGCTGGATGAAGATGAATATAAGGGGTGCACAAGAAAAGTTGTGAGGTTGTCCTATTCTGTGCCATTCATTTCACTGTTTCTGAGTTTTGGAGCTCTGAGAGAGAAAGCTCATACTTTTTCATTGTATGTGAGGCACACATGGTACTAGATGCTTAATGTACATCCTTTCATTTAATCTTTAAAACCTTGAGAAGTCTGAGAAAACCAAATCTGAGAGGTTTCCTAGTGAAGGTTACAGAGCTATTAAGACACGGACCTATCCTTGTCCCAGTTTGTCAGATTTCTGAAGCCAGTGATCTATTTACCACATCAGGTTGCCTTTTCTGGTGGTGGAACATTTAATAAAGAAAATTCTATATTCTTTGTTCCCTGTTCTTCAAATGCCACAGAAATAGGTCACTTTTTTAAACTGAGTTTTAAATTATTGTTCAAACTCTACAGCCCTTTACCATTTTATATTTGTGCTCTGTTTTGAGATGTGTAATCACCACCAAATTTTACCTAATTTTATATTGCCCTCCATTGTATGTTTTAGTAATATGAGTTACAAAACTTATAAAAGCAAAATAAATGTAAGCTTTTATTTAGATTAATATGTGAAATCTTAAATATCAGTTTGGAACAGTTTTTCCATATTTTTTACTGTGACACGCAGTAAGAGATACATTTTACACCACATCCCAAGAGACACACAAATGTGTATTTTAACTGCTGCAAGAATGTCGTGAAGCAATTCTTGCCATTACTGTGTGATACCCTCTAATTTATTTTCTGTTTAATGCTCTTCTGTTATTGAACAAAATATGTTGGATGTAACCTACTAAATTGTTTTTCTACCCATGAGTCATAACAACAGTAAACAATGACTTAGTCCTATCTAGCAAATGTAATAGGAGTTTTTCTCTTTTTAGTTTCTAGGAGATATCCATATTAGAATAAATTGCTTTAAAGCAAATTTTTCATATTTTTTTAACCAATAATTCTTTGTTGGTTATTATTCAGAGAATAATTATTCTTTTAATAGTCTTGATCCCGGTTGTTTTCACGACCTAGTTGACAAATGTACCTTTGCTTTAAAATCTTACCAGTTCTATCTCAGATTTAAAAATTTCTTAGATTGATTTATATAAGAATGATGCCATACTCTCGTATGCATTATTAATAATAATTTCTTAATAGTGAAGGCCATTCCCCCTCCCCCTTGTAAAGCAACAATAGCAAATGATAGCATCTGATATTTATTGAGCATGTACTGTGTGCCAGGCACTGCTCTAAGCACTGCACACCCATTGACTAGCTTATTCTCACAGCAACCCTGCAACACAGGTACAGTTATGTACTTATTTTACAAATGAGGAAACTGAGGCACAGGAATTTCATGTATCAAGGGGCATGCAGCTAGTAAGCAATAGAACCACATTCTGAACCTGGGCGTTGTGCTCTGCTTATGAGAGAATTGCTTTCAGAAAATGAGCAGTAGAGGATATGTGACCAGTTTCATCTTCTCATGAAACTTCACTATAAAGATTACATGAATGTTTCGAAACCGGTATCCTGTTCATTGTAGCCTCTTCAGTACCCCTACTAGTCTGCCTTGCCGCGGTTTAGAAGTTATAGACGCATAGGATTAAAAATATTAATTCCATAAGAAGTTTTCATGAATCACAGGGAAAAACCCCTGTAATCCTCCCACCACGACATTGGTATTTAAAGTACTGTGGTGTTTACTCTGAAGCTTTTGTGTGTGTGTGTGTGTGTGTGTGTGTGTGTGTGTGGTATAAAAATAGCATTGTACTATTTCTTGCCTTTCTATTTTCACTTTCATTCTGTGGTATTAGGAACAAATATCCTTAAATATACATAAATATTTTAATGGCTACATGATATATTCCTTTGTATGGCTGTAGTTCAATTTGCTCAACTTAAACAGCTATCGCTGGGCATTTAGCTGATTTCTGAATTCTCACAATCAAAAACAACTGCATTAAACATTTTTCTTTATAGATAACTTTGATTTAGCATCCATAATTATTTCCTTAGGATAACATCTTAAAAGTGAAATTGCTTGGTCAAGGTTTATGCTCACTTTTGAGGCTCTAATATATAATGTTAGAAAATCTTAAGTTGTTGAAATTGGAAGGGGCCTGAGAGGTCTTCAGTCACTTGGCAGGTTGTCCCAGTCTGTTTCTTGAGCTGTGTGTATGAATGTTCAATAGACTTTTAAGTCTGGCTTTATGAGCCTAACTTAGCAGTTTTCATCTGGGGGCAGTACCTCGGGTTTCGTCCCCACGCCCGAGCAGACGTTTGGCAATGTCTGGAGACCTTTTTGGTTGTCGCAATGAGAGATGGTGCTCCTAGCATATACCAGGGAGGATGCTCAACGCCCTGCAGTACACGGAACAGCTCTTCACAGCAAAGAATTCTCTGGCACAAAACGAGGCTGGTCCTGAGGCTGAGAAACCAAGGAAACATCTGGGCATCGCCTTACTGGTGCTCGTATGCTCCACACTGCTCTCTTCTCTCCGGGAGCCTGTCCACTTTCTCCAAAAGCTGGTAGATAGACACTCTCAAAACTCCTGCTCTTTGCCAAATGGCCCGCCAAGTTCTTGTTTATTTTAAAAAATATTTACTTATTGACTGGTTTTAAAGAGAGAGGAAGGGAGAGAAACATGGATTTGTTGTTCCACCCATCTGTGCAACTGTTGGTTGATTCTTATATGTGCCTTGACCGGGGATTCACCCCGCAGCTTTGGTGCATCTGGTCAACACTCTAACCAGCTGAGCTCCCCGGCCAGGGCCAGTTCTTGTTTATCCCTGAGGAGTGCCTCTGTGCCCCAGTTCTTGGCTCAGGTGAGCTGTCTTGTCAGCCCAGATTCTTGATGACTCATGATGTTTTTCGCACTGTTTTTTTTAAAAAAATCTTGTCATTACTTTTGAAATAAAAAACCACTTACTAGTGGTAGTAACAGTAAGTCATCATACATATCCAAATTGATTTGAACACTTTAGATAATCACTTTTAAAAGGATGCTGCTTAATTACATACTTTTTGGAAATCTCATTTCTGGCTCAGATGGGACCTTGAGACATGAAACCTGAATTCACTTCTCTGCTGATTCTGAGTTCCTTTTTCCAAAACGATCTGTGAGGTGATGACATGGACTCAAAATCAAGGCTTTCTCTGGTGTGATCATGGAAGCATGGTAAAGGCAATGGAGAGTTTTGAATTCAGAATCAGACTGTCCTCTGGTTTTTAGTAACTGATTTTCTCCCTTCCTTCCTTCCTTCCTTCCTTCCTTCCTTCCTTCCTTCCTTCCTTCCTTCCTTCCTTCCTTCCTTCCTTCCTTCCTCCCTCCCTCCCTCCCTCCCTCCCTCCCTCCCTCCCTCCCTCCCTCCCTCCCTCTCTCTCTCTCTTTTTGCATATCATGGTCTGTTTTAAATTCAGTGCTTCTCTCCTGAAGGGTGACTTTCGGTTACTGTATCAGTGGATATATATATATTATGTCTACGTGTGTGCTTAATTTTGTATTAGGTATTCTTGGGAAATTTTGAGAGGTCTGTTAAGTAAAATAAATAAAGGAAGTAAGCCTTTGACCTTATTGAGGGAGGGGAGTTTTTCTCAGAGGGGAAATATCTCTGTAAAAGACAACCAGACAGAATATGTTCCTCGAGGACCTCGGTTTTCAGTTACCGTGGAATTTTTGGCTGATACGTTTAAAATCTCTGGTTCTCAGCAGTTGCTATTCTCTGAAGATCAAAGCCAGGCATCTAACAGAGGTACGTGTGGACATGGGCAACACCTACCTAGGGGCGGATTTCTAACCCCTGTGTAGTCACTTGACTAGAAGAGGTTCTCAGTCATTCTGAGTCTGAGGATCAGTCATGCAGACGGGCTAAGTACACGTCTGGGTTTCACGCAAGCAGGTCAGGATTATTATCTGGAGACTGGCCTATGTCCTTTATTTACCTCTGACCAGCTCTGTGACCTAGCCCAGTTTTTTAATCCATTCATTAATCCATAGAGGGTTATATCTATACAGCTAAATGGAGCTTTTCAGCTATAGCATTTTTGACTCTACACTCATTTCAGCCCCAAAGCTTACAGTCTGTTAGAAATGTATGACTCTATCTAGCTGGTTAAACAGTAGAGGGAAATAAAATTGGGTGAGTACAATTTGACCAACTCATGAACAATCTTGGAAGCTAGATAAACCAGTTTGGACTTAATGTTGGCATTTCAGATCTTGAGCACAGAAATGACATGATAAAAGGGATATTTAAGAAGTACCTGAAACATAGGCATAACGAATTAAAATGGCAATAAGCAAGGACCTATTGATAATAACCTTAAGGACTTTAAGGGAGAGATCAACAGCAATACAGTCATAGTCGTGGACTTTAACACCCCACTGACTTCACTGGATAGATCTTCCAGGCAAAAAGTCAACACAGAAACAATGACTAAATGGCACACTAGAGCAGATGGATTTAATTGCTATTTACAGAACCTTTCACCCCAAAGGTGCAGAATAGACATTCCTCTCAAGTGCACATGGGTCATTCTCAAAGATAAACCACATGTTAGGACACAGATCAAGTCTCTACAAGTTTAAGAAGATTGAAATCATATCAAGCATCTCAGATCACAATGCCATGAAATTAGAAATCAACTACAGTAAAAACACTAAAAAATATTCAAACACATGGAGGCTAAATAACATGTTATTAAACAATGAATGGGTTACCAATAAGATCAGGAAAGAAATAAAAAACTTCCTGGAAACAAATGAAAATGAACACACAACAATGGGACGCAGTGAAAGCAGTCCTAAGAGGGAAGTTTATAGCACTACAAGCCTACCTCAAAAAGTAAGAAAATGTTTAGTAAACTATCTAACCCTACAACTTAAAGAATTAGAAAGCTCCCCTGTGAAGCTGTCCAGACCAGGGCTTTTGTTTGCTGGGAGTTTTTTTTATCACTGCTTCGATTTCATCAGTTGTTATTGGCCTATTCAGGTTTTCTGATTCTTCCTGATTCAGTTTTACATGATCTCACTCATATGTGGAATCTAATAAACAAAATAGACTGAGGAACAAAATAGGTGCAGAGACATAGAAGCATGGAACAGACTGATGAATCTCAGTGGGAAGGTAGGGGTGGGGGAGTGGATGGGGAGAGATTAATCAAAGAACTTATGTGCATATATGCACAACCCATGGACACAGGCAATAGTGTGGTGAAGGCCAGGTTCGGGGGAGTGGATGCAGGTTGGAGGGGATCAATGGGGGAAATAAAAGGGAGATATCTAATACTTTCAATAATAAAGATAAGTATATATATATGTATATATATACATATATATCTAAGTATCTGGACTATATAGGAGAGTGATTGAAAGCAGGGAATGTAATCAATATTTGATAAACATGAAATCAGCAAATATTCTTTTATGGGAAGGAGAATTAAAGCCTTGCTTAGATGTTGTACATATGTGGTGTTATACTTTTTAAGTTGAATCCCGATCTCTTGTAACACAATTTGAATGCTATCATTTGAATCAATAGAAATCAGAATAGTTTTAAAGAATCACTGTGAGTATAATGTAAAATGTGTGTAGAATGGATGAAAGCAGGGGCAGCAATTTCAGAAATCGTCGTCCATGCACAGGTGTAATTAGAATCATTCTGCACATTTCATACAGCAGCTGCTGACATTCTTCATGACGTGGCCACATAAAGAGTGACAGTGTTCGTGAGGTACACTGCGGATGAAGTGACTGGCCCTTGGGGATGGGGGAGCAGTTGGGGACTCAGCCCCTGACTGACAGATGCCCAGGGACTGAGGGAGACCGATTCTCTGAGTGTGCCGGCAGGGACGCTCTGCTCTAAGGAACAAGCCGAGGCCCAAGGATAAGAAAATGCTTTTCTCCTCAGGGCCCTGTCCCTAACCAAGGAAAGCAGGCAGCACCTGAGCGGTAGAAGGATGTGACTTTCAGCGTGGCCTTGTCCTCTGCGACTGACCGCTCGTGCCTTCTGCATTTCACTGAAATCGCTGGGCTCTCCAGTTTCAGTTCCGTGTCAGTTTCTCGTTGCTCTTCCTCGTTGGAAGGTCATGCTCTCTGCCTGTTTCACCTTAAAATCCTATTATTCTTGTCTAGTACCCCAAAGGATTGGTCATCTTTTTAGGGGGCTTTTGCACCTGGCTCCTCCTTCGTGTCTGAATGATCCTGGGGCAGATGTGCACATGTCCATGTGATTCATCTTCATTTACAACAAACAGAACTCAGTTTTTTCTTTGGCTAACATAATATCTACACTTAATTTAGCTCTCAGTGAGTGAACCAATGCTGTTTGTTTGTTTTTTGTTATAAGGTGAAGTGAGGGATTCTTAAAGCATAATTAGGGAAAATCCTTAAGTCTGGTAACTCACTACTGAAATCACACACAAAAAATACTGTAAGAATACATTAAGTGGTAACTTTATAAATGTTTTCTTTGCAGGTGGAAAAACTGGTGGATTCGGGGAATTCTTACTCTGACGATGATTTCATTGTTTTTCCTGATCATCTATATGGGATCTTTTATGCTGATGCTGCTTGTAAGTATTTACGTCTCCCTGAGTAGCTCTTGCTTTGTTTTCCAGCACTGAAGTAATTTGAGCATGTCATGAAAAAGGGGGTAATTTCACACTCGGCACACCAAATTTAGTCCCTTTAAGCATCTTGTAATTCATGAAATGAACGGAGCTCATCTTTTCTGTTTGCAAAGTGTCCGTTGAATGTGTTCAGCGGAGACCATGCACGTGGAATAGATTCATGTCCTTTCGTCAGACGTTGCGCCAAGTGTTAGGTAAAACAAACACACACACGTGACTTCAACATGCGTGACTGTTAGCTACATCCCTGACCGTCTGAAGGCTGATAGGAGTCAGCGTGGAGAAAGGGAGCTTGGGGAAGGAGAGTCACAGCAGAGGGTTCCTGTGTACAAAAGCCTTGATAGCCAAAGCAGCACGAAGCATTTGAAACCCAGAGTGGTGGCAGGGAGAAGTGCACTCGCTCAGCAGGTTCACGGCTGGTGCCGAGCTCGGCGTAGCCGCGAGCGGGGGAGCCAGCTCTCGGGGCTGTGCGGTGCCCCTTTTATTGTTTTGCTTCATCCCATCTCGGTTAGTTTCGCCTCTCCTTCTGTACTCACCTCCCTGTGTCCTGGGGACGTAGAATTCTCTTTACCCGTCTCACCTGCCTTCTCCCTCCTTGGTCGGTCCTATTCAGAGCACTGAGTGCTGGGCGATGTGATACGGTTTTCCTCTTACTCTATAAAAGGATACCTTTTGAAATGAGATTAGATACGACTGGGGGGAAAATTCCATCAACCCCTGAAGCCACTTGAAGTAGCTCTTCTGAGCACCATAAAGCCCTATCACTTTTCTTTTTGTCTTCTCCTTAATTTTGTACTTCCTTGGGGATATCAAGGTCACAAAAGTGAGTAAGAAATTGAAGAGGTGTTTTTGTTTTGTTTTTATACAAAGAATAATGAATAATGGATAGGACAGATTTAATGTGAGGGCAGAAGGTGCTGAGTCTGAAAGCCCGGTAGGCAGGGTGAGCGTTGTCCAGGGGTGACTGGAAAGAAGCGCCCCGGCTCCCAGTCTTCCCAGCCTGAACCCGCCGAGGGCTACGGGTGCCAGATGACCAGCACAGCCTCGGGACTTGGGCAGTGAAGGGTGAGTGTGTGCAGAGCACTTAGTGCTGTGTGGCGAGTGGCTGAGCCTGGAAGAAGGGATTGGATGGTGCAGACAGCTCATAAGGCTTGTGTACTAAGGGACTTTGAGTGGACCTTGAGGCTCTATCAGCGTGGAGTCAGTGCGTGCTGTGGGCAAAGGCCCTCACAGCGGGCGTGTCAGGGAAAAGCAGGCGGTGCCCTTCTAGGGCACAGGGCCTTTGAACCTGAAAGAATGATTAGGGACCGGATTCTGGAGGACCTTGCAACACTGTGTGAAGTTTGGGGCTTATCTGTAAAGCCTTAAGGAGCCATGGAAAATCCTGGGGATTATTTGAGTTCTGATTGTCCTTTAGAAGATAATTTTGACTGAGACATTGCAAAGCACCTGTATCCTTGATATACTGACTCCGTGGGCTCCCTGAGAATAAGTGACATGGTTTCTGAGCTAAACAGTCGGTACAGTGAATAGGACCAGACTCGGTAGACAGAGACTGATTTTTAACCACTCCTTTATGACAGAATTCAAAACACGTTTAAAGACATCCTTGCATATTTGGATTCTGATTTTTTTTAAAAGAGAATCATAAACATACCTAAAGCACTTGGGCTTTGTTACTCATTTTTTTCCAACTCTGAAAGGAAAATACAGTTTTATTACAAGTTATTTCTTTGGTGAGCTTAATCAGAGAAGAATATAAGTAGATCTAGTTAAAGTAGATTCGAACTGTTATTGCTGTTATCTAGGTTTATTGCATATGCGTGCATACCTGTGTCTGCACACAGGTACACATATATACATACATAGGCTGTGTTTATGATATTATATTAAGGGAATATAGATATACACGTAGACACACATACTGTTGGTACTCAATTGATAATACTTCTATGTGTTTTAAAGTCTTATTTCCATTCATATCTCTAACTAGGTCATTTATATTTTGAGTCATATATATTGTTATCTAGCTTGCATTTGCCTAATAATATCAGCCCTTAAAAATGACAAATTCAAGAGAAGTTTATTAAAAACTTACTTCTAGGAAATAACTACTGTTTTAAGATGGAACTCATACCCATGTTCCTTAAAATGAGCTTTTTCCTTCAAACGTCTATGCATAGTACTTTGATTGTTGCAGGCGCAGCTTGGAATCACTTTCTAAATGATGGATTTACTAAAGCTTATTTAGATTTAAAGGCAGATATGGGCATAGAGAAGATATTGTAAGAGTCCCTTCCCCCACCTTCTTGGAAACTCTTACAATAATTATTTTAATCTACATTATATAATTTACTCTTTTTTTTTTTTCCTAATCCTCACTCAAGGATATTCTTTCCATTGCTTTTCAGAGAGTGGAAGGGAGAGAGAGAGAAACACTGATGTGAGAGAGACACATCGATTGGTTGCCTCCCGCGCGCACCCCAGCCGGGGCCGGGAATCGAGCTGCAACTGAGGCACGTGCCCGTGGCCGGAATCAGTCCCCGGGCCCTTCAGGCCGAGGGCCGACGCTCCAACGCTGAGCCAAACCAGCCAGGGCTATAATTTACTTTTTAATAGTATATTTAATTTTTTCCCGTATTGTGAGAATTATAAAAGTATATTAAAGTTACGTTGGAAAGTAGATAATTTAAAAGTATCACCTCAACCCAATCATCAACCACCAAAGCCCAATTAATACTGCCATTCGATATGCTTCCTTTAATCCTTCCTTCCTTTTGTGTTTTAAAAACCATGGTTGTAGTCACGATGTGACTGAAGTTTTCTATCCTGCTTTGTAAACTGACTATCTTATCAAATGTTTCGTGTTGCCACAGTTTTTACAGCCATCAGCTTTTTAATACATTGGTCTGCTCGATGGGATGGAGTGCCTCATACGTTATTAAACCATTGTGTTATTTCTAGACATTCAGGCTATGTTCTGGCTTTTCTTTATTGTGAATAACACTATGCTAAATATATTAGAATGTAAAGCTTTTTCTTATGCAGAATTGTTTTCGTTGAATAGATTCCCAAAGTGACACTTTTAATTGGATGACCCATAGGTACCAGACTGAACATGGGCAGACCTGAACTTCTATTCCAACCCCAGCCATCCTGCATGAATCTGTTTCCCAAGCCTTCCCTGGTGTAATTCTTTGTTCCCGGGACTCTCTCCCTTAGCCCCCCATTTGCCCCAACCACCAAATCCTGTTAGCTCTACCCCTCGATGTCTCCTGTTCCTGAACCCCGCCCATCTGCCACTGTCCCAGGTGGACGTTCAGCCGCACTCACCTGGACGGTGGTGTCCCGCCCGCCTTGCTGTCTGTCTCTACCTCTGCAGTTAGTTCTTTCTGCCTCTGTTATCTTCTAACGCTCCCGCCCGATCATGCCCTTTCACGACCAGCACAAACTCCTTTGTGCCGTCTTTTGTGCTCTTTCCTGATTCTGTGACCCGGTTTGTCTCTCTCTGCTTCTCACCCCCCACCTCAGTGTTCCAGCAACTCTGACCACGTGCCTTGTCCCCTCCTACAGGCGTAACTCTGTGTCCCCCGCTTTGCCCCGACTGTGACCCACCCCCACCCCCTTCCACAGTTTTTTTTTGCCTGCCTGTGCTTGTTTATATCCATGTGACTAATTCCACATGATATTAGTAGTCGCGTGTGTCCTCCGTGACAGACAGTGCCTCTGTGAGAACAGACGTCCTATATGATTTCTCTGAATCGTCAGTAACTGGCAGAATAGGCATTTCCATACTGGTGGTTGTTTTTAGGGCCCTTAACACATTAATTGGGCCAACAGAGTTCTGCCAATGAGCATTGCTGCCAGCTTTGATGGTGCGGAGTATCAGTTTCTGTGTGATCACCCAGCCCTGGAAGATACGCATATATTTTAAGGATTTTAACTCTAGTGTTTGAGTCCTGTGTTCTGTTTTCCCAGCAGTTCCATATTAATTCTGCTGGCAAGCTGTAACTGACAATCGTAGGAATATATGTGTGTGCTATTGGCATTACTCCTCTCCATAAAATACCTTAACTGTAGTGCTAGTGATGCCATGAGCGAATGTGTTCATGGACGTTGCATCCGTGTGTTTGGTATCTTAAAAGCCCTGGGTTCTACAAATAGCACGGCTTTGTCACTTTATCTTAACATCTAGCATTGTCCCTTCTGTGATTATTTTTGTCTAAAAATGACTTCGTGTGTTATGTACAAAGGTTATTCGAAGGACAGTATTTAAATTTCCTCTTGTCTTTATAACATACATTTATGACTTGTTCCTAGAAGAACGCCTTATAGGAGTTTGGCGTAATCATTTCTCACCATGTGGCTGAGGGGACATTACTTTTTTAAGTGTGTGACTGAACATGTAGTAAATAGAGTAGGAAAAAATAGTTTAAGAATATCCTGAGCAGTAGGTTTGAGAAAGCTAAGCTGTGGATATCACACAAGAAATCCCAAAGTATTTCCTTGGGCAGAGCTTGGTACTCTTGTTCGGCAAAGGACCAGATAGTAATATTTTGGTCTTTAAGAAGCCACATATGTCTCTGTGACATAATCTTTGATTTTTGTTTTTAATTCTTCAAAAACATAAAACCCATTCTTAGCTCCAGGCCTGTTCATAAAGCCCTTTGGTTTACTCTTAAGAGGTTGAAAAAGTTAGTCTGCTGTATGCACAGAGATGTTAATCTCTTCGTTGATGGGAATAAGTGTTCAACTCGCCATTTGCTCTTTGAGTCTTGGAATTGACTTAGGCCAAGCACTGTATATGCTCAGGAATTACCTTTACCCGGAACGGTGGATGCAGCAGTTTGAAGGACCACTGCATAGACCATCACAAAGAGATTCATAAATATAAACTCATTTACTAGGTATGCAGACAGCACGGCATAGACTCAATTCAGTGGCCCAAGTGGCTGTAAGTGTAGAAAGCTGTTCATCATTTGCCAAGGTAGCAACGCTTGGATTGGTCAGAGATGCGCGTCGCTGGCTGTGGGAGGCTTGGCACCGCTGGGAGAATGAAAAGACCATGCCCAGAGCCCTGGACGCCTGGGAAAGGTGTCTCAGCCGTTGGTCCTGACAGTACCTTTATCTGTGGCAACTATTCCAGAGTGTATGGTTCAACATAAATATAATCAAGCGAACTTTCATATATGATCATTTTCCTAGGCTAACTGAAGAAACAAAATGGACAAAAAGATTGTTCATCTTGAGACGGACGACCTCAAGAAATGAAGTTGTAAAACCTAGTTACCTGTGACCCACCAGGTCATGTCCCTCCAGCTGGAAACTATACTATCACCTCCCACCCCAGGAAGGATCTCTCTATAAAACCTTGTTTTGCTCACCCCACGGGACATCACTTGAGTTTAGAGACGTCAAGTATTGAATTTTTGCTACTGACATTTAGAATAATTAAAAATGAATAGGCTAAAATACACATGACAACAAGCTACTTATTAAACGATGAAGCACAAATGTAAACACTGAGAAATGTATGTCAGTCAGTGTTTTCTCTTGGTTTCAGGTTCTGGGCATCCAAGTGAAATGCTTCCATGAAATTATCACCATAGGTTACAGAGTCTATCGTTCCTACGACCTGCCATGGTTCAGAACACTCAGCTGGTAAGTGACTTGGAGCCCTCAGATATGAAAGTCTGACTCTCTTATCAAGCTTGTGAGGGAGGCATTCTGATCCGTTAGTATCCACAGAGTTGATGTTATAGATTGATTTTGGAGAAAGATAAGTTTTTAAAATGCAATTGAATTTTGAAAAGAGGAAAATCACCTTCAGCTTTCTCATTCCAGCACAACAATTTTCATAGCTCATCTTTCACTCTTTGTAGAGATATCTAATTTATGTACAATGTATACACCATTCTTGTCCTGTTTAAAAAAACAAGCCTCAATATTGGACACACTTTATATGCTTTATAATTACAATTTTAGCATAAGTTTCATTTTGTGAAATGTTGCAAATGTGTAATCTTTTGCTTTTTCCCCCCTCAGTTGAGTTGATCAATGGTTTATTCAAGGGGGAAAGTCCAAGCTGAACGTCTGTCTCCCATCTCTGCCCCTTCAATCTGCCCCACCCTCTCCATAGGCCCAGGGTGGGGAGGGGCAGTGGGAGGAGAGGGTGACCCCACCTTTGTTGCTCTGGTTTGGTCTCCTCTTCAGGCTTCGGGCCCCATGACATGCAACCTGAAGGATAGGCAGGCAGGGCAGGCATGCGGAAGACTCTGATGCAGTGTGTAAGGCCCCCTTGTAAATAGCACTGGCTAACTTACCAGCCCATGAAATATTGTATGTGCACAAATGCAATTTAAAAATTAGTAACATAAAATATCCAGGGGTAATCCTTAGTTATCAAGACCCTGACCAGGAAACATGGTACTATGATAGTTCATGAGTAACCTACTTGGTCAGGCCTTTGAACATAGCTGTTTGATTAGTATCAGCCAGAGGGGCCAGCATCTTATTCAAACAAATGTATCACCTTTGGGGTTCAGAATAGTGAAAAAATGGTTTCTTGGCTTTGGTAATAGCTGATTTTTCTCCCTGAGTGTCAGAGTGCACAGGAAAAGTTAGGTGGATGAAGTGTAGTGGGAGACTAATTAAATGTGAAACCTTGCAGGATTGATTCTAAGTTAGGGAAGAGGGTAGGTCAGGGTAGGCTCCAGTGATTGTAGGTGACTCACGGAGAGGGTGAGAGAGAACCTGTTGGCTCCTGAGAGAGAGGGGTGTTCTGGTTGGCATGTTCGAGGTGTGGGAGTGAGGAGGCGTGTGCCCCAGATGGTGACGTTCCTGTCCCCATGAGCAGAGGGTATTTATTCGGGAAGAGTGGGCAGATGGTTGTCCTGGTTGGGCCAAAGTAGGCCTTGATAGCCTCCTAGAGGAGTCGAAGACAGTTTCCAATGTAGGGGAATGGAAAAACGGTAGCACAGCTGATAGACATGAGAATGCTTGCCCTTTACTTTTTCAGAACAGTGGGGCCGAATTCCACCTGTGAGATCCAGAGGGAAGCCACCCCTTTCCTTTCCTGCTCTCCAGGCCACCTACCACTGTGCCCTTCAGAGGGTGGGGCACTTACTAGGAACCCTAAGGCAGTGTTTCCCAGCCTTTTTCCCTGGCTCACACAAGCTCCCATCAGCAAAATCTCATGGGTTCAACCTTTCCCTGGGGGAAAAGATATACTAGACCTTGGAGGAGGGATGGAAGTTATATAGTTTTTGAAAGTTTCTACTGGAGATTTTTACCTGCTGCTAGCTCCCATCCCCACTGCTACCCCTTAAAAATCGCTGCTCCACAGGAGTCCATCTGGAACATTGAGGAGAGGGAGGAAGATGCCAGCATGTGCGGGGCAGGTGGGAATTTGGCTTAGGATCTCTACTATTAAAAAGCATGAGCTGTGAGTAATTAGAGGAAAGACGGAGCGAAGGAGAGAGGTGGGGGGGAGAGGTTGAAAGTATTTTCTATATTTCCTAATTATCTGTCTCCAGCATGAGATTTTGAGCTAAGTAAAGGTATAAATTATATTCAATAAACTTTTGTTGACAGGTAATTTTGAAATTAAGTTTAAAACAGGATAAAAGCATTTTGGGGGCCTGTATCCTGAACTGGTCTTCTGAACTTGGTTTTGATCTTTGTATCTTCATCAAAATGTATAGTTTTATGGAATTTGAAGGGGAAATGCTTCAAATATAAAAAAGCTAACTAACTTTTTAAATTACAGGTACTTTCTACTCTGTGTAAACTATTTTTTCTATGGAGAGACTGTAGCTGATTATTTTGCTACATTTGTTCAAAGAGAAGAGCAGCTTCAGTTCCTCATTCGCTACCATAGATTTATATCATTTGCTCTGTATCTGGCAGGTAAGTTAAAGGAAACATTCTCTATTGATATGTAGCTGATATATTTCACATGTTTATTTTTATTTATGTTACTTAAATTCATAACATCCTTTGTTATATTTTAATCCAGCTTTTTTTAAAAAAAAAATTATCTTCATTGTTGAAAGTATTAGAGATATCACCCCTTTTTTTCCTCCATTAATCCCCTCCACCCCACATCTGCCCCCCACTGGCTTTTACCACACTATTGCCTGTGTCCATGGGTTATGCATATATGCACATAAGTTCTTTGATTACTCTCTCCCCACCCACTCCCCAACCCCTGCTTTCCCACTGAGATTCGTCAGTCTGTTCCATGCTTCTATCCCTCTGCACCTATTCTGTTCCTCAGTCTGTTTTATTAGATTCCACATATGAGTGAGATTATGTAAAAGTGAATCGTGAAGAATCAGAAAACCTGAATAGGCCAATAGCAACTGATGAAATCGAAGCAGTAATAAAAAAAAACTCCCAGCAAACAAAAGCCCTGGTCTGGACAGCTTCACAGGGGAGCCTTTTAATTCTTTAAGCTGTAGGGTTAGATAGTTTACTAAACATTTTCTTACTTTTTGAGGTAGGCCTGTAGTGCTATGAACTTCCCTTTTAGGACTGCTTTTGCTGTGTCCCATAGATTTTGGGTTGTTGTGTGTTCATTTTCATTTGTTTCCAGGACATTTTTTATTTCTTTCCTGACCTTATTGGTAACCCATTCATTGTTTTATAATATGTAATTTAGCCTCCATGTGTTTGAATGTTTTTGAGTGCTTTTACTGTAGTTGATTTCTAATTTCATACCCTTGTGATCTGAGATGCTTGATATGATTTCAATCTTCTTAAACTTGTAGAGACTTGTTTTTTGTTCTAACATATGGTCTTTCTTTGAGAATGACCCATGTGCACTTGAGAGGAATGTATATTCTGCACTTTTGGGGTGGAAGGTTCTGTAAATAGCCATTAAATCCATTTGATCTAATGTGCCATTTAGAGTCACTATTTCTGTGTAGACTTTTTGTCTGGAAGATCTATCCAGTGAAGTCAGTGGGGTGTTAAAGACCATGACTAGGACTGTGTTACTATTGATCTCTCCCTTAAAGTCCTTAAGGTTATTATCGATAGGTCCTTATTTATTGCCATTTTAATTCTTTATGCCTATGTTTTTCTCTATGTTTCTTCTTATTATTACAGCAGTCCCTTTAACATTTCTTGCAGTGCTTCTATTTCTACTTCTAATTACAGTAGTCACTTTAACATTTCCTGCAATGCTGGTTTTGTAGTGATAAACTCCTTTAGCCTTTTGTGTCTGGGAAGCCCTTTATTTCAGCATCTCTTTTGAACGATAGCCTTGCTGGATAGAGTAGTCTTGGTTTCAGATCCTTGTTTTGCATTACCTTGAATGCTTCATGCCATTCCCTTCTGGCCTGTAGAGTTTCTGAGGAGAAGTCAGCTGACAGCCCTATGGGAGCTCCTTTGTAGGTAACAGATTGCTTTTCTCTTGCTGCCTTTAAAATTCTCTCTTTGTCTTGAATTTTTGACATTTTAATTATGAGGTGTCTGGACGTGGGCCTCTTTGGATTCTTCTTGCTTGGGGCTCTCTATGCTTCCTGAACTTGTGTGACTTTTTTCTTGACCAGGTTAGGGAAGTTTTCTGCCCTTATTTCTTCAAACAGATTCTCTAACCCTTGCTTACTTTTGACCTCCTCTGGCAGTCCTATGATGCAAATATTGTTATATTTTCATGTTGTCCCACAGCTCCCTTAGACTGTCCATGTATTATTTAATTGTTTTTTCTCTTTGGATCTCTGATTCAGTGATTTTTTTCTACCCTGTCTTCTAATTCACTGATCCAGTCCTCAGCTTCCTCTAACCTGCTGTTTATTCCTTCCAGTGTATTCTGTATTTCTGCTATGTCATTCTTAATTTCCTTCATAGTTTTCGTATCTTTTTCCATGCTGTTGAGCATCATTACAATCAGTATTCTGAACTCTATATCTGATAGATTGCATTTATCTATTTCATTTAGCTCTTTTTCTGGGGACTTCTCTTGTCTTTCATTTGGGGCTTGTTTTTTTGTCTCCCCATTTTGGCTGCCTGTTTGTGTTTGTTTCTATGTATTAGGTAGGCCTGTTAGGACTCTCAGTCTTTTTGGATGGTTTCTGTTGCAGGCCAGTGTCAGACACTGTTTGCAACTGGTCTTGAATACCCTGGTTGGAGCTATCAAAAACCCATGGCTTGCTTGAGGTCCCCTCTGTTGGGGTTGGATGTGTTTGGACAGGGCCAAGATGCACACCAAAGTCTGCTTTTCCAAGAAGCAGATCAGGCAGAGACTTAAAGCACTCTGAAGTCTGCCTCTGCCTGCAGGCTGATTAATCTGATTCTCTTAATGAGCCCCAGGCTGTGGAAACTCCATGGGGTAGGGCAAGAGATTTTCCAGGAGGGTGGGGAAATTGTTTCTCCCTCAGGCAAAAGCTGCTTGGAAGGTATATGTCTGCCTCTGCAGTATGGAGGAATGACTCGGTACAGGAATCTAGAGGGGTGCCCTCTGAGCTCTGTCTCCAGAACCCACAACTCTATATTTTTTTCACACAGCTCCAGTCCACTCTGCCCTCCCCCGGCTGGACCCCAAGATGAGTGACTGCACATGAAACTTTGTGCATTGGCTCTTAAGAGGGTGCCTGCATTTCCAGCTATTTCTCTCTGGCAGATAGAAACCCGGCTGCTTTTCACAGCCAGATGTTGTGTGGGCACCTTTCTCAGTGCTGGTGCTCTGGGCTGGGAAGCCCAGCCTGGGGTTCAGACCCCAGAGTCCTCAGTGGGAACCCCCACAGCTGAGATCTCCCCCTGGACCTTCAGCTGCTGCCTGTGGGGGCCCAGCCAGCCCTCTCGCGCCTCCGCACTTCCTACCAGTCTCTGTGTGGTCTCCCCTTTTCCTCCTTGGTTATGAGGGCGCTCTCCAGCTCATCTTCAGTTGCAGTTGATTATTCAGGGTGATTTTTCTATATTTTAGTTGTAATTCCAGTTTGGTCCCGGGAGAGTGTCAGTGTAGCTTCCACTTAGTCTGCCGCCATCTTTCCAGCTTCTTTTTTTAATTGTCCCAGGTAAAAAGTTATTGTTTCTCATTAGAGTCTTAAATAGCAATTACTCCCTAATGGAGGTTTTAAAAAGTACTTGTTTAATAGCCGCTCCATATATTTGAAAATTTTCTTTGCAAATTGTAGTAAAGAAACTTTTAAGTATATCGATTGATATAACAGAGTATCATTTCCAAAGAAACTTTCACATTTGTTCCTATTTAGTTCCCCCCCCCCCCCGACATGGTTTATTATATATTTACAATATATGTGTTTATATATAAATATTACATATGTTTGTTTATAATATGCTATGCCACATGTTTGTTTTTTTACTCCTCACCCGAGGATATGTAGAGAAGGAGGGAGGGAGGGAGAGAGGAGAGAGAGAGAAAAGAGTATATAGAGAGAAACACTGATCTGTTCCCTCTCATACTCGCCCTGACCGCTGATCGCACCCGCAACCGAGGTTTATGCCCTGATCGGGAATTGAACCCGCAACCTTTCGGCTTGCGGGATAGCACTCTAGCCAACTGAGCCACACTGGCCAGGGCCACATTTTTTTTTTATGATTTTAGATTAAGAATAAAGTTAGAATTATAGATTTATTTTTCATTAAAGTTTCCCAATCATATAAAAATTTTAGATATTGATTTAGATACATACTTTTTAAAAGTCAGATTTGCATCATTCAACAGATGTCTAAAAGAGCACTCTTTGTATTGCATCTATGATTACATTTTCATTCTTTTATAACATTTCATTTTTCTCAAACCTAATAACTGTTTCACCTTTTCTCCACAGTTGTAAATTTCTGTGGAGCAATCTTTAATTTTTCCTTCTGGTCTGTCCCACATCTA